>NC_045963.1:58924697-59601133 GCF_010909765.2 Amblyraja radiata | reverse complement strand
AACGGATCTGCACTTGGTCTAATAATATATAAAACTGTGTGCCGTCGCCTGCCGTCCGTCCGGCTGCCTTTCTTCCTTTTGATTCGTTTCCATCGTGTGATGTCACAATGCCCAATGCTCGCAGATGTCCAATCACAATGCCCAATGCTCGCAGATGTCCAATCGGAATGGATCCATTTACATGGACGGCTTCCGGCTGCATTTCTTCCTTTGATTCACTGCAACTCCGAAACCAGACGAAGAATCGCCGACATCTTTTCCATTTCGGTAGAGATTTCACTTTTCTTTCTAAGTATCTGCTCCTTATTACATTTCGTCGTGTTTAAGTACACGTTTTTAATCAAATCCTTCCCCTGGCTTCTCACCCATAAAAGCAGCCCCAGCCCCTGGTGAACGTTCCATTGTGTGATGTCACAATGCCCAATGCTCAAAGACATTCTTGCCATAGTGGAAGTACAGAGAAGGCTCACCAGACTGATTCCTGGGATGTCAGGACTTTCATATGAATAAAGACTGGATAGACTCAGCTTGTACTCGCTAGATTTTAGAAGATTGAGGGGGCATCTTATAGACTTACAAAATTCTTAAGGGGTTGGACAGGCTAGATGCAGGAAGATTGTTCCAGATGTTGGGGAATTCCAGAACAAGGGGTCACAGTTTAAGGATAAGGGGTAAATCTTTTAGGACCGAGATGTATGGACATATTGCTCAACATCACCCCTCGTAGAGCATTCCCCGCACCCACCACACTCTGTGTAATAAAAGTTGCCAGGCACATGTCCTTTAAACTTTGCCCCTCTCAACTTTAAGGTATTCCATTGAATCTCTGACTGTTCCACCTTGGGGGCAACGTTTCTGACTGTCTACACAATCTATGACTCTCATATTATATAAACTTCTATCATGTCTCTCCTCAGCCTCGATTGTTCAGACAACACCTGCTGCAACGAATTGCACTTGTTCGTATTGATCAGATTACCCAGGTTTAGTGTGAAATGTTTGTTCCATGGTTGTCTAAACTGGGTTCAAGTAATATATGGCTCTGTGGCATACAGCTATGGATGACTCTGTAACGAAGGAAGAGCCTCTCTGTAAGTAGTTTCAAATATTTTATGTGTGAGCTGTTGTATAATATCATACAAATGTATATAGAATCACAGATAACAAGCACTTTAGAAATTGAAACAAGTCTATAACGAAAAAGGTCAATGAGGTCCCATCTCTTCCACAACCCTTGTACAATTGATCAATAGAACCTTCTTCAAACCCACATAGAGGTCTGCAAAATGTTATTTACATCCTACTCATCCCCATAGGTAAAACAAACAGAATGTAAACATGCCAAAGGAAGTTCACATCCTGCATTGTTATACTACTCTCCCTGCTTCCCAGACACTCGGGAACTTTCTTGTTCCTCTTGGCATCCCAAGTACTTCACAGCACAAGTCCGAGGTAGTCACTGATTTATTTCAGCAGAGGCATGAGCCATGAGTCCACTTGGGAAGCAGACCCACATAATATCCTGTGAGCAAATGTAACTCTTTCTTTAGACTACCCATGTTTTTATGCTCACATCTTCTATTACTTTGGATGAACTGTGAAACGAGAGTCTGGTCTCTCGGGTGGATGTGTAAGATTGTACCAAGGCAGTATTTTGAAGAAAAACATGGGATTTCTTCCCGGTACCTTAGTTGATATTTATCACTGAATCAACGTAGCAATGCTATTTGTGGGAGCTTGCCTCATTTCCTACATTGATTGATTGGTTGTATGGTGATCTGGGCTGTCTGGAGTGTGTATGTGCATATCTGTTTATTTACCCATTATCACAGTCTGTTGGATATTAACATTCCCCATCCCTGTCAGTGCTACACCAGCTGTGAGACGATAACAGCAACTTATATTTTAATTTATTTTCTAAATATATATTAGCCCATCAAGTCTATGCCAAACCTCAGTTTATTCTCTTAATTCCTTTTCTCCACTTAATGTATTTCTCTCATATACAAGCATTGCAGATTCTACCACTCACCTAAACGAGGGACAATTTACTGCTGCCATTTAACCCACTGACCCGCATGGCTTTGGGATGTGGGAGGAAATCAGTGCGCGCAAGAGAAATAAAGTCAAATAAAGTTGACTTGACTTGAGACACACCAGCACAAGAAGAATGTGCACATTCCACCTAGACCACACCTGATATCATGATTGAACCTGGAGCTCTGGCACAGCGAGGTAGCAACACTAAGTACTGCACCTCTACATACCTTCCAATTTATCTGCTGCCATTAACATCACAAAATATTGCAAGGCACTTGGGAGTGCTGTCAGGCAAACCTTGACCTCAGCTGATGTAAAGCCTGCAGGACAATGATTACGAGAGGAAGACTTTAAGGGTGAGTTACAGAATGGAAGAGGGGCAGAGAAGTTTGAGTTAGAGATCAGAATTTGCTGATGCGTACAGGACTGAAACAGATTACACAGGCAATGTGGAACAATTCTACACTGTGATTTTAAAGCTAGGACGAGAATTTTAAAGTAAGGACGAAAACTTTCTTAACTGCAAAACGATGTGGATTGTGGGACTCACGGTGATGGATGTATTAGGGATTGGTTCCAGCCAACAAAACAGATGGCAAGTATTTGCAGGCAATTCTGATTTTGTTTCATAGTTGCAGCTGCTGCAGGGCACTATTTTAGTTGCTGATCCTATTGCACTCACCACGTGTTGAACACAAACAAACCTGGACGGTTCACTGAGCTCTGCACATGATGGGATTCCTAATCTCTGTTTTATGATGAAGGATGCATTCCTTCAAAGGGTCCTCTCAAATGAGGAAAGCATGCAGCTGAATGGCACCAGGAAGTTCAGCCTCAGGGGAAGTAGGCACTGATTATTAGCGTGTTCCTCATCAAGCCCTGGAGATTGTAATGGTGGAAACACCCCAACCTTGTCCCCTCTAAGGGAAGCCCCCTGGATCTCCACCACACTGCCTCTTTAAGGATAAGGGGGAAATCCTTTAAAACCGAGATGAGGAGAACTTTTTTCACACAGAGAGTGGTGAATCTCTGGAACTCCCTGCCACAGAGGGTAGTCGAGGCCAGTTCATTGGCTATATTTAAGAGGGAGTTAGATGTGGCCCTTGTGGCTAAGGGGATCAGAGGGTATGGAGAGAAGGCAGGTACGGGATACTGAGTTGGATGATCAGCCATGATCATATTGAATGGCGGTGCAGGCTCGAAGGGCCGAATGGCCTACTCATGCACCTAATTTCTATGTTTCTATGTTTCTTTGGTAACCAAAGTCTGAAATTGGATAGCACAACCCTTCACCCAGCAACACTTGGGCATTATTCATTCAACAATGTCCTTTGTATGGAGATGGGGGCTTTGCTGGAATTTGAAAATATGATGATTCCAGTTATACTTCACCCAATGCACAAATGCATTGTAGGTCTCAGGCCACAGTAGAATCCTTTCTCCCTGCTAGTGACAAGTTCCTTGGACAGATGGCCCAGTGACACAGCAAGTAGAGCTGATGCCGCACGGATTCAGTGACCTGGGTTAAAACCTCTGATGCTGTCTGTGTGGAGTTTGCACGTTCTCCCTGTATTCACATTGATTGCAAATTGCACAGATTTATGGATGCAGTGCGGTCAGGCACACAAATCAGCCTCCCCACATCAACTCCTTCAACTTCAGGAAAACAGCTGGCCCAGGAAAACAGCCAACATAATCAAGAACCAATCACACTCCAGACATTCTTTCGTCTCCTCTCTCCTGTTGAGCAGAATACATACATTCTTGAAAGCACATACAACCACATTCAATAACATTTAAGTTATTGAATAAAATTCAAGCTTCATCCCTGCTGTTAATAAACATGTGAACTGACCTCTCATATTCCAGGGATTAATTTCCACTTCCATTCTACCTTGTTACATCCCTTGAACTTCTTTTTACCTGCATTTTCTGTTGATAACACAATATATTCTGCATTCTGTTTATCTTCTCTTTTGCAGTACCCAATGTTCTCATATATGGTATGAATTGCATGCATAGTATGCGAATAAAGGTATTTACTGTATTTCGGTACGTAATGATAATATACCAATATTGAAACTCTGCCTTCATCTCACATCCCAGAGAGGTTGGCAGGTTAAATAACCACTGTAAATTTCCCTTGATGTGTAGGTGAGTGATAGCATCTGGGGGAGAGATGTTGATATGAGGAGAATAAAATAGGACTAACTGTAAATGTGTGCTTGATGGTCATCACAGACTAAGTGGGCCAAAGAGTCCAAGCATTGTGACTATATGTGCTGGAGTAAATCAGTAGGATTTTGTAAACCAGCATCTGCAATCCCTGTGTCGACATTGTAACATTATGTCTCTGCTTCTATTTCTCATAGGCCTTACCAAATGTCGGACTGCCATTTGGTCATAGGACGTCTTTCTTAACCTCCACTTCAAATATGGACCAGGTTCAAAGGAGTTTGCAACACAATAGGCGCGCGATGTTGCTTGATTATCCAACCATAGCAATGTTCATTGTTCAGCTGCTGGCAAGAAACAATTCCATAATGCCCACCCTAAATGTCGTTAAGAAAGAGGTGATAAGCCATGAATTTGAAGCATGAATTGCAGGCATGATCCTGAAGATACTTTAGAGGCCATTACACAGGGTTTTTACGAATTAACCACGTTGCTGTGATTATGTAGTTGTAATGATAAATAAAGAGCAGAACAGGAAAGGATTTCTTTCCCCGAGCTTGTAGTTTCCAGATATGCAGATTCTGTCCCAGAGAATAAACCTCCCCAGCATCTGCACATTGCTGAAATAATGACAGATCACATAACAGGAGCATGGACACACAAGAGACTGTAGATGCTGGAGTAGTGAGCAAAAACCAAACTGCTGGTGGAACTCATTTTTAGTGGGGAATGAAGTCGACATTCTGGGTTAAGATCCTTCATCTGAAATGGTGAATATGGGTCTGAAGAAGGGTCTCGACCTGAAACGTCACCCATTCCTTCTCTCCAGAGATGCTGCCTGTCCCGCTGTGTTACTCCAGCATTTTGTCTCATTCTATGGTGAATATGAGGTCTGGGAGTGAATTAAATTAAAGTTTTTGAAAAGAATGTCACAGACATCTTGGGCCAATGGGTTTGTTCAGTGTTGTACTGTTGTGTAAGATCCTAAGTGGCCATGAGATAGTAGATATCAAGATGATGCCACAAAGGGGAGAATCTCAAAGTAAGAGGAAATAATTAAAATAACTATAATTATAAGGATTATAAGAAAGTATTGAAACAGGAAGTCCTTCTCAGATAGGATGTCCTCAGTTCTTAGGAATTCTCTACCCAAGTGCGTTGTGGCTGGATCAGCCAGGTATCTAAATAAGATGTAGATAAATTCCTGAACGATTGAGAATTCAGGGCCAAAGAGAGCTGGTGCTGAATAGGATTTGAGGCCTAGGGCAGATCAACCATCATCATAGAGAATCTCCTGCTCATATTTTCTTGTGTTCTTATACCATTGAAAAGATACAAATTAGATGCAAAACACTTTGGGAAGTTATGAAGAATGATCTTTCAATACAAGTCTTTGTTCCTCACATGTGCTCAATGGCTTTAGATTTTATTTGGAGGAAAATTTGCATAATTCAGGTAAAATTTGCAAAAAGTCACTCTCTGCTGATGTATTCTAGGTTACATTGTTAGAAAGTATTGGCCCCAGGAAACAAAGTTTTAGTGAGAGTGGCAGTGTGGAGACAATGGTTTACTGTGGAAGTTACCAATCAAGCAATTTCTGCTCTTGGTGCCTTAGCTTGCTTGGAGTATTACTTAGTTAAATGTTACAAACTCTTCAACATCCTGTATGATGAAAATGCAGATGAGAATGATTAGGAGGCTTGGGCCCTTACTATCTTTAAATCATTGCGGTCTCTGTGGTTCTGCTCGCGGTTTGCTATCGTGGCTACCCCAGAGGAGGTAATGGTCAGGTTAGATGTCAGGGACAGGTGAGGGAGGAGGACCTGACTGTCTGCTTCATCCCTGTGTGGAATCAAAAAATCTGATGTAACTGTGCAGCAGGTAGATCCAACTATATCTCTGAAAGCCACAGCTTCAAGCTCCTGGGCATGTACATCTCTGAAGATATGTCCAGGGCACTGCACATTGCAGCAATCACAGAGAAAGCTCATCAATCAATGCTTCTGTTTCCTCTAAAGTTTGAGGATGTTCAAGAATTTGCCAAACACTCTATCAAACCTCTGCTGGTGAAAGGTGTAGAGCATACTGACTGGTTGCTTCAAAGCCTGGATCATTAACTCAAACATCCAAGTTAAAATAAGGCTGCAGAAAATGATGCTTATTGCCTGGACCATCGCAAGTATTGACTTTCCACCATCGAAGGGAGTTACAGCAAACGCTGCCTAATATCATCAAAGACTCACGCTACCATGACCATGATCTCATCGCACTGCTACCTTCGGCAACAATGTACGGGATTCTGAGAACTATCATCTCCAAGTTCAAGAACAGCATCTTTTCATCAATCATCAGGCTCTTGAACCATACTGTACAACGCTCACCACAATGCTAACTATGGACTATATGCGTTGCACTGCGTACTTTGAGTTCCACTATTATGGTCTGGTTACCTAATATTACAATTTATTGTATCAATGATTATTTTATGTTTATTTATTTATTGTATTTTTGGATAATAAGACTGGATTGTGTGTTGGACTGGGTTACATCTACAACTCTCTGTAATTTCTTGTGAAGAAATTCATTTCCAATAAGTTTTTCCTCTAGTGGTTTAATTAGATAGCTCACAAAGTTTTCACTGTACATGACAATAATAAACCAATACCAACACTAATACCAACACGTGTCCACAAGGACAGTGGAACTGAAGACAATAAGTTCAAGAAGAATTGGACTGAGCAAAATAAAATGCAAGATAGCTGGGATAGAATGTGTAATGGGGCTGATTGAATTGTTTCGGAGAGTGGACTCAGTTTGCCAAATGATACTCCAAACCCGAGATTGATTCCTTTCATGAACAGCATGGGATTGGGTCTGCCCATTTGGAGAGTGGTGTGAGTGGAGCATCATCGGGTTGTCAGAGTAGACAACCTGGATTGATGCTCATGGAAGAGTTTCAGTACCACAACAGATAAAGGTTGGATCTCTATTCAAGTTAAGGTCCTAAATTGAGCCAAAGATGATTTCAGTGGCGTCAGATGGGAACTTACTGAAGTTGGCTGGGGGAGACTGTTTACAGATAAAGGAATGTCTGGCAGGTGGGAGGCTTTTAGAAATGCGATAGGAAGAGTTCAGGATCAGTGTGTTCCTGTTGGAGTGAATGGAAAGGTGAGCAAGATTATGGAACCTTAGTTAAGGAGGAAAGTTGAGAGACTGGTCAGTAAGAAGAAAGAGGCATTTGTCAGGAGTAGGCAGCTGGGAGTATAAGGGATGTAGAAGTACACTTAACAAGGACATTAGGAGCGCTAAAAAAAGGGCCACGAGATATCTCTGGCAAATAAGCTAAAGGAGAATCTAAAAGATTCTGTAAGAAAGTATAAAGGGTAGGTGGGGAGATGTAGAAACCTTTAAAAAAGAGAGTGATAATCTATGTTCAGCCATAGGTAATGGGGGTGGTCTTGAATGAATACTTCTTGTCCTTATTTACCGTGGAGAAGGACGTGGAAGTTTTTTGGTTCAGAGGAGGGAACAGTGATATTCTGAAGCATATTAACATTACAAAAAGGAGGTGTTGGTCTTGAAGCACATAAAGGTTGAGAAAAACCCTGGGATTGTTGATCAGGTGTATCATAAGATGTTATGGGAGGGAGGAGAAGGAGAAATTGCTAGGATTTTGGCAGAGATTTTTATATCTTTGTTAACCACAAGTGAGATGCCGGTACACTGGAGTGTAGCTAATGTTAAATCATTATTTTAGAAGGGAAGTGGAGATGAGCAGTGAGCCTTACATCTTGGTGGGAGAGTTACATGGAGGGATTCTGAAGGACAGGATTTATTTGGATTTGGAAAGCACAAAGGCTAGTAAAGGGGGGTGTTGTTCAGATTGAAAGTCTGTGATCAATGGTGTTCTGCAGAGATTACTGGGTCCTTTATTGTGTGTTATGGACATTATTGATTAGGATGAGAATGTAGGTGGCATGATTTGTAAGGTTGCAGAGTGACACCAAAATTAGTGGTATAGTGGACAGTAAAGGAGATTGCCTCAAGTTACAGCAGTTTATAGATTAAATAGAAAAATGGGCAAGGGAATGGGAGATGGAATTTAACTCAGACAGGTATAAAAGTATACATTTTGTGACATTAAATAAGGGCATGTTATACGCAGAGAATGGCAGGGCCCTGGGGAATGCTGTTGAAATGAAGAATCTTGGGGTGGATGTACATCATTCCTTGAAAGTTGTCACACTGTTGTATGGCAGTAAAGGCATCGACCTGACATGTGATGGAACATTTTATGTGGGATTCTGGTTGCTGTGTTATAGGAAGCAGAAAAGATTCACATGGATGTGTCCCGGGTTGAAAGGCTTTAGTTATAAGGTTGGATAGGCTGGGTCTGTTATCCTTGTAGGAGGCTGAGTGGTGACTTGACAGACTTTATAAAATTATCAGAGCTATGGGTAGGATAGATAGCCAGAGTCTGTTTCTAATGGTAGAGGTGTCAATCATTTGAAGGCATAGGTTTAAGATGAGAAGAAGGAAGTTTAAAGGGGTACATTTTCTCATGAATAATGGTGGATATCTGGAATGAGTTGCTAAAGGAATGGTGGAGACAGGAACGGTAACAATATTTGGGTTTCTAAGTGTTAGTTTTTAGAGATACAGCATGGAAACATTCGACCCACTGAGTCCACGCTGATCTTAGCATAGAAACATAGAAAATAGGTGCACGAGTAGGCCATTCGGCCCTTCAAGCCAGCACCGCTATTCAATATGATCATGGCTGATCATCCAAAATCAGTTCCTGCTTTCTCCCCATATCCCTTGATTCGGTAAGCCCTAAGAGCTTAGCCCTTTGATCACCCATTCACACTAGTTCTATGTAATTCTAATTTCTCATTGACTCCCCACACATTAGGGATAATTTTACAGAGGCCAATTAACCTACAAACCCACAAGTCTTTGGAATGTGGAAGGAAACCTGAAGAAAACTTGCTCAGTCACAGAGGGAACGAGCAAACTTCACACAGACAGCAGCCGAGGTCAGGATTGAACCTGGGCCTCTGGCATTGTGAGACAATAGCTCTACCAGCTGCACACTGTGCTGCCCATTTAAGAAGCAACTTCTGGACAGGTACTTGAATGAGCAGGGTATAGAGGGATAGATTAATGCAGGCAAGTGGGATGAGTGTAGATAGGCATGTCAGCATTGATGAAATCAGCTGAAGACCTTGTTTCCATGCTGTATAACTCTATATCTCTCATGGTGGATGAAGAACAGGGATTAATAATAAGACTGCATTTCAATAAAATAATGCAGAATCTCTCACCAAAGCTTGTCAAATTGACACAACCAGACCTTTTCTGAGTATATTAAACAGGACTCTGCTTCTTGTGGCATTCCCAGGCCAGTACAGTGGACACATCTTATGGGGCTGCTACTTAACTGTTGCAGAGACATTTGTTTCAATCCTGACCTCCAGTGTTGTCTGGGTGGAGCTTGCACATTCCCCCTATAACTGCGTGGGTTTCACTTGGGTGCTCTAGTTTCCTCCCAAATCCCTGACGACACGCATACGTTAATTAGCCATTGTAAATTGCCTGTAGCGTGTAGGTGAATGGGAGAATCTGAGAGGGGAGTTGACAGGAATGTGGTGTGAATAAAGTGTATCAGTGTAGAGTTGGTGTGAAATGGGTGCTCAGTGTCAGCAGGGCCCCAATGGGCCAAGGAGCCTGGTTCCATGCTGTAGGACTCGATGGATACGACGTAGGAAAATGAGTGGATAAAAAGAGGCTATTAACCACCGCAGCACCACCGCATCCCAGTCTGTGACACATCATTGCAGAAGTGAGGATTTTAACAGGGGTCACAGGAGGTGGTTGGGAACCATGAAACTGCAACGGGTTAGTAGTTTCAGGACAGGGAGAAAGGAAAGTGGGAAGGCATGTTGTCACTATTCTGAGCCCATGATACCAAAATGCACAAGCAGGCTGACTCATCTTTAACTGCCACACCTTGATTATAGCCTGCAGAGTTAATCATTATTCAGAGTGTTTAAAATAATCCACTGCCTATCAGCCTTCACCAGAACTCCTGTCTGCACTACTTCAGTGCGCTGCGTGGGATGTGTGCTGCAGTGATAGTGCCTGATTTAGTTCTCTTATTGTCACTTCAGTTTCCTCCAGTTGTTGAAGAGAAATTGTTTTTAATTAAAACATTGCTGCGGCGTCTTTTTAAATAACAGGGAGCTTGTAAAATTAGGATCTGCTTTCGTACAACCATAGACATCGGCAGGGCGGCTGTGGGTTAATTACAGTGGTGTGATGAGGTTGATGGCCTATTGAAGATTTCTCACTCAATGGATGCCTCTGGTTTCTCTGTAATGTTCAAGGGCATGCACTGTATCCCATTGACTGTAACTTGCTGTATGCACTGTCTGACAGGTCTATCATACTTCCTTTGTTCAATAAATAGGGTGTGTCCCCCTCATTGAATATGTACATTGCATTTGGAATTGCTGTTTGATGGTCAAATCATTATCTAATTTTGTTAACCACCGAGGGCCACATTCCAGACTCATGCCAGGATCAGGAATAGCTACTTCCCAACAGCCATCAGGCTATTAAACCTGGCTCGGACAAAACTCTGATTATTAATAACCCATTATCTGTTATTTGCACTTTATCAGTTTATTTATTCATGTGTGTATATATTTATATTATGGTATATGGACACACTGATCTGTTTTGTAGTAAATGCCTACTATGTTCTGTGAGCTGAAGCAAAGCAAGAATTTCATTGTCCTATCAGGGACACATGACAATAAACTCACTTGACTTGACTTCAGAGTGCTTGATGAGCAAAGGCCTGCAGTGGTTGGAATGGCTACATCTTTGTGACTCTGCTTGACCATTTCTACTTAGCCATTACAACTTTTAAATATTGTTTAGTTCAGAAACACAGCATTGAAACAGGTCCTTCAGCCCACCAAATCCATGCCGACCAGTGATCCACGTACATTAGTACTAACCTACACACGAGGGACAATTTACAATTCTTATTGAAGCCAATGAAGCCTACCAACCTGTACATCTTTGGAGTGTGGGAGGAAACTGGAGCTCCCAGAGAAAACCCACGTGGTCACGGGGACAAACTCCGTACTGAAAGCACCTGTGGTAAGGTTCGAACCCGGGACTCTGGCACACTAGGATACGCCAGCATGCCGGTCAACTTATTGAAGTAGAGAGCAACACTATTTTACATCATTGTGGTAGCCTTAGATAGTCATGGAGTCATAAAGTACCGAAACAGGCCCTTCAGTCCAACTCATCCATGCGAAACAAGCTGCCCCGTCTAAGCCAATTTGCATGCGTTTGGCTCCCATCCCTCTAAACCTTTCCTATCCAGATTGCTATCCTAATGATGTTTGAATGTTGTTATTGTACGTGCCTCAACCACTTGCTCGGGCATCTTGTTCGATATACCCACCACCCTTTGTGTCAAAAGGTTTCCTCTCAAGTTCCGCTCTCACCTTCAACACATGCCCTTGAGTCGTTGGCCTTGAGTCCCTACCTTGGGGAAAAAAAGACTCTGTGCATTCACCCCATCTATTCCCCACATTATTTTATACACCAATATGATCAGCATTAACGGCGACCACTCTCACATCTTAATATAATGGTCTCAATCCAATTGCCTCAACACACAAATCTAGGCGATGCTCCAGTGCAGTACTGAGGAAGTGTTGCACTGTCTGAGGTGCTGTCTTTTGGATGGCATGTCAAACGAAGGACAGTCTCCTTTAAACACTCTGCTAGAGGAGCTCAGCGGATCGAGTAGCATCTGTGAAAGATCATGACCTGAAATATTGACCTTCACTGATTGTGCCTGATCTATTGAGTTCCTCCAGCAGATTGGTTGGTGCTCCAGATTTCAGCATTGGCAGTCTCTTGAATCTCTTTAAACCAGTGTGTTCTGCTGGGTGGATGTGAAAGATCCTATGGAAGAACAGCAGGGATATTTCAGAACAATATTTATCTCTCAATCGACAACCCTGGAAGCTTGCAGTATGCAAACTGGCAGTGATAGATTGATAGAGTGATAGAGTCATATAGCACGGAAACAGGACCATTGGTCCGGTTTACCCATTCCGACCAACATGTCTACTCTGGTTCCACCTCCTTGTGTTCGTCCCATTTGCCCACATTTGGCTCATATCCCTCAAAGCCTTTCCTACCCACGTATCTATCCAAATGCCCTTCAAAGGTTGTTATAGTTTCTGCTCAACTACCTCCTTGGCATCTCATTCCATACACCCACCACCCTCTGCGTGAAAAACGTACCCCCTTAGATTCCTATTAAATCTTTCGCTTCTCACCTTAAACCCATGTCCCCTTAAAATAGTATCCACACATTAAAAAGTCATCCATTGACCATAAAGCGATTTGGGAGATTTTTTAAACACATCTTTTTTTTAAATTTTAGTGGCGCAAGTGCAACTTAAGTTGGAAATAAAATGATTTGGTCACTTGGCAACAGTAGCGGTACCCTTGCTGGTTGCTATGGGTTTCATCATTGCCTTCTACCTTCAAATGTCCTGTTTCCAAGCTGCCACCATTTGTTGCACATCTCTTCCATGTCCCACTCACCACAAAACAAACAGCTTTTACGTGCCCTGGCTGGATAGTACTTGAGCTGGTCATCACATACTCCACCTGCCCTAGTCCGTTCCACCATCAATTCTTATTATCACTAATAGTCAAAGCTGCTCAAAGAGTAAAATGTTTACCTTATTTCAATGCGCACCATGCTTTATGTTTAAGACTGCCCACAACAGATACTTGGAAATTAATTGTTAATGCAAAGGGACTTTAAGGCAGTCTTGGAGGTAGCAGGAAGACAGGCAAGCATGAAATTTGTAAAGCTAAAAATATTTATACTCTGACAGTTGCTTCTTGATTTCTGCAGCAGGTTACTAAAACATCCTTCAGGCTGAAAATGCAGCTGTAATTGAGATTTCAGCTTGACTGAGGCACTATTAGTGTGAACTAGTAATGATTGAATGCATTGTGTCCAAATATAGCAGTGGATGACTCAACCATGCTGCCATTAAATAGAGCTACTTACCATAAGATATATCCAGTGGAAAAGAAGCTAACTGCAGCCTGGCCTGTCGTTCTGTTAGGATAATGATGATGAGTTGTCCTCATTTCAATCAGAATGAAGGGAAGGACTGTGGTGTGCTGCAAAACAAAATAACAAGATGAAAATGTAGCATGCTGAGACTGAAAAGTGATAAAATACCTATTAGCAATTCAAATTGACCACCTTGAATAATTGAAGAAAAGAAGTGAGCTGCAATTTTGCAATGAGACGACTTTTGAATCTGCCTCCATCAAGATACTTTACACTCCCTTTGGGGTGTCATCTCATTATATATCACAGTGATCCTACATCCTGAGATTTCTCTATACTGGCAGTCAGAGTATTGATGCCAACTCAGTCAATCAGTACCCAGGGGTGTTAAAACATAAAGTTAACCAGTTCCTGCATTATTTTTACACATGTGCCAGCAAACAGCTCGAGAGGGGGAGACAAACTTCTGGGCTTAGTTAACAGACCTGCAGAGTTTCTTATTACCCAGGGCATGCTGAGTTATTTTGAATAGGTAGTAATTATGCCACATTCACAATGCTGGCTGACATTAATGGTGAAGACAGGCAATTAAACATTTTTTAGCCACGTGGAGCGAAGTCAGAGTGAATGTTAAAAAGTGTTTTAAAAAAAGAATGTGTTGGAAATTCAATCAACTATTCCAGCCCTCTGCCTAAACTTTTCAGCATTCATGTATTTCATTTAATTTGTCTCTTTACCCATTCGCCATTGGCCGACCTATTATTATTCACTAGCTTTAACTGCTCTCTCTCAGTCACCTACATCATCCAATTCACCAGTCTGCACTGCACCCTTACTAAATACCTTCCTTCTTCTTCTCTCCGTGCCTATCCCTACATTTGCCGCAACTTGTTCCATTCTAGGTTCTGGTGCAAGTTCTTCAACTTAAATGTCCACCCTCTCTCCACAGATGCTGCATGATCTACTGATTATTTCTAACACCTTCTGTCTTGATTTCTGATCTCCAGTATCTGTATTATGTTACTTTGTAAATACCATGGCAACAAAAGCCAGGCATATAAAACACAAGTCACTGCAGATGCTGGAATTTTGAGGAATCTTGCTCAACAGTCTGAAGAAGGATCCTGACTTAAAATGTTGTCCATCCATTCTTTCTGCAGCTGCTGGTGTGTTTTTTGATACAGCTATATAGGGTCATTAACTTATTAAAATGTTCCAGAATTATGCACATGACTGTTATAAAAGGAAAACGAAATATAAAGCCACAGCATGAAGCCAAGTTATTGCGGCAGGTGACTAATAATTTGGTTAAGGGAATCGGTTTGAAGGAGATTTACAACGATGTTTCCAGGACTTGAGAGTTTAGGGAGAGATTGCCAAAGCTAGGACTTTATTCCTTGGTGCACAGCAAGTTAAGAGGTGATTCTGTAGAGGTGTTTAAAATCATGAAGGGGACTTGATGGGGTAAAATCATGAAGGGGAATTGAAAGGCGCAGTATTTTACCCAGGGTAGGGGAATCACGAATCCCATTTAATTACCTGTTTTGTAGATGGTGATAAAGAAAAAGGATACCATAGCATAAACCCTCATCCTAAACCTAAACTTAGTGCTAATCTAAATCTAACCATGGGCCTAGCCTTGGCCTTGATCCTAACCCAAATCCTAGCGACAGAATCAACACCAGACATCTCCATAATATTCCAGATGCAATCACACCGAGGTCCTATATAACTGAGACAGGGCATTTCGACACTTACACCCTGATCTATTAATAAAGGCCAATGGGAAATTTCCCTTTCTAATTATTTGCTGAAATTGAAAGTTAATTAATCCATATACAAGGACAACCAAGCCGCATCTGCTCCCAAGATGAGGTGTTCCACACCAGGGCATCGGAAATGTCCTCAATCTTCAGGGAACGGTGGTTCCCCTCCCCTACTGTAGATGAGGCTCTCACCAGGGTCTCTTCAATACCCTGTAACACTGCTCTCTCTCCCCATCTCCCCACTCGTAACAAGGGCAGTCATCCTAGTCCTCACCTTTCACCCTACTAGCCGTCACATAAAACAAATAGTCCTCCGTCATTTTCGCCACCTCCAACGTGACCCCACCACTCGCCACATCTTTCCATCTCGCCCCCTGTCGTCTTTTCGCAAAAACCGCTCACTCCGTAACTCCCTGGTCAATCCTTCCCTTCCCTCCCGCACCACCCCCTCCCCGGGCACTTTCCCTAGCAACCGCAAGGGATGCTACACTTGTCGCTATACCTCCCCCCTCGACTCCATTCAAGGACCCAAGCAGTCATTCCAGGTGCGACAGAGGTTCACCTGCATCTCCTCCAACCTCATCTATTGCATCCGCTGCTCTAGATGTCAGCTGATCTACATCGGTAAGACCAAGCGCAGGCTTGGCGATCGTTTCGCCGAACACGGTCCGCATTAACCAACCTGATCTCCCGGTGGCTCAGCACTTCAACTCCCCCTCCCATTCCGAATCCGACCTTTCTGCCCTGGGCCTCCTCCATGGCCAGACTGAGCACCACCGGAAATTGGAGGAGCAGCACCTCATATTCCGCTTGGGCAGTTTGCACCTTAGCGGCATAAACATTGACCTCCAATTTCCGGTAGCCGTTGCTGTCTCCTCCCCTTCTCAGCTCTCCCTCAGCCTTTGGGCTCCTCCTCTTCCTTTCTCCTTTCTTCTCCCCGCCCCCCCCCCCCCCCCAACCCTACATCAGTCTGAAGAAGGGTTTCGGCCCGGAACGTTGCCTATTTCCTTCGCTCCATAGATGCTGCTGCACCCGCTGAGTTTCTCCAGCACTTTTGTTTTGTCAACCAAGACCCTCCTTTAAATCTTTCAGCATTTAAAAAATATTCTATTGTTTTTTCTATCAAAGGGATGCTTACATATTTCCACTATATATTATTGCACATTCATGTAGCCTGTCGATATCCCTTTAAAGTCTCTCTTCATCCTCCTTACAGCCCATGTTACCATCTAACTTTATCATCCCAACAAGCTTCAACATATTGCCCTTGAGTTCTTATTTCAAATCATTGGTTTAGATTAATAATAGGTGTGGTCCCAGCACTGATCCATAGAACAGCCTACTGTTTATTACCTCCCAACCCAAATGTGGATTCAGTCAGCACTACTCATTGTATACTATCTGTAAACCAAGCTCCAGTCCACACCTGTAACTAACCCTAAAATACTATTAGTTCTGCTTTTTTTTAAATCCCTTTAGCGTCATCATATTGAAGAACATCTGACACATCAGCTGCTTCAGCCACATCTTTTCCATATTTCTAACCTCAAAAAATTCCAGCAGATTTGTTGATGATCTCCCTTTCATTACTTCATGCTGACTCTGCACGATCCTATTATTTATTTTGAACTGTCCACCCATCACTTCCTTAATAATAGTTTCCGACATTTTCCTTACTGCAGATGTCAGACTAAAAAGTTGTAGCATCTTGTTTTCTCTTACCATTGTTTCTTAAAAGATGGGGTTACCTTTGCTCCCTTTCAGTCTGTGGGGAAACCTAAAATCTTTAGTATGATGGAAATGATAACCATGCATTAGGCGTTATGCATCAGTTTGTGGGCAGTGGGATAATTATCTCTCCTGTGTTCACTGTTCTCTTTACTGATATATGGTCTCACTAGATTGATACATTGATCTATACTGCAACTTCATTATCTTCATCTAGTTCCACTCACTTTTATTGGGGTCCATACCTTTGTGTATATTTTATTTTTATTTGTGGTGGAGAGAGTTTGAGTGTGTACATTTGAGGGAGTGGGGGACACGGGACTTAGTGGTATGCGGCTTTTTCACGGGGCGACTTGACGCAAGATGTAACCAGAGTGAAGTGGTCGTGGTCTAGCACGATATCACACGATATAACGGGGGGTAGATAAAGAGTTCCCACGGTACTCGGCATTTCTGTTATTTGTGCGAGTGACTTGTCCGTATCCCGAGCTTTCCCGTTAAATCTTGAATGAACATTGTGAAGTGTTGTTAAATCATCACGTGGCACAAATGATGTCACTTTTTTCACACACTATAAATATCCTCCCTTGGTTGAATTGGCTCATTTGGAGACATGTTTTACTGTGTATGTGGGAGACACAGATGGACTGAGCACAGTACCTCGGTCTTACTGTGTGTGGGAGAGGGGGAGAAAGAGACGTACACTCACAGAGGCAGAGTCTCTCAGCCTGTGTAAGAGGGAGGGAGGGAGAGAGAGAGAGAGGCACACACAAGGTGGATGTGAAATCGCATCTGCCTGTTTCAGTGACAGACACCCACCGCCAGTAAATGAAGACACCCCCATCTGTCTCCCCCTCCTCTCCCTCGACTCCCCCACCTTTCCCTCCCAACTCCAGTCCCGTCCCGACCCCCTGGGAAACTGAATAGAGCAACAATCAACTGCTGCCTGTGCGCTGATATGACAATAAAGGCTACTTTACTTTACTGAGTTAAAGAGTTCGCACGGTAGACTGTAAAACTGGGACCCTGGTTCTGGACTCCCCCAACATCGGGAACATTCTTCCTGCATCTAGCCTGTCCAATCCCGTAGATACTGATTAGACCGGTATCTATTTATTTACTTTATTAATGATTTCAATTAAATATTGGGAACATCAGGCCGCAAACGTTATTTCTTGAGTGTTAGTGCTGGACTTTGACTCGACCTTCCTAGTTAGCCGGCGCCTGAGACTGAGCCAAGCAATTTCCAGACCTGACTTCAACACAAAGTGATGGAGGAACTCAAAGGGTCAGGCTCGTCCAACGCTCTGTGTTTTGCTCGTGATTCCTGCATCTGCAGTTCCTCGTGTCTACAGACCAGAGTTGCCACTTGACTCCGAGATGACCATCACAGAGCATACGGAAGATAGACACAAAATGCTGGAGTAACACAGCGGGACGAGCAGCATCTCTGGAGAGAAGGAATGTGTGACGTTTCGGTTCGAGACCCTTCTTCAGAGTCTCGTCCCGAAACGTCACCCATTCCTTTTATCCAGATGCTGCCCGTCCAGTATTTTATGTCTGTCTCCAGTATTACTGTGTCTATCATCGGCGCAAACCAACATCTACAGTTCTTTCCGACACATTAGAGGATACCGTCTCGCCATCACTCGGATTACCCGCTTCATTTCCATAACGTTGCCACCTCTCTTTACTTAGCTTACTGAAGCCTGATCCTTGTCACACCCAGTGCTCTATAGCCCAGCCTCTCATCTTTCAATCGGGTTCGGCCAGGAAGGAACTGCAGATGCTGGATTAAAACAAAGATAGACACAACATGTAGCTCAGCGGGACAGGCAGCATATCAGAAGGGTCTCGACCCGAAATGTCACCCATTCCTTCTCCCCAGAGATGCTGCCTGTTGCGCTGAGTTCCTCCATTTTGTGGCTACCTTGGGTTTATCCAGGATCTCCCCGTTGATGTCCTAACTCGCTTTGGTTTGTTATTATTGTCTCATATCGAGAACCAGCAGATACAGGTTTAGGTTCGGGGGGGAATTATTTAATGAGAGCCTAAGGGGTAACTATTTTACGCAAAGGGTGGTGGGTGTATGGAATGAGCTATCCGTTAAGGTAGTTGAGGCAGGTACTGTCGCAATGTTTAAGACGCATTAGACTGAAGCATGGATAGGATAGGTTTAGATGGTTATGGGCCAAACGCGGGCAAGTGGGACTAGTGTAGATGGGACATATTGGTCGGTGTGGGCAAGTTGGGTCGAAGGGCCTGTTTCTACGCTGTATGATTCTATGCAGGGAATAAACTTTTGTTTGCGTGCTATACAATCATATCAGATAATGCTATACATGAATATAACCAAGCCACGTACAGTCTGAAGAAGGGCCTCGACCCGAAACGTCACCCGTTCCTTCTCTTTAGAGATGCTGCATGTCCCGTTGAGTTACTCCAGCATTTTGAACCGTCGAGTTACTCCAGCATTCTCTTTAAACCGGCATCTGCTGTTCCTTCCGACACATGCACAAGAACACCAGGTAGAGCGAAGTGGAAAATACCAGAGTTCAGAATATATGTTTTCAGGACAGTTCCAGGGGGAAAAAGTCCAAATGTCCGCATTGAGGTAGGTTGGTAGGTCGGGTCAGTGCCCAAACGAATGGAAGGAAGAACCGTTCTGAAGCCGGATAAGAATAGGTGGTCGGCGCGGACTCGGTGGGCCGAAGGGCCTGTTTCCGCGCTATATCTCTAAAATCTGAAGTTAGGTAATGTCTAAAGGAACTGCAAATGCTGGTTAATACACACAAAAGGACACAAAATGTTGCTGTAACTCAGCAGGTAAGTCAGATCTGGGAAGAAAAACATAAAAAGCTGGAGTAAGTCAGCGGGTCAGGCAGCATCTCTGGAGAAAAAGAATAGGTGGCGATTCGAATTGGAACCCTTCTTCAGACATCCTAATCGGAATTGAGTCTGAAGATGTGTCTCGTGCCGAAACATCAGCTATTTTTCTCCAGAGATGCTGCTTGACTCGCTGAGTTACTCCAGCTTTTTGTGTCTGTCTTCGGTTTAAACCAGCATGTGCAGTTCACTCCTTACACGGGTCTCTGGAGAACATTGATTGGTAGCGTTCCGGACCCTGCTTCGGAAAGGCATCGATCGCTAGTCGGCGAGGACTCCGAGCTGTATCTCTCAAAGAAGTACATGTGAAAAATTTCTCACGGACCATAAAAATGCGGGACCTTTCAGTAAAGTCCCTTTTAAAGTTATTTTCTTGAATCTCATTAACATAACTCATGAATAAGTTGATGTCCATATGCGGATGCAAATCTTTATTTTTTAAATTCAATCCCACAGAAGACAATTTTTACTCACCTTCTGTCCCCTCTGTCCAGCTTCCGGGTTCACCGTTCGCAGGAGTTCCCACGGTAACCGCAAGAGTTATTACGGATATCGCATTGGCCACTACGTTCATATAATGTTGCAATGTTCAACCACAAGTGTACAAGTCACTCTTGGAGAAATTCAAACTTGCTTGAATTTTCTCCCGAGTCACCAAGTTACACGATTACCTGCCGTTAGCGCCACGGTGGTCCACGGTGGTCCACGAATGCCGTACTGTTATCGCACGAGGTTCCCACGATGTTAAACTCTGGTTAACTCTTGCGTCAAGTCGCCCCGTGAAAAGGCCCCTTTAGGGTTAGAACCAGAGTAAGGGCCAGAGATAGGGTTAGGATAGAGCTAAGTTAGGGTCAAGGTCTATCGCTATGATTAGAGTTAGGATCAAGACTTAGGCCAGGCCCATGGTTAGGTTTAGATTAGGACAAAGGTTAGGGTTAGGGTAAGGATTTATGTGGTATCCTTATCACCATCTCCATCAAAATCCTCGAAAGCTGATCATTGGATCATGGGGATTTGTCGACTTTCAGTCATGTAATAGCTTGCTCGGTGTGAAGACCAAGGGAAAAAAACACTGAGAATTTCTCCATGTGATAATGTGATCATTGCAATTTACAGAAGCCAATTAACCTGCAAACCTGCATGTCTTTGGAATGTGGTATGAAACCGGAGCACCAGAGAAAACTCACATGGTCACAGGGAGAATGTACAAATTCTGTACGGACAGCACCGATAGTCAAGATGAAATCCTGGTATCTGATGCTGTAAAACAGCAACTCTACCGTTGTGCCACTGTACCAACATTTTACACCATTTTGGACAGAGGTCCACCGTGTCTAGGCCAACCAACATGCCTATCTACGTATACACATCCTGCTTGCCTGCGTTAATGCTGTTCCTTATCCTGATGGCTCTTGCCCTCATTCCTGTTTGTGCCTCCCCACTGGTATGTGGGCAGAAGGAATCAAAGACTTTCATCCATGAGAAAGTCAGGCCTGCGATGGAGACACTGGAGCAAATACACAAATTAACGTATGTAGTCTGAGAGGCCAGGGTACCTGGGGGAGGTGTAGAGAAGAGATAACCAGCCAACTACATTTCAGGAGTAAATTAAAATTAAAAAAATACAGCAGATGCTGGAAATCTGAAATAATGCACGAACCAATCAGCTGGTCAGGCAACGTCTTCAATTGAAGCAACACATCTACTTTTCTAATAGTTTATACACGCGGAAATACACAGAGTATTTCCAGCATTATCACTTTCTATAATACAACAAATTTCTAGGCTTTGTTAAAAGCCCTGGGAAGGTAGTGAGGCAGAGAATCGACAAAGATTAGTAAACTGAGAATCAAATGCTGGTAAATGGGGTTAGTACTTGACGGTTGGCATGGACATGATGGGCCATAGGGCCTGTATTTGTGTTGCATGTTTCCATGACTCTGGTGTTTTTCATGGCCCTGACAGGCAGGCTATTAGAAACAAGCAGTAATACTATAACAGTTATGTGTACGGGCATATTTGATGAAGACAGATAAATTAAACTTGCTTAAGTGTGTAGACTAGAATAAAATCATTAGTATGAATTGGAAATGATGAAATCCAAAATAGAAACAGAAGGTGTTGGAAATGCACAGGTGGTTAGTTGGTTTCTGCTACAACTACTCTTCCCATTTCAACGGCACTATCAACATTGTACAGTACAACAAAGTCCTTTTCAGAAGTATCAGGGAAAATCTGATATTGATCCTTGCATTAGAGCTGATGATCAAATACTCAATCGACGGAGTATGTTCAAAGCAGCATATTAAAGAAGTAAATAGTGAAAATGTTTTACAAGGTTGGCAGGGATGTGTGGGGCTGAAGAGCCTGTTTCCATGCTATACAGCTTCATGACACTGTGACTTTGAAAGAAAACCAGAGGTTTGAACGCTGATAGCTGAAAGGACAATCGGCCAAAGGGGAGCCATTAAATTTAAGGATGATCAAGACACAAAAACGAAATGGGATGATGGTAATTCTGGATTAGCGGCAGAGAAGGCCAGAACTATAGACCAATGAAGGATTTGGGAAATAAGGCTCTAAAGAAAGAGCACACAGCACGGAAACAGGCCCTTCAGTCCAATCTCATCAATGCAGTCCAAGATATCTGTCTAAGGCAGTCCCATTGTTAATGAGAGACTAGTCAATGAGCATGGGGATTGATAGATGAATGGAATGTGCATGATATAGAGCAAAGTTGGTTAAATGCCCCTCCACTCCCACACTGATCAGTGAGCCAATCTGTCTATGTAGGCAGGATAAACAGCATCAGTAGTTGAAAGATAGAAGAGAATTGACAGTAATCCCATTCAGACCTGTCCTATCCCCCTGCAATATTACACAATTTATCCCAGATCTTTTCCATTTTTCTACCAAAATTGCTCTAGGAGATTGTCTGAGCTTGGAGAAGCAGAGAGGAACGTTATATGAAAATTAGAGCCAGGCTTCTTAAAAGTTTAGTTGGGAAACACTACTCCATCCCAGAGCCTTCCCTATCAAAGACATAGATGGAGTAGACAGAATTTTTTTTCTCAGTGGAAATGAAATAGACTAGAAGTTTAGTTCAGTTTAGTTTATTGTCACGTGTACCAAGGTACAGGAGGCATAGGTTTAATGTCAGAGGGGGAAGGTTTAAAAGAGATGCATGGGGCAAGCTTTTGACAAAGACAGTGGTGGATGCCTGGAACACGCTGCCTGGGAAGTTGATGGAAGCAGATACGACAGTGGCATTTAAGAAGCTTTTAGATAGGCACATGCATATCTGGGAATGGAGGGATATTTATGCTGGCAGAGAAGATTAACGGCATCATGTTCAGCACAGACATTGTGGGCCAGTGCTCTACTGTTCTGTGTTCTATGAATGTTTACGTAGTGGAATGCTCTGCCAAGTGTTGTAGATTCAATTGCAGTGACCTGGATAAGTAGAGAAAAGGAGAGAACTGTTGGGCGATGAGGAGAGGGCAGGGAAATATGTGTAACTGGATTGCTCTCACAAAGATCTGATGGGTCAAATGGCCTCTTTCTCAAATTCAAATAGCTCTGTTAAGGGCCTGTCCCACTTGGACGACCTAATCCACGAGTTTAGAAGACCCTAGACAAGTTGAAAAAAATGTCAAGGTCGTGTTCGCTCGCCATAGTAAAAGACCTTCTATGACCTCCTACGACTATGTCTACGACCCCCTACGACTATGTCTACGACTATGTCTACGACCTCCTACGACCCCCCTCGACCTCAGTCTTCCACACCTAAGACCAACTACGACTAGCTACGAGTGGAAAATGATTACATGATAAAATGATGTCATGGTTGCATTTTTTTCTCTCGAGCCAGTTACCGACCTATGACTACCTTACGACTACCTACGACTATCTACGACTACCTACGACTACCATCACGACCTACTACGACCTACCTACTAGTAAAAAGTATCAATTCTTTCCATGCCGACCTTTTTTTTACTCGTGGACATTTTTTATCAGGCTGGAAAAAACGCTGCGACGTACTTGAGGCCACGAGTATGCGGAGACCACTCACGAGCATGAGGAGTTACGAAGACCTCCTACGACCTCGTGATGACCATGCTGCGAGTATGAGTCAAGGGCAAACTCAGCAGAGGTCGCCAATTAAGTAATGAAAGTGGGACAGGGGCTTTAGCCAGCGTCCTCAGTTCATAGTTTTTCTGTCAGTCATCCTTTTGTGATATTAATTAATTTTGCATCTCTGACTACCAGCATCTACCTGCAGTTCACAGCTTTTACTTTTCTCTTTATTTGTTTTTTCTCTCTCTTTAGTTCTCATCATTTACTGATCTGGCTTCAACCCTGGTCTTACGCTGTCAGAGATATTCCCTTTGTTATCTTTATCCCCTCCAAACCCTCAGTCTGAAGAAGTGTCTCGACCCGAAACATCACCCATTCCTTCTCACCAGAGATGCTGCCTGTCCCGCTGAGTTACTCCAGCATTTTGCGTCTATCTTCATTGCAACTTAACACAAACCCATTTTCACTTTTTCCAGTTGTGATGAAAATTTGAAGCATTAACTCTTTTCTTTCCTCAGATGCTGCCTGACCTGCTAAGAATTTCCAGCCTTTTCTGTTTCTATTTCAGGTTTCACGTTGCTGCAGTTTCTTTCTATTTTCAATCTTTTTCTCTTTGGAACCACTCTGTGAAATTTTCTACGCAATTTTGTTTATCTTGAAAAAAAAAGACTGATTGTGATAGTTTACAGTTTGGGTGTTACTTTTGTCCATCCTTCTTGAAGTATTTGGGATAACTTCCCATTGGAAGATCAGGGATAATAAGTCAGTGCATATATCTATCATCAAAAAAGGCCATCAATGAGAAAAGATTGTGACCATATCTTTCCAAACAAATTACTTTTCTGAATGAAATATTTATTGTACATAATTGAAAAAAGCCCATCGCTCCTTCACTATTACACAATGAAGGCAAGCCAAGATATGGCTGAAGTCAAGGTGGGAGAGACCCATCAATAGGGAAGAGTTAAGCCCCAGTCCCACATAGGAGACCAAAACAGCAACCTCTGGTGACCATGCCCGCCACCCAAGGTTTCCATGAGGTCACCGGAGGTTTTGGTCACTCTCCCTAATTGTCGAAAGTGGTTTCCGCGTGGTCGAGTCTTCATCTAGGTTGCTGCTATTTTTTCATCATGATTAAAGCCGGCCTCGACTAAAAATAGGTTGCCGTTTTAAAAATCGATAATTTTTTAGTCGCAGGTCTAGTCAAAGCCGGGTTTCTTCATAGTCGAGGAAGGTTTTCAACATATGCGTGGGAGGTGGTAGGAGGTTGCAGGTCACCTCGACCTTAATTTTTTTTTGGGTGGTGGGCAAGGTCACCACAGTTTGCTGTTTAGTTCTCCTAAGTGGGACAGGGGCATTAAAGGCCTGTCCCACTTAGTCGATTTTTAGGCGACTGCCGACGACAGTCACAGCCGTAGAGGGACACTGAAAAACCGGCTTCTCTGGACCCACCCTACGACAATGTCTACGACAAGCCCACACCTAGTCGACATCAAGTTACCTCAAGCTACGTCAACCGGCGACACATATTCCTCGCGACTTAGGACATCCACCCACGACCACACATACGACAACCTACGACAACCTTCGACCACACAGGTGACAACCTACGACAACCAAAGTCAACTTATGTCCACCCTCGACAAGATATGACAAGTTACGACCCTGTTGACGACAACTGAAGCCAACTGAAGACAATTCAGTCGCCGGTACCTGTCGCCGGTTGACGTAGGTTGAAGTAGGTAGTCACCAATGGAATTCATCGAAGTCAGCACTCAGCGACAACCAACGCCACCTGGCGTCATCCTGTCGACAACCTACGACAACCTACGGCAGCACCTACGACAGGAAAAGACAGGCAATGTCAAGCCCACTGTCGCCGAAAGGTTTTGAACATTTCAAAATCCAGCTGCGACAAGAAAAAAGTTACGACCCTTGAGGAGACAACTCACGACAATACAGGCGTCGCCCCGCGACCATGTGGTGATAGCCTATTTTCCGGCTGTTGCCGAAAAAATCGCCTAAGTGGGACAGGCCCTTTACAGTATAAAGTCTGAATAGAATAATAACATCGTAAGCACTGGTGTTACAGAACCAATGCCACAAAGGAATATGTGGGAACTTCTCAACTGGATATGAATCCTTTAATCAGATTGGAAACTCAAATGTAATACTTGTTGTTACAACAATGATGTAATTTAGTGCTTCGTCAAACATTGTCTCCTCCAGGGCACATGTCTCCCATTCACACGTCCACAACAGATGCCATAACTGTCCCCAAACCTGGGCATAATTTTGCCACATGGTAAAAAAGCACAGAAACAGCGTTTAGCTCAAGGTTGATGCTAGTGCTATGCTTCAATTTAAGAATGAGTACAAAATAATTGTCTTTATTACCTGGGTATAGATACAGGAGCAGAGACATAAAACAATAGTTCGACCACAACTGAAGTACTGTGTGCAGTTCTGGAGGGAAATGGAGTGATGGAAGAAGTTGCAGAGAAGGTTCATCAAGATGTTGCTTGGGATGAAGAGACTAGATAGGTTAGGTTTGTTTTCCTTGGAGCAGGGAGTGAAAGGGGGGACTCTGATTGAAGTATAAAAAGTTATTAAGGGGAATAGATAGGGTAGATAGTCAGAAACATTTGCTCTGATCAGTCAGCTAAGAGGACATAAGTTTAAAATAAGGGGGAAAAGATTGAGCTGGGATTTAAGGAAACATCTTTTCAACCAGTGTCAAGATGATGGAGGCATGTAGTATCACAACATTTAAGAAGTATTTAGATGAGCACAAGAAATGCTATTGCAGAGAAGCCTACCAGCCAGTTGCAACAAAATGGGTGGGTATAGATAGTCAGCACCAACAGTGCCCTGACGGGCCTGTTCCCATGTCTATGATCATGTCTTTTTCTCATTTGGTGGGTTGGAGGTGGGGAGAGTTAGCAGCTTCCTATGTCTGGATATTAACATCTCGGATGGGCCCAGCACATAGATGTAATCATGAAGACGATGCATTAACGCCTCTACTTTCTAAGAAGTTTAAAGAATTTTGTCATATGTTCATAATTTCAGTTGTTCGAGCAGAATTAAGCCATTTGTCCCATCAAGTCTACTCCGCCATTCAATCATGGCTGAACTATCTTTCCCTCTCAGCCTCATTCTCCTGCCTTCTTCCCACAACCCCTGATACCCGTATTAATCAAGAATCTATCAATCTCCACCTTAAAAATATCCCATCATGTCATGTCTAACAAGCTTCTACAGTCACACTGTAAAATAGTATCCTGACTGGTTGCATCATGGCCTGGCATGGTAATTCCAGCGCACAGAAACACAAGAGGATGCAATGAATGGTGGACTCAGCCCAGTCCATCACGGGCACATACTTTTCCACCTATAAAAGCATCCAAATGAGACGCTGCCTCAAGAAATGGGCATCTATCATCAAAAATCCCCTCCATCCTGCCATGGCCACTATTCACTACTAACATCAGGCAGAGGGTGCAAGAACCTGAAGTCCCACACCACCAGTTTTAGGACTAGCTGCTTATTTCAGCCATTGAAATGACCTGCACAACCCTGATCCTAACTCAGCAACGACCACTTACACTACCATGGACTTCATTAATAATTGTGCATTTTTGCACTAGTGTCTTGTTTTTTTTTTGCAGTGTTTTCCTCTTAGCTGTCTGCAGCATTTATGTGTAACTTATGTGTAATTTAAGTTTTTGTGTGTTGCCTGAGTGTATGTATCTGTGAAGCAGCTGCAGGCAAGACTTCACATTGTATCTGTACATCTCTGTAGATAGACATAAAACGCTAGAGTAACTCAGTGGGTCTGGAGGCATCTCTGGAGAAAAGGTATAGGTGATGTTTCCGGTCAAAGGATCTCGACCCGAAACATCACCTATTCCTATTCCCCAAAGATACTGCCAGACCCGCTGAGTTACTACAGCTTTTTGTGTCTATCTTCGGTCCAAAACCAGCATCTGCAGTTCTTTCCTGTACATGGCAACAAATGCAATTTGACTTGACTTAACTCTACCCATCTTTTTCATCCAAACCTTTCTCCCATGTTCATTTACCCATCTCCCCTTTAAATATATCCACATCATTCAGCTTCACTATTCCTTCTGGGAATGAGTTCCACATCGACAACTTTCTCTGGAACAGATATTTCTCCTGAATCGTTTCTTAAAAACTATCCTACATTTATAACCCCACCTGCTGTCTCATGGTACTAGAGGACTCCAAAGGGAGGTGCAAGTTAGCAAAATGGGAACAAATAAAACTGTTATTTAAATAAAAGTTTAATTGTACTGCAGAAAAACTCTTACAAGGACTCAATTTCAAGAGACTCAAAGCTATTACTTCCTTCTGTTTGTAGATTTATTTTCTGATATCACGCCGCTCACAGTATACACATCTGCTCTCTGGCACTCAAAAGCTCTTGCAGAATTTCCTGATATCTTCAGACAACCGCACAGTCTGATTATTATCTGCAATTATTATCTGCTGTACAAAGTAATAGTTTAAAAGGAAAACACACCCTTTGTATATTGGTTTAGTGTCTCACTCTAGCACGGAAATCCCTGTGGCTTCCTTGTAGCATGCTCACTGTTAACCAACAATAGAAGAATGCAGCCAAATATAGGCATGAGTGTGTGCGCTCTGCAAACTAACGGCACTTGCTTTCTCATACTTTGCACATGTCTGCTAATTTACGGCACAACAGGAGAAAATGAAATCTTCTGCATTTTCTCAAAATCTCCCTTTCTTACTGCCCTGTCTGAACCATACTGGTGCCCAGCATAATAGGCGGAAGCTTTGCTGCGATTTCAGTGACGTTACAGATGGTTTGTGGTCTCAATCTACTGTGATAAGGGCAGATTTGCACTCGACTTTGTTAGGTAGTGGAAACTTGTGCAGAAATCAAGGTGAAGATAGAGCAGGAAGAATAAAAGCCCTAATTTGGTTTGTTTTATCTCACTGGTATGATGGCAGTTTTATAAGATGAACAACCATCAATACGATTGGTGCGTTTAATGGTCACTGTAAATTGCTTCTTCTGTGAGTGGTAGAATCTGGGGCAGGTGATGGCAAGAGCGGAACTCGCTATCAAAACATGGAGGGGACAGGGGACACAATTTTTTGGCGGCCACGCGCACATGCGCACAGTCACACACACACGGGCGAGGCTTCAGAGGCTCAATCCAGCGCTAAATGCAGCTCAACTCTGCCTGACTCACCGGGTTAACTACAGCCCTGTCTGGACTGACGGGATACCAGCGCTGCTTCTCCGCGCTGACCATATTTCCCGCAAGTCCAGGAAGGCTGTAGGCTCACCTGGTGGGACAGGCAGAGTTGAGCTGGGTTTAGCGCTGTTTCTCCGCGCTGGCTGTGGGCCTGGGGGCACCGCTCCCGTCTGATTCCCGACCAAAGATCCTATTGCGGAGGATCTTTGCTACCGACCTCTCTGGCCACTCGCGGGGGTGGGGGTACTCGGGACAGCGCCGGAGACCTGGCCGGGATCGATCCTGGCTGCGGATGAGGCACAGGTCTGTGCCACGTCTTCCTCCTCTATCCTCAGTCCCACCCCTCCCCCCCACTCCTCCCTCCTCCAATCATTGCGCTGAACCATGTCCCGCCCCCATTGCCTGCTGACCAACGTTTCTCTCGTCCAATCGGCGCGCTCGATCATCAGTCACACCCCCACTATCTCGCGGAAAGCGGAGATTTCACCGGGTTTTAAAATCCGGATTTACAAAAACTCTGCGCTCCCCCCCCCCCCCCCCCCCCACTCCCCCCCCCCCCCCCCCCCGGGTTTTCCGCCCCTGGGTGATGGGAACATTATTAGAATAGGAAAATAAGTGACAGAAAGTGATTGGTCTGGAAGCTAGCATTGACTTGATGGGCCAAAGTACCTCCTCCCATGCCAAAATATAGAATTCAATTCGACCTGTCTGAGCAGTGAACGGTTTTGGTCTCCTTCCAGGGTTAAGATATGTTTCCCTGA
The DNA here is from genome assembly GCF_010909765.2 of Amblyraja radiata. Lineage (NCBI taxonomy): Eukaryota > Metazoa > Chordata > Chondrichthyes > Rajiformes > Rajidae > Amblyraja > Amblyraja radiata. The sequence goes on along the minus strand of NC_045963.1, from coordinate 59,571,309 downwards.
CAGGTGAAATAATGCAGATTGACCAAAATGATTCAAAAGGATGAGAGAATGTAACCAGGCACATAGTGACTGGAATCCAGGAAAAGGACGTGACGTATAAAACTCACAGATAAATTGATGGGGGATAGACTGAGAAGCAGTTACTTTGGTTGAAGAGTCTAGAGTTAAGGTTCAGGGTCAAAGTATAAGAGGGAATTGTAAAAAAGGCAGGTGATGGAAATCTAAAATTGAAACAGCTAATGTTGGAAATATTCAGCATGCCAGGCAGCATCCGAGAAAAACAGTTAACAATGAAGTCTATGACTTTTAAGCAGTGAGCTCTAACGATCAGCCTGTCAAAAAACACCTTACCTGTGTTCACCAATGACCTGGCACATTATGTCCTGCCCCTCCTCACCTCTAGCTTCCTTTCCCCCTCCCCCTAAAATCAGTATGCAGAAGGGTCCCAAGCTGAAAAGTCACCTTTACTTTAGTTTAGTTTAGAGATACAGCACGGAAACAGGCCCTTCGGTCTACCAGGTCCGTGCTGACCAGCTATCACCCTGTACACTTACACTATTCTACACACTTGGAACAATTTATAAATTTTACCGAAGCCAATTAAACTACAAACCTATACATATTTGGAGTGTGGGAGGAAACCGGAGCCAGATCCACTTGTATGTATTTGGCACATATCCCGCTAAATCATTCCTATCCATGTATCCATCCTAGTGGTCGTATTCAAGAAAGAGTTAGATATAGCTCTTAGGGCTAAGGTAACCAAGGGATATGGGGAGAAAGCAGGAAAGGGGTACTGATTTTGGATGATCAACCATGATCATATTGAATGGCGGTGCTAGCTCGAAGGGCTGAATGGCCTACTCCTGCACCTATTTTCCATGTTTCTATGTCTCATCAGATGCCCAAATAAATCCACATAACCTGAGGGGGAGGGGTAGCCCAAACCCAATGGTCTGCGAAAAAAGATTTATGATGATGCCACTTGATGTCATGTATTTATCTTCTCTCTAAATTCTCTGCACATCATATTGGCTTTTGTCTTAGCTGAGATTGGGCAAACTTATATCATTCTGGTTAAACCTGTGTATTCCTTGACTAATTTGGTAGCAAGCTTTCCTCTGAACCATGAGGTTATTAGTTCAAATTCTGCTCCAGTGAAAGGAATACAAAATAAATACTGGCTGTCACTGCAGTACAGTATGAAGGGCGCACTGCAATGTCTTTTTAAATATGTGTCATTCAACCAAAGCTCACACATCTCTTTCACACACCGCCAATTTGACAAACAGGGAAGTTCTCCCTGATCTTGACCAGCAATCGCTCCTCCATCGCCATCATTAAGAATAGATTATCTACTCATTATCCCATTACTGATTCTGGCAGGCTGCATTGCGCAAAATAGCTGGTGCATTTCCCAATATACAGCAATGTCACAGGTTCTTCAATGGCTGAAAGATGTTGAGGTCATACATTTTGTGTTTCTACCTTCAAATGGCTAAGGAAAGATCAGTGGAAATGTTCGGAAAGATGGAGCATTTTGGGAGAGTAACTGAGAAAAAATACATCCAGGGAGATAAATGCAGTGATTTCAGATAATTGGCAGGACATTTAGAGAAAGGGGAGTTTTTTGAGATGTAATTTTGCTGCGAGCTGTAAGATATTGCCTGAAAACGATGAATATTGGCAAAGAAAAGATGTGCCTGTTTGCTTGGAAAGATGTGCATGTTTGCTTGGAAAGTACAGCGGAGAGGAACTAATTAGGCAGTTATTTTAAAAGAACACACGCAGTTACGATGGGCTGAAGGGCTTCTTTCTCTGGTGTTTGTCTCACAAACTACTTTCTATCTGATGCAGCATTAATGGCTTTCTTTTGAAGAGGATGTTAGGAAATGGAAAACAAAGGGTAATCTTGCACTCATCTTTAGTTGCATGGTTTCAGTTTGATATATGCTTCAGGGCCCTGGAGGCTCGGCTGTTTGGAAGTTCCTTGGAATGTCTGGCACAATGCACTCTATGCAAGTTGACTTCGGGAAACCTTGGGATGACCCCAGCTCTGGCCAGGAAGAGGACATCCAACAGCCGACACAGATTCTGAAGTCAATACTTGGCATGAATGAATATTTTTGTGAATAAACAAGAACAAGAGCTTAAACGCACCGCAATGAAAATAAAACTCAATAATTTGGGTCACCGATTGTCTCAGCACTGCCTGAAGAGAAGTTAATCGCTACACATCAGAAGCAATTAATGGTGAAGAGAGGAAATACTGTGGGCAAACAAATGTTTGGGCAAAGGGGTCCATTATGGAGACTGTTGCATTTCACCATGTAAGAAATAATATTTGATTATTCATTTTAGTTGTAGAGAAGCACCGTGGAAACAGGCCCTTTGGCCCATCGAGCCACGTCGGCCATCGATCACCTAAAGACTAAATCTGTTATCCCACTTTCATTTCTTGCACATTAAGTGCAACTTACTGAGGCCATTAACCTACAAACTTGCATGTCTTTGGAATGTGGGAGGAAACCGGAGCACCTGGAGAAAACCCACGTGGTCACAGGAAGTACATACAAATTCAGCACAGACAGAACCTGTAGTCAGGTTGGAACCTGGGTCTCGGTGAGGTAGCAGCTCCACTGCTGCGCTACTGTGCCATGCCTAATTCTGTTCATAAAACTCATTGCTAGCTTTGATAGAGTTAAAGAGTCATGGAGTCATTTAACAGACAAGCACACCCTCTTGTCCATCATGCTACGCTAACCCTTTTGCCATTCTACATTAATCTCATTGGGCAGCACAGTTGCGCAGGGTAGATTTGGTGGCTTACAGCGCCAGAGACCCGGGTTCGATCCTGACTACGGGTGCTGTCTGTATGGAGTTTGTATGTTCTCCCCGTGACCTGTGAAGGTGTCTTTTCCGGGTGCTCCGTGTTCCTCCCACACTCCAAAGGCGTAAAGGGTTGTAGGTTAATTAGCTTTGATAAAATTGTAAATTGTCCCGAGACAATTGACAATAGACAATAGGTGCAGGAGTAGGCCATTTGGCCCCTCGAGTCAACACCGCCATTCACTGTGACCATGGCTGATCATCCATAATCAGTACCCCGTTCCTGCCTTCTCCCCATATCCCTTGATTCTGCTATCTTTAAGAGCTCTATCTAACTCTCTCTTGAAAGCATCCAGAGAATTGGCCTCCACTGCCTTCTGAGGCAGAGAATTCCACAGATTCACAACTCTCTGGATGAAAAAGTTTTTCCTCATCTCCGTTCTAAATGAATCGTGCTAGAGTGCAGGGATCGCTGGTCGGCGCGGACTCAGTAGACCGAAGGGCCTGTTTCCGCACTGTATCGCTAAACTAAACTAATTTCCTGACCCTCAATTGCTGATTTTCCACAATGGAAGCATTTATGCCAAGGAATCATTTCCGTATTAATGTATACAGTTGGGAGGCTCTGCACTGCGAGGGTAACAGCTCATTGTAATTACATGTGATCTGAAATCCAGCTGATTTGATGATGAACATTCGAAGGTCAGAGGCAGGAGGAGGCAAAAAGGCCGGAAATCAAGGAAATAATGTATCTTTACCCCACTCCGAGCTATTGTACAACTTTCATATTTAATGAATGCAAAGTGAGTGCCTTTGGTGCAGTTCTTCTGAATGCACTATATAGATCAGCAAGAGGGGTGGGCACGAGAGTTATCTCACCACATCTGCCTTTGTAGCATGTCCTTCCTGTGAAACTGGGTCAGGCTGCAGCTGGGTGCAAATCTGCAGCTGCGACCCGCTCAGTCACCCCTACTTAACGGCGCCTGTCCCGGGGAAACAGAAGTGCCATTCTGCTTGCGAAAGGCAGTCTGAAAGATCTGCTTTGTGGTGATGTGGGAGGTACTCCCAGGAACACTCGCCCACTGCGTGCGAGGCTGGCTGTGGTGCTGTCAAACAGTCATCCACCTCCTTGTGGGTGTATGTTTGCCAAGAAGTCTGGGAAAGGAAGAAGCGGCCTATTGTCGAGGTTCATTCCAAGGAACACAAGGCTCGGCTCCACTGACTGTTCCCAGGGACCCACACTGAGATAAATGCTGACTGTGGCTGGATGATCTTCGGTGAAAGATACACTTCGGAACGTCAGACTAGTCCCATGGAGTCAAATAGTAGATAAACAGGCTCCTCTCGCCAACAGGTCATGTTGACCCTTCCTTCTCTCCAGAGATGCTGCCCGTCCCGCTGATTTACTCAGCTTTTTGTGTCTATCTCCATGCTAGCCATTATGCACCTATCTAAACTTATGCCATTTACCAGCGCAAGGTCCATGGCTTTCTACATCTTGATAAATCAATTGTCTATCCAAATGCTTCAAGGATGTTGTGAGAATCACTCCCTCCACCACTTTCTCAGGCAATGCAGTCCAGATTACAACCAGCCTATGAGTGAATAAATTCTTCTTCATCGTCCCTCTGAACCTCACCTTGAATCTGTCTACTTCAATCTTAAGCACATCTTTCATGGGGAAAAAAATTATATTTACCTATCTAGGCCTCTATTTTGCATGCCTCCATCAGGCCTTCTTCCAGTGTAAGGAAGTGTCTGTAAATGAGTGCTGCTAACTGGGACCTTCCAGGGTGCAGTATGTGCTAAGAATGTATTGAATCTCAGTGAAGGCGGAGACCCTGTGGGCAGGAGAACAATCTAGGACCTTGTTGCCACTGAACACTGAGAGGCTGGACATATATAAACAGACTCTTAAATGCCTCACTAATGCAATGTTAAAGAATGAAACATCAGTGACATTGACATATTGCAGAGGAATACAATTAATTCAGCAGGACAGGCAGCATCTCTGGAGAGCAGGAATGGGTGATGTTTTGGGTCGAGACCCTTCTTCAGTCTGAGTCAGGGGAGAGGGAGATACAAAGATAAGGAAGTGTCAGGTGTGAAAACGAGTCAAAGGGGATGAGGTTCAAAGAAAATGTAGAGCTAGGAGACGGTAACAACAAAGCAAACAGAGATAAAATGTAATTGAGGATAGTCAGACTGGTTGGAGAACTGGGAAGGGGAGGGATGGAGAGAAAAGGAAAGCAAAGGTTACTTGCAGTTAGATAAATTAATATTCATGCCGCTGGGGTGTTAGTAGCCCAAGTGAACAACTCCTGTCTTCCAATTCAGGAAGCTGGCATGATCGAAGACACAGGATTACCTGCTGAGGGAGATGCTGGCACTTGGTGCAGCTGCCACAAGGGTTCTGTACGGAAAGGCCACACATTACGGATGATCCCGATCATCCAATCTACCTCATCGCAAACCTTGTACTTTATTTTAACTGCACTCTCTCTGTTGCTATAACACTCTGAACTCTGTTTATCTTCTATTTTGCACTACCTGATGTACTCAAGTATGGTGTGGTTTGCGTGGATAGTAAGTACAAGTTTTTCACTGTATCTCAATACACATGACAATAAAAATAAACCAATAAAATAAATCCAAATGGGAAAGTCAGCAAGGGTGTTAAATGATATGAATATAATATAACTAAAGAAAGGAAAAATTATTAGGATTTGATGTCATAATTTAATGTAGATTTTGCAAGCAAATTAAATTATATAATGTGATAGGCAAAATGCAAAATAACATATTTGCAGAGTTTACGAGCATGGCTATAATAAAGTGGTTGCGACTGAACTTGCAGACAGAGCATGGACCACGTCCCAGAGTCAAGAGTTCAAATCCCACCATGACAATTGGAGAAAATTAAAATTCAACAAATTAACTGAAACTGAAATTAGGAAACAACGTTGTTCTCAGTTAAGGTGATAATGGCTCTTAAGGGCCTGTCCCACTTGGGCGTCATTTGCGCGTAATTTACGCAACATCATTTACGCGCCACGACGCATGACGCGCGCGTCGTGTCGCGCACGTGATGCGCATTACGCGTGCTTGGTGACGTAGGCAGTGACGGGCGGTTGCGCGCGGCACCCCAGGATTTTGGAATGCACAAAATCTTCGCGCACCATCTGCGTGACGTGCAAATGACGCCCAACTGGGACAGGCTCTTTACTCCTGGAATGCCGATTATAAATAACACTAATGCTGCACAAGGTTCACTAATGTCCTTTGGAGAAGGAAACCTGATGTCCTTACCTCATCTGGTCTATATGTGACTCCAGAACCACAAACTGTTAGCTGCCACTGACAGGTGTAGATAAAATTATGAAAGGTATATATTTTGATAATATTTTTCTCCGGATGGATATATCAAATGCTAGAGGATATAAGTTTAAGGTAAGAGGAAGAAAGTTTAAAGGAGATGTGCAGGACAGGTTTTTTGCACAGAGAGTGCGAGGTGCCTAGATTACGCTGCTAGGAAAGATGGCAAAAGTAAATATGATGGTAACGTTTATGAAGCATGTAGGCAGATACATGGACTTGCAGAGAGTACAGAGATACAAAGTTTTTCCTCAGCGGATACAAACCTCTGTGTCGGAGCCATTAAACTCACCGGGGCCTAGTTTACTGCACTCCTTTTAATCTTATCAGGGCCCCATTTCTTATGTCTCCCTGAAACATACAGGATTCACTGGGAAATTTATTATACCACTAATTATCTGAAAAATGTGTGCGCCTGACATAAAGAAAGCCCTAACTGTGCCAGATTTACTGTGCTTTCAAATAACTGTTCACAGTCATCTTTTAGAAATTGTTTCTCAGTCGGGTGAAATTGGTTTCCGCCCAATTTAGAACCTTTCATAGTATTTTAGCCTTGTTCTTTCCACAACAATACTGTCTAATTGAATTATCATCAAAATGCTCTCCCACTCATACTCATTTCCTTTGCCAGTTTCACTGACAAAAACTAAATCCAGATTTATGTATAGGAAGGAACTGCAGATGTTGGTTTAAACCAAAGATAATGACAAAAAGCGCCCGTAGTCAGGACTGAACCCGAGTCTCCGGTGCAGCAAACAGTGTAAGGCAACAACTCTACCGCTATACCACCGTGCCACCATATTAGGGTGCACCACAACTTGCTTTGGCAACAGCTCCGCCCAAAACCGCAACAAATTGCAGAGAGTAAATTGCAACGTTGAAGAAACAATTGGACAGGTACGTGGATTGGACAGGTTTAAAGAGATAGGGGCCAATGCAGGCAAGTGGGACTAGTGTAGATGGGACATGTCGGTGAGTATGGGCAAGTTGGGTCGAAGGGCCTGTTTTCACACAATGTGACTGAGTTGTGGATGTAGTCCACTATCTCACACAATCCAGCCTCCCCTCTATCAACTCCATCTATGCTTCATGCTTCACGCTTCATGCACTTACTGGCCACCTTACCTGCCAACTGACTGCATCACCAGGATGCTTGTGGCAAAGGAGTTGTTTTCTCTAGGCGTACTATCAGGTTGTGGTGAATGTGACCGAGGTCTTGTCTGATTTTACTATCAAACTATCATTGTGCAGAGTTGAACCTACATGAAAACAGTCCGATTCTTACTCAGGACAGAAACTAAGCAACGTGAGCAGCACAGAGAGCAAAGGAGAACACTTCTATTAGATTTTGAAGTCTGCTCTCTCCACATATTTTGCATATTTTTCTTTGCAGCACACCTATTTGTTTATGCGTGCAGCCATATCTACCACATTCATGTCCATTTTATTTGGGGGAAATTCAATAAGCCAACATAGAATACTTGCGCATAGCCAATATCGCTCACGCAAAGGTGTTTGCATTATCCAAAAACTAGGTCACCAGCAAAAACGTCATAAAGCAGGCCTGCCCCCACCCCCTCCGCCCCTTGACTCTGAAGGTTCAGGAACGCTTAAACAAGCTTTGCATGTCTTCTGAAACAGTGTACAATAAAACAGAGAGTATTAGAAATGCTCAGCAATGAATCAGTGTCTGTGGAGAGAGAAACAGAGGTCATGTTTCAGATTAATGATATTTAATCAAGATTGTCATTATTTAATGCATTTTGTTTTTGAATGAACCTTTAATCCACTACAAACATTTGGAGGAACTCAGTATAGGTAGACTCGATGGTGAGGAAGGTATTTTGGCATACTTGCCTTCATTGGTAACAGGGCTGCCAACATTGGGTGAGAGTTGGGAGTGAGAAATTGTGAGAGACCAAGCCCGAGGGAGTATAGCGACCGGGGGGGGGGGGGGGGGGGGGGGGGGGAGGGGAGAGTGTCCCCCTCCCATTGGTACGGAACATTTGCATTTTTCAGCTTGAAATTGTGCAATATGGTGCATACTGTTGCGAGTCTTTCAACTTACACTTGAATGCAATATATATGCTTTAAATTGGATTGGAGCGTTTTTGAAAGGGTGGAGGTTGTGCGATCACTGATCACTGGCCTTGGGGGTACCCGGTGAGGGAGTGGAGCAACCGAGTGGGGAGAGGGTGTGGAAGAAGGGTGTCCCCCCTCCCAGGGTAGGAACATTTTGAAATTTGATGTATTAAAATCATGTTTTAGTGCACTGTAGAAGTATGATTTCAATGTTTTTTGTATGAAGTATTTTTAAGAGGTAACTTTTTAAGGGGTAACTTTATCCACACAAAGGGCGATGGGTGTATGGAACAAGCTGCCAGAGGAGGTAGTTGAGGCAGGGACCATCCCAACATTTAAGAAAAAGTTAGACTGATACATGGATAGGACAGGTTTGGAGGTATGGACCTAAAGCAGGTGGCGTAGCTGGGACATGTTGGCGGGTGTGGGCAAGTTGCACCGAAGGGCCTGTTTTCACACTGTATCACTCTATGACTACATTATACCTCCACCATGCATGAATGCTTCAAAATCAAGTGATCGTTTTATTGCCATATACTCAAGCATAGAAACATAGAAACATAGAAAATAGGTGCAGGAATAGGCCATCAGCCCTTCGAGCCAGCACTGCCATTCAATATGATCATGGCTATTTATCTAAAATTTTGTACCTCTTTTCCGTTTTTTCCCCATATCCCTTGATGTCATTAGCCCCAAGAACTAAATGTAACTCTCTCTTGAAAACATCCAGTGAATTGGCCTGCACTGCCTTCTGTGGCAGAGAATTCCACAGATTCACAACTCTCTGCGTGAAGAAAGTTTGTTCTCATCTCAGTCCTAACTGGCCCCCCCTTTATTCTTAAACTGTGACCCATGGTTCTGGGCGCCCCCAACATCGGGAACATTTTTCCTGCAGTTACAGTAAGTGAAAATCTAGCAGGCAAGCAGGATGTTTTCACCAACCACCCCCATTTGAAGTCCACTATCTTCCACTGTATCTACCCAGTGCTTGGTACTTACTTCCAGCAGCCACTGGTTGTCCTCCAGGATGCACCGAGCCGCAGCCTGATCTATGCCGGTCACCTGGGCGAATTCGGCACAGAGACTCTCACGGCAGCGGCGCAACGCTTCGACGACTCCGACGGCCCGGGACTCTTGCACTGAGGCTGCTCCATGGCCAGAGCTGCAGTGAGCGACTCGCCAGCCCGGAAAACACTCTCCAACCCCGCTCCCCGTCCGCATCTGTCCCCGCCGCTGCTTCCGCTTCCAACACCCACGGCCCATGCAGTGATATGAGTTTTGAAATTTTTGTTGATCACAGAATTTCTCACAACAGAGCGAGAGAAATTTGTGATCAGCGTGAGAATTTGGTGAAATGCGTGATTCTCACGCTCAATGCATGGGAGTTGGCAGCCCTGCCTCTCTATCCCCCTCTCCCTCTCCCCCCTCTCTCTCTTCCCCTCTCTCTCTCCTCTCTCTCTCCCCTCTCTCTCTCCCTCCCACCTCACTCTCATCCCTCTCTATCCCCTCTCTTCCGCTCTCTCTCCTCTCAACCCCCCTCTCTCTCCCCCTCTCTCTCCCCTCCCCCTCTCTCTCTCCCCTCCCCTCTCTCTCTCCTCTCCCCTCTCACCCCTCTCACTCTCTCCACTTCCCTCTATCTTCTCTCTCCCCCCTCTCTCTCTCCCCCTCTCACCCCCCCCTCTCTCACTCTCCTCTCTTCCCCTCTCGCTCCTCTCTCTCTCCCTCTCTCTCTCTTCCCCCTCTCTCCCTCCCACCTCACTCTCCCCCTCTCTCGTCCCCTCTCACATCTCTCTCCCCCCTCCCCTCTCTCCCCTAACTCTCTCTCCCCTCTCTTTCCCCTAACTCTCTCTCCCCCCCTCTCTTTCACCCCCTCTCTCTCTCCTCGCTTCCCCTCTCTCTCCCCTCTCTCCCCCCTCTCTCTCCCCCTCTCTCTCTTCCCCCTCTCTCCCTACCACCTCACTCTCACCCTCACTCTCGTCCCCTCACTTCTCTCTCTCCCCCCTCTCCCCTCTCTCCCTCTCTCTCCCTTCTCTTTCCCCTAACTCTCTCTCCCCTCTCTTTCCCCTAACTCTCTCTCCCCTCTCTTTCCCCTCTCTCTCTCCATTCACGCCTCCTCTGTCTCTCCCCTCTCTCTCCTCTCACCCCCCTCTCTCTCCCCCCTGTCTCCCTGTCTCCTTCCCCTCTCTCTCTCTCTCCACCTCCCTATGAGAGTCTGTCCCTTCGGCACAGAGACTCTCGCGGCAGCGGCACAACACTTCCGACGGCTCCGCAGCCCGGGACTCTTGCACTGTCCGGAGTGCTCCATGGCCAGAGCTGCAGCGAGCGACTCGCAGCGCCGCAAACACTCGACAGCGCCGCAAACACTCGCAAGTCCCGGCTCCCCGCATCTGTTCCCGCCGCTGGTTCTGCTCCCATCCCTCCCGCAGCCCCGGCTCTCCAACACCCGCGGACCATGCAGTTTATTCGAGTTGATCACAAAATTTCTCACCACTGAGCATGAGAAATTTCTGATGAGTGTGAGGGCGTGAGAGTTTGCTTGAGGGCGTGAGTCTCACGCTCAAAGCATGAGAGTTGGCAGCCCTGTTGGTAAGGATATTGAATACAGGAGTTGGGAAGTTATCCTACAGCTGTACATGGCATTGGTGAGACTATATTTGGCACAGTGTCCAATTCTGACCATCCTGTCATAGGAAGGATGTCCCTGCATTCGACACCAACACCATCGTGAAGTTTGCAGACGACACAACAGTGATTGGGCTGATCACCAACGGTGATGAAACAAACTACAGAGCGGAGGTGCAGAACCTGGCACTAAACACCTCCAAGACCAAGGAGCTGATTATTGACTTCAGGAGGTCCCATTCTGGAGAATATGCCCCAATCTCCATTTACGGGGAAAGTGTGGAGAGAGTGTCCAGCTTTAAGTTTCTGGGCACTCGCTTTTCAGAAGACCTCACATGGTCCACGAACACCGCCGCGCTGGTCAAGAAGGCACAGCAACGACTGTTCTTCCTGAGGACATTAAAAAAGACTGGTCTGCCCCAACAGCTGCTGACAACGTTCTACCGCTGCACCACAGAGAGCATACTAACGTATGGCATCTCTGTGTGGTATCTCAGCTGCACGGAGGCGGAGAGGAGAGCTCTTCAGCGCGTCGTCAACAGAGCGCAGCGGATCATCGGGATCGAGCTACCAGCCTTGGAGGGCATCTACCACACGCGGTGCCTCAGGAAGGCCCTCAGCATCCATAAGGACTCATCACACCCCTGCCACGGTCTGTTTCAACTACTTCCCTCCGGCAGACGTTACAAGGCCTTCTACGCCCGAACCTCCAGACTCACGAACAGTTTTATCCCAAGAGCTATAGCGGCTCTGAACCGGCCCTAATGAGTGCCCCCCCACCCACCCCCTTTGGACAGTCTCCCTCAGATGGTCACATCAATCAATTCAGCTTGCTTATTTATGTATTGTATTTATTTATCTTTCTTGTAAATCAGTGGAGCTGCACACTAAATCTCGTTGCACTGACGTGCAATGACAATAAAAGATGTTATTATTATTATTATTATTATTATTATTATTATTATTAAGCTGGTAAGGGTGCAGAAAAGATTCATCAGGATGTTATCAAGAGATGAGGACGAGTTAAAAGGAGAGTCTGGATAGGCTGTGTCTTTCTTCACTGGAGTAGAAGAGACTGAAGGATGACCTTATAAAGGAGGTATGCAAAATCATGAGAGGCACAGATAAGGTAAATGGTCCCTTTCCCAGGATTGAACAGTCCAGAAAGAATGAAAGAGGAAAGATTAAAACGCCTAGGGGCACATTCTTCATTCAGAGAGTGGTTGGAATCAGAGAATATAAGGAATGAACTTACTGAAGAAGGTGGGTACAATGGTAACATTTCAAAAATATTTGGACAAATATATGGCTAGGAAAAGTTTAGAAGGATATGAGGTAAATGCAGGCAAATGACACCAGCGCAGTTAAAACCTAGTCGGCATAGAAAGGTTGGGCCGAAGGCCCTGTTTCCATGCTGTATGACCCTAGACTCTATAATTGGTCCAGGGATTCACTTGATTTCAGCTGCTCGTACTTGACCCATTTCTCCTTTTTTCCTGAACAGAGCTTCAATTTTTCTTGTCATCCATAGTTCCTTGCTTCTACTGGCCTACCCTTCATTTTAACAGGAACATGTAGACATTGAACTCTTGCTATCTCATTTTAGAAGTCTCCCACTTGGTGCACATCCCTTCGCCTGCAAACAACTAGCACCAATTCACTTTTGCAAGCTCCTACCTAACCACTGTAAAAATTAGCCTTACCTTAATTCCGAAGATTAAATTGTAGATCAGATCTGTCCTTCTGCATAGCTACTTAAAAATGAATAGAATTATGGACACTGGTCCCAAAGTGCTCCCCCACTGACTCTTCTTTCCCTCGTCTATTTTACAAGAGTAGGTCAAGCTTTTTCTACTATGTAGTAGGGTCTTCTTTATATTGTGTGAAAAATCCAGCGCTTCGGAAAGGAAGCAGGAGCACCATCACCCGGCGAGAAGGGGCTGAAACATCGGGCTCCGTAGCAGCGACTGCGGAGGCCTCAATAGGCCCGACTATGGGTGGACAAGGGGATGGGGACTGGACTTTGTGCCTTCCCTCACAGTGGGAACCATTGTGGGGGGAGGTTTTTATGTTTTATGTTAAATTTCTTTATAATGTTATGTAGTATTCTTATTGATGTGCTGCAATGGCAACTCAAATTTCACTACACCAATTGGTGTGTGTGATAATAAATGAACCTTTGAACCTTTGAACCTTTGAAATCTTTCCTGAACACACTCAACAAATTCCACCCAATCTAGGCTCTAAAGTCTGTGGCAGTCCCAGTTGTTTATTAGGAAAGTTTAAATTATTTGTCATCTTGTCCATGAAATGTGTATGATTTTCACCATTCCGGCCTCACACAGAAGCTTATCATTAAGGCTAGAATGGCGTATGTACAAAATTCTTACTGTAGCTGTACAAAGACCACACAGCACCCGAGATCCAGGTTTGATCCTGACCCCTGACACCCATACTAATCAAGAATCTATCTAACTCAGCCTTAAAAATATCCATTGACTTGGCCTCCACAGCCTTCTGTGGCAAAGAATTTCATCTCTGTAAATTGCTCCTAGTGTAAGGAATGGATGCGAAAGTGGAGTAATATGGAACTGGTGTGAACAGATGATGGGGTCGACGGGCCTGAGCTAAACTCAACTACACCACAACTGGAGAGCCATGTACAGTTATAGCTTGGGTAAGAAAGAACTGCAGATGCTGGTTTAAATCGAAGGTAGACACAAAATGCTGGAGTAACTCAATGGGACAGGCAGCATCTCTGGAGAGAAGGAATGGGTGATGTTTGGGGCAATGGGCCGGACAAAGATAGAATGTAGTAGGAGACAGTAAGACTGGTGGGGAGGGATAGAGAGGGAAAGCAAGGGTTATTTGAAGTTAGAGAAGTCAATGTTCATACCGCTGGGGTGTAAACTACCTAAGCGAAATGTGAGGTGCTGTTCCTCCAATTTACACTGGGCCTCACTCTGACAATGGAGGAGGCCCAGGACAGAAAGGTCAGATTGGGAATGGAAGAGGGAGTTGAAGTGCTGAGCAACCGGGAGATCAGGTAAGTTGAGACGGACTAAGCGGAGGTGTTCAGCGAAACAATTACCGAGCCTGCACTTGGTCTCGCCAATGTCGAGAAGTTGACACCTGGAACATTGGTTAGACTAGATGAGGTTGGCGGAGGTGCAAGTGAACCTCTGCTTCACCTGAAAATACTGTTTGGGTCCTTGGATGGAGTCATCTGTGCTTCACCTGAAAAGACTATTTGGGTCCTTGGATGGAGTTACAGTATAGCTTCCTTATTTAAGAGAGTGACATGCAGTGAAAGTTCATTTGATTGATTCGTCATAAGGCAGAAAGGAAAAATTGAGAATTAGATGAACAAAGATGCGGGGAGATTGCAAACAGCTGCAAAACTAATAGGTTTGACATACTTGATGATTTTAACTTTCCCAGTATAAATTGGGACGGCCAAATTGCCAAGGGCTTAGATGAGGTGTACTTTGTCAAGTGTGTTCAGGAAAGTTTTTTCAGGCAGTATCCAGAGGGCCCTGCAAGGGATAGGGCAAAGCTTGGCATACTTTCAGGGAATTGGGCAAAGTCAGTGGATATTTTTAAGGCAGAGATAGATTGATTCTTGATTAGTACAGGTGTCAGAAGTTATGGGGAGAAAGCAGGAGAATGGGGTTAGGAGGGAGAGATAGATCAGCCATGAATGATTTAATAGGCTGAATGGCCTAATTCTACTCCTATTCCTTATGACCTTATGACCTTATGATGTACGGAAGAACCTTGCGGTGCCGGTCCTTAGTGGTGACGCATGTGGGTAGGGTAGTGAAGAAGGCATTTGCTTGCCTTCGTATGTGACGGCATTGAATATAAGAATTGGGTTGTCAATTTGCAGCTGCACAATACACCTGTCAGACTGAACCTGTAGTATTTTGTACAGTTCTGGTAGCCACACTGTAGGAAGGATGTTATATCAGCAGGGAGATTGGAGAACAAACTCATAGGATGTTGCCTGGAATGGAAAGGTGTAATTATAAGGAGGGATTGGAGAGACCAGGCTTATTCTCACTGGAACGTAGAAGGCTGAGGGGTGACCTTATCATAAAATTATGAGGGGTATAGTTAGGGATGGAGTAATTCTGTCAGAAATCATGCAATAATCAATAATTCCTACATCATTGCGTGACAAATTAATTGTACTCACCATTCCATGGTTAATCCACTGTGGTATAAAGCTGTCCAAGATTTTTGGATAAACCAGTTCTCGATCATACAGGTATAAGGCCCAGAATATTGTCACTACCAGCTGCAGGGGAAGAAGAAATCAGAACAAAATAACAGTATTGCCTCAAAGTTGTATTTCACCCTTGTAACATTTAGGGTTCTTCTTGCAACTGCTATGGAGAAAAGCATTCACTGGCATCAAAGAACAGAGCATCAAAGAAATACATCTAAACTGAAATATGGTGCAGGCAATGTTGCTAAATTGATCATGTTATGGAGAAACCCTGGCAACCATAATGCAAATTGCATGGAACACCACAACACCCTTTTGGTATACTAAGCAGCGCACCAACACTCAATCCCCAAAAAATCATTCATACTGTATATCAAAACAAAAATCTATTAAAATAATGTTACAGCATGTTACACATTTTACAACTATACTTGTATGGTTTCCATAATAGTCCATAGGAAGAGACAAAAAGTCAGAGAAAGATATAGCATGGAAACAGCCCTTAAGCCCACGGAGTCCATGGCAATAAACAAGCACCTATTTTTTCACAATGCCTATCCAAACTCATTCTCCCAAATTTCTATTAACCCCTCAGTGTGGGTCAATGGTTGGGGTGGGGTAGGGGGAGTGGGCGTTGATGAGTAAAAAGTGGATTATCGTGTCAATATTGTAAATGGGTGGATTGGTGGAGGCCCAGAGGGCCTGTTTCTGCGTTGTATCTCTTATAACACCTGCAGATTTGGCCATTCACCTGCACTAGGGGCAATTTACAATGGCCAATGAACCTATCAAAACGCACATCGTTGTGATATGGGAGAAAACCGGAGCAGCCATGGGAAACCCATGCGGTCACAAGGAGAATGAGCAAAATCCACACACACAGCAGAGGGTTGAACATGGATCACAGGTGCTGTGAGGCATTAGCTCTATTTGCAGAGCACTGTGTTGGATGTTGCAGCACTGATCACATATTGAAACCAGTCAGTACTTAAACGACTTTCTCCTGTGTAGACAGTAGACAGGCAGAAAAGGCTGTTATAGAGGAAAAGGAGAATGCAGGAAGAGGGGCAGCAGCATGTAGGTTGCCCTTGACCTCTCCCCAGTCCTATATGCTGCTTCCCGATCAAGGTGACAATGTTGCTAGCACACAATGGGCTGTCCCACTCCGGCGACCTAATCTACGAGTTTAGAAGAGTTTGCCCTCGACTCAAACTTGCAGCATGGTCGTCATGTGGTCCTAGGAGGTCCTATGAGGTCACTGGAACTCTCCTTCATGCTCAAGGGAAGTTCCCACATACTTGCGGCCTTAGCTAGGTCGCGGCAAATATTTCAGCATGTTGAAATTTTTTCTGCGAGTAAAAATTGATCGGCATGGTTCTTTTTAACTCGTAGTGCAGTGGAGTGGGGTCGCTATGTAGTTGCAGGCAGTCGAGGACAGCCGTAGGCAATCTCCTTCGCTGACTGGTCATTTTAATTGGCTCAATGGAGTTTTCAGGGCCAAGGAAAACCAACCAGTAGGTTGAATGCTCGCTAAACTTTATTATGTTGTCTGTCTTCTTAAAAGTGTCTCCACTCCTTCTGCCCCCCCTCTCTCCCCCTCTCTCCCCCTCTCTCCCCCTCTCTCCCCCTCTCTCCCATCTTTCTCCCCCTCTCCCCCTCTCTCCCTCTCTCTCTCCCCCTCTCCCTCCCTCTCCCCTTCCCTCCCCCCTTCTCTCCCCTCTCTCCCCCTCTCCCCCCTTCTTTCCCCTTCTCTCCCCCTCTCCCCCCCCCTCTCCCCTCCTCTCCCCCTCTCTCCCCTTCTCCCCCCCTTCCCCCCCCCTTCTCTCCCATTCTCTCCCCTTCTCTCCCCCTTCTCTCCCATGCTCTCCCCCTCTCTCCCCTTCTCTCCCTCCCCCCCCCCTGCTCCGCGTTCTCTAAAGGACTTACTGTACACTGTGCATCCGTCTTTTACCTTCCCCTTCATCGCGGGTGTGAATTTCAGACAGCGCTCCCCCACTTTCCCTGGCCCCGACCTTTGCGATGTGTTTGTGTGTGTGTGTCTGTGTGAGTGTGTGCGTGTGTGTGTGTGTGTGTGTGTGTGCGTGTGTGTGTGTGTGTGTGTGTATGTGTGTGCGTGTGTGTGCATGTGTGTGTGTGTGTGTGTGTGTGCGTGCGTGCGTGCGTGTGTGAGTGCGTGTGTGTGTGGGTGGGTGTGTGTGTGTGTGTGTGTGTGTGTGTGTGTATGTGTGTGGGTGTGTGGGTGTGTGTGTGTGTGAGTGAGTGAGTGTGTGTGTGTGTGTGTGTGTGTGTGTGTGTGTGTGTGTGTGTGTGCGCGCGCGTGCGTGCGGGCGTGCGTGCGTGCGTGTATGTGTGTGTGTGTGCGGTCGGTCGATCTAGCTCGAGGTTTTTCAGGCGAGTGCCCTCGAGCTTGAAGGTCGAAGACACTCTTCTGAACTCACGGATTAGGTTGCCGCAGTGGGACAGCCCCTTTACCTGAAAGGAGCTCCAGTGAAACATTTCACATCATTTTTACATTAACAATGGATCTTGAGATACAAGTCGACAGTTTCCTGAAAATGGCAAAACAAGTGGGTTGAATGGTGAAGAAGGCATATGGTATGCTTGCCTTCATTGATCTGGGCATGACCTTAGCATAGATGTAAGGCTTTCCTACAACAGAGTCCATCACTCTCTGCTGCCTCTCCTGTCCCTCTGCATTGGAATCACCAAACCAGACCATGATGCAAAAATGATAGTATACTTTCCACAGTTCATCTGTAAACGTTTGTTTGACTATTCAGAGACACACTGGATCTCTTTAAACTTCAAAGAAAGTGGAAACACTGGTGTGCCTTCATCATGATTGCATCATGTACTGGGCCCAAGACAGGTCATTTGAGATGACAATGCTAAGGATTTGGAAGCTGCTAATTCTCCAACACAATACACCAGTAAATCCCAGGGCAGGATAGCCTGACTTTCCCTTTCTGAAATCAACAATCAGTTCCTTGGATATGCATAAAATGCTTGAGTAACACAGGCAGCATCTTGGAGAGAAGGAATGGGTGACGTTTCGGGTCGAGACCTTACTTCAGACTCACGAGTCGTCACCAATTCCTTCTCTCTAGAAATGCTGCCAGTCCCATTGAGTTACTCCAGAATTTTGTATCTATTTTTGATGTAAACCAGCATCTGCAGTTCCTTCCTACACAATCAGTTCCTTGGTCTTGTTGACATTCAGTGAAATATTTTTGTTGCAGCATCATTCAACTGGGTGTTCTATTCCTCTCCTTTACCCTGATTTATCACCCTCTGTTTGAAGTATTTTGAAACACTTATTTACATTTCTAAGAAATTGCTCATCTAGTTTAACAAAATTCTGGAGTAGGTTGACCTTACGCTTTCCCTGTATGCATGAATTCCTGGAGTACAACAAACCATAATGGGCAATTCTTTCCCCTTAGCTTGTCCAGGCATTTGATGCACTCTATTATCACACTGTTGAAAATAGCTGTCGGTGGAAAACTGCTGCAAAGTTGTTAAGAAGCAGTGAAGCCTGCAAAGGTTAGCTAATCACGGCAGAGATGAAAATAGTCAATAATGCTGATTCAAGAGAGTGGTAAACCCACGGATCCCAAATGCTTTTTTTTAACTAGTACAAAATCACCTTAAATAACATGTGCATGTATAACAAAAGATTTATCTTGTTTTTTTCTTTCGAACCAAGTCATCAGTACAATATTGCCTCTTCTCATTCTTCCCTTAAAAATGCAACACTTTGCATTTGTCAGTATTAATTTTCAGCTGTCACCCATTCATTCATTTGTTCATTCATTCTACAAGCTCATCAATATCTCTCTGAATTATATCATTAATCATCACATAGTTTGCTGCATCTCCAAGTTTTCTGTGATCTATGAATCTGGAAATTGCGGACTTACAACCTGACGCAAATCATCAATCTTAGGGAAAGCAATGGTCCTTGTATCGATCTATGGGGAACTCCATTGTGCAGAGATTCACAGTGTGGCGGAGTCATGCAACATGAATAGAGGCCTTTCAATCCACTGTGCCAATGTGGTTCATCTACCCATCTAAACTAGTCCATTTTCCAACACTTGGCATCAAAGTCACAGTGTTTTAAATGCTCATCTCATAAAGTGTTGCATTTTATGTGAGTATCTGCCACCCTTTAGTCAGTGCACACTAAATTCCAACCACAGTCTGGGTGAGAAGAATCTTCTTCAAGTCCCCCCTACACCTTTCACTCCTCACTTTAAACCTTTGCCCTCTGACTGCAGACACCTTTGCAAAGAGGAAAGGTTTATCACTATCTACCACATCTATGCACCTCATAATTTTGTGTACTTTTATCATGTCACCCCCCTCAGTCACCTCTATTCCAAGGACAAATAAGATCAATAAGATAATATGATTGTCTGAATATATTGAAAACCAAAAGCAATGCAGATGCTGGAAGTCAGAAATAAAAGCAGAAAATGCTGGAAACATTCAATTGGTTCAGGGAGCACCTGCACAGGGAAACAGTTAATATTTCAGGTTGGTGATCCTTCGTTGGAACTGGGAAAGAGAGAGATGCAAGATGTACAAAGAGAGAGAGGTTTCATTAGGAGAAAAGATGGGGGTGATATGGAGGACAAAGGAAGTGCCTGTGATAGGATGATTTGAAGATATTAGATATTCAACAGTTGAGTCATAGAATCTTTTAGTTTAGTTTAGAGATACAGCATGGAAACAGGCCATTTGGCCTGCCAGGTCTGCACCAACCAGTGCTAACCTACACACTAGGCATAATTTACCATTTACAGAAGCCAATTAACCTACAAACCTGTACGTCTTTGGAGTGTGGGAGGAAACTGGAGCACTCGGGGGAAACCCACGTGGTCATGGGGAGAACATACAACCTCCATACAGACAGCACCCAGAGTCAGGATCAAACCTGTAAGGAAGCAACTCTACTGCTGCGCCACCATGCCGCTCTAGTCATGTAGTCTGGAAACAGACTCTTTGGTTCTATTTGTACATGCTGATCACGATGGCCAGCTATGCAAGTCCCTTTTACTTGTGTTGACCATATCCCTCTAAACCTTTCCTAACCATCTGCCTGTCTAAATGTAATTTTGAGTAGGAAGATTCCCTACACATGCTACATGGAACAAACTCATGAATTAGCTTGTGAAGAATGTGTTTAGGGTATCATGGGATGTTGGGCATAGAGAAAATCTAACAAAGTGTAACAATCCCCATGACTAACAATCAGAGCTTCTCTACAAGTGTGACTTCCTTCCCTCTAGTTCAGTTGGGAGCAAAGTCCTGAAACTTATTATTTTCCAAAATACATTTGACATGCATCCTAACATTTTAGAGGTATCTACATCTACCAATTCCTCTGGTAGCGTGTTCCAGGCAACCATCACCATCTTTGTGAAAAACGTATCACTCAGATCTCCTTTATGTTTCCGCTCCTCTCACCTTCAACCTCTGCGCTCTTATTTTTGATTCCCCCCGCCTGGCAAAAAGACTATCTACCCTATATGAGCCCCTAATAATTTTGTAACCCTTTACAATGCCGTTAATTCAGGCACTGCTGCTCTGAGGACATTGACCCCACATCGATTGCATTAGGGCTAAGTTTAGTTTAGTTTAGTTTAGCTTAGTTTTGTTTAGCTTAGTTTAGTTTACTTTATTGTCACGTGTATCAAGGTACAGTAAAAAGCTTTTGTTGCATGCTATCCAGTCGGCAGAAAGACATTTCATGATTACAATCTAGCCATTTACAGTGTATAGATACACGATAAATGAATAATGTTTAGTGCAAGGTAAAAATGTTGTGCTAGGAATTTAAGAGTGTGGAGCAATTTGAATATGAGTTTGTAGATCTTCTTCTATGGCAAGCGCACAAATAGTCGCCTGGGCTGGGCGCCATCCTTCCAATAAAAATAGCATATAGGATCTTGATGCGCATTTTAGTAGGGAATTAGATGTCACATAGAACAAACTAGGGTTACACTATAACGGCTACAACTCTTTTCTATTGATGAGGAATGTGAGCTCACATTTTGCCGAAGGCTTTTGCAACCAAGTTTGTTCTTTTGAAGTATAGCTGCTGGTGTTTTGCATGTGAACAAGCCTTTAAGATTATAAAATTATATTTTGGGCTAGACCTAAAAAAAGATATTTCCATTTGTGGATAAGATCAGAACAAAGATCCATAAAAGACATATGAGTATGAGACAATCATAAGTCTAATCAGCAATGCAGCGAATGATTAGGCAAGTACATCAGTTGATTTCAAGGAAAAATGGATTCAACACAAAAGACAGAAATAAATAAAAGGAGATGTTGACGGATCAGATAAAGATTAGGAGAAGAATCATGTCTCTCTTGCTGTACTATAAATACTTTTGTAATGCTGCAAAGAGGAAGGAATCTACTCAGATGTGAGGATAAAACTTTGATCTAATGAAGATGTGATTAGAGGGTTCTCTTCACTAAAGCGTGTCAGAGTGAATGTTCTGTTTTCGTGCCCCTGATGTTGCATTGCCTATTATAAACTCTGATGACTTAGCTCCTTTAGTAATGATTAAACACATACAATACATGGCTGCTCAATAAAATAGATATAATGCAATTCCTTTATTCCTTCAAACGAGCTACTGCACATTCTGAAACATCGAAGAAGACGTGCTTGAAGAAGGAAATGCATTTTTTTTCTCAGGAAAATGGGCATACTAGCATCACAGAACAAAATGACAGCACAAGACAATACCATATCACTATCACATCTATCTGGAATTCAGGTCAAGGCAGGAGTCCAGGCCACAACTAGCTCAGTGATTTTCCCACTCCTAATCTATGAATTTACAAAATGGATGAAGTTCTGTGCACCAAACCAGAAGGATATACAAAGCACAAAAGAAGTTAATAGAAAAGATACACACGGCCACTTACCACACCCACAGGAAATGCCAGGACGGCCATGAGCCAGTCTCGAAGGGAAATCAGCTTCCGCAGCTGTCTCTGCTGCTCTTGGTCATTGGACCCTTGGGTCAGGAGACTGGACAGATCAGTTAAAACGCTGATCCCGAAGAATACAGTCTGGATAACCTGTTAAAACAGATAGCATCATTAAGCTAAATGATAATTAGACTCTTGGAACATTTACACCTTTCTAGATTCATGAAGCTCGGAAACAGGCCCTTCGGCCCAATTCATTGCAAGGGTCAGAGAGCTATAGAGGTTTAAAACATGAAAACAGGCCCCTTAGCACATCTAGTCCATGCTGACTAAGTTGGCATTTTTGGCATGTTGCTTTTGTCTGCATTTGACATGCCTCTACATCTTTCCAGTTCATGTACCTGAACAAATGTATTTTAAATGTTTTAATTGTACCTGCCTTTACCACCTTCTCTGTTAGTTCATTCAATACGCTAACCACCTTTTACCTCTGGCATGGTCAATATTTGATCTATTAACTAAAACTCAGCAGAAATATAAGAAGAAAACAAGAGTTTCAATTGAGTCATATGGCACAGAAACAGGTCGATTTACCCACCAAGTTCCTGCCAACCATTAAGTACCAGTCTAAGTTGATCGCAATTACCTCTTGGTCCATCTATTATCATTATCTAAACTATTACTAAAACTCTCATCTTGACCACTTCTGGTCTGTGTTGTAATTAAATTTGTGCAAAAGCGCTACCCTATATCGCTAGGATTTTTTGCCACCTTACTCACCGTTCCTCTCTGCTCCAAGCCACCAAGTTTTTGTTCTGATTGGTGAAATAATAGAAAAGTTAAGAAGGTTTAAAAAATCGTGAGATCAGCAGATTGGTCTTCTCACCTGTCAGTCATCATGAAGGTAATGCCCCTTCCGGGGGTGAGGAGAATGTGTGTGTGTGATGGAGGATGTGTGTGATGGAGGGTGTGTGCGATGGAGGGTGTATGTGTGATGGAGGGTGTGTGTGTGTGTGTGTGTGTGTGTGTGTGTGTGTGTGTGTGTGTGTGTGTGTATTTGTGTGGAGGGTGTGTATGATGGAGGGTGTGTGTGTGTGTGTGTGTGTGTGTGTGTGTGTGTGTGTGTGTGTGTGTGTGTGTGTGTGTGTGTGTGTGTGTGTGTGTGTGTGTGTGTGCGTGGGTGTGTGCGTGTGTGTGTGCGTGTGTGTGTGCGTGTGTGTGTGTGCGCGTGTGACGGATGTGTCCACCAGCCATGAGAGAGTAAACTGTGAGTCCACCAGCCGTGAATAAGTGAACTGTGAGTCCACCAGCCGTGAGTGAGTGAACCGTGAGTCCACCAGCCGTGAGTGAGTGAACTGTGAGTCCACCAGCCGTGAGTGAGTGAACTGTGAGTCCACCAGCCGTGAGTGAGTGAACTGTGAGTCCACCAGCCATGAGTGAGTGAACTGTGAGTCCACCAGCCATGAGTGACTGAAGTGTGAGTCCAATAATTAATTCGGCCCAAAATGTCCATACTAGCCCTCTGGAAACCAGTCCCTTTGGCCCACAACACCCGTACTAGAGCTTCAGAAAGCCCCCCCCCCCCACCCACACACTGGCCACCAATATTGGAATTGGTGGAGAGGTGGAATATTGCATTGGGGACCAGCCCTCCCGTGTGAGAATGGGACCCAACGGGTCCCACTTAGTCTAGTTTATTACTAAAATTCTGATCTTGTTTGTTTGCAGGTTTGTTCTTGAACCTCTATTTGCGCAAAACGGTACATGATAGCACTACAATTTTTGCCCCCACCTTACTCACCATTGTCCTGTGATGGAAATAAAATATGTTTTGTTCAGATTGATGGTATATTTTAAAAGTTATTAACGTTTAAAAATAAAATTAAAATAGCATCCCCACCCTCGCATGCGAAGGGGGAGGGTTCCCATGCGTGTCTTTACTGGTGTCACAAAGGACACCCAATGGGTCCTCAGCTGCGCCTGTGTATTTGGGGCCTTTCCAGAATTGAGATCACCATATTTTTGTCACAACGGCGACACTGGTAAGATTACTTTCATTTTTCTGTTGCTCCGGGCCCGCGGGGATCCGCAGCCTTGGCTCTGAGGCTGGGGATGCATCTGAAGGCAGCGGCGAATGTCAGCTCCGGGGCTGGGGAGAGGCCACGCCGAGGATCTGTGGCCTGGGCACTGAGGCCGACGGCTGCTCTGAGGCCGACGGCTGCTGCTCCTCCAGGCATGCAAGGAGGGAGAGGAGCGGCACCCTCGGGATCCTTGGGAGGTGCGGAGGGAGAGTTGGGGGATCCAGGGAGAGGAGGGGGTAGGGAGGAAGATGGGATGAATTGGG
This sequence comes from Amblyraja radiata, assembly GCF_010909765.2. Classification (NCBI taxonomy): domain Eukaryota; kingdom Metazoa; phylum Chordata; class Chondrichthyes; order Rajiformes; family Rajidae; genus Amblyraja; species Amblyraja radiata. The sequence goes on along the minus strand of NC_045963.1, from coordinate 59,546,869 downwards.
GGAGGTGGGGGATAGAGTGACTGGAGGGAGTTAGGGAGTGGAGAGGAGTTATGGAGGGAGTGAGTGACTGAGGGTAGGGGAAAGGAGGGAGGGAGAGGTGAGGGAGGGATTTGGGAAGGAGAGGAGGAGAGGGTGTAGAGGAGGAGGAGGGAGTGCAGAGGGATGAGGGGAATGAGACGTGCCTGCGCAGTTGGGGGTTATGGAAGAGTGGTGGAATATTGCTTTGGGGAACGGGTTGTGTTGGAGGACCAGGCCTCCCATGTGACTGTGACTCAACACGCCCACCCAAGGGCCTGTCCCACTTACATGTCCTTGGCATGCAAATTACGCGACCTCGTGGTCGCGTTGAGCCCCGACGGTCCCGCGAAGGTCGGGCACGATTACATGCGTACACACAGCCATCTGGAGCGCGTGACGTCAATTGAAGATGGACACAAAGCTGGAGTAACTCAGCGCGACCGGCAGCATCTCTGGAGAGAAGCAATGGGTGACGTTTCATGTGACGTTTCATCTGAAAAGAAGGGTCTTGCCCCGAAATGTCACCCATTACTTCTCTCCAGAGATGCTGCCGGTCCCGCTGAGTTACTCCTGCATTTTGTGTCTATCTTCAATCTTCTTGGCCCTGCTCTGGGAGTAGAAGTGGGGGTGGATCCGGACCGCAACGGCCGTGAGCCCCAGGCCGAGCTTTGCGATCGTTTGCCTGCTTCTGCCTCTGTTGAAGGAGAGACGTTGCATCACGCCAGGGTCTTGGGCCTGTCCCACTTTGGCCATCAGTTCCACGACAGGCCGTTGGCACGCGAAGATTTCATTCACTGCAAAAATTTCGGAGCCCCGCGCAATGTCGCGCACAACTACATACCCCTCCGTGCTTCTAAGTGGGACCTGCCCCGCGCAGCCATACAATGCCCGTGCGCCTCAACGCGACCACGAGGTCGTGTAATTTGCATGACAAGGACACGTAAGTGGGACAGGCCCTTCAGTCTAGTAGCTTTCTAAATCCTTCAATTCTGGTACTCATCTAGAAACTGCTTAAAAGTTGTGAAAGTGCCTATCTACACCATCCATTCAAGCACTGCATTCCCTTGAGTGAAAAAAACCTCTTCAGATCCCCTTCTAGCCTCTCCCCTAAGTCTGCCCCCTCTAAGATTTGATGCCACTGCAATAGGGAAACCCCATCCATGCTTTTATATCAGTTTCCCCTTCAGACTCCCCCACTAGGAAAACAAACCATGCCGATCAAATTTCTTGGATGTAAATTAAAAAAAGAGCAAAATAAACATTGAACTCATAGAAAGTGAGTTTAGGGAATGAATGATGGGAAACAAGGAGATGGCAAATATATATATATGTTTTTCCACTGTCTTGCAGAATTTATGACCATTGTATGTGTGCTTTATATTTTTGTGCATTGCCTGAATCTAAATGCAGCAGCTGCAATCAAGATTTTCATAGTGTTCAAAAGGGAACTGCAGATGCTGGAATATCGAAGGTGCACAAAATTGCTGGGGAAACTCAGCGGGTGCAGCAGCATCTATGGAGCGAAGGAAATGAAGAAGGGTTTTGGCCCGAATCGTCGCCTATTTCCTTCGCTCCATAGATGCTGCTGCACCCGCTGAGTTTCCCCAGCAATTTTGTGTACCTAAGATTTTCATAGTGCCTGTACTTCCACCCCTTTATCCACTGAACGGGGTGGAAGATTGCAACCTTCACGTGGTCCGCCCTGTTTCGACTAATGCAATCAACTAGACGTGCACAAACAGAAGATCAAATAGAACAAGTTGTCCTACAACTTTAAGCTGTGCATGCCACACGAAAGAAGAAGAAGATCCACTGAACATTTTCCTTGAAAAAACTCCAATAAGTTGGTCCAACATGATTTCCCTTTCAAAAATCAACATTGGCTTGGCCTGATGACCTTGATTTTTTTCTGAAGTAATGTCATTAATAATAGCTTCTAGCATTTTTCCAATGACCAATGTTAACTTGACTGGTCTGGAGTTTCTTTGAAGAATGATATATTAGAAAATAAATTTCATTTGACTTGATGGCAGATTAATTAACTGGCATTTTACATCATTCTTCACTATAAAGGCTATGTATCCCATAAATAGCTATAAATCAAGCACTGGGAGGGAGAGAGGGAGGAAGGGACTCATGAAAGTTTCAATCACTGGAGAAGCGAATTGTTGGAGTGGGTGCTAAGTCCCTGATCTGATAGATTTGATCCTACGGTCTTAAAAGAAATGGCGAGTGAGATAGTTGAAGGGGAACTGTTGGATAGGACATTAGAGAGCTGACGACATTTGATAAAATGCCATATCAAAGGTTGTTGAAGAATATAAATGCCCATGATGTAGGACACAACAAACTGGTATCGTTAGTAGATTGGTTGGCTACAGGAACAGAGTGTATATAAAGGATTCTTCTGGTTGTAACAAGTGGGGCCCTGGTGTGTTTAAATGGACTGTTGAAAACTGGGCTCTGGTGAACTGTTAAGATTTCCAAACATTGGGTTAGCAGATTATCAAAGTTTATCAATTATCAATTCTTCCAGCCATTATTTTTGGATATAGCTCTCCTACTCTTGATGGCTTGTTCAATCACCTAGTATGTCTTTGGAGTGTGGGAGGAAACCGGAGATCCCGGAGAAAACCCACACAGCACCCACAGTTAGGATCGAACCCGGGTCTCTGGCACTGAAAGGCAGCTACTTTACCGCTGCACCACCGTGCCCATTGGAGATATTGGAGATTTGGTAGAGGTATTCAAAATCATTGCTAGCTTGGATCTTATAAAGAGAGGAAATTGTCTCCAATGACCAAGCAGCACAGACTAACAGGTGGCTAAAATGGTGATGCGAGAACAGCCTTTGTGGACAAAGCAATATGATCTGGAGCTCACTGCTTTTACAACTGGTGGAAACAGAATCAATGTCTTCCATGGAAACACAAGAGCTAACAGATGCTGCAATCTTGAACATGAAGGAGCTCAGTGGATCAGCCAGTAGCTGTGGAGGCTAATGGACTGACGATTCTTCAGACTGAAGTAGGGTCTCAACCTGCAACATTGTCTGTTTATTTCTTTCCATAAATACTGCCAGACCTGCTGAGCTCCTCTAGCAGTCTATTTTGTGCTCAATGTCGTCTATTGTTCTTCACTGGGTAGCAGCATAGTGGCTCTGCCCTGCTGTCTGAATGGAGGTTGTGTGTTCTCCCAGAGACCGTGTGTGCTCTCCCCGGATGCTCCAGTCTCCTCCCACATCTCAAAGATTAGTAGGTTGGCACGCTTATTGCTCTGGCTGTTTAGGTGAGTGGTAGAATCTGGGGGAGTTTATAAGAATGTGGAGAGAATAAAATTAGATGAGTGGAAATGGGTGATTAATGTTAGGGCTGAAGATTTTGTTTCTATGCTGTATAACTGATATGTTTTTTTATTCAAGGCTGATTAACTAAAGTCATTAAGTCATTAAGTCAGCCTGCTCAGCTGAGCTGGGAGATCAGCCCATATTTTACCCTCTAGTAAACCACCCAATACCTGGTCTTGCAATTATTTTCTATATTTGTCCTTTATATGTGATTCATATCCCTCCACTTCCTGCATATCCATGCCCCTATCTAAATTCCTCTTAAATGCCACTGTCATAAACACCTTTACCACCACCTCAGGCAGCACATTCCAGATCCCCACCACTATCTATATAACAAACCTGCCCCACCCATCTACTTCACATTTTGCCCCTCTCATCTTAAAACTATGCCCTCATAAATGCTGAGTGGTTTGTCCTCTGCCAGTGTGCAGACAATTTAAAGATAAATGTAATTATAAAGAATCTGTGAAGATAAAGTTTAATAACTGCAACAAATAGTTAACAGCAGTGAAATCAAAATACAAGCTCAGTGTCTGAAACTACAGGCCGAGTGATTCTGAAGTATATTTGCAGATTGTAGGCAAAGTGATGCAGTAATGTGATGTTTACTTGGTGTATTCAATAGCACACTGCTGAATGAAACATTAAGGTTGAACTTAAAGTAGTCCATGCAAAGGTCTGAAAAAGTAGTTGGAATAAAGCTCTGGGAAATCCTTAGCAGGGGTGAGAGCAGTGAGGGTGCTGGATTGGGCACCTGTGGTCTTGAGTGGTGCAATCTGAGACAATTTGATAGGAATGTGGGGAGAATATCAAATTGGGCTTAAATGTGTGGTTGTTGGTCATGTTGGATTTGATGGGCTGAAGGGCTTGTTTCCATGCTATATCTCATCATGTGTATTTCTGACTGTGGCTGTCCTTACAGAGAAGATGGTTGGCAATGCACTTCCCCAATCATGGTGGTCTTGTTGAGCCTGGTGAAAGAGAATAACTTATTCTTAAACTATGAGAAAATGAAGAAAAAAAAACCTGCAGCTGCTGGAAATATGAAATAGAAGCAGAAAATGCTGGAGATACTCAGAAGATCCGGTAGTTGGGAGAAAAACAGGAGTGAATATTCTGAAGTTAACATTTTCAAAGTCAACTGCTTCTTTCTTACTTGCTGAGCATTTACCGCAGTTTCCGTATTTATTCCTAACGTGGCCTGTTCTGTATTTATTCCTACCCTACATGGATAGGACAGGTTTGGAGGGAGATGGACCAAACGCAGGCAGGTGGGACTAGCGTAGCTGGGTCATGTTGGCTGTTGTGGGCAAGTTGGGCCAAAGGGCCTGTTTCCACGCTGTATCACTCTATGACTCTATGACTTGATGACTCTATGGTCCAATCTTCTCCATTCACTTTCATTCGACCCTTGAGCATGATCCCAAGCCTCTGTCACCCATCACATTAACTCATCAGCTCACTCCTATTCAGTCTGACCACCCTTTCCTCACCTCTCCGAGAGAATACCTTTCCGTCTGAGGGTCCTGTGAATGGAGATCTTTTCTTCAAAGTACAATGGAAATAGAGACCTTGAATAGTTGAAGATAGATTTTTATTAAATAAATTAGTGTGAGGGGTTATTTGGATAGGTGGGAATGTGGAGACGAGACTACAATCAGATTAGCCATGATTTTATTAAATAGCGGGACTGGTTAGAGAGGCCAAAGTGTGCTCACGTGTTCCCAATTTGTATGTTTGTTCATTTCACATCTCATCTGAAGGGCAGCACCTCTGACAGTATAACACTTCTTCAGCGGTGCCAGCTAGATTTCAAGATTTTGAAGTGTGAACTTGAGCATACAATCTTCTGAATCACCCCTCATGAGCCCCTTTGCCTCAGCTCCGAGTGAATGTCTCCTGGGCCCTTAGCTGTTTCCGAATTCACTGGACTGTTTCATTGCGCTTTCTCTGTCAATGTTTAATTTTGTGAGGGACAACACTCGTGGCTTTAAATAATTCTATTAAAATACTGCAAGGCCAAGAGAGAATTTTAAACATTGTTTTTCAGGTGCCAACGTACGGTTTTGAAGAGCTCAGTGGGAAAAGGAAAATAGCTGCTCAGTTCATGCATGAAGCCATTTAATATTTACAGAGATGTTGCTTTTAATTGGTCGGGAAACAGCAGGTCCTTGAGGGAGTGTGACTGTATTTTCACATTCATTTTATTGCAATGTTTCACACCTTAATTGAATGGCTGATGCTGCCTTCACATTGAAAACTAATGTGTGACAAATATGCCTCAGCCCTAACAGTACTGACGAAGATAGTCATAAAGTTTAATATGAATTGCATTAACTAGTTCCGACTCACAGAGTCATACAGCACGGAAACAGGCCTTCAGCCCTACAAGTCCATGCCTACCAAGTGCTCACCTGGGCTAGTACCATTTCCCTATGTTAGGCCCACATTCCTCTAAACTTTTCTATCCATACCGAACCTTATCTTGCCATAGGAACGTGCCCATAGTACATATTCAGTGCCCAAATCCCCTCATAAACCAAACCATTATGTACGTAATATTGAAATATATAAGGTAAATCATGATAGTTTAGTTAATGAGAGGATCTGGGCACTGAACATGTAAGGAGAATTGGTTATTAAATAGAAAGCGAAGAGTGGAATATACGTGTCCTTTGCAGGTTGGCAGGCTCTGACTAATGGGAGAGAATGGGGATCAGTGCTTGAGACCATCTTCTCTCAGTGGTTTGGCTGCACATAACCCAACAGCAATGTATTGTTAAACAGTGAGAGATTGAGTAGGTTTGATGTTTGATACACACATTGCTAAAGGCCAACATGTAAGCGCAGCAAGCATTTAATGTATCAGTCTGAAGACACGTCCTAACCCAATCTACAGTCTTGAAGTAATATATCAGCCTTTACTACTAGCTAGTTTAAATGTAGGAGCAAGGAAGTATTATTGTGGGCCCTGAGTGAGACTGTACTTGTATATAATAGAAACAAAGAACTGCAGACGCTGATTAATACACAAAAGGGCACAAAGTGCTGGAGCAACTCAGCAGGTCAGACAGCATCACTGGAGAGCATACATAGGTGACATTCCCGGTCAAGGCCTTTTTTCTTCTGACTTGCTGAGGTACTCCAGCAGTTTGTATCCTAGTTTATTGTCCGCAGCTTCGGTCTCCGAAGCTAACAATGTACATATTATTAAGTAGACTGCTTCAAGAGGTGGTGGGATTTCTGTATGAGGAAAGAATGGATAAACTGTGACTGTATTCACCATGGTTTAGAACAAGAGCTACATAGAATTTGTATAGGGATTAGCGGGCTGATGCCAGGAGGATGAAACTAACCCAGAAAATGCTGACAGAGTTCAGCCAGCCAAGCAGCATCCGTGGAAAGAGAAACCAGACAATGTTCCAGATCTGGGACCCTTCCTCAGAACTGGGGGGAGAGTTAAAGAGTATTAGTTTTCAGGAGAGAGGTGAGGGGAGAAATGAGGGGTAAAACAAATGCCTATATTTAGATGGGTTTACGAATATCAGGTGATACGTCAAATGAGTGGTGATCATGAGTGATGCATTTTGAAGGAATGAAGTGAGAAAAGGTGAAACTATGAGGCTGCTGAAAAATTCAATGTTAGTTCCAGTCTTCATTGTGAAAAACACAAAGTGGAAGGATTGTTCTCATTTCTGGCCGAGATGTGACTGGACCTACCAAATGGTCTTGGCGTCTCAAGGCCCAATCAGTGACATAGCAGGCTTCATCATTCAAGGGCAGTTAGGAATGAGCAACGATTGCTCATCTTGCCAGTGATGTGCAGATATGTGCAGGTGTGAATGCCGCGTCCAAAGTTGCACGTTTGAATCCAACTGTGGAGAATTTAATTCTGCTAATTAAATAAAATGTTATTATAATGAGAATGCAATTACTGTATGCCGTACAACCTGTTGGTATTGGTGTTGGTTTATTTACGTCACATGTATGGAGATACAATGAAAAACGGTGTTTTGTGTGCTATCCAGGCAAATCAATCCAGACATGACAACAATCAAATCATACATGAGTACAGCAGTTAATGCAAAACAGAATATAAACAGAGTGAATAATATAGTGTTGCTGCTACGGAGAAAGTGCAGATAATAAAATGAATAAGGGTCACAACAAAGCAGATTGGAAGATTGGGAATTTATCCCCAGCATATAAAAGGTCCATTCAAGAGTTTGCTAACAGCGGGAAAGAAGCAGTTCTAGAAACTAGTGGTACATGCTTTCAATCTTTTTGACCTTCTGCCCAATAGGAGTAGAGAGAAGAGAGAATGGTCAGAGTGTAACTGGTCCCTCATTATGTTTGCTGCTTTCCCAAGGTAGCCTGGTGTAGATGGAATAGTTGGTGGGAAGGCTGGTTGGACGGACTGGGTTGCTTTCACATCTCTCTGCAATTTCTTGTGATGTTGGGCAGATTATAAAATCATAGAGTCGTAGAACTATACAGCAATGAAACAAGCCCTTCAGCACACCTTGTTGGTATTCTAAGGTACACACAATTGCTGGGGAAACTCAGCGGGTGCAGCAGCATCTATGGAGCGAAGGAAATAGGCGACGTTTCGGGCCGAAACCCTTCTTCAGACTGATGGGGGGTGGGGAAAGAAAGAAGGAAAAGGGGAGGAGGAGGAGGAGGAGCCCGAGGGCGGGCGGATGGGAGGGTGGGAGGAGACAGCTAGAGGGTTAAGGAAGGGGAGGAGACAGCACGGGCTAGCCAAATTGGGAGAATTCAATGTTAATGCCAGTTGGAGGGCAGGGGGGATCACAGAAGGTGTGCAGTTAGAGAGGAGGTTGTGAAACTGTCTCCGGAGAGAGGAGGAGAACTTCTTCAAAGTAGGCATACCTTGAGGAGATATTGCAGTGGAGTAGACAAAGTGTTCAAAAGGGAGATGTTGGTATTCTAGATTGTTGGTATTCTGTACTAGTTCCATTTACTTGCATTTGGTCCATGTGCTTCCAAACCATTCCTATTAGTTTAACTGTCCAAATGTCTTGAAAAGGCATAATTTATCTGCTTCTATAGCTTCCTCTGGTGCTAATGCCAACCTGTCATGCAACCAGATAGAATATTTTCAATGGTGCATCTGTAGAAATTGTTAAACGTCATTGGAGACATAAGATCATTAGGAATAGGAGTAGAATTAGGCCATTCGGCCCATCAAGTCTACTCTGCCATTCAATCATGGTGATCTATCTCTCCATCCCAACCCCATCCTCCTGCCATCTCCCCATAACCTCTGACACCTGTACTAATGAAGAATCTATCTATCTCTGCCATAAATATATCCACTGACGGCCTCTACCGCCTTCTGTGGCAAATAATTCCACAGATTCACCACCCTCTGACTAAAGAAATGTCTCCTCTTCTTCTTCCTAAAATAATGTCCTTTAATTCTGAGGCTATGACCTCTAGTTCTAGACTCTCCCACTAATGGCAACATCCTCTCCACATCCACTCCATCCAAGCCTTTCACTATTCTGTATGCTTCAATGAGGTCACCCTTCGTTCTTCTAAACTCCAGTGAATACAGGCCTAGTGCTAACAAATGCTCATCATAGGTTTATCTACTCATTCCTGAGATCATTCTTGTAAACCTCTGCTGGAGCCTCTCCAGGGCCAGCACATCTTTCCTCCGATATGATGCCGAATATTGCTCACAATATTCCAAATGCGGCCTTACCAGCACCTTATAGAGCCTCAACATTACTTCCCTGTTTTTGTTCATGTGCATGATGAATAACCTAGCTTTCTGAAGAAGTAGAAGAATTTGTGTGCTTTTGTAGCCATAACATCAATGTGGTTGGACAAGGACAAATTGTTGGTAATATTTACACTTTGAATCTCAGCTGCTTCACTAATATTTGAATGTCACTGTACCTTAATTGGTACACGTGACAATAAAAGACGTTAGAAACCTTTGAAACCTTCTAATATTCTCCCTGAATACAAAATTTGCTATTGTTTCCCAATCTGGTCTGTACATGACTCCATGCATATCAATGCAGTTGACCTTTAATTGCCCTTGCAATTAGTTAAGCGGGAGGCAGGCAATACAGTGCATGGTGAAAAATTGCAAATGAGAGGAGTGGTAGGGGACTTAGGTAGTCTTATGCAGGAAAATGTAAGCACACAAGTGCAGCAAGTATTTAATAAGGCAGTTGATGTTCTCCAGGAAAGCTGGAGTTTAGGAAGATTAATTGTTACAATTGTACAGGGTGTTGGTGTGGCCATGTCTGCAGTATTGTGTAAGGTTTTTGTCTCCTTCTTTAAGAAAGGTTACACCAGCTTTGAAGACATCCCAGAACAGATTCACTCAGCTAATTTCTGGAAAGAGAATTATGTTCTGAACTGTTACTGGACTAGGGGAGAATAAGTGTTCGGCACGGACTAGAAGGGCCGAGATGGCCTGTTTCCGTGCTGTAATTGTTATATGGTTATATGGTTAAACAAACCATGCTCTCCATGTTCAACTCATAGAGGATGATGAATCTCTGTAATTTTCTACTCTTGAGGGTTGTGAAGGCTGAATCATTGGAGGTATTTGATATTGGTTTATTTTTGTCACGTACACCATTTTGTTTTGCGTGCTGTACAATTAAATCTTGTACAGCACGCAAGTACAAGTACAACTGGTAGTGCAAAAAGATGAAGCAGTGCACAACAGAGTGCAGAATGTAATGTTACAGCTGCAGAGAAAGTGCAGGTGATAAAGTCCAAGGGCCACAATGAAGTAAATTGGGAGAACAGGAATACTTCCTAAGTTTATAAGAGGTCCATTGAAGAGTCCTACAGCTGGAGGAAAGAAGCTGTTAGTAGTTAAATCATTGAAAGATCTGGGAATTGTTGTCGGGAACTGGCACAAAAGAAGCCCGTGGCCGATCAGGCATGAACATATAAGGGGTTTGAGGGGCTAAAAAACCTACTCCTATTTTCTTGTGTTTTCGGCCTGGAATGACAGAATTGTACAATACTAACAACCCATAGGCGCTTAAGAAGGAACTGCAGATGCTGGAAAATTGAAGGTAGTCAAAAATGCTGGAGAAACTCAGTGGGTGAGGCTGAAATAGGTGCTGTTTTATGTTTGGAGAATCATACTCCGTGAAAGGTTACTGGCAAATATTATTCCATGGAACCAAAGCAGATCAAACACAGTGAGCTATTGACTGTTCCAAAGCATTTGCTTGAAGTTGGAAATTTGATACTTGTGGTGAGAAGAGAGCAAAAGGAATCCCTGGTCATAGGAGCTACACACGGATATAGTCTCATCTGTGCATTATTTCATCTCCAAAGTTCTGTTGACTTAAAAAGGAAACATCTGGAATTCCCAATATAAAATGTTTCTTTACTGAGTAAAATAGTAGCTAAATGTCAGAAGTGAAACAATTGGTAATTATAGCTTACAGTACTGTTTCTGGTACTGATAGATTATCTTTAGTATAGATGGGTATCTGATGGTTGTCAGAGTCAAGGTGGGATGAAGCCCATGGCTATGTTGGATGATTCTGAGACTCTGTAACAAAGTCATGTACCTGTACTAGTCTACAGAATGATAACTTAAGAATTGAAGTTATTAATCTGGGATAGAATTAGTCCCATTCTTCCCATTGCTATTAGAATCATAGAGTCATAGAGTCTTACAGCGTGAATCAGCTTCTTCAGCCCAACTTGCTCACACCGGCCAACATGTCCCATCTACACTAGTCCTATCTGCCTGCATTTGGCCCATGTCTCTCTAAACCTGTCATATCCGTGTCTAAATGTTTCTTAAAACATTGCAATAGTACCTGCCTCAACTATCACCTCTGGCAGCTCTTTCCATAAACCTACCATGTCTTGCATGAAAAAGTTATCCCTCAGGTTCCTATTCAATCTTTCCCCCCTCACCTTAAACCTACAGTATGTACTCCAGAATTCTCTGGTTCTCAAATCCCCTACTCTGTGCAAGAGAATCTGTACATCTATCCATTCTATTCCTCTCATGATTTTGTACACCTCTATAAGATCACCCCTCATCCTCCTGCGCTCCAAGGAATATAATCCTAGCCTGCTCAACCTCACCCTATAGTTCGGGCCATCGAGTCCTGGCAGCATCCTCGTAAATCTTCTCTGTACTCTTTCCAGCTTGACATAATCTTTCCCATAACATGGTGCCCAAAACTGAACACAATACTCTAAAATGTATTGAGATGCAATGTTGTTTTATAACTCAGAAGAATAAAGGAAGGAATACCGAGAAATTAGGTTAACTGGCTTCAGTAATATTGTAAATTGTCCCTAGTATGTGTAGTTTAGTGTTAGTATGCGGTCGTCGTTGGTTGGCGTGGACTCAGCGGGCGAAAAGGCCTGTTTCTGCACTGTATCTCTAAACTAAACTAAGCTAAGCTAAGAAAAACTAAACCAATTGGGGTAATTTTAATGCACACTTTGTTCATAAGAGCCACTTTGAGCATGATGGACCTTGTCAGCAATAGTTCACAGGCCAAATAGAGACGATCAGGATATTTGCCTGGTTCATTGTGGGCATGATTCATTGTAGCATATCTGGCACTTCATTCAATGGGCATTTGGCAGTATTGCATTTCCCAACAGAAATCAGTTGTTAAAGGCAAAGCCTAATAATTAGGTTTTTCACTCAAAGATTCTTCAGACTTTCTGAAGGCAATATCTTTCCTACACGGTCTTATCCAATACTAACAGTAATTTGCATTTTATAGAGCAGTTTTAACTTATGCAAAATGATTCGTAGAAGCATGACTGGGTAACAACTGACAACAGGTATTGGGGAAATAATTAAAACAAAGACCAGCGCGCCAAAGTGATAAATTTATATGAACACCTTCAAGGAAGAAAGAAAGGCAAAGAGAGACATGGAGGTTTATGGAGAAAATTCCAAAGCTCACAGCAGTGGCAGCTGAAGGCAAGGCCTCCAGTGGTGGTCTGATGAAGTGTGAGGATGGTCAGTGGTGCAGAACTAAGACCACAGTGATTGTCTTCATGTAAAATGGAAAAAATAGTCAGAGTTATCAGGGGCTGGCATCAAGCCACCCAGTGACAGGTTACTGTGAAAAACAAAACATCATTGATGTCAGAAAGAAGGTCATGATTTGCAAGAAATTATCATCAGATCAGGTGGCTTTGTTCTTCAGATGGGCAACCATCCCTCAGAACAGCTCCGATAAAAGGTCACTATGCTGAAATATTAACTCTGATTTTCTGTTTCATATAACCATATAACCATATAACAATTACAGCACGGAAACAGGCCATCTCGCCCCTACAAGTCCGTGCCGAACAATTATTTTCCCTTAGTCCCACCTGCCTGCACTCATACCATAACCCTCCATTCCCTTCTCATCCATATGCCTATCCAATTTATTTTTAAATGATACCAACGAACCTGCCTCCACCACTTCCACTGGAAGCTCATTCCACACCGCTACCACTCTCTGAGTAAAGAAGTTCCCCCTCATGTTACCCCTAAACTTCTGTCCCTTAATTCTGAAGTCATATTCTCTTGTTTGAATCTTCCCTATTCTCAAAGGGAAAAGCTTGTCCACATCAACTCTGTCTATCCCTCTCATCATTTTAAAGACCTCTATCAAGTCTCCCCTTAACCTTCTGCGCTCCAGAGAATAAAGACCTAACTTATTCAACCTTTCTCTGTAACTTAGTTGTTGAAACCCAGGCAACATTCCAGTAAATCTCCTCTGTACTCTCTCCATTTTGTTGACATCCTTCCTATAATTGGGCGACCAAAATTGTACACCATACTCCAGATTTGGTCTCACCAATGCCTTGTACAATTTTAACATTACATCCCAGCTTCTATACAATGCTCTGATTTATAAAGGCTAGCATACCAAAAGCTTTCTTTACCACCCTATCTATATGAGATTCCACCTTCAAGGAACTATGCACGGTTATTCCCAGATCCCTCTGTTCAACTGCATTCTTCAATTCCCTACCATTTACCATGTCCGTCCTATTTTGATTTGTCCTGCCAAGGTGTAGCACCTCACATTTATCAGCATTAAACTCCATCTGCCATCTTTCAGCCCATTCTTCCAAATGGCCTAAATCACTCTATAGACTTTGGAAATCCTCTTCATTATCCACAACACCCCCTATCTTGGTATCATCTGCATACTTACTAATCCAATTTACCACACCTTCATCCAGATCATTGATGTACATGACAAACAACAAAGGACCCAACCATGATCCCTGAGGCACCCCACTAGTCACCTGCCTCCAACCCGACAAACAGCCATCCATCATTACCCTCTGGCGTCTCCCATTCAGCCACTGTTGAATCCATCTTGCTATTCCTGCATTTATACCCAACAGTTGAACCTTCTTAACCAACCTTACATGAGGAACCTTGTCAAAGGCCTTACTAAAGTCCATATAGACAACATCCACTGCTTTACCCTCGTCAATTTCCCTAGTAACCTCTTCAAAAAATTCAAGAAGATTAGTCAAACATGACCTTCCAGGCACAAATCCATGTTGACTGTTCCTAATCAGACCCTGTTTATCCAGATGCTTATATATATTATCTCTAAGTATCTTTTCCATTAATTTGCCCACCACTAAAGTCAAACTAACAGGTCTATAATTGCTAGGTTTACTCTTAGAACCCTTTTTAAACAATGGAACAACATGCGCAGTACGCCAATCCTCGGGGACTATTCCCGTTTCTAATGACATTTGAAATATTTCTGTCATAGCCCCGGCTATTTCTACACTAACTTCCCTCAATGTCCTAGGGAATATCCTGTCAGGACCTGGAGACTTATTCACTTTTATATTTTTCAAAAGTGTCAGTACTTCTTTTACTTTGAAACTCATAGTATCCATAGCTACTCTACTAGTTTCCCTTACCTCACATAATTTAATATCCTTCTCCTTGGTGATTACCGAAGAAAATAAATTGTTCAATATCTCCCCCATCTCTTTTGGCTCTGCAGATAGCTGTCCACTCTGTCTCTCCAATGGACCAATTTTATCCCTCGTTATCCTTTTGCTATTAATATAGCTGTAGAAACCCTTTGGATTTACTTTCACCTTACTTGCCAAAGCAACCTCATGTCTTGTTTTAGCTTTTCTAATTTCTTTCTTAAGATTCTTTTTACATTCCTTATACTCCTCAAGCACCTCATTTACTTCATGCTGCCTATAATTATTGTAGATCTCCCTCTTTTTCCGAACAAGATGTCCAATTTCCGTTGAAAACCAGGGCTCTTTCCAATTTTTACTGTTTCCTTTCAACCGAACAGGAACATAAAGATTCTGTACTCTTAAAATTTCCCCTTTAAATGTCCTCCATTTCTCTTCTACATCCTTCCCATAAAACGAAATGTCCCAGTTCACTCCTTTTAAATCATTTCGCATCTCATCAAAGTTAGCCTTTCTCCAATCAAAAATCTCAACCCTAAGTCCAGTTCTGACCCTCTCCATAATTATATTGAAACTAATGGTATTGTGATCACTGGACCCGAAGTGCTCCCCAACGCATACCTCCGCCACCTGTCCCGTCTCATTTCCTAACAGGAGGTCCAGCACTGCCCCTCCTCTAGTATGTACCTCTATGTATTGCTGCAAAAAACTATCCTGCACACATTTTACAAACTCCAAACCATCCAGCCCATTTACAGAATGTGTTTCCCAGTCTATGTGTGGAAAGTTGAAATCTCCCACAATCACTACCTTGTGCTTACTACTAATATCTGCTATCTCCTTACATATTTGCTCTTCCAATTCTCGATCCCCATTTGGCGGTCTATAATACACCCCTATAAGTGTTGCTACACCTTTCCCACTTCTTAGTTCCACCCAAATAGCCTCCCTAGATGAGCCCTCCAATCTATCCTGCCAAAGCACTGCTGTAATACCTTCCCTGACTAGCAATGCAACACCTCCACCACTTGCCCCTCCAATTCTATCACACCTGAAGCTACGAAATCCTGGAATATTTAGTTTCCAATCACAGCCCTCCTGCAACCATGTTTCACTGATCGCCACAACATCATACTTCCAGGTGTCTATCCAGACTCTAAGCTCATCCACCTTTCTTACAATGCTCCTAGCATTAAAATATGCACATTTAAGAAACCCCCCGCCTCTTATTCTCTGTTTATTTCCTTTTTCTTCTTTCTCCTGTGTCCGAGTGCTTCCCTTTTCTGCTTCCTGCCTCCCATTCTGTCTACTAGCTTTCTCTATTTGAGTCCCTCGCCCCAACCATTCTAGTTTAAAGTCTCCCCAGTAGCCTTTGCAAATTTCCCCGCCAGGATGTTGGTCCCCCTCGGGTTCAAGTGCAACCCATCCTTTCTGTACAGGTCCCACCTTCCCCAAAAGAAGTCCCAATGATCCAGAAACTTGAATCCCTGCCCTCTGCACCAGTCTTTCAGCCACACATTTATCCTCCACCTCGCTCCATTCCTACTCTCACTGTCGCGTGGCACAGGCAGTAATCCTGAGATTGTTACCTTTTTGGTCCTTTTCCTTAACTCTCCTCCCAACTCCCTAAATCCTCCCTTCAGGACCTCTTCCCTTTTTTTACCTATGTGATTGGTACCTATATGTACCACGACCTCAGGCTCCTCTCCCTCTGATTTCAGGATATCTTGGACGCGTTGAGACACGTCCGAGACCTTGGCACCAGGGAGGCAGACCACCATCCTGGTCTCCCGACTGCGTCCACAGAATCGCCTATCCGACCCCCTAACAATAGAGTCCCCAATTACTATTGCCCTCTTCTTTTTGTCCCTACCTTTCAGAGCAACAGGACCGGTCTCTGTGCCGGAGGCCCGTCCGCTGTCGCTACCCCCGGGCAGGCTGTCACCCCCATCCGTACTCAAACAGGAGTACTTATTTGCAAGGTGTACCGACATTAGAGTACTCACTCGTCCCTGCCTCTGCCCCTTACCCTTCCTTAGCGTGACCCACATGTCTCTCTCCTGTGGTTTTGGAGTGACCACCTCCCTATAACTCCTCTCTATGACCTCCTCACTCTCCCTGACTAGACAGAGGTCATCGAGCTGCTGCTCCAGGATCCTAATACGGTCCCTTAGGAGCCCCATCTCGATGCACCTGGTGCAGATGTGGACGTCTGGAGGGCCATCCGACACCATGACCTCCCACATCTGACATCCAGAGCAGTACACTGCTCTGACTGTCATTCTCCCGCCTTACCCTGGATCCGATACAAGTACAATACAATAGAAACTGCTGGGAGAAATCAGCAGGTATCTGACTCACAACAGCTGCTCCCTCTTGACCTTTAAACTGTACATTTATTATATAAACAAAAAGCACTGTACCTTTACTAAAGCACTGTACCCTTAGCTCACTGTACCCTTAGCTCACTGTACCTTTACTAAAGCACTGTACCTTTAGCCAGAAAGCAGAAATGCTAACCTGAGGTTGCACCCAATCAGCTGCTTCCTCTAGTCTGCTTCCACCAATCAGCCGCTTCCACCAGAACCCTCTCTATGAAGTGTGGAACGTTACAGATTTTGGTAAAAGCCCTGACCCTCCTCCACTCGCTCCAACGGTTCCCGGGCCTCTGTGAAGGAAAGCCCCGCGCTCGATTTAAATACTCACAGCCCTGACCCTCCCCCACTCGCTCCAATGGTTCCCGGGCCTCTGATGTGCTGAGCACTTCCAGCAGTTGCTGTTTTTATTGGCAAAAGTCTACCTTTTTTTGTCTTTGGACTGCCCAAGGCAATGGAACAGAGAAAAACTGAAGATCATTTCAAACTTAACTCGGCCTTCACTCCTTAAATGAAAGACCAAAAGTAACCTCAGCCACTGATACCAGACCACTCCTGATTCCACCCCCCACCCCCCACCCCCCTCCCCCCACCCCCCACCCCCCACCCCCACCCCCCACCCCCCACCCCCACCCCACCCCCCACCTCCACCCCCCACCCCCCTCGAATTCTCTTCAAAAATCTCACTTCCAGGTATACAGTAATATTGATTTAATGCTTTGTTTATCTTGTTTTCCTACAAAAGTTTGACCAACCATAAGTTTCTCATAAGCAGCTAATTTACAGCAATTTGTGGTTTTGGAACAAGCCCACCGTATGCAAAGTGCCCGGAAATGCCTCCTCAAAGTGAAGAATGCCATTGCCACATTCTTTCATTCCGTATCCACATGCAAGAAGACTCTGGAAAATGAGCTCAAATCCCCAAGGCAGTTTGCTAGAGGTACAAAAGTTGTGGAAACAAGACCCTGAGCTCAATTAAATTAACCGGCACTGTGGTGCAAACATCCAGTCTACCTAAGTCAGGGTTAGAAATGCTGAAAATGTAGAGTTAGTAAGTGGGGTTTGAAGCTGTGAAAATCCAAAACCTTATACCCTCTTAACCAAAGATTGAGGGATTGTCATGCCAAGAAGAACGTGGAGTTCAGCAAGTACACTACCTCACCCTGAACTCTACAATAGACTTATGTGTTCTTTGAATGCTAATAAATTCAGCTAACATGGGAAATAAAGATGCTTCAGGATGTCAAACTGAGGACATTAGAATATAAAAAATGTATGGGGACCTTCGGCAATGTAAATAATTCGAAAGTGCCCAGAGCTGAGTTTTAACTGTAAAGGGATTTTGAGGATACAAATGACAGTCCGTCACATAACAGTCACTGGGAATAACATAATTGTTACAAGACTACTTATAGATAAAGTGGCTTTGGAATGCATGCATTTCATCAACTGGTTCACGCACTACCTCTGACAGGATATATTTATGCAGCTGTGTTGTTACTGTAGGCTTTTGTTAGAGATTTCTTGGCTTGTGGGCCGCACTGACGAGGCAAGCATTCATTTCTCATCCCAGCTGCTCTTGAGAAAGTACAGGAGAAGCTTGCTGTCAGCCTATGTTGTGAAGGCACTCCCATTGCTTTGCTTCAGCTTGGTGGATGTGGTTCCATTTGTGTGCTGCTTTGTCCATGATGGTGTCAACTTGGTGAGACATAACGGAGCTGCACTGATCCCAGAACATGGTCGTGTCATGTCAGGTTTACTGTCATATGCACAAGCACGGTGAGCTACGGGTACAATGAAAATCTGACTTGCAGCAGTATCACAGGCACGTCGACAGCACACAAACATAAATGATGCATCAATTCGGCATGACAATGACAATAATAAACCAACACCAATATTAATGTCCTGGACTGGGATGTTTGACCTCAAATGGACACAACCATTTTATCTTTTGTGAGGAGTGACTCTAATCCTTGGAACGCCACATGCAAAGCTGCCTTACTGTTAAGGAAGTCTCTCTCTCCCCTCTTAGCCAAGAGAAACTGTTCCCAAGCTCAATATAGGAGCAAAGAGGTCCTTCTGCAGTTGTACAGAGCCCTAGTGAGAGCACACCTGGAGTATTGTGAGCAGTTTTGGTCCCCTAATTTGAGGAAGGACATTCTTGCTATTGAGGGAGTGCAGCGTAGGTTTACAAGGTTAATTCCCGGGATGGCGGGACTGTCATATGCTGAGAGAATGGAGCAGCTGGGCTTGTACACTCTGGAGTTTAGAAGGATGAGAGGGTATCTCATTGAAACATATAAGATTGTTAAGGGCTTGGACACACTAGAGGCAGGAAACATGTTCCCGATGTTTGGGGAGTCCAGAACCAGGGAGCACAGTTTAAGAATAAGAGGAAGCCATTTAGAATGGAGACGAGGAAACACTTTTTCTCACAGAGAGTGGTGAGTCTGTGGAATTCTCTGCCTCAGAGGGCAGTGGAGGCAGGTTCTCTGGATGCTTTCAAGAGAGAGATAGACCGGGCTCTTAAAAATAGCGGAGTTGGGGGAAATGGGGAGGCAGGAACGGGGTACTGATTGGGAATGATCAGCCATGATCACATTGAATGGCGGTGCAGGCTCGAAGGGCCAAATGGCCTACTCCTGCACCTATTGTGTATTGTCTATTGTCTATTAGTGGATATTTCAAGAAATGGGGTTCAGGGATGAAACCAAATAGGAAGTTGTCAAAGGCAACTGGCTAATCTTGCTTGAGTGACTAACTTCTGCCCGACCAAGCGGCTCTGTCTGTGAGTGCTCTTGCATGGGCACTTACATTCATCCCAAACCAATGTTGCAGTTTCTAATCTGAACAACAAAGGGCTGTTTATTAAAAGTGGTTTCAAATTTAGGAGTTAAGCAGCTGGTGAATAGTTCAACCCCTTGTAATGCTTAGCATCATACAGCGCAGAAATAGGACCTTCCAGCTAACTTGTCCATGCTGATTAAATGCTCAAGTCCTAGTCCCATTTGCCGGCATTTGACCCATATCCCTCTGAACCTTTCCCATCCATGTACCTGTCCAAATGCCTTTCCAATATTGTTCATGTACCTCCCTGAATCACTTCCTCAGGCAGCTGACCATATGCATACCAGCTTCTGTATGAAAATGTTGCCTCTCAGATTCCTATTAAATCTTTCCCGACTCACTTTAAATCTATGCCGTCTAGTTTTTGGGGGGAAAAACTGTGGGCATTCACCATATCTATGCCCCTCATAATTTTATGAAGCTCTAAGCGACCACCTCTCTGTCTCCTATGCTCCAAGGAATAAAGTCCTTGTTGACTTTAGAAGAGGAAGGCCAAGGATCCACAAACCTGGCTTCATCAGCAGGTCAGTGGTGGAGAGTCAACAACTTCAATGTCCTGGTAGTGCATATCTTTGAAATCTGCCCTGGACCCAGCATATTGATGCAATCATAAAGAAAACTCATCAATGCCTCTACCTCAGAAGATTGAGGAGATTCAGGAGGTCGACAAATACTTTCTTAAACTTCTACAGATATACAGTGGAGAGCATATTGACTGGTTGTATCATGGCCAAGAATGAAGGTGATTCAAAAAGTGGTCAACACTGCCTGGTCCATCACATGCACTGACCTCCCCACCATCCTGCTGCTGCAAGTAAGCATTTCATTGTTCCGTTTCGGTACACGTGACAATAAAACACACTTGACTCTTGAACCAAGGTCTTTGATGTGTGATAGATCCACCAGGCTATGAGGCACCTCGTGTGGTGCCGAGAGTTCAGGCACACAGCTGTCTGGGAAATTCATTCCAGATTTGACAGGCCAATTGTCGATAAGAAACGGAAAGTACCTAGACTTTAGATGATTCATGCATTCCTGAGGTTTCATTTCCTGGAGACTTCATGATTTTGTGTGATAGGAACACAAACCATTCCTTCTTGCAAAATATTAAATATCTGTTCATTATTCAGCCAAAGAATATTTAATTTTTGAACATACCAGTTCAGTGATTTCCTATGATGGATAAGCTCTGCAGATGCTCCTTCCCTGTCCTTCCCAACCCACTGAGCTCCACAACAGGTTACAGTTCAAGACATGGAAATTTGCTGTAAGCTTGCTTTGCATTAAGCTCAGTTATTTGCAAACGACAAGGCTGAAGTTGCTGTATTTTGTCAAGCTAATCCTAGCCAATGTGGGGCTGCTTTACAGTGTCAGAATACATTCAGTCCAAACAAAACCTGTCAGTTGGATAATGTTATTTTGCCATGGCAACTCAGGCTTAATTACTCTGCATTGGATTCCAGCAGTCAACAATGTTTGTTAAAGATTCCTCTAAATCTGCCCTTCCATCCCACACCCACTGGGTCTCAGCATTGTCTGCATGGAAGAAGCAGTTGCTGCTTGGCTGCTGGTAGAAGATTAGATTTTAAAACATTAACAGTAAGAATGGACTTGCAATCCACCATTTACTTCACTGGAAATGTGCCCACCTAGTTATCACAGGGCTTTGAACACTAGCAAAAAAAAGGCACAGTGTACCGGAGTAACTCAACGAGTCAGGCAACATCTGTCGGGAACATAGATGTTTCGGGTCAGGACACTTCGTCAGACTTATTGTGGTGGTGGAAGAGTGGAGGGGCAGGACAAAGCTTGGCGAGTGATAGGTGGATTCCGGTGAGGGTGGAAGGGATTGACTATATAGATAGATGGTTGGACAAATGCCAGAGATGAAAAGACAAAAAATGTGAGGCAAGGACCTCCTTTGAACACCAGCAGACTGACACAAGTAATCTGATCCAAGGATTTTAGTCCAGACATTAAAAAAAATATTCTCTGAATAGTCATGTGAACAGGCAAATGGGCCTTTGGCTTAGTGTCTCTTTTCATAGGACCGCAAACCTAATGCAAAGGCTTCCCTCTTCAGCTTTTTGACTGACAAATACTGTGTTAGTCACTGATTTAAGTGAGTACAAGAGGCTTATTTTAGAAGCTGACCATGCTGGCTCTGTAATGGGCATGAAAAGCAAATCCAAGGAAGCCATTTTGGCCATCATGATCTGACTTTGAGGAATTTAAGGTGTGTTGGAATGTGCAGTGGGGATTGGAAAAAGTAGAGATGTCATCGTTTTCTTTTTCATGTGGCGAAACACCACAAAATCGAGAGAATTCTAGATTTGGGTTTCATGCAAGAAAATGGCACTTAGGTGGAAGGTCAGTCATAGAGTCATACAGCACAGAAACATGCCCTTCAGCCCAATTCATCCATGCCAACCAATATAGCCATCTACCATAACCCCATTTGCCAGTGTTTGGCCCATATCCTTCCAAACATTTCTTCTCTATGTACCTTCCCAAATGTCTTTTAAATGTTGTTATTGTTACTTCCTCTGAGAATGGTGAACTTATTGAATAGTGGAGCAGGCATGAAGGGGTTGAATGGCCTACTCCTGTTTCTATATCTTAAGTTCTTGTTCACTCCATGGCTTTGAGTATGTCTTCTAGGCTGATACTCCTCTACTGTGTTGAGGGAGTGTACCTGGATGAAATATATCAGATCTCTACTGTATCATCCAGATCATCATTATCCCATGGAAAAGCTGGTATGATGATTGTTTTGCATTCACTTAGAGGATGTGGACATTACTAGCAAGGCCAATGAGTACCACCCATTCTTAAGTAGTTGTGATAGGTTGAGATAAATACATAGCAAGCAGCGTAGATAAAGAGGAATGAGTAGATGTAGGATATTTAGATTAATGTAAAGTATTTGATGAAATGCAACATTAAAGTTAGATAACTTTTCTCTATTCTGATGAGAGGTTAATGGCCTGAAATGTTATGGCCCTGTCCCACGATCCGAGATCATTCCAAGAGCTCTCCCGAGTTTAAAAAAAAATCAAACTCGTGATAAGCATGTAGAATGAGCGTAGCGGGTACGTCGGAGCTCGGGTACGTCTCTTAGCGGCTCGTAACGTTAATGGCAGGTACTCGGGAAGACTCACTAATGGCAGGTAAGCTCGGGAAGACTCGTGAAGATTTTTCAACATGTTGAAAAATGTCCACGAGAGCCCCAAGTACCGACGAGTGGCCATTACCGTAAATCTCCGAGTTCGAATCAGGGCAAACTCGGGAGAGCTCTTGGAATGAACTCGTACAGTGGGACAGGGCCATTAACCTTTGTTTCTTTTCACACATATATACCTGACCTGTTGAGTGTTCCCAGAATACTCTATTTAACTATAGATTTGGGTATTCAGTAATGAGAAGGGTTAGTTAGCAGTCTTGTTCTGCGTGGCCCCTTGGGCAAGAGTGACCATAATATGGTTGAGTTCTTCATTAGGATGGAGAGTGACATTGTTCATTCAGAAACAAGGGTTCTGAACTTAAAGAAAGGTAACTTTGAGGGTATGAGACGTGAATTGGACAAGATTGACTGGCAATTGATTCTTAAAGGGTTGACGGTGGATATGCAGTGGAAGGCATTTAAAGACTGCATGGATGAACTACAACAATTGTTCATCCCAGTTTGGCAAAAGAATAAATCAGGGAAGGTAGTGCATCCGTGGATAACAAGGGAAATCAGGGATAGTATCAAAACAAAAGATGAAGCGTACAAATTAGCCAGAAAAAGCAGCCTACCAGAGGACTGGGAGAAATTCAGTCCAGCAGAGGAGGACAAAGGGCTTAATTAGGAAAGGGAAAATAGATTATGAAAGAAAACTGGCAGGGAACATAAAAACTGACTGCAAACGTTTTTATAGATATGTGAAGAGAAAGAGATTAGTTAAAACAAATGTAGGTCCCTTGCAGTCAGAAACAGGTGAATTGATCATGGGGAACAAGGACATGGCAGACCAATTGAATTACTACTTTGGTTCCGTCTTCACTAAGGAAGACATAAATAATCTGCCGGAAATAGCAGGGGACCACGGGTCAAATGAGATGGAGGAACTGAGTGAAATCCAGGTTAGCCGGGAAGTGGTGTTAGGTAAATTGAATGGATTAAAGGCCGATAAATCCCCAGGGCCAGATAGGCTGCATCCCAGAGTACTTAAGGAAGTAGCCCCAGAAATAGTGGATGCATTAGTGATAATTTTTCAAAACTCTTTAGATTCTGGAGTAGTTCCTGAGGATTGGAGGGTAGCTAATGTAACCCCACTTTATAAAAAGGGAGGGAGAGAGAAAACGGGGAATTACAGACTAGTTAGTCTAACATTGGTAGTGGGGAAACTGCTAGAGTCAGTTATTAAAGATGGGATAGCAGCACATTTGGAAAGTGGTGAAATTATTGGACAAAGTCAGCATGGATTTACGAAAGGTAAATCATGTCTGACGAATCTTATAGAATTTTTCGAGGATGTAACAAGTAGAGTGGATAAGGGAGAACCAGTGGATGTGTTATATCTGGACTTTCAGAAGGCTTTCGACAATGTCCCACATAAGAGATTAGCATACAAACTTAAAGCACACGGTATAGGGGGTTCAGTATTGATGTGGATAGAGAACTGGCTGGCAAACAGGAAGCAAAGAGTAGGAGTGAACGGGTCCTTTTCAGAATGGCAGGCAGTGACTAGTGGGGTACCGCAAGGCTCAGTGCTGGGACCCCAGCTAATTACAATATATATTAATGATTTGGACGAGGGAATTGAATGCAACATCTCCAAGTTTGCAGATGACACAAAGCTGGGGGGCAGTGTTAGCTGTGAGGAGGATGCTAGGAGGCTGCAAGGTGACTTGGAAAGGCTGGGTGAGTGGGCAAATGCATGGCAGATGCAGTATAATGTGGATAAATGTGAGGTTATCCACTTTGGTGGCAAAAACAGGAAAGTAGACTATTATCTAAATGGTGGCCGATTAGGAAAAGGGGAGATGCAACGAGACCTGGGTGTCATGGTACACCAGTCATTGAAAGTAGGCATGCAGGTGCAGCAGGCAGTGAAGAAAGCGAATGGTATGTTAGCATTCATAGCAAAAGGATTTGAGTATAGGAGCAGGGAGGTTCTACTGCAGTTGTACAGGGTCTTGGTGAGACCACACCTGGAGTATTGCGTACAGTTTTGGTCTCCAAATCTGAGAAAAGACATTCTTGCCATAGAGGGAGTACAGAGAAGGTTCACCAGACTGATTCCTGGGATGTCAGGACTTTCATATGAAGAAAGACTAGATAGACTCGGCTTGTACTCGCTAGAATTTAGGAGATTGAGGGGGGGATCTTATAGAAACTTACAAAATTCTTAAGGGGTTGGACAGGCTAGATGCAGGAAGATTGTTCCCGATGTTGGGGAAGTCCAGGACAAGGGTTCACAGTTTAAGGATAAAGGGGAAATCCTTTGGGACCGTGATGAAAAAAGCATTTTTCACACAGAGAGTGGTGAATCTCTGGAACTCTATGCCACAGATGGTAGTTGAGGCCAGTTCATTGGCTATATTTAAGAGGGAGTTAGATGTGGCCCTTGTGGCGAAAGGGATCAGGGGGTATGGAGAGAAGGCAGTTACAGGATACTGAGTTGGATGATCAGCCATGATCATATTGAATGGCGCTGCAGGCTCGAAGGGCTGAATGGCCTACTTCTGCACCTATTTTCTATGAATCTATGAATTTCCATCAGCTACAGTTTTTTGAAGACTAAAGGAACTGTTGCTTCTGGAATCTGGGTCAAAAAAATAAACTGCTGGGGGAACTCAGTGGATCAGGCAGCATCAGTGGAGGGAAATGGATGGTTGGTGTTTTGGGAAATGACTGCATCTCTGCCATTTCTGTTTCTCTCTTTGACTGGCTTTGTACTTTCATATTTTGCACCCTTGATATTTTCTCCCTCTTCGTCTATTTTCATTGACCTCCTCTTATTTGCATTGCCTGCAAGGAGGTCATCTGTGATTATCAAGTCTTCACTGCACTCTCTCAGGCAGTAGCACACCCCTTGTGTCATTCTGTCCCTCCAGATTTCTACCTTTTAACAAACACTTCCTTTTCTCTCTCCAGCCCTCCCTACCTCTCTGCAACTTGTTGTATTTCACACTATTTTATGTGATCCCACTTTTGTATCCTCTCACCCACATACACTATAGATAATTTACAGTGGCCAATTAACCTACAAGACCATGCATCTTTGAAGTGTGGGAGGAAACCAGAGCACTTGGAGAAAATACACAAGGTCACAGAGAGAAGGTGCAAACTCCACATATACAGCACTTGAAGTCAGGATTGAACCCTGGCGATGTGAGGCAGCCTCTCTATCAGCTGCACCACTGTGCCAACCGGGATAGTTGAACTGAAACATTAACTCCAATTCTCTCCACAGATGCTGCCTGACTTGCTGAGTATTTCTAGAATTCTCCGTTTTAACTCAATGAGTGATAGATTTGAGGCAGGCATCACCTACAATCAAAGCCATTCTCTGAGTGCAGCAGGCTTCCCACACCGTCCCTACACAGTCACTGGTCACATGGTACAGAAGGCGGGCTCTCAGTGGGCGTTGCACCTAAAGCTTGTAGGAAGTAATCATGTGATGAAGGGCAGGCGGCCATTGCAATGGACTATTTGCCCTTGAATGAAGATTGGAATTTGGCTCCACCATCCCACTCTCGGATGACAGTGACCTGTCCACTGAAATTAGCCCTTGAGAGAAAGACACTGGTCCACCATGCCTAAAATAGAGAAAAGATATGACATCAGGATTAAAATAAGTTAAATAAATACATTCCCCTGCAGGTTGCCTCCTTGTGGAAATGAATGAATGTCCAGGACATAATCAGCAGAGACTTCAAATTGCTTCAGAGAACTAAAAAAGCAGCATGATGTCTGGAGATGAAAGTAACGTCAACACAATTGATGTCAAGGTTTCTTCAATGTTTCATTAGAACTCAGAGCAACAAGGCAGAAGGAATCCTGGCTCCTACATGTCCTGGCCTCAGGAATCGCGTGTAGAAGGAGATTTGAAGAATCAGCAATGGGAACAAAGGTTTGTGATGCAAGAGCTGTACAATACTTTGGCCGCAGAGTGACCAGATGAATATTCACATCATGCAATCAACTGGTGTTGGTGTTGTCAATACAAAAAATGACATTGCTGGTCAGCATTGTGCAGGAATAAATTAACCAGTGATGAATAATAGAATGAGAAGCTATAAACTACTTTTTTAAAAATTCATTCACAAGATGTGGGCCTGCATTTAACATCCACATGTGTCTCTAATATGAGAGGGATCACAGCAAATTTCATTCACTAAATGAGATAGAGTCATAGAGTCAGACTGGTACAGCAAAAATAACAGGCCTTTTGGCCCAATTCATCGAATCCAACTAAGTTGTTTTCCAGAGCTAGTCCCATTGGCCTACATTTGGCACATATCCTTCCAAACCTCTGCCATCCATGTCCCTGTCCATGTGTCTTTTAAATGTCATAATTGTACTTGTCTTTACCATTTCCTCTGTTAGCTCATTCCATATACTCACCACCCTTTGTTTGGAAAAGGTTGTTCCTCACTTCCTCTTTAAATCTTTCCCCCTTTCTTAAGTACTTTAGTTTTAGACTTCCCTACCCCGGGGAAAATATTGTGGGTTATTCATCTTAGCTATGCCCCTCATGATTTTCTAAACCTCTGTAAGGTCATCCCTAAGCCTCCTATGTTTGGGGGGGAAAAGTCCCAGCGTATCCACCCTCTCCTTATAACTCAACCCTTCTAGATTCTGTACCGTAACAATAAAACTTTTTTGACCCTTTTTTAGAAATCTGTTATTAGGCAAGCAAAGGATGTAGCTTGTCCAATGTAGCTAAGTGAGAATAGTGAACGCCTCAATGATGAGGACGTGGCCTGGGGGAGAACACTGATGTGATTCATCAATTATTCCAGTGGATTTATCCACTGCATTCTCGTGTACCAATGCGGCCATTTTGGCATTCGAATTGGTATTGGTTTATTGCTGTCACATAAACCGAGATTAAATGAAAATTTTTTTTGCGTGCTAACCAGATAAGTCACATAATGCCTGTGTACAATCAAACCATACAAGGTACAACGGGTAGAGTAAACAGAGAAAAGAAATAGAATATAGAGAAAGTGCAGAAAAAAATACCTACACTGGTTTGCTTTATAACAATCTCCCATTTGTGCAATAAATAACACATAAACACTAAATCCATCATGTTAAATAGATAACACAATGGGGTTGTGTGGACCTGGTGATATCACTAAACTCTGGATTATTGGTATTGGTATATTATTGTCACGTGTACCGAGAGGCAGTGAAAATCATTGTTTGTGTGTTATCCAGCGAAATCATACTATTCATGAGGACAATAAAGTAATTTCAAGTACGATGGTGGTCCAATGAGAAAAATATCAGTGTGCAGAATATAGTGTTACAGCATTATAGCATTTCAGAGAAAATGCCCACGGTCCACAATGGGGTAGGTTGGAAGTTCAGGACTACACCCTTGCTTATGGGAGGACTGTTCAGTAGTCTGATAACAGAAGAAGTTGTCCCAACCCAAAACATCACCCATCCTTGTTCTCCTGGGATGCTGCCTGACCCATTTGGTTATTCCAGCACTTTATGTCCACCAAGCTGTCCCTGAATCTGGTGATAGGTGCTTTCAAGCGTTTGTATCATCTGCCTGAAAGGAGAGGGGAGAAGAGGGAATGACCAGGCTGAAAATGGTCCTTGATTATGTTGGCTGCATTCCTAAAGCAGTGTGAAGTATTGATGGAGTCGATGGTGGGGAGGCTGCTCTGTGTGATGTACTGGGCTACATCCACAACTCTCTACAATCTCTTGCAGTCTTGGGCAGAGCAGTTGCCAAACCAAGCAGCGATGCATCCCAATAGAATGCTTTATACAATGCATCTGTAGAAATTAGAAGGTGGGAGGTTATTTGGAAGGTGGTGGCGTTAATCCGAATCTTCTGGCCACTGCCTTCCACAAACCCCTGATATAAAGCCAAGAAACATTCACCTTCCATGCATTATGGCAGGATCTCCAATGAAATGTTATAAAATCTAGGCATTCGGCTTCGAACAGTTACTGATTAACAAAGCTGTAGATATTTGAATTTGACCTTCATAGCCATAAAATGCAACATCTGCCATGGAAATCATTATCTGTTAATAATGGACAAGCTTTCAATATTAGACATATAACCATATAACCATATACCAATTACAGCACGGAAACAGGCCATCTCAGCCCTTCTAGTCCGTGCCGAACACGTATTCTCCCCTAGTCCCATCTACCTGCACTCAGACCATAACCCTCCATTCCTTTCCCGTCCATATAACTATCCAATTTATTTTTAAATGATAAAATCGAACCTGCCTCCACCACCTTCACTGGAAGCTCATTCCACACAGCCACCACTCTCTGAGTAAAGAAGTCCCCCCTCATGTTACCCCTAAACTTCTGTCCCTTAATTCTCAAGTCATGTCCTCTTGTTTGAATCTTCCCTACTCTCAGTGGGAAAAGCTTATCCACGTCAACTCTGTCTATCCCTCTCATCATTTTAAAGACCTCTATCAAGTCCCCCCTTAACCTTCTGCGCTCCAAAGAATAAAGCCCTAACTTGTTCAACCTTTCTCTGTAACTTAGTTGCTGAAACCCAGGCAACATTCTAGTAAATCTCCTCTGTACTCTCTCTATTTTGTTGACATCCTTCCTATAATTAGGCGACCAAAATTGTACACCATACTCCAGAATTGACCTCACCAACGTCTTGTACAATTTTAACATTACATCCCAAATTCTATACTCAATGCTCTGATTTATAAAGGCCAGCACACCAAAAGCTTTCTTTACCACCCTATCTACATGAGATTCCACCTTCAGGGAACTGTGCACAGTTATTCCCAGATCCCTCTGTTCAACTGCATTCTTCAATTCCCTACCATTTACCATGTACGTCCTACTTTGATTTGTCCTGCCAAGATGTAGCACCTCACACTTATCAGCATTCAACTCCATCTGCCATCTTTCAGCCCACTCTTCCAACTGGCATAAATCTCTCTGTAGACTTTGAAAATCTACTTCATTATCCACAACACCACCTATCTTAATATCATCTGCATACTTACTAATCCAATTTACCACACCATCATCCAGATCATTGATGTACATGACAAACAACAGTGGACCCAACACAGATCCCTGTGGCACCCCACTAGTCACTAGCCTCCAACCTGACAAACAGCCATCCACCATTACTCTCTGGCATCTCCCATTCAGCCACTGTTGAATCCATCTTGCTACTCCACCATTAATACCCAACAATAGAACCTTCTTAACCAACCTTCCATGAGGAACCTTGTCAAAGGCCTTACTGAAGTTCATATATACAACATCCACTGCTTTACCCTCATCAATTTCCCGAGTAACCTCTTCAAAAAATTCCAGAAGATTAGTCAAACATGACCTTCCAGGCACAAATCCATGTTGACTGTTCCTAATCAGACCCTGTTTATCCAGATGCTTATATATATTATCTCTAAGTATCCTTTCCATTAATTTGCCCACCACTGACGTCAAACTAACAGGTCTATAATTGCTAGGTTTACTCTTAGAACCCTTTTTAAACAATGGAACAACATGCGCAGTACGTCAATCCTCCGGCACTATTCCTGTTTCTAATGACATTTGAAATATTTCTGTCATAGCCCCTGCTATTTCTACACTAACTTCCCTCAATGTCCTAGGGAATATCCTGTCCAGACCTGGAGACTTATCCACTTTTATATTTCTCAAAAGTGTCAGTACTTCCTCTTCTTTGAATCTCATAGTTTCCATAGCTACTCTACTTGTTTCCCTTACCTCACGTAATTCAATATCCTTCTCCTTGGTGAATACCGAAGAAAATAAATTGTTCAATATCTCCCCCATCTCTTTTGGCTCTGCAGATAGCTGTCCACTCTGACTCTCTAATGGACCAATTTTATCCCTTGTTATCCTTTTGCTATTAATATAGCTGTAGAAACCCTTTGGATTTACTTTCACCTTACTTGCCAAAGCAACCTCATATCTTCTTTTAGCTTTTCTAATTTCTTTCTTAAGATTCTTTTTACATTCTTTATACTCCTCAAGCACCTCATTTACTCCATGCTGCCTATAATTATTGTAGATATCTCTTTTTTTCCGAACCAAGTGTCCAATTTCCCTTGAAAACCATGGCTCTTTCCAATTTTTACTATTTCCTTTCAACCGAACAGGGACATAAAGATTCTGTACTCTTAAAATGTCACCTTTAAATGTCTTCCATTTCTCTTCCACATCTTTCCCATAAAACAAAATATCCCAATTTACTCCTTTTAAATCCTTTCGCATCTCCTCAAAGTTAGCCTTTCTCCAAACAAAAATCTCAACTCTTGGTCCAGTTCTGACCCTCTCCATAATTATATTGAAACTAATGGTATTGTGATCACTGGACCCGAACTGTTCCTCAACGCATACCTCTGCCACCTGACCCGTCTCATTTCCTAACAGGAGGTCCAGCACCGCCCCTTCTCTAGTAGGTACCTCTATGTATTGCTGCAAAAAACTATCCTGCACACATTTTACAAACTCCAAACCATCCAACCCATTTACAGAATGTGTTTCCCAGTCTATGTGTGGAAAATTGAAATCTCCCACAATCACTACCTTGTGCTTATTACTAATATCTGCGATCTCCTTACATAATTGCTCTTCCAATTCTCGCTCCCCATTTGGCGGTCTATAATAATAATAAATTATAATAAGTGTTGCTACCCCTTTCCCATTTCTCAGTTCCACCCAAATAGCCTCCCTAGACGAGCCCTCTAATCTATCCTGCCAAAGCACTGCTGTAATATCTTCCCTGATAAGCAATGCAACACCTCCACCTCTTGCCCCTCCAATTCTATCACACCTGAAGCAACGAAATCCTGAAATATTTTGTTTCCAATCACAGCCTCCTGCAACCATGTTTCACTGATCGCCACAACATCATACTTCCAGGTGTCAATCCAGGCTCTAAATTCATCCACCTTTCTTACAATGCTCCTAGCATTAAAATATACACATTTAAGAAACCCACCCTCTCTTATTCTCTGTTTATTGTCTTTTTCTTCTTTCTCCCCTACATTTTGGGTCAGAGTGCTACCCTTCTCTGCCTCCTGTCTCACACACTGACTGCTAGCTTTCCCAATTTGAGTCCCTCCCCCCAACCGTTCTA
The DNA here is from genome assembly GCF_010909765.2 of Amblyraja radiata. NCBI lineage: Eukaryota > Metazoa > Chordata > Chondrichthyes > Rajiformes > Rajidae > Amblyraja > Amblyraja radiata. Next base: position 59,514,992 of record NC_045963.1, on the reverse strand, counting down.
GTTTAAAGTCTCCCCAGTAGCCTTTGCAAATCTCCCCGCCAGGATATTGGTCCCCCTCGAGTTCAAGTGCAACCCCTCCTTTCTGTACAGGTCGCACCTTCCCCAAAAGAGGTCCCAATGATCCAGAAACTTGAATCCATACCCACTGCACCAGTCCCTCATCCACGCATTTATCCTCCACCTCGCTCCATTCCTACTCTCACTGTCGCGTGGCACATGTACCTGTTTATTCTTGGGATGTCCATCTTTGTCAAGGTCAGCATTTATTGACATCACTCATCCTTCCAGTCATAAAATACCAAAATGTGCCCTTCAGCCCACCGAGTTCATGCTGACCAACCTTCCCTTTATACCAATCCTATTTCATCCTTTTTCTTATTCTCTCTACAATCCTATCGGATCCCTCCAGATTCTACCATTCCCTCACACACTAAGGGCAATTTCCAGTGGCCAATTAATCTGTCAACCTGCACGCAGTTGTGGATGTGGCAGGACACTGGAGCATTAGGAGAAACCCCATGTTGTCATAACAAGTAAGATCAAACTGTACAGAGCACCAGTGGTCAGGATTGAATCTGGGTCTCTGATGCTGTGGGACAGATGATCTACAAACTGTTTCATATTACCAAGGCTATTCTAAAATATAATTAACTATCAACCATATTACTGAGGACCTGGAGTCACATGTAGACCCTAGAACAAACAAAGAAACTACAGCACAGGAACAAGACCTTTGGCCAAACCTCACTATCATGTCTTCTGCCACCACCCCTCCTGGCAATGTATTCCGGAATCTGGCATTCTCTATGTTAAAACCTACTGTGCACACCCCCTTTAGCTATCCCTTCTCACTTTAAACCAATGCCATCTAATATTTGACATTTCTAAATTAGAATAAAGACTTGTTACCCTATCTGCACCTGTATCTATAAACTTCTATCAGGTCTCTCCTCAGCCTTCAATGGCCCTGAAAAAAATCAATGTATCTCTGTACAACTTCTCCTTTTAGCTAATACTTTCTAATCCAGAAAACATCCTTGGTGAACCTCTTCTGCACCCTCTCCAAAACCTTGTTCACAATACTCCAAATGTGCTCTAACCAAAGTTGTCTCTAACCAACGTGACTTCCTGACTCTTATCCTCAATGCACTGACCGATGAAGACAAGCATACCATATATCTTTACCAACTTGTATGCTTGCCACTTTGAGGGACTTGAACACCAAAATCTCTTTGAAAATCAGTGCTTCAAAAGGTTCTATAGTTCACTATATATTTTCCCCTCACATTTGACCTCCCAAAGGGCAGCACCCGACTCTTGTCCAGTCAGAAGCTATAAGAACGCGAGGTTTCCTTTCTTAATGGAGAATAGTTATAGAAATCGATGCCATATTATGATAATGTTTTGGGGCAGTGCTGATAAGAGTTTTGTATCCACTTTTAATTAATTCACTAAATTTAAATTCTTAAGTTAGCGCAATGAGATTTGAACACGAATCATCTTTCCAGCAGTTTAACCATCAAGCAAATTGGACTAACTTGAACCACAAGGCAAGTATTTTAGGACTGGGAGCAGGACAAGTATCTTTGCTTGCAGCATGGTGAGCCTGGGCAATTCTTAATCACAGAGGTGTGTGAAGGCTGAGACTGAATATATTTAAAGAGGAGATAGATTCTAGTCACGAGTGGCATCGTACGATGGCAGCCTCGCCAACAGTCTGTCTCGTCCTTTTCTTCTTTTGTTGCTTTTAGTCTGTTGTTGAATGTATGTCTTAGTTTATATTTAGTTTTGTATTATGTGGGGGGGGGGGGCGATGGGGAAAACTTTTCTAAATCTCTTTCTTCGAATGAGATACGACTTTTTCCATATAGTATCTCTATCCGCACTGCAGCCTAACATGGTGGAGCTGGCGGTCCCTTTGCTGGGCCACGCGAGCCTGTAGACTTAACATTGTGGAGCTCATGGTCCCTTGTTCAGGGATCGACTTTGGGAGCTCCAACCGCAGAAGCTTTGACCACCCTGATCGCGGGAGATTCGATCACCGGCTGCAGGAGTTTCGATTGCCCCGACCGCAGATGGTTCGACTGGCCCGACCGCGGGAGAAAAGGAGGGAAGAAGATAATACGTTATTGCCTTCCATCACAGTGCGCTGTGGTGGATGTTTATGTTAATTTTTATGTAGTTGTGTGTCTTGTTGCTTTTTTGGTATGACTGTATGGCAAATCAAATTCCTTGTATATTTTTACATACTTGGCTAATCAATTAATTACAATTACAATTGAAAAAGGTATCAAGATTATGGAGGGAGAGTGGAAATTTGGTTTTGACATGGAGGATCAGCAATGAGCATAATGAATGATGTGGCAGGCTTAAAGGGTTGAATGGTATACTTCTCTTATTTTCTATGATTAACTTATAACTACATGAAATTGTAGTCGCTTGAATTGCATTTGAATGCATATCCCAAGGAGAAATGGGGCCCATTTCGCATTATATTCACTTTGATGTCAACTCGATTGTTCTAACAGTGAGCCTTAATAGTAGTGTCAGGACTGGAAGGATAAATTTGTAGACATAATATCCATGAAAAGTAAAGAGCAGTTTTGGCCAAACTGTCAGCACAGTATAAATGACCTGACAATCATGCTGCAAGGCAATTTTCCCTACAACTGGGTGGCAAAACAATTGGGAATTCTGAAATTCCATCCTTCATCTAGATAGCTGACAACTTCTGGGCAGTGAAAAACCAATGCAATTCATCTTCCACTGCCTGTTGCAAATTGTGCAAAGAAGAATCCAAATATACTTGGGGAATAACACAACAGGGATCTGAAATGAATTAAGACTGAGCCAAGGCAACTCCATCCATTAGCCACTTCTTGCTTCCTCAGTAATCTCTATCCCATCTACTTTCCTTGTTCTTTTCAACCCTGCCTGAGGCCTGTGAAATTCAGATTTGCTTCATCGGTTCAGTGTATACTGCCCAAAGGGATCACCCTGTTACATTCAGCTAGCTTCCTTCCATGTTTCCATTGTTGATTGCATTCAAATCTGAAATCGTAATTTTTTGGATGTTGGAGGAATCTCGGGACATGGGGACACAGTCGGAAAATGATGCTGAGGGGAATGATCATTTGGCCCTTGAGCTTGTTTCAACAAGATCTTCAATGTTCAACCCACTGACTCCCATGGCTATTTAGATGACACTTCTTCCCACCCTGCTTCCTGCAAGGACTCCATCCCCTAATCCCAATTCCTCCGTCTACGCCGCATCTGCTCCCAGGATGAGGTGTTCCACAACAGGGCATCGGAAATGTCCTCATTCTTCAGGGAACGGGGTTTCCCCTCCCCTACTATAGATGAGGCTCTCACCAGGGTCTCTTCAATACCCAGTAACACTGCTCTCTCTCCCCATCCCCCTACTCGTAACAAGGGCAGAGTCTCCCTAGTCCTCACCTTTCACCCCACTAGTCATCACATACAACAAATAGTCCTCGGTCATTTTCACCACCGCCAACGTGACCCCACTACTCGCCACATCTTCCCATCTCCCCCCCTGTCTGCTTCCCGCAAAGACCGCTCCCTCCATAACTCCCTTGTCAATTCTTCCCTTCCCTCACGTACCACCCCCTCCCCGGGCACTTTCCCTTGCAACCGCAAGAGATGCTACACTTGTCGCTTTACCTCCCCCCTCGACTCCATTCAAGGACCCAAGCAGTCATTCCAGGTGCGACAGAGGTTCACCTGCATCTCCTCCAACCTCATCTATTGCATCCGCTGCTCTAGATGTCAGCTGATCTACATCGGTGAGACCAAGCGTAGGCTTGGCGATCGTTTCACCGAACACCTCCGCTCAGTCTGCATTAACCAACCTGACCTCCCGGTGGCTCAGCAATTCAACTCCCCCTCCCATTCGACCTTTCTGTCCTGGGCCTCCTCCATGGCCAGAATGAGCACCACTGGAAATTGGAGGAGCAGCACCTCATATTCCGCTTGGGCAGTTTGCACCATAGCGGCATAAACCTTGACTTCTCCAATATCCGGTAACCCTTGCTGTCTCCTCCCCTTCTCAGCTCTCCCTCAGCCCTCGGGCTCCTCCTCTTCCTTTCTCCTTTCTTCTCCCCACTTCCCCACCCCACCCTACATCAGTCTGAAGAAGGGTTTCCGCCCGAAACATTGCCTATTTCCTTCGCTCCATAAATGCTGCTGCACCCATTGAGTTTCTCCAGCACTTTTGTCTATCTTCAATGTTAACATCCCTTCCCTTAATCTCTAACTTTTATTTGGAGACTGTGACCTTTAGTTCTAGTCAAGAATCAAGTGTCAAGGGAGTATTATTGTCATGTGTCATTCTTGCTTGCTGCAGCACAACAGAATATGTAAACATAATACAGAACAGGAGTTAAAAGTTCAGTGTGTCTATATACCATAGACCATATATATACACACAATAAATAAACAGATAAAGTGCAATAGGCTGTTATTGTTCAGAGTTTGTTTGATGGCGAGTTTAATAGCCTGATGGCTGTGGGGAAGAAGCTGTTCCTGAACCTGGATGTTCCAGATTTCAAACACGTGTACCTTCTTCCCGATGGCAACGGAGAGATGAGTGTGTGGTCAGGATGGTGTGGGTCTTTGATGATGTTGGCAGCCTTTTTGAGGCAGCGACTGCGATAGATCCCTTCGATGGTGGGGAGGTCAGAGCCAATGATGGACTGGGCAATGGTCACAACTTTCTGCAATCTTTTCCGCTCCTGGACGTTCAAGTTACCGAACCAAGCCACGATTCCTCAGCCAGGAGTTATGACTTCCTCTTATTCACCCAGGTCATGCTGATAGATTGATTGGAGACTTGGTGTAGATAAGTAGCATTGGTGGACATAGGAGGTTAAATTGGTTGAAAGAATAAAGGGAAAAAAGGAGAGGGGGTTTGAACGGTCAATGGGCAATATGTGCCTAAAATTAGGGCGGCAAGGTGGTGCAGCAGTAGAGTTGCTGCCTTACAGTGCTTGCAGTGCCAGAGACCCGGGTTCGATCCCGACTATGGGTGCTGCCTGGACGGAGTTTGTATGTTCTCTCCGTGTCCGTGTGGGCTTTCTCCGAGATCTTCAGTTTCCTCCCATTCTCCAAAGACGTACAGGTTTGTAGGTTAATTGGCTTGGTATGTGTAAATTGTCCTTAATATGTGTAGGATAGTGTTAGTGTGTGGGGATCGCTGGTTGGTACGGACTCGGTGGGCCGAAGGACCTGTTTCCGCGCTCTATCTCTCAAACAAAAACAAAGGAGGGTGCAGGAAAAAGTGGCATTTACGGCTCCATTAGGGGTATTGACCTCTGCATTATTGAAGGGATCTACAGGAAGCATTGCTTCTAGAAGGCAGTTAAAATCATCAATGACCTAAAATACCCTGGCCATTCTCTAGTCTCATACCACCATAGGGAAGGGGGTACAGAAGGCTGAGACCCGATATCTCCAGGTTGAAGTTCAACTTCTTCCCATAAACCATTAGGCTCTTGAACCATCCATTGCAACTTTAATCACCACCCTACCTCAGCCCCAAACTACTATGGACTTTGGGTTGCAGTTATAAAATTCTTCAAGAACTAAATAAAGCAGCTTTCTTTACCGACCATGAAAAAGTTGTAAGACATTTGCCCCATTGAATACATGCATTCTCCCAGGGGAGCAATCTCATAAGTACAAGAATACCTGGTTATTGGAGATGTCCTCATTGTTCAGGGAATGGGGGTTCCCCTCTTCTACCATAGTTGAGGCTCTCATCAGGATCTCTTCTATACCCCGTGACTCTGCTCTCACTCCCCATCCCCCTACTCATAACAAGGGCAGAGAGACCCTTGTCCTCACCTTCCACCCTACCAGCCGTCATATACAACAAATAATCCTCAGACATTTTCGCCACCCCCAATGTGATCCCACCACTTGCCACATCTTCCCATCTCCTCCCCTGCCTGCTTTCCGCAGAGACCGCTCCCTCCATAACTCCGTGGTCAATTCGTCCTTTCCCACCCGAACCACCCCCACTCCGGGCACTTTCCCTTGCAACCGCAGGAAATGCTACACTTGTCTCTTTACCTCCTCCCTTGACTCCATTCAAGGACCCAAGCAGTTTTTTCCAGGTGCGGCAGAGGTTCACCTGAACCTCCTCCAACCTCATCTATTCCATCCGCTGCTCTAGATGTCCGTTGCTCTACATCGGTGAGACCAATCGTAGGCTTGACAATAGCTTCGCCGAACACCTCCACTCGGTTCGCAATAACCAACCTGATCTCCCGGTGGCTCAGTACTTCAACTCCCCCTCCCATTCCGAATCCGACCTTTCTGTCCTGGGCCTCCTCCTTGGCCAGAGTGAGGACCACCGTAAATTGGAGGAGCAGCATCTTATATTTTGCTTGGGCAGTTTGCACCCCAGCGGTATGAACATTGGCTTCTCTAATTTCAGGTAGTCCTTACTTTCTCCTCCCCTTCTCAGCTCTCCCTCAGTCCTCTGGCTCCACCTCTTCCTTTCTTCCTCCCGCCCCTCCCCCCTTCCCCCCCACACTCACATCAGTCTGAAGAAGGGTTTCGACCTGAAACGTTGCCTATTTCCAATGCTCCATGGATGCTGCATCATCCGCTGAGTTTCTCCAGCATTTTTGTCTACCTTCGATTTTCCAGCATCTGCAGTTCCTTCTTAAACATATATACGTATTAATTGTGTTCTTGCATTTAATATGCCCGTAATGATGCAGCAAGTAAGGATTTCTGGTACTGGTACATATGATAAATAAGCATCACCAGTGGTGCAGCAGTAGAGTTGCTGCCTTGCAGCGCCAGAGACCTGGGTTCGATCCTGACTGTGGGTGCTGTCTATACAGAGTTTGTACGTTCTGTGTGTGATCATGTGGATTTTTTCCAGGTCCATTTAATTTTAGTTTTTGTCCCTGAAGCTGTTCCTCAACTGCGATGAATGGAGTTGCTGAACATGTGTTCAGTCAACACTGCCAGTTCAGCAAGAAGGTTTCCCAGCGGAACTGCTGGGAAAGTGCAGTAAGTTAGAACTGTGTTGCTATGTTCCATAAGTTAAAAAAAAATGTTGGATCACGGCCGGAATGACAGCAGCGAGGACCCCTCAGGAAGTTCAGGGATTACGTGTTCGTGCAAGCAGCCCTTAGAAACGGTTCTGAGTCCCGCACTTTTACATTAAGGCAAGTGTATGAGGGGAAGACAATGTAAAGGGAGTGTGATGGGAATGATGGAGAGGTGGACATTGATCACACGGACAAAAGGGGCCAATTCTCTTGCAAATCTATGTTAAAACATTGCATTTTTCCGAAGGACAGGGAAAGTGTGACATCACTCATTTTGAAAAATCTGTCTTCAATATATTTTGGAAGATATCCAACTCTATTAAAAATCTGAAAGGAATTTGCAGCCATGCCAAATTTCAGCTGTATGCACTGTTTGTTTGTGTTAAGCCAGTAGCAGCCTGGGTTCTTGATATTATTGGTAATGATGGCCATCTGGTAATGCTTCTTGCAACATAACCAGGGAAATCTAAATTATTTGATCAATGGCAGTGTCACACCAAATGGCCAACTCCATCTACTGTGTCACTCGGAGTGATTTCTCCTCTGGAGGCAATCTCAACAACACACCTTCTGGAGGCAGAACTCAATCTTAGTCATAAGGTCAAAGGTCATAAGTGATAGGAGTGGAATTAGACCATTCAGCCCATCAAATCTACTCCACCATTTAATCATGGCTGATTTATCTCTCCCTCCTAATCCCATTCTCCTGCCTTCTCCCCATAACCTCTGACACCGGTACTAATCAAGAATCTATCTATCTCTGTCTTAAAAATATCCACTGACGGCCTCCACAGTCTTCTGTGGCAAAGAACTCCACAGATTCACCACCCTCTGACTAAAGAAATGTCTCCTCATCTCCTTCCTAAAAGAACATCCTTTAAATCTGAGGCTATGACCTCTAGTCCTAGACTCTACCACTAGTGGAAACATCCTCTCCACATCCACTCTATCCAAGCCTTCCACTATTCTGCATGTTTCAATGACGTCCTCCCTCATTCTTCTGAACTCCAGGGAGTACAGGCCCAGTGCCAACAAACGCTCATCATATGTTAACCTACTCATTCCTGGAATCATTCTTGTAAACCTCCTCTGGACTCTCTCCAGAGCCAGCACATCCTTCCTCAGGTATGGTGCCCAAAATTGCTTGCAATATTTCAAGTGCGGCTTTACCAGTGCCTTATATTCCATTCCTGCATTAGTCATGTGCATTAAACAGCTTTACCAGTTGATGAAATTCAGTTCCATTAAGTTTAGCCACAACTTTACCCACTAGTGACTGAGGATACACCTTTAACTTGAGACATAAACATCAACCTTGTATACATACATACAAGATTTTACCTTGTATGTATCGTTAGCTTTTAGAAATGTTTGAATGGTGCACTGACTGGCTGACATTTTACAATTTCGTTGTACATGGTTCATGTTACAATGACAATAAAGAAACTATTCTATTCTTCAACGGCCCAAGCTATTTGACTGCGGTAGATGCCAAGAACTTTCTTTGATGCACGGTATTGGTGTTGGTTCAGTATTGACATGTGTGCCGAGATACAGTAAAAAAAAATGTTTTACGTGCAATCCAGGCAAAATATACCATACATGCGGGTTCCAAAGAGAAAATAAACAGAGTGCCGAATACGGTGTTACATCTGAAGAGAAAGAACAGGAAAAAAATGCAGGGGCCGCAATGAGGCAAATTGGAAGATTGGATTTTCATTCCAAGCATATGGGAGATCCATTGAAAAGTCTCATATAACAGTGAGAAATAAGCTGAATCTGAAGCTACATATTTTCAAGCTTCTGTATCTTCTTTCTGATAAGGGAGAGGAGAATAGTGAATGACTTGGGTATGAGTGTCCTTCATTATGTTGGCAGCGTAAAGTGCAGATGGAGTTGATGAAGGAGAGGCTGATTTATTGATGGTTGGGCTACGTCCACAACTCCCTGCAAGTACTTGTGGTCTTGGGCAGAGCCGTTGCTATTCTAAGCTGTGATGCATCCCCATACGATACTTTAATTACTGCTTCTATATAAATTAGTAAGAGTCATTGGAGACATGTCAAATTATCTTGGCTCTGAATCTCGGTCAAATCAATTTCCTCCTCTCAAAAATACTTTTGCCCTCTTATTTAACTTTCCTTGCGGAACTCCTTCATGGGTCTTGCCTTAACTCGCGGGTGCAGTTGCCATATTGTCAAACCAACTTGCTTCTGAAGGCCTCTCACCCAATCTGTCCTCCACCAACATTACATCTTAGACTTTCCAATATTATTTATCATCCCTAGTATTACTTGAGCCCAATGGTGGCAATGGAGAATAATAATATCCAGATTTACAGATGGGGTGTGTGGGATGAATATTGACCAGGATACTCAGGATAACACATCTGGCCTTCCAAGAGTATTTTGCAGTGATCTAGGAAGGCAGACTACAGTTTAGTTAATTGTCTCACTTGGGATGACAGTAGAACGAATGTAAAAGTCAAGATTTTTTATGCTCAAATAGAACTTGAGCCAAAAAACAAACTCAGTGGGTCAGGTAGCTTTAGTGGAGGGAAATGGACTAACAGCACTTTGTGTTGGAATCCTTCACCAGAACTCTTGCAAAACTTGAAATGTCATCTCTCAATTTCCCTCCACAAATGCTGCCTGACCCGTGAGTTCCTCCAGCTTTTAGCTCAAGATTCCAGCATCTGCAGTCAATGTGTCTCCACCTTCTCAATCAACAATGATGCCATCAGAAATACCGCTGACAAGTTCGCTCTCACAGAAATTATGTGAAAAAAAAACAAATAAATAAACGGAGAAATGTATTTTGTTTCAACTCCTATTTGGTGAACCAAGCGCAGGCTTGGCATTAAAAAACGATTTTACATATGTGCACCATTTACAATTTGATTTGCAGACATTCACCACTATTTCTTGCTACCTTCCAAGGGCTGCAGGAGCATGGGAGCACCACCACCAGCTGGCTCTCCCACCAAGTCACCCGCCATCATGGCTTGGAATTATATCACCAGACCTTCATCTTCACTGGCTGTGACAACAACACATTAAACTGGCTACAGCGCCTGGAGGGCGTTGCATAACCGCTGCTGCCTCAAGCGCAAGAAGAAAAACTGGGTGTGAATCTTGGAACTCCCTCCCTATCACCAACTACATCAGAAGGACTGCAGTATTTAAGAAGGACGGCTCACCCAACCCTTCCTCAAGGGCAGTTAAGGAGGGGAATAAATACAGGCACCCCTGCCCACCTCTTCCGTGTTACGGCTGTTTAGGTTATGGAAATTTGCAATTCCCAAATTCCAAAATCACTTCCCAAAATTTGAGGTGCGGCCGAAAACTGCCTCTCACAAAAGTTATGTGAAAAACAAATGGAAAAATGTATTTTGTTTCACTCGTGTTTCTTGAACCACATGCAGATGATGGGGCTTTGTGTTATGGGAGATTGAAATATGGACCCTTTTTTCAGTTTAGTTTAGAGATACAGCGTGGAAGCTGGCCCTTCGGCCCACCCGTTACACACTGAGCAGCGATTTCCACATATCTTACACACACTAGGGATAATTTTTACATTTACCAAGCCAATTAACCTACAAACTTGTACGTCTTTGGAATGTGGTAGGAAACCGAAGATCTCGGAGAAAACCCACGCAGGTCATGGGGAGAACATACAAACTCCATGCAGACAGCACCCGTAGTCGGGATCGAAACTAGGGCTCTGGTGCTGCAAGCGCTGTAAGGCAGCAGCTCTACCAGCATATTAACCATATAACCATATAACAATTACAGCACAGAAACAGGCCATCTCGGCCCTACAAGTCCGTGCCGAACAACTTTTTTCCCTTAGTCCCACCTGCCTGCACTTATACCATAACCCTCCATTCCCTTCTCATCCATATGCCTATCCAATTTATTTTTAAATGATACCAAGGAACCTGCCGCCACCACTTCCACTGGAAGCTCATTCCACACCGCTACCACTCTCTGAGTAAAGAAGTTCCCCCTCATATTACCCCTATATTGCCCCATAGCCAATGGTCACCTGCACCGGTTAAATCTCCTGAATGATGCACACACTGGCACCTCTGGCACTTTGTTGACCACATTATTTCTGCATCATAGTTATTAAAATTTTAGCTACCATAAATGAAAAAGTTCATGTGAACACTTTGTGATTTTAAACACAGATTCGCAATGCTTCAGCTATCAATAAAGCTCTTCTATAATATTTTTAAAAATAAGGTAAAAATTCCAATGATCACTAACCATATCCAGCAGATTAAGGGTTAAATCCCCTGACTGTGCATGAGTGCCATGGAAAAGGCTGTGCAATAATATCAGATGACCTGCCAAACAAACTGCTGGACACGTAGTGTTTTCTGAAATAACGAACAGCATGTGTTAAATTATCACTAGCACTTTTCAACTTTCAACTAAATCACCAGAGAACATACAAGAATAGTCAGGTTTTGATGTGGAAAACTTGCTTTAATGTATTGTCTGTGTGCATTTGGAGGTGTCCCGTACACGGGATAGATGCAAAATAGAGCTTCACAAACACAGCACTTAAAATCTTTTTATTTTCCCCTGTGGAATTAACAAGGACAATACTAAGCACCTGTGAATGTATCAGAAGAGGTGATCCAGAGCTTAGCAAAGACTGTATCTTAGTAGCACAGTGGTATGATTAGTAGAGCTGCTGCTACACAGCTGCAGAGACCTGGGTTTAATCCCAATCTATGGGTTTGTATGGAATTTGCACTTTCTCCTTTTGACAGTGTCACTTTCCTCCAGGTGCTTCGGCTTGCTTCCATGTCCCATTTGCACACGGTTCGGTGGATAAATTGTCCACTATTAAAGGTCAAAGGAACGCAGGGCTCACCAAAGAAACGGTTCGAAGACTGCATTGAGCACCACTTCCAGCACGCAGGCCTAGCCTCAAAAGAACTGGAAACCCATGCAAGTGACAGGACTGGCTGGTGTTCAACCACTAGGCGAACGGTCAGCAGTTTCAAAGACAATCGCCAAAGTCGACTTGTTAGTGCCAGAGACAGGAGGAAGACTGCGGCTCTAAATTCCCCTACAGTGGCCTTCGTGTGCCTCCACTGCTCCCACGTGTGTGGCTCGTGCACCGGACTCATGAGCCACACTCGATCCTACAAGACATGAGACTGCACAACCATGCTATCATCATCTACGATGGGCCACCACCACCATTAATTGACACTAGTGTAGGTGGAGTGATATAGCTGATGGCAATGTGGGGAGAATGGGTTTGGGTCTGAGAGCCAACGTAGACTTGATGGGCTGAAGAATACCTTCTATGTCATTAAAAAATATGGAGAAAAGTCCTGAAGGAGTTTAGATTTAGAGTCTATGAAGAGATTGTGCAGGACTTTCTGAACTGAAAACTGGGATCTTGCATGTGGAGGCTGAGGGGGTTTAATTGAAAAGTCAAGGATGTCTGCAGTGAAGCATACATGAAGATAGCCCTTGTACGGAATGTCTGGAAGTCAAAGGTTCTATAATGTGGGAAATGTGATAATGTAAATGTTGGCGAAGGAAATGAAATTGTAAATTCAATGGTGAGCAAATGCAAAGCTCAGAGACAGAGTGTGATCTGGGTATCAGAAAGCATGATTCGCAGAAGCCAATTATGTGGGTACAACAAGCCATGGTGAAAGCTAACAGATTGTTATCGTTTAGTAATAAGGGAGTTAAGTACAAAAGTGGGAAGGATATGTCCCTTTAGCTACAAGGGCCACATCTAACTCCCTCTTAAATATAGCCAATGAACTGGCCTCAACTACCTTCTGTGGCAGAGAATTCCACAGATTCACTACTCTGTGTAAAAAATGATTTTCTCATCTCGGTCCTAAAAGACTTCCCTCTTATCCTTAAACAGAACTAGGGGTCACAGTTTAAGGATAAAAAGGAAGTATTTTCGGACCGAGATGAGAAAATCATTTTTTACACAGAGAGTGGTGAATCTGTGGAATTCTCTGCCACAGAAGGTAGTTGAGGCCAGTTCATTGGCTATATTTAAGAGGGAGTTAGATGTGGCCTTGTGGCTAGAGGGATCAGGGTTATGGAGAGAAGGCAGGGATGGGATACTGAGTTGGATGATCAGCCATGATCATATCGAATGGCGGTGCAGGCTCGAAGGGCCGAATGGCCTACTCCTGCACCTATTTTCTATGTTTCTATGTTTCTATGTTGGTATTGGTGTAACCACATTTGAGGAAAGTTTGCAGTTTTAAGGAACTATGTGAATGCATTGGAAGCCAACCAGAGGAGGATTACTAGACTGATACATGGAACGGGTGAATAGTCTTACAAGGAAAGATTGGTTAGGTCGGGCTTGGATCCATGGGAGTTCAGATAGTGAGGGACAATGATAGAAACTTAAGAGAACCTGAGGGATCATGGCAAGCTGGATGTGGAGAGGATGGGGAATCTAGAACTATGGGCCACTGTTTAAAAATAAGGCTTCACCCTTTTAAGACAGAGATGAGGTAATTTTATTTCACTCAGAGGGCTATAAAATTTTCAAATTTGCTTCCTCAAAAGACAGTGGAAGCAGATTCCATTTTTAAGGATGAATTAAAGAGAAAATCAAAAAATTAAATTGCAGATGCTGGAAATCGGAAATAAAACCAGAAAATATTGGAAAACCTCTTGAAAGTCAGCATGCCATGAAGAGTCTTGACGATGGAGTGATATAAAGGAGACACAAAAGTGTGCTGAGGTTGGATTCTGGACAATGAATAAACTGCTGGATGAACTCAATAGAGGAGAAAGACATTTTGTTTTGAGACCCTGCATCAGGACTGAGAGTGGAGGGTGGATAAAACTCAGCAGATTGAGTAATATCTGTTGAAACAGCTTGTTTCAGCTCCATCAGAACTGAGAAAGAGAAAAACAAGTTTGTTTAGGTTACAGAGAAAATGGAGGAGGTAGGGAGATTCTTGATACATAAGCAGATGAAAGGCCTTCGTCATTTCTCAATTAAGAATCATAGAGTTATGCAGCACAGCATCAGCCCTTCTGACCCAAATCATCCACGCTGGCAAGCAATGTTTTTGCATGTATTGAACCTATATTTCTCCAAAACCTTCCTATCCATGAATTAAGATCTCAACCTATTGCAAGGAAAACAACCTGAACCTCTCCAATCTTTTCTCACAATTGCAGCTTTCCACTCATGGCAATATCCAAAAGTTCAAAGGTGCCATTTTCGAATTGCGTGATTCTGCCTTAACAAAGAAACATATGTGGTGATCAGTGTACATGAGTAGGTTTGCTAATGTGCATTGTTGAATGAATGTGTGGGTTTCTGCTAGAGCAGCAAACATGGTTATAACTACCCACTTCTCCAAATGAATATAAAAAACAATGATTTGTCACCATAACAAATCTGAACTATGCTCATAGGATGAATTAATATGTGCAGAGTTGGTATATAAGTTTTTAAAGCAACACTTGCTTTATTTTGATAAATAACCTGAAGCCCGTCATATTGGTCATAGAATCATACAGCATGGAACCTGGCCCTTTTGGTCCAAGGTCCATACTGACCAAGATGCCCCAGTATGACCACTCATTCAATTTCCCTACATTTGGCCCATATCCCTCTAAACCTTTCCTATCCATGTACTTGTCCAAATGTGCCTTAAATGTTGTGAATTGAAAATTACTCCAAAACAACTTTTCCACAGCACTAATACTTGCTAAGCAAATTTAACCCACAATCTGCCTGAAGTGGAAGAGGTTAATGACACATTTAATTTATATTGTGAAAGGATTTTCTTGATGGCTGAACAGTGTTTAAAATCACAAATAGACACAAAATGCTGGAGTAACTCAATGAGACAGGAAGCATCTCTGGAGAGAAGGAATGGGTGACGTTTCGGATCGAGACCCTTCTTCAGACCACAATGCCTTTTGCGAAGTGTTCCACTACGAGTCCAAGTTCATAAAAGATACAATGGAAATGTTGCAGAAACATGGAGGGAATTGGAGTATGCTTGGCAATATTTTGCCGAAAACTATGCAGAAGTTTGGAGCTAGACCAAAATACAGAATGAGTCCAGATAGAAAATGATTCTTACCACTTACTCACTCCACATGGACAGGCCAGACAGATGAGGGGTAGAGAAATTAAGTTTCTAAATCCCAACAACAGCAAAAAGGGTAGTGGGTGTATGGAACGAGCTGACAGAGGAGGTAGTTGAGGAAGAGACTATCGCAACGTTTAAGAGACTGTTAGACTGGTACATAGATATGACAGGTTTGGATGGATAAGGGCCAAAGGCAGGCAGGAGGGACTAGTGTAGCAGGGACATGTTGGCCAGTGTGGGCAAGTTGGGCTGAAGAGCCTGTTTCCATGCTATATGACTATGACTCTTTGACTCTATGACTCTAAGGATATATTTAAGAGCAGATAGCAAATGCTGGTGAATTACGTGATTATGAAAACTGGGCAGAGCTTGTATGTTTTATATAATTATATAATACTCTCACTAACTTCTACAGATGCACGATAAAAAGCATTTTATCAGGATGCATCACAGCTTGGTTTGGGTACAAGACCATAAGAAATTGCAGCGAATTGTGGACGGAGCCCAGACCATCACACAAACTAACCTCCTTTCCATTAACTCCATGTATACCTCACGCTGCCTCGGCAATCCCGGCAGCATAATCAAGGATGAGTCGCACCCTGGCCACTCCCTCTTCTCCCCACTCCCATCAGGCAAAATGTATAGAAGTGTGAAAATGCACACCTCCAAATTCAGGGACAGTTTCTTCTCAGCTGTTATCAGACAACTGAATCATCCTACAACAACCCAGAGAGCAGTGCTGAACTACTATCTGCCTCTTTGCTGACCCTCGACTATCCTTGATGGGACTTTGCTGGCTTTACTTGCACTAAACGTTATTCCATTACCATGTATCTATACACTGTAAATGGCTCGATTGTAATCATGTATTGTCTTTCTGCTGACTGGATAGCATACAACAAAAGCTTTTCACTGTACCTCAGTACATGATCTGGTTTTTCTTTCATCTGCACTTCCTCTATAGCTGTGACACTATGCTTTGCACTCTTTATTTTTTCTACAAGCAAAAAAAGTATTTCACTATATGACAATATGACAATAATAAACCAATGCCAATACCATGTATGCACTGCACATGGTTTGTATCCCTCCATTCCCTGTCTGTTCATGTTTGCCGAAATGCCTCTTAAATATTGCTATTTTTGAACTGATTTTACCACCTCCACTAGCAGTGCATTCTAGGCATCTACAAATATCTATATAATAAAATTGCCTCGTAAAATATTTCCCCTTTTCACCGTGAAGTTGTAACCTCAAGTATTTGATATTTCCATCCTGAGGGAGAATAAAATCTGCTTATCCTATCTATGCCTCCCTTGATTGTATCTACTTCTATCAGTTCGCATCCAACGTTCCAGAGAAAACAGTGCATGCTTGTCCATCCAGATTGCATTGAAAGGAATTCTCAGAACCAGACTTATATTTTGAATAGCAGACTCAAGGGTGTGAGCAAGATTCCTTCAAGAAACTAACCTGACCCCAGAGAAAACAGATGAGAGTTGTCTCATCGCCAAAAGAATGAAGTAATTAGTGAATGTGAGTGGATCAAGTAAATCCAAGGAAATCTCGAGGGTTTGCAGAGAAAAGCTGCAAGCGCAGGCTAAAGCAAGTCCACAGGCACTGGAGTTTAGGAACTGTGTGAGGAAACATGAATTCCACAAGAGGGAATTGTGTCTGTTTTTTGGCGAAATGTATCAGTGCAGAAGAAGCAGGCATCTTATAAAGAAATGTGGAAAATAATCATGAAAGCAGCTAGCCGGAGTAATAGATCAGGAACAGTAACTTTTGTTGTCAATGAAATCAGTGCTTTTGCTTGTGTGATAATGTGTGTGTGTCAGATGTAGAGTCAGGCAACTATTTGAGATTTGCAATTCCGCAGTTATGCTTCATTGGTACATGGGAGCAACCAACAATTGTGAACTTGCAGAGGTGGATAAAGCTATGATGAAAGTTCATGGGTGATCTCCACTGTTTATTGGAGGACAGGTACAACTGCTGCTGCAACTATAAATGTAAGTTGCATATAAACTTAATGACCAGGAAGGGCAGAAGGCACTTTTGAGCATGGATGTTATTAATTATAATGTTAATGAAGCAATTAATGGAACAGCATCTCCAGAAATTGAACAATCTGCCAAAAAAAAGTGGTTGTGGCAGATGCAATAACAACATTTAAAAGACATTTGGACCGGTACGTGGATGGAAAAGGTTTAGAAGGATATGGCTCAAACACAGGCAAGTAGGACAAGGTTAGATGGGCATCATGGGTGGCATGGATGTGTGAGGCCGAAGAGTCTCTGTCTGTGCTGCATTACTTTATGACTCTATAGCTAGTCATAATATCTATACAGAACAAAAACTCTGATCTCGTTATCTTCCAGTTTGCGTGATTTTTCTATTTGCGATAAAAAGGTACATGATAGCACTACGATTTTTCGCCACCTCACTCACCATTCTCCTGTGCTGTTTTGTTCTGATCCTTGGTATGGTTTCAAGGTTATACTTAACTGAAACTCTGATCTTGTTATCTTCCGGATTGTGTGGTTTTTCAATTTGCGCAAAAACGGTACACGATAGCGCTACGATTTTTCGCCACCTTGGGCCTGTCCCACTAAGGTGACTTTTCAGGCGACTACAGGAGACTATGCAGTCGCCACATGGTCGCTAAATGTTCTGGGAGTCGCCTTCATAGTCGTGAGGAGTTCCCGCATTCTGGGAACTACTCGCGGCCTCATTATGGTCGCTGCAAATTTTTCAACATGTTGAAAAATTAGCGGTGACCAGAATGAAGCTGCCATGGAGAGTAGCGAGAATTCACGTGCCATAGGTGAGTTGCCAGGGGGTCCTAGTGGGTTGCCAGGAGGTCGAAGGTTCTCTTAGGTTCTCGAAGGTTGTAGCCGGTGCTGACTGACTCATTTGGGGAAAAAAACATAAGAAGTAGTTTTCAGAACCAAGGATAACCGACCGGTAATGTTAATGTCCGCCGAGCTTCACAGCCATGTAGCTCTGGCTTCTTAAAAGTTGTCTCCACTTCTTCTCCCCCCTTTTCCCCCTTCTCCCCCCCACTTCTCCCCACTCTCCCCCCTTTTAAAGGACTTACCATACACTGTGCTTTTTAGCTTCTTAATTCACCGTGTGAATTTCACTCAATCAGCACTCCCCCCGCTTGCCCTGTCCCCCACCTGCATAACGGGCTGGTGAAGGAAGCGATGTATTTGTGTGTGTGTGTGTGTGTGACAGTCGCCGGCAGTCGCCGGCAGTTACCTGAAAAATCTCCTCAGTGGGACAGGCCCATTACTCACCATTCTCCTGTGCTCAAGTGCAACAAGTTTTGTTCCGATCTAAGGTATATTTTAAGAATTATTAAGGTTTAAAAATCTTAAAAACTGCGCATGCACAGATTTGTCTCCTCTCCTGTCAGTCACCACCACGGCCGGGACGGCGATGCCCCTTCCTGCACCATCGCCGCACCGATGGCGGACCGGCGGCGGTCTCCAACCGGACACAATTGTGGGACGGACCAGAAGCGGCGCAGAGCCAGAGATGTCGGCCAAACGGAAAGCGGAGAATCTGATCCCAGCGGAGGAGAGCGACCAGTTACTGATCAGCCCGATGTGAATTCCCACCGCACTGCCACCACCATCGAACCACGACCCAGCTCCCGCTCACACACCCCCCGCCCACACACACCCCTCCCCACCCATACACACCTCCATACCCTCCCACACACACACCCCGCCCACACACACCCCTCCCCACCCCTCCCCACCTCCATACCCTCCCACACACACCCCCCCCTCCACCAAACACTCCTACACCCGTCTGCCCACACACACCCCCTCTCCCCCCCCACTGCCACACACCCCCCTTCCCTCCCCCACCTTCCACATATGAAGAAGAGGGGGAGGGAGTGCTGGGGTATGAGGGGAAATGAGCTGAGCCAATCCTGCGCAGTTAGGGGCTATGGGTGAGCAGTGGAATATCGCGTTGGGGGAACGGGTTGCATTGGGGGAACAGGTGAGTGGTGGAATATTGCATTGGGGAATGGGTTGCTTTGGGGGACCAGGCCTCCCGTGTGACTGGGACCCAACGGGTCCCACTTAGTCTAGTTTGTATTAAAAGGCATGGAGTCAAGGAGTGTTTAATGCAGAAATATGCTGGTTTGACATCTCAAAATCAGTTCCACGTCACGCTTGTTGGA
The DNA here is from genome assembly GCF_010909765.2 of Amblyraja radiata. Lineage (NCBI taxonomy): Eukaryota > Metazoa > Chordata > Chondrichthyes > Rajiformes > Rajidae > Amblyraja > Amblyraja radiata. Next base: position 59,495,575 of record NC_045963.1, on the reverse strand, counting down.
GGATGTACTAAATCATGACACAGCTAACAGAGCCACTGTCTCACAGAGCCAGAGACTCCGGTCCTGACCTCTGGTACTGCCTGTGTGGAGGTTGAACATTCTTCCAGTGTCCTCATGGATTTCCTCTGGGTGCTCCAGTTTCCACTCACATCACAAAACCTGTATATAAAGGTTCATTCAGTATTTTATTTTTGTAGACCAAAAGGTATCAGTATGCGCGATCAATAAACATACCTGCCACGTAGCTGGAAAACAAAATAATTATGTTTAACTTTTTAGAGGTGTTTGGTAAGCAGTACCGTCATGCACTATCACAAAAAAATGCACTGGGTTTATTGGTTATTTGGGCCACCTTAAGTAAGTCCTATTGTGCAGGTGACACAAAATGCTGGAGCAACTCAGCAGGACAGGCAACATCTCTGGAGAGAAGGAATGGGTGACGACGGGAATTAATGAAAATGTGGGGAAGATAAAAATGGGTTCAATGTAGGGTTGATTGATCATTATGGACAACGGGCTGAAGGGCCTGTATTTCTCTATGTACTATGTACTGTATTTCTCTATAACTCAATAATCTGCATTTATTGCCTGTGGCTTTAAGAGATAAGTAAAAGAAAAACTCAATGATATTCTGATTGCAATAACACCAACTGTTTAGATCAGTTCAATGGCAGCAATATCTAGGAAAGATGGATTACTGCACATATGTTTGGATCTAAGTTGGATGAGACCTTTAATAGAAAGTATAATTTGTTGCCAATGATAGATGGCGTAGCTTCAGACTGACATGATGTTATCTATAGACCAGGAAATGAGTTTTGGCAAGTGAGTTCAGATGAACTGTCAACAAAATCTTATTGGAAGATATCGCTGGTAGTAAATGCCACCTTGGATCAGCTTCCTGTCAGTTGTTCCCAAGATGAAGACACATGGGTTTGTGGAAATATAATTTGGAGTTAATTAGGCAACAGTGATAAATATTTAGATGCATTCACCAAGGGTCTGAGAGGATGGAACAGTGTTAATGACAATGTGAAACTTGGAAGACACAAAGCTGGCGGTACTGAACATATTCCATTGTTTCAAGGACGTTGCGTGTATCCTGACAAAGTATAACTGGTCTTGGAGATCCGGCACTGATGCATGTGACAAGGCTACGCATGGTGGGCTGTTTCATTATATGAGGGAGCTGCTCCCTTATCTGTGAAATTGCTAACTGAAGTAACAGATTGTGGAAAAAGTGCAGCAAGTGATGCTATAAAAGATAAAGTAGAGGTCACAATTCCTACACCAGTTCTTAAACATTACTACCTAATGAAGGTGTAATTTCACAATCTCATGCAGTTCTGTCTAGGAGTATGACACAAAATGCTGGAGTAACTTAGCGGGCCAGGGAGCAACTCGGGAGAAAAGGAATAGATGATGTTTTGGGTTGAGGCCCTGCTTCAGACCCCTTCTTCAGTCCAGGTGTAATAGTGTTACAGAAAGGACAATCAATTTGTTTCCCATGTACAAAGGGCATTAGCCATTAGGAGGTGAAGAGCTGGAGGCGAGAAAACACCAGGAACAATCAGCGTTAGCCACAATGGCCTCAGGCGGGGCAGTGCATGGTAGGCCCATTGTCACAGAGAAGGAGCAGTGAGAGAGGGTGTTGCAGAAAACCCATTGGGATGAGGAAGAGAAAACCTCTTCAAAATAGGCAAAGCTTGAGGAGATTTTGCAGTGGGGCAGACAAATGTAAATGTAAAGCTGAAAATGCATCACCTATCCTTTATCCCCAGAGATGCTGCCTGACCTACTGAGTTACTCCAGCACTTTGTGTCTATCTGTGGTATAAACCTACATCTGCAGTTCTTTATTTCTACATTTCTTCTCGTATTGTTTGTTGGCTGTGAAATACCAGAAATCTCAGTTATTGTTAATAAAACACAATTTACATCAAAACCATCAAGACGGGATGTTTACAAAATCTAACTACTCCAGGAAACTGAATTTTATGCTTTGATTTGGAAATCAAAACAAGACTGGAAATATGATATAAAAACAGAAAATGCTGGGAACATTCAGTAGGTCAGACAACATCTATGGAGGGAGAAACAGGTCTGGGAATGATAAAGGATTCTTGACTTGAAATGTTATCTGTTTCTCTTTCTACAAGTGTGATGTCATGATGGCGCAGTAGTAGAGCTCTGCCTTATAGCACCAGAGACCCGGGTTCGATCCTGGCTATGGGTGCTATCTGCAGGGAGTTTGTACGTTAACCCCGTAACCACGTGGGTTTGCCACAATTGCTCTGGTTTCCTCCCATACTCCAAAGACATACAGGTTTGTAAACCTCAGTAAAAACATTGTAAATTGTCCCTAATGGGTAGGATAGTGTTAGTGTATGGGGTTGACTGGTTTGCATGGACTTGGTGGGCCAAAGGATCTGTTTCCGTGCTGTATCTCTAAATTAAACTAAACTAAACTAAATTAAACTGAACTAAGTGCTGTCTGACTGTCAAGTGTTTCCAGTGGGCAGTTTTGCTTTTATTTAAGCTTTGTTAGATTGGCTAATTTCATCACGCTAAGGTGTAGGAATCAGTCTAGCACAAAGACTATGTATTGGTCAGACGTGCAAGGTATTTCCTAATGCTGCACGTACACAAGTCTAATCTCAGATTCTACTCATTGGATGAAAGAATTGCCTAAAATTGAGGACTTCTAAAACACGGGCATTCAGTTGGTCTTCCAAATGCCCGCAATCTCTAAAGCAGTACACAAATACTAAGGCCCTGAAAGGAAAGAGAAAGGTCATCTGTTGCGACAAAGAATGTGAGGGAGATTAAAGTGGAATACTGGAACCACAACAGCTTTGAGATAGAAGGAACCAGTGTTGCTGAGAAAGGTCAAGAACATCATGTGTTCTGATGAAGGGTCCAAGATTTGAAATACTGGCTGTTTCTATTTTGTCAGATGTTGCCTGACCTGCCGAGTGTTTCCAGCATTTTCCATTTTATTTCAGATTTCCAGCATTCACAGATTTATTTTGTTTTTCACTCTCAACAACTAAAACAGTCTAACGCCCAATACTGATCCTAGTTCTGGAAGATATTTTCGTCCCCAGCATTGTTTAAAGATGGTCTGTTCTAATAATAGCTGCTGCTATTCATTATTTTGCTTAAACAAGTTATCTTTGAAGTGAAAGATGTAAAATCTTGTATGTTCTTACTGGCCAAATGGCGTTGTGGTTTAATGGAACACAGGACCAAAACACTAAGAAACAGAAGGAGCAGGCCATTCAGGCCCTCAAGCCTTTTCCACCATTTTACAAGATACAACATGATACGATACAGAACTTTATTTATCCCAGGAGGGAAATTGGTCTGCCAACGGTCATAAAACCTAACAAGATACATGAAACATGAAATTAAATTGACGAGTGTAAAGTCCAGGGTGAGGGATGTGGAAAGATTGGGGAGGGGGAAATGTGGTCAGAAGGATTAGGGATGGGGAAAGCTATCCCCCTTTTGTCTCCATGACAGAAGGGGGGATAGCCACAGGGAAAAATAACTCCTTTGGCATTCTGTGCTGCATCTTGGTGGAACTAGCCTGTTCTGAAGGTGCTCCTCAGGTTGACCATTTCATGGCTGACCTTTTACCTCGACACCATCGTCCTGCTCTAGTAATCTCTATTTTGTGTTGCACTGGACAATTGACTACCCTTCTGAAGTAGGACTTCCAAGGGTTTATCACCCTGCAAGCCAAGAAATGTCTCCTCATTTCAGTCCTAAAAGGCTTACCCCTTATTTTGCGACCTCTCGTTCTAGGCACCAAGGCCAGGGGAGAAGTCCTCACCATATCCACCGTGTCAAGCCCCGTAAGGATTTTGCACACTTAAATCAAGCCACCTCTCATTCCTTTCATTTCAAGAAAATAGGACATAGCTTACTGAAGCTGTTCTGTATGGCAGACCTGTCTTCCCAGGATGCAGGCGGGAGGATCTATGCTTCAATCCCTCTATACTGAGGACATCTTTAATAAAATAATGGGATCAAAATTGGTGGAAGTCCCAGCAAAAATAATTGTGGTCAATTATCTTTATTGTGCACAAATCTTCTTTGAATAATAACCAGTGTGTCTATTGCCTTCCTGAACATCTCTTACACTGCACTTTAACATTCAGTGAAATTTGTACACAGACAGGTCCTTTGAACATCAACCTTTCCTGATCTCCCATTTAAAATAACACTGCTTTTTAATAGTGTAGATCATTTCACATTTAGAATGGGATTAAACTAGAGATGATGCAGATAAGGTTCACAAGGATGTTGCTTGAGTTACAAGGAGAGGCTGGATAGGATGAGGCTGTTTGCCCGAGAGTGAAGAAGGCTGAGAGGTGACATGATAGAGGATCATAAAATCATGAGAGGCAGAGATAAGGTGGATGTTCATACTCTTTTTCCCAGGGCAGGGGAGGCTAAAGGTTGAGGGCATATGTTTAAGGTGAGAGGGAAAATATTTAAAGGGGGCCTGAGGGCCAAATGTTATACACGTCACCAAGAGGGGATGAACTGCTAGAGGGAAATGGCAGAGGCCAGTACAATTACAGCATTTAAAGGTCATTTGGACAGGTATGTGGATAGGAATAGTCTAGTGGGATATGAGCTAAACACAGGGAAATGGGACGAGCTTCATGTAGGCAACCTGTTCAGTATGCATGAGTTGGAGTGAATGTCATAAAGTCATAAGGTCATAATGATAGGAGCAGAAGTAGGGCATTCGGCCCATCAAGTCTACTCCGCCATTCAATCATGTCTGATCTATCTCTCCCTACTCATCCTAATCACCTGCCCTCTTCCCATAACCCCTGACAACTGTACTAATCAAGAATCTATCTATCTCTGCCTTAAAAATATCCATTGACTTGGCCTCCACAGCCTTCTGTGGCAAAGAATGCCACAGATTCCCCACCGTTTGACTAAATACATTCCTCCTTCCTAAAGGGCCTGCTTCCACGCCATACATCTCTATGAATCTATGACTATTTATCAACAATGTACTTCATCAACCTTGCAGCTAAACAGTAACTCATCTTGGCTATAACTCCTCAAATCATCACTACATTGTCATACTTTCACCATTTTTCCTATTGTGTTGTTTGTGCTTTAAAGAAATGCCTACACTTGTACTTATTTCTTTAAACACTAGCCACTGCCTAATCCCTGTGGTACTATTATTTTACGCATGAATAGATTTGCCCACTTACGTTGTTCCGGAGAGTTTTTTGGTTTATCTCAATGGAAGCAGCAAAGTAGTTCATAAAATTTAAAAAATAATTACAAATGCTGGCAATCTGAATAAAATCAGAAAAAGCTGGAACATACAGCATCCGTGCAAAAAGAAGCAGAACTAATGTTTCAGGTTGAAGAGTCTGTAAAGATCTTGTGCCTAAGCTGAATATGGTTACTTTGTTTAAAAAAAGTACATTTCCTTCTGTAAATCTCACCCGTGCTAATAATTAAAGAGGAATAACTAAAAACGGACACTGGGTTCACAGAAATGTTTTGTTTTGCTCTTTTATGTTTAACAATTTAACCAAAGACATTGTATAATTTTAACGGTACGTTTTTCGCCCAATTTCAAGATGTTAAACCCTCAAGCATTACAAAATAATTTCCTGCTGCCTGTGAGGTTAGCAATTTAATGCACAATGTATTGCAACTTGATGATTAATAAATATTCAGAAAAACAGGGGAAACCAGAATCAGTGTCTGGAGACTCCGCTGGTCACAGTTGCCAAAGACAAACACCCATTTGTTTATTTATAGATAACAAGTCTGTTTCCGATTATCCAACAAAATCATAATCCAATTTACTACTTCACCAAGGGTCCCAGGAGCTTTTTATTCCCAGTCTTTGGTCATGGACAGCAGATGTATTCTGGAAATCAACGACATTCACTAACCACATTACGAGTTTGGTTAAAATGTAGCTCACCTATCACAACCCCCTGATTATTTTGATGCACTGATATGGCAGGGCAGCAGCTTTAAAGCAGCCTCAAATAGGACTGTCCATCTCAAGCAGCACTCTGCTTGAGGTTACAGCCATGCCTGTATCAAGCTTGGAAGCACGTACCACCAGATTCAGGAACAGCTTCTTCCCCGTTGCTATCAGACTACAGAACAGTCATCCCATAAACTGGGATGTAGTTCCAATCTTCCAATCGACCTCATTGCGGCCCTTGCAGTTTTTATTATCTGCACTTTATCTGAAACTGTAATGCTATAATGCTGTAACACTATTTTCAATGTTCCAAAATGTTTTGCATTGCAATACCTGTGTATGGCTTGATGGTCCTCATGTATAATATGCTCCGACTGGATAGCATGCAAACAAAGCTTTTCACTGCATCTCGATACTCTTGATAATAATAAACCAATGCAAGTGCTAATCAGTCATCCATCTGTGAGATTGGTACAGCTTGGTTGTTTTCTTTTCCATTTTTTCTTTTTAATCCTCTGGGTATGGAGGACATGCAGGAAATGTTTTCCTCCTCTGCATTTTGTGATTCCTACATTCTGTTGCTCATGTTCTCACTCTAACTGCTCCCAATCACTCATGAACCAGATAGCCTTATTTACAATTTATCCCCATGGTCACCCCGGTTTTACCCAATTAGAGGCATTCCCCACCTCCATCTGCCAAAATCTTAACAAACTTATTTTGTCTCATTTTCCGTTCTCATGAAGGGTCTTTGACCTGAATCATTGGCTCTGTTTCTCTTCCCACAAATGTGGTCTCACCGATTGAGTGCTTCCAGAATATATTTTCAGCATCTGTAGTTTTTTTAGTTTTTTATTATCACTTACAGCCACTCCATTGAAGCTTACGATTCCACTCCACGTGGACCTCTTCTCACCAATTCACCATCGGCTCTGACCTTCCTTCCATCGAGGGGATTTATCGCAGTCGCTGCCTCAAAAAGGCTGGCAGTATCATCAAAGACCCACACCATCCTGGCCACACACTCATCTCCCTGCTACCTTCAGGTAGAAGGTACAGGAGCCTGAAGACTGCAACAACCAGGTTCAGGAATAGTTACTTCCCCTCAGCCATCAGGCTATTAAACCTGGCTCGGACAAAACTCTGATTATTACCAACCACTTTCTGTTATTTGCACTATCAGTTTATTTATTCATGTGTGTATATATTTATATCATGGTATATGGACACATTTATCTGTTTTGTAGTAAATGCCTACTATTTTCTGTGTGCTTAAGCAAAGCAAGAATTTCATTGTCCTATACAGGGACACATGACAATAAACTCACTTGAACTTGAACTTGAACAATTCTGTCCTCCCAACCTTGCATCCACAACCGTTTATTTATTTATTCCTTGCACCCACAACTCTTTATACCCTGATCTGTCATCAGCATAAAATTTTCTTTTAAAGAGAATGAGACCATCCTGTCTGTGGCGCCATGTTCCACAAGCCCATTCTCCTGCAGTTTACTTTGAGTACATTGGTACTGGAGTAACTCAACAATCAATCAGAGAAGGAGGCCATTCGGTCCATTGCTGGACAAAATTGGACCAATTAATCCCACTTCTATGATTTCATTCTATAAACTGCGCACAGATCCTCAGTTACAGCTCCTCAGTTGTAAATCTAATGACTGAACAGTTCCTATAGATTTTTTTTCCTTTATACATTTTTAGGGATTTAGGCATTGTCGGCATGACCACCATTTATTACCCATCTCTAATTGCCCTCGAGCAGATTGTGAGGTGAGGGATGGAGTGGTGAAAACAGCGATTGAGGCTACGAGGTGATCGATGGAGGCAACACAGAGAGTTGCGGATGATGGAATCTGATAGGAAAGAGAGGGGAAACATGGAACCAAATACATAGAAACATAGAAAATAGGTGCAGGAGTAGACCTTTCGGCCCTTCAAGCCAGCACTGCCATTCAATATGATCATGGCTGAACATCCAAAATCAGTACCCCTTTCCGGCTTGTTCCCCATATCCCTTGATTCCCTAAAAGGGCTTCTGTGGGAGATTGGGTGGGCAAATGAGAACCAAGGGAGGAGGAGCAAGAAGTGATAGGGGGTTGGATGGGGTTTGCTGCAGTTTCCAGCATCTACAATCTTTTGTGTCTCCATTTTGTCACAATATCAGGTTGATGCCAGTGTTGTAACTGTACAGGGACAGATTGGCTAGGATTACTGCTAGTTATGGAGTGCACCAGTTCAACACGACAATTTAGGGTGGCCATGACAGTGCAGCGGTAGAGTTGCTGCCTTACAGAACCTGCAGCACTGGAGACCCAGGTTGCATCCCGACTACGAGTGCTCTCTGTACGGAGTTTGTGCGTTCTCCCCATGACAGCGCGAGTATTCTCCGAGATCTTCGGTTTCCTCCCACACTCCAAAGAAGTACAGGTATGTAGGAAAATTGGCTTGGTATGGATGTAAAATTGTTCCTTATGTGTGTAGTATAGTGTTAATGTGCAGGGATCGCTGGTCAGTGCAGACTCAGTGGGCTGAAGGGCCTGTGTTCCTAAACTAAACTAAACAAAAGTAAGCTAAATTGGATTGTGTTTGGTCTCATAATCTTTGCTAGAAAAAACATAGAAACATAGAAAAATAATTGCAGGAGTAGACCATTCGGCCCTTCGAGCATTCAATATGATCATGGCTGAACATCTAAAATCAGTACTCCGTTTTTTGCCATATTCCTTGATTACTTTACCCTACGAGCTTAATATAACTCTTGAAATCTTGAAAACATCCAGTGAATCGGTCTCCGCTGCCTTCTGTGGCAGAGAATTCGACAGATTCACAACTCTCTGGGTGAAGAAGCTTTTCCTCATCTCAGAACGCTATATGTTTCTATAAGAATCCCACTCATCCTTCTAAATTCCAGTGAATACAAGCCCAGTCTACCCAAACGTCAGTCCCGCCATCCCGGGAATTAAGCTGGTGAACCTATGCTGCACTTCCTCAATAGCAATAATATCCTTCCTCAAATTAAGAGACCAAAATTGCACACAATACTCCAGGTGCAGTCTCACCGGAAGGGTTTTGACCCGAAACGTTGCCTATTTCCTTCGCTCCATAGATGCTGCCTCACCCGCTAAATTTCTCCAGCATTTTTGTCTACCTTCGATTTTCCAGCATCTGCAGTTCCTTCTTAAACACCCTGTACAATCGCAGTAGGACCTCTTTGCTCCTAAACTCAAATCATCTTGCAATGAAGACCAAAATGCCATTAACTTTCTTCACTGCCTGCATGTTTACTTTCAGTGACTGATGTACAAGCGCACCCAGGTCTCGTTGCACCACCACTTTTCCGAATCTGACACCATTCAGATAATAATCTGCCTTCCTGTTCTTGCCACCAAAGTGGATAGCCTCACATTTATCCACATTATACTGCATCTGCCATGCATCTGCCCACTCACCCAACCTATCCATGTCACCCAGCAGCCTCATAGCATCCTCATCGCAGCTCATACTGCCACCCTGCTTTGTGTCATCCGTAAACTTCGTTCCCTCATCTAAATCGTTAATATATATTGTAAATAACTGGGGTACTGGCACCAAGCCTTGCGGCACCTCACTACATACAGTGCCATCAGCTGTTTCTTTGGACTGCTTTTCTGAAAGACTGCCTTCTGTGATGGCGAGCACCTCAGGAACATTCTTGCGGAGAGCTAAAGAACTTTATCAAATTTACCCCTCACCTCTTTCTTTACTCCAAAGGTGGTTAATTAACAGGCCTCTAATCTCAAAACATGTGGATTATTTTCATTAACTACCAGCTTTAATCAGATTGTTGGGATAGTGGTTAAATTATGGGACTCACCGATACAGGGAATGTCGCCTTGGCAGCTGTGGAATTCATGCCGTTAAATAAATCTGGTACGGTTAACGGAGACTGTGAAATTATCAGAATGTTGCAAAAATCTAAGTGGTTCACTAATGTCCTTGAGAGAAGGAAAAAAATAATCCTTCCCGAGTATGGTACTCAATGCAAATTTAGACCCATCAACATGGTTGACTCCAAATTGTTTCCTCTGTTCAGGGGCAATTAGGGATGGGTAATAAATGCTGGCATTGGCAGTGATCCACATCCCTTGAATGAATAAATGAAAAGAAAAATTGTTATGCAGTAAGTATTTGAATGATGTCACAAGGATTCTTATGCTATACAGAGCTGAAAGAGTAGCTTCACTAGCTGGTAAGGCAAGAGGAGGGGGACTGGCTGTGTATGTGAACAGATCATGGTGCCAGGATGCTGTGGTGATTTCCACTTACTGCTCACCCCATGTAGAGCTAATGACTGTGAAATGCCGACCCTTCTACTTACCCAGGGAGCTAACGGCAGTCTTCATAACGGCCGTCTATGTACCACCGAGCGCGGACGTGAAGAATGCTTTGACAGAGCTCTACAACAACATCAGTGAACATCCAGATGCTTTCTTAATGGCAGCTGGGGATTTCAACCAGGCAAGTCTTACATCTGTTCTGCCTAAATTCTACCAGCATGTGAACATTGCAACCAGGGGAAAGAACAAACTAGATCTGGTGTACACCAACATTAAAGATGCATATAGAGCAGCCCCCCTCCCCCATATCGGCAACTCTGACCACCTAGCGGTTATGCTCACACCTGCATACAGACCCAGGGTGAAACAGGACAGGCCAACGGTCAAAGAAGTCAGAACATGGCCACAGGGAGCTACCGCAACACTACAAGACTGTTTCGAAACCACACAGTGGGCCATTTTCAGAGAGGCAGCAACAGATGACAGTGGCATCAACCTCCAAGAATACACAGAATCCGTCATCGGATACATCAATAAATGCATTGATGATGTAACGGTGGTCAAAACCGTCAGGAGGCGTGCCAATCAGAAACCTTGGCTAACTGGGGAAGTGTGTTCCCTACTGAGAATCCGGAATGCTACATTTAAATCTGGGGACAACGCAGCATACAAACTGGCAAGGAGTAACCTATCCTGGGGGATCAGGGAAGCGAAGAGGCTGTATGGGCAAAAACTTAATAGCCACTTTGAAAATGACAAAGACACACGTCGCTTGTGGCAGGGATTTCATACCATCACTAACTACAAGCCCCCCCCCCCCGTTGCGGATATGCCAAAACGACCCCTCTCTACCAGATGAACTGAACGAGTTCTACGCACGGTTTGAGGTTAAAAACATCACCCAGACACGTGCACTACTGCCATCTCCCAGTGACCAGTCGCTCAGGCTGTCCGCAGCCGGAGTTAAAAAGGCCTTTGCCAGCATCAATCCACGCAAAGCTGCAGGGCCGGACAACATTCCTGGATGCGTTTTAAGAGACTGCGCCGAGCAACTGAAAGATGTCTTCACAGACATTTTTAACATCTCACTCAGCCAGGCAGTAGTGCCCAACTGTCTTAAGAGTGCCACCATCGTCCCTGTCCCGAAGAAACCAAACCCAGCCTGCCATAATGACTTTCGACCAGTGGCTCTAACACCCATAGCAATGAAGTGTTTTGAGCGACTGGTTATGCAGCACATCAAAAAGAGTCTACCTGCCGACCTAGACCCACTGCAGTTCGCCTTCAGAGCCAACCGATCCACAGAGGACGCAGTCTCAACAACACTGAACCTCGTACTGTCACACCTTGAACGGAAAAATACTTATGCCAGGATCCTCTTCATTGACTTCAGCTCTGCGTTTAATACAATCATTCCGCAGCAGCTGGTGGAGAAGTCGGAGCTATTGGGGGATGATGCTGGCACATGTAACTGGGTCCTGAACTTTCTATCACAACGGCAGCAGACAGTCAGGGTGGGCAGTAGGACATCAAAAACCATAGCCGTGAGCACTGGCTCGCGCCAAGGCTGTGTCCTAAGCCCCCTGCTGTTTAGTCTGCTTACACACAACTGTACTGCTAGACTCAATAACAACTTCATCAACAAGTTCGCTGATGACACAACAGTGGTGGGTCTCATCAGTGACAATGATGAGTCGGCGTACAGGATGGAGGTGGAGCTGCTCACAGGATGGTGCAAATCCCACAACCTCATTCTCAACGTGGGAAAAACTAAGGAGATGGTGGATGACTTCAGGAGGGCGGGAAAACAACACCATACACCAATGCACATCGATGGAGCTGATGTGGAAAGGGTCAGCAGCGTGAAGTTCCTAGGACTCCACCTGTCAGATGACCTGATGTCCACAACCAACACCACAGCACTGGTCAAGAGAGCCCAGCAGCGACTACACCCTCTCCGAAGATTACGCAAAGCAGGTCTCCCCACTACACATCTACGAACTTTTCATAGGGGGACAATCGAGAGCACATTAACCAACGGCATCACTTCCTGGTTCGGGAGCTGCAAGGCGTACGAACGGCACCAACTTGACAGGATTGTGAAGACCGCCAGCAGGATTATTGGTGCTCCACTCCCATTCTTGCTGGACATATACAGGAAGAGATGTATCAACAGAGCCATCTCCATCATCAAAGACCCCTACCACCCATCGCATCACATATTCTCCATCCTGCCATCTGGGAAGAGGTACAGGAGCATTAACTGCAAAACCAGCAGGATGCTCCTCAGCTTCTTCCCGCAGGCTATAAGACTGATAAACGGACTTAGCCCCCTGCCAAAGTATCGTGCACCAACCATCAACCTGGACACACTGCAGCAGCTGTCGATCGGAACGCCTGTTGATGTTTAGTAGAGAGTAGAGTGTTTAATTTAATTTGTTCATGATATATGTTTTTTATTTCTAGTTATTTGTTGTTATTTGTACTGCACACTGAATGGACACTGGTTGAGCAACGTTTTTTTGTTTCCTCTGGGTATGTGAGTACTCAGGAAAATGACAATAAAGATATACTGATACTGATACTGAAGGAACTGTAGGTGCTGGAATCTTGGGTGGACTACAAATTGCTGGAGTAACTCAGCCTGAAGTAGGGTTCCGACCTGAAAGTACTCCAGATTTCTAAGAAATTTGATTTTGGAGGTTTCTCCACAAGCATCCACCAGATGCAATTGCAGATCCCATGAGTTCATCATTTCATGTTCAAACTTAATTGGTGAATATTTTAATCACAGCACTTTAGTCACTTCAAATATTATTTTGCTTACATGCAAATTATAACGTGAAAAAATTAAAACATTCCTCTTTACTTAAACCAATGTAAATACTGCAGTGAATGAAAGTTTTAATTGCGAATTGTTACAGATGGATGACCGCTGGATGTTTAGAAGTGAGGGCAAAAGGTGACAAACAAATCTGCCATGTTATCAAGTCAAATGCTGGTTGTTCACTCCCGCCTTGACATTGCAGAAAGTGCACTGCGGCTGGATCTCTCATCTGAAAGCCTGGGCTCACTGACATGCTCTACACACGTTATCCCTGAGCCTGGCTACAGGATGTGCAGATTTATTCTCCTGTGTCAGCAGCAGAGCAAGCTTATCTAGATGCGAACTTGCTGAGCAACTGAGCAGCTGACCACTAATGGAGTTTTCTACTTCACAATAATGGCTGTACTTCAAAAGAAAAATAGTTTTTTGTAGACCATTAAGCACGAGTTGAGCATGAGTTGTTGGATAAATGCACACAGGCTACTAATTTAGTTAGTTTAAAGGTAGAGTGCAGAAACAGGCCCTTCAACCAACCGAGTCCGCATTAACCAACGATCACCTATATACTAATTCTAACCTACGCACTAGGGACAATTTATAGAAGGCTTTTCATCAACAAACATGCACATCTTTGGAGTGTGAGAGGAAACTGGAGCACCCGGAGAAAACCCACGCAGTCACAGGGAGAACATGTAAAGTCCGTACAGACAGCACCCATAGTCAGGATCAATCCTGGGTCTCCGGTACTGTGAGGGCGGCAACTCTACCACTGTGCTACTGTGCCGCCCAAATTGGCGACGGACTGTAGTTAAAACTAAAATCGGTCAAGAATGTCAATAACAAAAATACCTCATATTATACCTGAGTGATCAACAACCCTATTGTATGAACATTGAATTTTCCAATAACCTACTGACTCTTTGAATGGATTCTTTCCATGAATGTTCTACTTTCATGTAATCCGCACACCCTGTATGTCTTCCACTCGTGCTCTGATTGACCCAGGTTTTCTCCCCCAGCTTTTTCCGCAAAACCTTTCCCTGATACCTGTCACCCAGTTTTGTTCTCCTCTCCACCTAGTATTAGTAATGGTTTATTATTATTACAGTGTATAGCTTAGTTACATGCTATCCAGTTAAATTATACTAAACATGAGACCAATCAAGCTATAAACAAGTATAGCAGGTAGTGCAGAGAGAAAAATACCAGAGTTCAGAATATAGTGTTACAGCATTATAACATTACACTTACAGCGAAAGAGCAGATAAAAATAAAGTGCAAGGGCCACAAGCAGTAAGTTGGAAGATCGGGACAACACTGTAGCTTATGGCTGGACTGACCATTCAGTCTGATAACAACAGGAAAGAAGCTGTTCCTGAATCTTGCAGTATGTGCTTTCAAGCTGTTGTACCTTCTGCCTGACGGGTGAGGGGAGAAGGGAATGAGAGGTTGTCCTTGGTTATGTTTGCTGCTCTCCCAAGTCAGCGTGAAGTGGAGATGAAGTCGATGGGGGGGAGGGGGTGGCTGGTTTGTGTGATGGACTGAGCTACATCCACAACTCTATAATTTCTTGTGGTCTTGGGCAGAGTTTTTGTCAAACCAAGCTGTCAATGCATCCTGATAACGTGCTTTCTATAGAGCACCTGCCTATCACCCACACACAATACCTACTGATTCTCCTATCCACAAGGTTATCCACTTTGGCGGCAAAAACAAGGGGGCAGATTATTATCTCAATGGGGTTAGGTTAGGTAAGGGGAGGAGCAGCGAGACCTGGGCGTCCTTGTACAGCAGGCAGTGAAGAAAGCTAATGGAATGGTGGCCTTCATAACAAGAGGATTTCAGTATAGGAATAAAGAGGTTCTTCTGCAGTTGTACAGGGCTCTGGTAAGACCACATCTGGAGTATTGTGTACAGTTTTGGCCTCCTAATTTGAGGAAGGACATCCTTGTGATTGGGGCAATGCAGCGTAGGTTCACGAGATTGATCCCTGGGATGGCGGGACTGTCACATGAGGAAAGATTAAAAAGATTAGGCTTGTATTCACTGAAGTTTAGAAGGATGAGGGGAAATCTTATAGAAACATATAAAATTATAAAAGGACTGGACAAGCTATATGCAGGAAAAATGTTCCCAATGTTGGGCGGGTCCAGACCTAGGGGCCACAGTCTTAGAATAAAGGGGAGGTCATTTAAGACTGAGGTGAGAAAACATTTTTTCACCCAGAGAGTTGTGAATTTATGGAATTCCCTGCCACAGAGGGCAGTGGAGGTCAAGTCACTGGATGGATTTAAGAGAGAGTTAGATAGAGCTCTAGGGGTTAGTGGAGTCAAGGGATATGGGGAGAAGGCAGGCACAGGTTATTGATAGGGGACGATCAGCCATGATCACAATGAATGGCGGTGCTGGCTCGAAGGGCCGAATGGCCTCCTCCTGCACCTATTTTCTATGTTTCTATGTTTCTATGTTTCTATCCTCTCTTGCAAATGATTCCATCTGCCAATTAACCATCTTATCTGGATCGATTTAACACCTTCACATCAGATTCCAGCATCTGTAGCTTTTTGTGTCTCCACTTATCGCCTTGTAGCCTCTGTCTGTACTCCCACCGCCCTCTCCCTCATCCTGGCACTATCGGTTGCCTTTTTCTCTCTCTACTAATCTGTCTCAACCTATCACCCACCAGTCGCTGTCTCCTAACAAATTCCCTTCTCTGGACCCACCTCGCTGCCTCTGCCATCATCTCCCTCCCCAACTGCCCGCCTCATCTCCCTCTCTCTCACCTCTTTATTCTGATCATCTCCCCCCTGCACTTTCAGTCCTGATGCAGGGCCTTGGCCCAAAATGTCAAACATCCCCTTCCTCCACAGATGCTGCTCGACTCCTTGTCGATCACCATGGGCAGCCAATCAGAAGAAGAGGAATAAACAAGCCTGAACAATATGACATTTGGTGCCTTTTACACAAAAAGCAACCTGCTGCCACTTAATGCAAACAGTTGTTGATGTTGCTGATGCCAGGCTAACTAGTCTGTAGTGCTCCATTCCTTCACACCTGTTTGAATAAATTCATGATGAATTAATGAATGATACTCCTCCTCTGTTCTCCCCCCCCCCCCCCCCCCCCCCCCCACCCCCCCACCTCCCCACCTCCCCCCTCACGGCGGTCCCCCCACGCCGGGTCCTTAAATAATGGGATTAAATCTGCTATCTTCCAATTCTGGGAGCTATGAAAGTATCTATGGATGCCTTATAGATCACACTGGAAGTTATGGAGGCTAGATTACTGTAGGTTATTTAAAGATGTGGATGATTTTTCTTTAAAAGTTCAGGAAATTGAGTGCTATAGAGTACTAGTACAGACCAAGAGGTGAGGTCTGCGGTACATCAATTATGATCATATTGAATGACGAGACAGAATTGATGGAGTGCCTAGCCCACCTGTTCCTACGTTCTTATGGACTTATCTCCACAGCTGCCTCTTTCTTGGGATGCAGATCATCAGATTCTGGGAGTGTATTGTCTTTTGGTCCCATTAGTCAGCATAAAATCATAAGGCCATAATAAGTGAAAACAGAAATATGTCATTCAGCTTCTCAGGCCTGCTCTACCGGTGAATACAGTTATGGATGATTCAACATTCCTTGTCCAGCTTCTTTCCTTCACACATTTCTAATTTCTTTGGACTTTCTTATTTACTTTAGATATGTTGTTCTTCACTATTTCCACAAAGTTATCTTAGTTTCTTCCAGAGAGACATAAGCAAAATATTTGATTAATCTCTCTGCTCCTAATCTCCTTATTTCCTAACTTAATTTCTTCTGTCTCAACGTGTGAGAGATCGACATTCTTTACCAGTCTTTTCTTTCTCACAGTCTCTTGTTAAGTTCTTCACGACTGACACTGATATGGATACTGTGTTGCAAAATAGATACAGTGCTCAACTCAACATTGCAAAACTATTCACATGTCTGCCTTAATAAATGAAAAAAATTAATCACCAAGTAAAAGTTGAAACCATTACTCTTTCATATAAGAGTTTGCAAATATCCAATGTAAACAATTTATTCTGTTTAATGTGATATGGTCACAATATTTTTACAACATCAAAGCTCAACATCTAGTCAAACAGACATCAGTTTTTAAATTGTTTATAGTTTAGAAATGCAGCATGGAAGCAGTTTATAGTGCAGCATGGAAGCAGGCCTTATGACCCACCGAGTCCTAGTTGAACTTTAGTCGGCTAAACGGGCTTTTTCCACGCTGTATCTCTAAACTAAACTAAATACCAAGTGATATGTATCTTCATTAGGACTTTTCTGAATTTGCTGAGTTTGATATGGATTGGTTGTTTCAAAGATTGCGTTTACTTGCAGTGTCTTTCAATCCTTTTTTATTGAATTTAATTCAGTTATCCTCCCAGTTAGCTGATGCACAGCAATAAACAAACAGTATAAGCAATGCCTGAAGTGATACCTTGATAGCAGAGGAGTGAGCTTGTTTGTCTGTCCACGTATTAAATCATTCAAAGTGGTGTTCTGAGTGTTGAAAGGTAATTTATAACAAGTTGATGCAGGTTCAGGTCAAACCTCTGCCACATCTATCAATTCAATGCAGTGCTGGGACAAGGAATCAGATACTAAAAGCAGGCCACCATTCCCAAGAAGGCATCGATCTTTTAGCTTGTACACGGATGAATCTACTAGCCAAGTGACCTGAACAGCACAAACACACCAGATTACTGATGAAATGATATGAGACTTTCCAATTCCCTTCCTTGTTGTGCTTGTGTGATTATTTTTAACCTACTCATTGATTCCAACATTTAATTGCTTTTCTGTGGATGAAATTAGTGGCTCGAGATAGCCTGTCAAATTAATTTTTAAGAAGCAACTGCTTTGTAATGGGTATGCAGACACATAGACTGCAGACTGGATAAGGATGACAAATTTCCCTCTTCAGAGAGATGCATTCCAGATCTGGAGCTGACCTTACAAGCCGGACTCTCTGCCTCAGAGCTGAGAGTGCCTCCCTCTACACCTCTGCCACACAGAGCCAGGGGGAGATTTAATAGATGTGTTCAAAACTGTGAGGAGTTTTGGTGGAATTCATACCACTTATACCACTGAGGGGGTGATTGGATATCAGAGATACTGAAGAAGACATCTGGTATATCTACCTTTATTGATCGGGCTAACCAACTAACCAACAACCCATCCTCCCCTTAGTACCCCCCCCCCCTCTCTTTCCTGTGCCTCATATGAATGTGCACCCATTTATCCCACTATTCCGCCCCTCTTTCATCTTCCCCCATCCCCTTCCAACTGTATCCTTTCCTTTGGATCCACATTTCATGCCTCTTCTATCTTTATCTCACTTTCCACTTATTATGGCCTTGTGGTCTTTTGTCTTCTTCCCATTATCTGGTGTTTGTTCACCCGTGAAAACCCTGTATCCACCTACAAATTGCCTGGCTATGTCCCATCCCCCATCTCTCTTCCACCTTTCTCCTCCTTACTAGAATCAGTCTGAAGAAGGGTCTCAACTTAAAACATCATGAATCCATGTTTTGCAGGGATGCTGCCTGACCTGCTGAGTTACTCCAGCATCTCATGTCCTTTTTATAAACCAGCATCTGCAGTTCCTTACGTATGCAAGAGTTAGGATGTCATGATACTATAATGCAAGTGGATGGTGGGACTGCACTTGGAGTATTCTATATTTTGGTGTTCTAGTTGCCATACTATAGGAATGATGTGTTTACGTTAGAGAGGGTGCTGCAAAGATTCCCATCATTTGTTTTCGGGACTGAAGGGCTTGAGTTACTAGATAGGCCAGGAGACAGGATAGACATGGACTATTTTCTCTGAGTGAGGGGTCACCTTATGGAGGTTTACAAAATATTGAAGGGCTGAAATTGATTGTCACTGTGTAGGTGAGTCTATAACTAGAGGGCAGAGGTTTAAGTTGGGAAGGGAAAGATTTAAAGGCTACCTGAAGATTAGCTTTTTCCCACAGAGGGTAGTGGATATATGGAATGAGTTGCTGGAGAAGATTGTAGAGGTGGGAACAATGACATTGCTTAAAGGCAGTGCTTTACCTCTGACAGTTTGTGCCAATGCACTGTTAAACGTCATTTTTGTTTTCTACCAACATGAAATGAATGCTTATTAATCGTGTACATTGGTACTTTTTTGTCTACAAAAAATGCACTGCTTAAAATACATTAGGAGGGGTACATGGATTAGAATGTCTGGAGGGAAATAGGCAAAATGCAGGCAAATGGGGCAAGCTCAGATAACAAAGATACACACAAAGTGCTGGAGTAACTCCGCAAGTCAGGCAGCATCTCTCGAGAAAAAGGATGGGTGACTTTTTGGGTCGGAACCCTTCTTCAGACCAAAGCGCAGATAGCACTTTGGTCAGCATGGACAAGTTGGGCCAAATAACGTGTTTCAGTGCTGTATAACTCTATAATTTTACTTCGGAGTCACGTGAGTGACTACGTGAAGAACCCCGCCAGGACGCATGCATGCCATATCGCTACACGCATTGCAACGAGTCACAGCAGGGGGAACGACGTTCCCTTAGCGGCAAAATGTGAAAGCCGGGAACAGCAGGTAAGGAGACTCTGCGTTCCAGAATTTGAAAGTCGGGTACAGCAGGTAAGAAGACTCTGCGTTCCTTCCACTTACCTTTTAGGTGGAGACATGGACCGGATCCACGAAGGCTGCGGGAAAGCTGGCGGGGGAGAACCGCGGAGTTGCGGGCAGCCGGCAGCAGCAGCCAAAGGCACGCTAATCTCCCGTAATGGGAACAGCTGTGCCCGACTTCGCTCCCGACTTCGCTCCCGCGCCGGCCCCGGCCGGTCAGGAGAGGTAAGCAACTAACAGAGTCGTTGACTCCGAGGAGTCCGACTCTGAATAGCCGTGAGCGACCAGTGCCCGTGTGCATGGTGGTCGGTTTGAGCGGCTTTAGGAGCAGCCGCGAGCGGCCAGTGCCCGTGCGCACGGGAGCCGGTTTGAGCGGCTGGGAGCGGGGAACAAAGCAGCCGCGAGCGACCAGTGCCCGTGAGCACGGGAGCCGGTTGGAGCGGCTGCAGGAGAAACAAAGCAGCCGCGAGCGACCAGTGCCCGTGTGCATGGGGGTCGATTTGAGCGGCTGCAGGAGAAACAAAGCAGCCGCGAGCGACCAGTGCCCGTGTGCATGGGGGTCGGTTGGAGCGGCTGCAGGAGAAACAAAGCAGCCACGAGCGGCCAGTGCCCGTGAGCACGGGAGCCGGTTGGAGCGGCTGCAGGATGGGTCAACAGCAGCCGGGAGTGGCCTATGCCTGAGAGCATAAGAGCCAGTTGGAACGGCTGCTGGAGGAAATACCCCAAAGTGGCAGGAGATGGAGGCTAGCCACAGTGGGCAGGTAGTAAGCCCCACAGCTGTACCTCTTGTAGGGCTGCACAGTGTTTCTCCCTCATCAGAGGGGAACGCCGAGGGTCAATCCTGGGCTGGCTGCAGGAGCTGGAGCAGGAGAGGCTTCAGGAGCAGCCGTGACGGCCAGTGCCCGTGAGCATTGGAGCCGGGTGGAGTGGCTGCAGGAACTGGAGCAGGAGCGGCCTCAGGAGTAGCGGCTTCAGGAGCAGCCACGACGGCCAGTGACCATGTGCATTGGAGCCGGTTGGGTGCCCGAGAGCATCGGAGCCAGCTGGAGCGGCTTTTGGAGCAGGTAAGTGGCAGGCTCCGGGAGATGGAGACTAGTCACAGGGGGCAGCTAGTAAGTCCTACAGCAGTACCTCTTGTAGGGCTGCACAGTGTTCTCCCTCATCAGAGGGGAGTATAGGGGGTCCATTCTGGGCTGAACCTGAACAGGGGTGCAGAACATACCCCTAGTGCACATGGGGTGCAGAAAACCTATTGGAAGACACTTACCATCAGGGAACTGCAAAACACTGAATGTTCCCAGTATCAACCAGTGTATTTGAAAACATGGCAGGGCAGGGACTTGAAACGAAAGAAAGTTCCAAAAGTCCTAACAGCGGGTATTACGTGGGTTTCGCCCACACAATAAACAAAAAAGACATGACACTAGATCACCAGGATGCACTGGCCTTATTTTGCTAACTACCAATACGAGTAAACAGCATTAGGAAGAAGTACCATCCAACCGGCTTTAGACCCTAATTTGCAGGCCTCTGCAAACCTGGAACTTCCATACCACCAATATTAAAATTTGGAGGCAACTTATCTAAACAGGTAAAGACCTTGACATAGAGGGAAACCCTGGGGCTCATTAAAGCAACGTCTAAACATCTACTTCCTGGGGAATGCGCTAACCCTCAACACAGACCCAACTACAGATCCAGACACCGGCACCTCAACGTCCACGGAGGATGCCGAAAAAGGAACAAATCTACTAATAGTAACCATGAAGGAAGAAGTATAGGGTTATACCATAGAATTATTCAAAACATAATCCTCCAGTTCAGCATGTACCGAACTGAATGTTCATGCTTACAGGCAAAGAAATAATCAAAACCGCATACTGAACTACAGTGCCCAAATAAAAAAGGAGTAATGGAGGACATCCAACACGAATCACAGGAATTCGTGTCCAAAAATCTTTATCATAAAATAGATGGTGGTTGCCACGTCATCATAGATTTGACTAATTTGAATACTTTCGTACTTTATATTCATTACTAGATGGGAACCTTTGTTACTGCAAAGGTATTGATCCTAGGTTACTACATGGCAAGCATCGTATTAAAAAATGCTTACTGTACAGTACCCATTAGAGGTGACCACAGATGTATTTAACACAATGGATCATCTGCGGGTTCACCCTTAACTTAGCTCACATGTCAGTGACTTTGCCGTAAGAAAATGTTACAGCCTTAATGGAGGCTTGCAGTAAACTAAACCATCCATCAGACTGGCAGTAGAATAATTGGTATTATAGTGGCTGTGTTCCAGCCACATAAATCGGACCTTTACATTATCAAATTACTGAGCGCAAACATGCGTGCACTCAAAAATTATGAGGGTCATTCTGACAGACCTAAGAAGCTACCAACAGAGGCCACAATGGTACTAAAAATGGTACTAAATATGGTAGAAACATAACATTGGGCATTGTTCCTATCCAAACATTAACAGCTACCCGTCTATGGAACTACATACTGATGGGCACTTGGATGGGATGCTACCAATTCCATCTCCAGCAGTGGGGGAGATGGAATGCACAGGAGGCATCATTACACACGCTGGGCATAAATACCTGGGAAAGTTGAGTGCATTCCATGGCTTTAAGTCATATTGTTCTGGGTTATATCACCAGTATGTTAGACTACTAATTGACTACACCACCGTGGTAGCATATGTCAACCATATGGGTGGAAACATATCGACATCATGTGACTATCTGGCCAACACAATTTGGCAATAGTGTATCCAGAAAGATATTAGGATATCAGCTACCAACTTACTAGGTAAACTGAATTTAGTGGAAGACAACAGGTCACGCTAAGTCTATGAAAACACTGTATGGATGTTGGATAAAATATGTATTGCTGGAATTACAGCACGGTACGGAACACCAGATAACGACCTATTCACATCCATGCTCTCACCAGTTATCGAATTAGGTTCTTGGGAACCAGAACCTGGGGCAGTGGCTACAGATGCATTTTCGCTGTATTGGGGGGTAATTTATGCATTCCCTCCTTCTGCCTCATCAGTCGGGTATTTAGGAATAAACAGTAGAATCCGCGTCTGGTATTTTGATAGTACCCGATTGGCCTACTCAACCGTCGGTCCCGGTGATATCGACATGGTTTTAGAACCATGCATCACCATCCATCATAGACCTAATTTACTGGTTCTTCCCGCAACAAGGGGAGTTACCCATGTCATAATTATATAAACCTATTAATTTATAGAGTTGAAAGCACCTCTACTACACCTGGGACTGACGGACCGAACAGTGGAATTATTTCAGCAGGCCACAGACAGTCCACCAAAAAATCAGTACTTGGTGTCATCAAGAAATGGGAAGTACTGTCACAACAATAAACATCACCCACAGATCTATGAACATCCCGTCTGTTCTGGAATTCCTGGCAAGCCTCCATTACGATGAGAGGCTCAGTCATAGTGCCATCAACTCCGCCAGAAGTGCTCTGTCAACATACCTGGCGCAAGGAACAGAGCGGCAATCTGTTGGGACACACGCTGGTAACCAAACTCATGAGGGGCATTTTAATATTAATCCCCCAAGAACCAGGTACTCCCAAATATGGGATGTGAGCATTGTACTGACCATGTTAAGAAACTGGTCTCCAGCTACAGCTCTGTCCCTACAGAAACTGACTATGAAAACAGTCATGCTGATGGCCTTGGTTACGGCACAAAGGGTCCAGTCACTACAGAAACAAAGGTTGGACAACATGATTATTTCATCTGGAAATTTAACTTTTCACATCAATGAAATAGTCAAACAGAACAGACAGGGGTCAGCAGGCCTAAAAACAGAATTCAGGGCCTACCCGACAGATGGTCGTCTCTGTATTGTAACACACTTACTATTATATATGGAGTATACTAAGATCATCAGAGGGAAAGAAATGTCACTTTAATCAGCTACAAACAGCCACTCAAAACAGTGACAGTCCAGACCATCTCTAGATGGCTAAAACAGGTCCTAATAAAGGCTGGAGTAGACACTAGCATTTTAAAATCTCACTCCACCAGGGCTGCAGCTACATCGGCAGCTATGAAGTTGGACGTTCCTATGGACCAAATCCTCAAGACAGCAGGATGGTCAACGGAGGAAACTTTCCAATGACTTTATAAAATCCAGTCATGGAACCTGGAACATTTGCAGAAACAAATTTAAGTTCTGTAATATAATTTACCCCATAAATAGGGGCAATAATTGGTGTTAATATTTTTACCGTTGGGTTTCAATATCGTATAGATGTCTAATGATGTTAACTCTATTCTCCCCAAAATCAAGGCAGATGTGATGCATGGACTCGTTCCACGGCATGAAATCACAGAGCTTTAAAATCTTCACGTAGTCACTCATGTGACTCCAAAGTAAAATAGTAAGATTAAACGAGAATTTACCAGTTTGAAGTTTGATCTTTATTTTATGAGGAGTAATGTTGAGGGAATACGTGCCCTCCGCTCCCACCCTTGATCATATCCTGAACTGGTATCTCTTCTCTAATCTTACTATGTTCAGTCATTACAGTTATCTGTGATTTCACACCGCTGCTTTGAAGAATGACACGCATGCGTCCTGGTGGGGTTCTTCACGTATTCCCTCAACGTTACTCCTCATAAAATAAAGATCAAACTTCAAACTGGTAAGTTCTCGTTTAATCTCACTATTCTATTGCACAACACAGTACAGAAACAGACCATGTAGCCTAACGAAAGATAGACACAAAAAGCTGGAGTAACTCAGTGGGACAGGCAGCATCTATGGAGAGAAGGAATGGGTGACGTTTCGGGTCGAGACCCTTAACGTGATATCTGTTATGAAGAAGGGCCTCGACCCGATATGTTACTCATTCCTTCTCTCCTAGATGCTGCCTGCCCCGCTGAGTTACTCCAGCTTTTTGTGTCTATCTTCCGTTTAAATCAGCATCTGCAGTTCCTTCCTATACATGTAGCCTAACGGGTTGAGTTACCTCTTGAGCACTACATGTGTCTTCCCACCCACATATTTGCATACTATCCCTTATGACCATATCCTGCTTCTCCTGAAATACATGGAAAATAATCAACAACAGAAGGTAGTTGAGGCCAGTTCATTGGCTATATTCTCCCCAAAATCAAGGCAGATGTGATGCATGGACTCGTTCCACGGCATGAAATCACAGAGCTTTAAAATCTTCACGTAGTCACTCATGTGACTCCGAAGTAAAATAGTAAGATTAAACGAGAACTTACCAGTTTGAAGTTTGATCTTTATTTTATGAGTAATGTTGAGGGAATACGTGCCCTCCGCTCCCACCCTTGATCATATCCTGAACTGGTATCTCTTCTCTAATCTTACTATGTTTAGTCATTACAGTTATCTGTCATGTGACTCCGAAGTAAAATAGTAAGATTAAACGAGAACTTACACAATACCATTAGTTTCACACAATACCATTAGTTTCAATATAATTATGGAGAGGGACAAAACTGGACCTAGGGTTGAGATTTTTGATTGGAGAAAGGCTAACTTTGAGGAGATGCGAAAGGATTTAAAAGGATTAAATTGGGACAGTTTGTTTTATGGGAAAGATGTGGAAGAGAAATGGAATACATTTAAAGGTGAAATTTTAAGAGTACAGAATCTTTATGTCCCTGTTCGGTTGAAAGGAAATCGTAAAAATTGTAAAGAGCCATGGTTTTCAAGGGAAATTGGACACTTGGTTCGGAAAAAGAGGGAGATCTACAATAGTTATAGGCAGCATGGAGTAAATGAGGTGCTTGAGGAGTATAAAGAATGTAAAAAGAATCTTAAGAAAGAAATTAGAAAAGCTAAAAGAAGATATGAGGTTGCTTTGGCAAGTAAGGTAAAAGTAAATCCGAAGGGTTTCTACCGCTATATTAATAGCAAAAGGATAACGAGGGATAAAATTGGTCCATTAGAGAGTCAGAGTGGCCAACTATCTGCAGAGCCAAAAGAGATGGGGGAGATATTGAACAGTTTCTTTTCTTCGGTATTCACCAAGGAGAAGGATATTGAATTACGTGAGGTAAGGGAAACAAGTAGAGTAGCTATGGAAACTATGAGGATCAAAGAAGAGGAAGTACTGACACTTTTGAGAAATATAAAAGTGGATAAGTCTCCAGGTCCGGACAGGATATTCCCTAGGACATTGAGGGAAGTTAGTGTAGAAATAGCAGGGGCTATGGCAGAAATAGAAACGGGAATAGTGCCGGAGGATTGGCGTACTGCGCATGTTGTTCCATTGTTTAAAAAGGGGTCTAAGAGTAAACCTAGCAATTATAGACCTGTTAGTTTGACGTCAGTGGTGGGCAAATTAATGGAAAGAATACTTAGAGATAATATATATAAGCATCTGGATAAACAGGGTCTGATTAGGAACAGTCAACATGGATTTGTGCCTGGAAGGTCATGTTTAACTAATCTTCTTGAATTTTTTGAAGATGTTACTCGGGAAATTGATGAGGGTAAAGCAGTGGATGTTGTGTATATGGACTTCAGTAAGGCCTTTGACAAGGTTCCTCATGGAAGGTTGGTTCAGAAGGTTCAATGGTGGGGTATTAATGGTGGAGTAGCAAGATGGATTCAACAGTGGCTGAATGGGAGATGCCAGAGAGTAATGGTGGATGGTTGTTTGTCAGGTTGGAGGCCAGTGACGAGTGCGGTGCCACAGGGATCTGTGTAGGGTCCATTGTTGTTTGTCATGTACATCAATGATCTGGACGATGGTGTGGTAAATTGGATTAGTAAGTATGCAGATGATACTAAGATAGGTGGGGTTGCGGGTAATGAAGTAGAGTTTCAAAGTCTACAGAGAGATTTATGCCAGTTGGAAGAGTGGGCTGAAAGATGGCAGATGGAGTTTAATGCTGATAAGTGTGAGGTGCTACATCTTGGCAGGACAAATCAAAATAGGACGTACATGGTAAATGGTAGGGAATTGAAGAATGTAGGGGAACAGAGGGATCTGGGAATAACTGTGCACAGTTCCCTGAAAGTGGAATCTCATGTAGATAGGGTGGTAAAGAAAGCTTTTGGTGTGCTGGCCTTTATAAATCAGAGCATTGAGTATAGAAGTTGGGATGTAATGTTAAAATTGTACAAGGCATTGGTGAGGCCAATTCTGGAGTATGGTGTACAATTTTGGTCGCCTAATTATAGGAAGGATGTCAACAAAATAGAGAGAGTACAGAGGAGATTTACTAGAATGTTGCCTGGGTTTCAGCAACTAAGTTACAGAGAAAGGTTGAACAAGTTAGGGCTTTATTCTTTGGAGCGCAGAAGGTTAAGGGGGGACTTGATAGAGGTTTTTAAAATAATGAGAGGGATAGACAGAGTTGACGTGGAAAAGCTTTTCCCACTGAGAGTAGGGAAGATTCAAACAAGGGGACATAACTTGAGAATTAAGGGACTGAAGTTTAGGGGTAACATAAGGGGGAACTTCTTTACTCAGAGAGTGGTGGCTGTGTGGAATGAGCTTCCAGTGAAGGTGGTGGAGGCAGGTTCGTTTTTATCATTTAAAAATAAATTGGATAGTTATATGGATGGGAAAGGAATGGAGGGTTATGGTCTGAGCGCAGGTATATGGGACTAGGGGAGATTATGTGTTCGGCACGGACTAGAAAGGTCGAGATGGCCTGTTTCCGTGCTGTAATTGTTATATGGTTATATTTAAGATGGAGTTAGATGTGGCAATTGTGGCTAAATGGATCAGGGGGTATGGAGAGAAGGCAGGTACAGGATACTGAGTTGGATGATCAGCCATGATCATATTGAATGGCGGTGCAGGCTCGAAGTGCCGATTGGCCTACTCCTGCACCTATTTTCTATGTTTCTATGTTTCTAACAATGGCTGCAACATTTGCAAAACAAGGGAGAGAAGAAAAAGATTTCCCGGTATTTCTTGTTTTTGTTTTTGATCACCACTTGCAGTGTTTTTTATTTTCAGATGCAGAGAGAGGAGGCATTTTTTTCTGTTCAATAATGCGTTATCCAAAAGTTATTTTCCACACTCCTGGTTCTTTTGTAAACCAGATGAAGTCTCTGCTCCCCCTTCCATCAAGGGGAATATAACCAACTGTGAGGAATAGATTGGGTGGATGCACAGAATCTCTTGCCCCAAGCAGGGGAACCAGAGGGCATAGGTTTAAGGTGAAGGGGGACATTTTTTATAGGATTCTAAGGGGTAACGCTTTTAGCAAAGGTTGGTGGGAGTATGGAATGAGCTGCTGGAGGAGGTAGTTGAGTCAGGGATCATCACAGCACTTAAGAAGCAATTAGACAGGTACATGGATAGGACAGGTTTAGAGGGATGTGGGCCAAATGCAAAGAAGTGGGACCAGTGTCGATGGGACAAGTTTGGCCAAAGGGTCTGTTTCTACACTGTATGACTCATGACTATATGACTCTATGACAAAGATAAGATGTTCCCTCCCACCATCGACGTTTCCCAACTTTCCACAAGTCCTTTCCAAAGTAGAGAATAGCTTGCCATTTATAACTCCAGTGATACCTAAAGTTGCATTTTGAGTAACAAGAACATCATTTGAATTGCCCCCAGATCCAGATTCCAGAGAGCTTTTGATAATGTTCCACATGAGCACGCTTAAGGCATTAGTGTCGAAATGAGTGAAAAGATGAGCTAAAAGGAGAAGTGACTTTGCACTCATCAATGAAGTGACATTGTACTGAAGAGGTTCACTGAACATAGGGCTCCAGAGACTGCTTCTGTTCTCAATCCAACTGAAACGAACTGGAAAAGCCAGGAAAATCTTGTTTAAATGTGTCATTGAACAAAGGAGGATGAACAAAATCTGAAACTTTTGAAGTACCGGGGCAAAATTTGCAAAACAGTAGCAGACAACATTCAATGAGAAAGTAAAAGGTAGTGGGGGCGGAAATGGTGTGACTATTGGAAACTGAAACAGACGTAGGTGTGGTTGCAGATTCGGAGTTAAGATGTCCCGACGTTGTGAAAGAGAGCAACTCTAATTCTGAGTTGCTTTGTATCACCAGTCACATGTCTAAGGCTGTCACGTCGAAACAATGAAATGACATTGTACTGAAGAGATTCACTGAACATAGGGCTCCAGAAACAGCATCCAACTCATACAGTGCTGAAGATAGACACAAAATGCTGCGGGACAGGCAGCATCTTTGTAGAGAAGGAATGGGTGACATTTCGGGTTGAGACCCTTCTTCAGACTGTGTACAGTGCTGCACCTTGCCATGGAGCTTGAAGAGACACCTTTCCTATGGGAAAAGACTTGTGTCAGTGAGTTACTGTCCTCTCAGAGCCTGGCTACCTGTCCTGCGTGTATAGTCCGATTAAATAATTCAGCTGCAAGTCAGATCATGCCAACCTGGCTCAGTACTTTAGCCAGGGTAAGGCAGTCCGCTTGATATCAGTGAATTTGGGAAGCATGTTGGAGATTTTGTCAAATGTTATCTTTGTGCAGACCTCTATCTAGGTCCTATGTTTTTGAAATAACTCCCATAGTTGCCAAATTATATTCATGCCATGTACTGGCCATCCCCAATCAGGTGATGACCACCCACCCTCAACATTCAGTGGCATTTGCAATCATCAAGTCCCTCATCATCAAAATCATCCGATGTTGTTGAAGTTAGATGATGGCTTTAACAACATCAGATGATGTTGATGGTGAGCGATCACCAATGCTCAATGCTGTGACTACAAAAGGAGGTTGAAGATGGGCCATTCTGCAGGCCTTTCACCATTGACAAGACTCAAGTCATGTCTCTGGTGGTATAGAGCCCACTTGCTTCAAGTCCCTCCCCAAAATGTACCTCCCTGAAATTTCTCTCTCTATGACTAGGAGGCAAGTTTTGATTAATCCTGGTCTTGTGAAGTGCCTTAGAATTTTTTATATGAACCTTAAAACACAGTTATACATGTACAAATTGTTAGAATTATACAGTATTGAGCCACACTGACAAATAAGTACCATTTACAGTAATATTACAATAATCCCGTGTTATTCTCCCTACATTCACATCATCCCCACCAGATTCTACCATTCGCCTGTATGCCAAGGGTAATTTACAAGTGACCAATTAACCCACCACCACTGCTTCTAAACTAATGATATCCCAGTTCAGATTGCATTTAGTTTATTGTCATATACATCAAGGTGCATGAACATTTTTTATCATCTAAGCTCACAGAGTTAACAGTATACATACGATAATGCTAAATACAAGGATAAATATAACGATAGACTGTAAAACAGCAGAATGGTATACAATTGTCATGCAAAATCTGAGTAGGGTAAAAGAATATTATTAGTGCAATAAAAGAATAACCAAATGAGGTGGACTTCATGAAGAGTACGTGCAGCACCTCTGGGAATGGGAGTGTGAAAGAGGTAATTGATTCACTTGTCAACAGCAGAGGGAAATAAGTTGTTCTTAAGTCTGGGCTTTCAAGATCCAGAGGCTAGAGGAGAGAAATGGGTATATCCAGATGGCAGGCATATTTGACAATACCTACAGCCATCCAGATAGAATGCATCATGAAGATAGACAGGGTGGAAGGAAATGAGAAACCTGTCATGGACAGGACAGTGTTCATGAATCCCTGCAAGTTCAAGGGGTCAAGAGCAGAGCACTTGCCATTCCAGGCTATGGCGCATCCTGTCAGAATAGTTTCTATAGAGCATCTGTAGAAGTTTGAAATAATTTTTGTGGACATGCCGAATCTTCTCAGAAGTCCATGAAAGTAATTATGTTGATGCAATTTCTTTATCACCAGATCACTGTGAAGGAACCAGGTGAAGTCGATGATGATATCAATGTCTAGGAATTTGAAACTGTCGACCACATCAGCTTTGTTGATGAGCACAAGATTGTGTACACCCCCTCGCTTCCTGAGCTCAACGACCTACTCTGTCATCTTACTGACATTAAGGGCTTGGTTATTGACCTGGTGCCACGACATTAGGTCGGAGATCTCTTTCCTCTACTTCCGCTCATTGTTGTTGTAGATCCAACAGACAACAATGGTATCTTAAAGACCAAACCAATTTGGTATTGGACTGGCCACACAGTTCTGAGTCTACAGGAAGTAGAGCAAGTGACTGAGCAACCACCCTGAGAGGCATGAGTGTTAAGGGTCAGGGTGGAGGAAATGTTCTTACCAATTCTAACTGCCTCAGCTCTAGAGATTTAGGAATGAGCTTATTCTGTATTATGGTGTTGAAGGTTAAGTTGTATTCAATGAATAGCATCCGGCTGTAGGTGTTTTTATTGTCATGCTGCTCCAGGGCTCAATGTAATGCAAGAGACATATTGTCCATTGTAGAGTTAGTTTTTTGTCTGTGAATTGCAGGGAATCTCAATGATCCTGAAGACCGGCACAAATGTAAGCCATTACCAATCTTTCAAAACACTTCATTATGATCGATATGAGAGCTACTGGGTAGTAGTCATTGAGATAGATCTCCAATCTTTGAGATACCGTCTCATCATATACCAGGGAGGATCCCCTCTCTACAGAGGTTTCCCTGCATTTGCACCACTACTCTCCCAGCTGTTAACATATTGATGGCCAACAAGATTTCTCAACAAGAAATTTAACGAGTGCCCAACGTATAAAGGATTGGCTGGGAACTTTTTAAAATTCAATTGAGGCCATACCCAATGCAATGTCAAATTAGAGTTTCCTCCAGGGGGCTCTATACTCCAATGATCCAGGGTTCAAAGACCCAGATTCCCACTGGACCATAAAAATAGGGAACTCCCATCCTGCAGCCATGGCCCAGTATATTGCTGAATGGACTGCTTTTAGCTTAAAAACATTTGTTGTTTGTCTATGGCTCACAACCCTGTGTAAAGTTTTTGTGATGTTAAGATGCAAAGGATAATTTGTGACACTTGCCACTACCTTTTTTCCACTTTTCCCCACTGCGTTCATTTATACGGAGAGTTGATAATTCATCTTCATTGCAGATTATAATTCTTTATGCATATTCAGTCACAATTGATTGTGGCAATGGGCACGATATCCATTACCTCTCACTGAAAAATCTAGGCAGGCATTGGAAGCACTCCCTCCTAGCTGGCCATGTAACAAGAGGGGAAATTCATGGATATTAATTTTGAGATACAAGGGACTGCAGATGCTACAATATGGAGCAACAAACAAACTGCTGGAGGAACTCAACAGGCCAGGCAGCATCTGCGTAGGCAAAGGGAAGGTCGACATTTCGGGTCAAGACTCCACATCAGGACCATTGACTCATTGTTATTATTGCACTATTGTTTGTTTGTTTTTTATGTGTACGTATGTGTATATACTGTATATATATATTTGTGTGTGTGTGTGTGTGTGTGTGTATGGCTGAGTATGTGTATATACACACACATTGAACTTTTTTATTCTTGTTTATTATATTGTTTACAGTGTGCTCTGTTTACAGAGTACTGTGTGTACAAATTCTGTTGTGCTGCTGCAAATAAGAATTTCTTTGTTCTATCTGGGACATATGACAATAAAACACTCTTGACTCTTGACCTGATCGTAGTTTTAGGGTTATGCTGCCAGTGGACAATTTTGCGCAGTTCTTAGTGATATAAATGGTTAATTTATGCCTTATGCAATGTTTAAACATGAAACATCGGTAACATTGACCCATGGTGAGGGAAATTATTGAACTCTAAATGAGGATAATGGCTTATCTCAATTGTATTTACTATATAAATTTTGGATAAAGTATAGTATTTAAGAAAAAGATCTTGTCCCTCCATTGAAAAAACCTCCTGATCTTGAGGTACAGCGATCATTCCTGTTCAGTGTTAATACCAATATTAATATAAATATAGGCATCTGCAGTCTAGATACAAACAAACTGACCATCAAGCTTTTGAATAATAAAAATAATAAAATGACATTTGATCATTTTCAGAGGAGAGGACCCTCTACTCTGCCTCCCTGCCTCCTTTACATCTCTTCAAAGCAGTTCCTTTCTCTTCTCAATGGTGGGTTTGAGGAGACAGGAACTCAAAGGGTTAAACCAGCCACTAAAGCACATTGGATGGAATGCAAATGATTATAGTTCCTAAGAACTAGATTTGATAGAAAACTAACACAATCTGCTCTCCTTTTGTGAATAATGATCTGTTAAGAGAGTTGGAGAGGAGAGGAGGGGGCAGGAAGGAGGAACGCCCACAGCAGATTACTAACATCCATTGACAAGGGCATTTTATGTGTGTGTGAGGGGGTGGATTTAGAAAGAATGAAATGATCAGCCACAGCAACACCACAGGAACAACCATAATGGTGCTTTTCTCCGGGACTCACCAGGTTGATGAACGTGAGGAATTTCCAGCTGCCGCCATAGGTCTGGTGAGCCGGAATGTCGAGAGCTTTGAAGCTGCACAGGATGGAGAGGTAGGAGAGCAGAATGGCGACCCGCAGCACCTGAGAGGGGATGAGAGCCATGTTGCCGCTGTAGCTGCTGCTGCTGATGCTGCTGCTCCCCTCCCCTAGCAACCGCCCACAGCAACCGAACCTGTCACCATGGAGACACCCGCCTTGTGCCCAGGCTTCTGGCAGTCGCGGCATTGCCCAGGCCTTACAGCAACAAGGGTAATCCTATACTCTTGGATATTAGTCCCTGTGTGAAATATAGCAGGTCATCAGCATCAAACTACATTAATTATGCTGCTACATTTCTGCCTATGTATACTGAATGTATTCATTCCTGTCGGACTAAGAGGAAAATATTAATCAAATTTCTACTTTTAATCCCAATCTCTACATTATCTAACTAAATTTGTCTATCTATCTATCTATCTATCTATCTATCTATCTATCTATCTATCTATCTATCTATCTATCTATCTATCTATCTATCTATCTATCTATCTATCTATCTAGCATAACAGCAGAATTTGGCCATTCGGCCCATCGAGTCTGCTCCACCAAATGATCATAGGCAGAGACTATACAGGCCAAACAGATTAGTTCTCACCAGGTGAGAACCAATATCTTTCAGGCAGGCAGTTTGTTGGTATTGAGCATGAATTTAGGGAAGATTTAAATTGGATTAGCAGGGGAACAGAAATCAAGGGAAGTGAAGTTAATGCAGGAAATGGCATGAGGAAAATACCTGCCATCTTCAACTATCAAACAGTAATGTGGGGCCAATTGGCCTAATTCGGCTTCTGTGTCTTATGTTCTTATGTTCTGAAGGTGAACAAAGATTTGAAAGGGCAAAAAAAAACCCCTACTGTTATAAGAAAATACTATTTAATTTAGTTTAGAGATGCAGCATGGAAACAGGCCCTTCGACCCACTAAGTTCACGCTGACCATCAATCACTCGTTCACACTAGTTCCATGTTATCCCACTTTCGCATCCATTCCCTATACACTAGGGGCAATTTATAGTGACCAATTAACTTACATCTTTTGGACATGGAGAGAACTCATGCAGTCACAGGGAGAACGTGCAAACTCCATAGAGACAGCACCTATGGTCAGAATCAAATCCAGATCTCTGGCGCTGTGAGGCAACGGCTTTACCAGCTGCATCACTGTGTCACCCTAAGAAAGTTGCTGAGAAGGTTTGGAAGGCAATTAAAAAATCAACAGAAACGGCATCAGGCTGTGCCAATGAATGTAGTGATGAGAAAAATAAGTTTTCAGATGTTAGAAAATTGGCTTTAAGGTCAGCAGTAAAGAGGAATGACATAGCCACAGTAGAGCACATCAGAGAAATAGGCCCATCAACCCACTGAGTCTATAGTGACATTTATAAAAACCCTACTATATTCTCCCCATTTTCCCATCAACTCACCCGAGATTATACCACTCACCTACATGTCTGGGGAAATTTACAGGAGACAATTAAACTATCAATTCGCACACATTTGGAATGTGGGAGGAAGCTGGAGCATCCAGGAGAAACCCACTTGCTCACAGGGAGAATGTACAAACTCCACACAGACAGCATTTTGGAGTTGTAATCAAGGACTGTCGGGCTGCGTGGTGCAAGAATCATAGGGCTGCACGGCAGGCCTGGCTCGCCCGCTGCGAAACCGGTAAACCCACCTGGATGTTGGGGGAGTCCAGAACCAGGGGCCACAGTTTAAGAATAAGGAGTAAGCCATTTAGAACAGAGATGAGGAAACACTTTTTCTCACAGAGAGTGGTGAGTGTGGAATTCTCTGCCTCAGAGGGCGGTG
Organism: Amblyraja radiata; assembly: GCF_010909765.2. NCBI lineage: Eukaryota > Metazoa > Chordata > Chondrichthyes > Rajiformes > Rajidae > Amblyraja > Amblyraja radiata. The sequence goes on along the minus strand of NC_045963.1, from coordinate 59,460,500 downwards.
GAGGCAGGTTCTCTGGATGCTTTCAAGAGAGAGCTAGATAGGGCTCATAAAAATAGCGGAGTCAGGGGATATAGGGAGAAGGCAGGAACGGGGTACTGATTGGGGATGATCAGCCATGATCACATTGAGTGGCGGTGCTGGCTCGAAGGGCCGAATGGCCTACTCCTGCACCTATTGTCTATTGTCTATTGGCTCTACCAGCTGCACCACAGTTGCTTTCAACAGTAGTCTAAAGTCTTGGGTGCAAGAGTGGTGGAGCTAGTAGATCTGCTCCAATGATTTGGGTTCAATCCTTCCCATCAGTGCTGCATTCATTGCAGGATAAATAGACAATAGACAAGATTTCCGCTTCATAAATCCATGCTGACTCAGACCGATCCTGTTACTGCTCTCCGGGGCGGCATGGTTGCGTAGCAGTAGATTTTCTGCCTTACAGCATCGGAGACCCAGGTTCGATCCTGACTACGAGTGCTGGCTGTACGGAGTTTGAACATTCTCCCTGTGACCACATGGGGTGCAGGTGAATGGCAGGAACCGTGATGAATTGATGGGAGCGTGGGGAGAATAAAATGGGAAGTGGTAGAATTGGTGTAACTTTGAGCTTGATGTTTGGTACAGACTTGCAGAGCTGAATGGCCTGTTTCTGAGTTTCTATGAATCTAACAACTTGACGATAGGTGGTCAGATCAATTGGGCAGAAAAGTGACAAATAGAATTCAATGATGAGAAATGAGAGTTTCCACAATGCCACAAATTGATTAAATTGATCAATTGATTGAAAGTTACATGTTTGGATACAGGCCCTTCGGCCCACTGTGTCCACACTGAACATCCATCACCTGATCACACTAGTTCTCTGTTATCCCACTTTCTCCCTCCATAATACCTGCTAGGGGCAATTTACAGAGGCTAATTAACCTTCGTATCATTGGAATGTGGGGGGAAACTGGACCACCCGGAGGAAACAAACGCGGCATAGGGAGAACATGCAAACTCCACATAGACAGAACCTGAGGTCAGGATCAAACCCTGTTCCAAAGTGCTGTGAGGCAGCAGCTCCACCAACTGCTCCACCGAGCCATCCACAGTGATCTTGAGTAACTTGGAAGGAACAGAGGCGCCTTGGACTGTTCATCCACAAGCCCTTAAAGATTGCAGGGCAGGTGAGTAAGGTGGTTAAAAAGGAATTCAGAGTAATTTAAAAAGATGTTGCACAGGTAGATTGAAATGGGTCAAATGCCAGTAAATGGGATGAGCTTAGGTGGGCACCTTGGTTGGCATGGCCATATTGGGCTGAAGGGCCTGTTTCCATATATGACTGAATGACCACTTTCCTTTATTAACCAATGCAAAGGTATAAAGGAGTATAAACTGCTAGAACTAACCACAAATTGAGCTCTCAGTATAGTTCTGGTAACTACAACATAATGTAATGTCATTGAACTGAAGAGGCTACAGAGAAGTTTCATTAGGGGGCTGTCCCACTTCGGTGACCTAATCCGCGAGTTCTGCCGAGTTTGCACTCAACTCATACTCGCAGCATGGTCGACACGAGGTCGTAGGAGGTCTTTGTAACTCTCCTCCATGCTCGAGAGTGCTCCCCGCGTACTCGAGGCCTCAGCTAGGTCGAGGCATATTTTTCAACGTTGAAAAATGCCCGCGAGTGAAAAAAGGTCGCCATGTAAAAAATCGATACTTTTTTTACTCGTAGATTTAGTCATAGTAGGTCGTAGTAGGTTGGCATGTTAGTCGTAGGTAATCGAGGGTAGTCGAAGGTAGTCGTAGATAGTCTTCATCATAGTCGAAGGAAGGTCGAGGGAGGTCGAAGGAGATCGAAGGAGGTCGTCTTCACTCTCTACTATTCGGTGTCCAATTTTCCCGAAGTTAGTCATAGCTAGTCATAGCTAGTCGAAGCTGGTCTTCAACATAGTCGAAGGAGGTCGAAGGTCATTTTTCAAACTTTCCTAAACTCTTCTAAACTCGCCAATTAGGTCGCCCAAGTGGGACAGCCCCGTAAGGAAGTTGCTGGTATTGGAAATGTTGAGATATAGGGAGAGAACGTTTTCTTTGGCACAGTGGAATCTGAGGGAAGACTAGATTGAAGTGCATAAAATGGTGAGGAGCTTCGATAGTATAATTTGATAGGGCCTATTTCTCTCAGCAGACGGGTCAGAAATTAGGGGGCATGAATTTAAAGTATTTGGCAAGCATCAGAGGGGAGATAAGAAGCTCTTGTTTCCCTAAGAGGAAGGTAGGGGCCTGAAACTCAATGCATGAAAGGATGGCAGAGGGCAGACATTTTCCACTATATTAAACAGTGCTCAGGAATATACCTGAAGAGCTGTGATGTGCAGGGCTATGGGCCAATTTCAGGAAGATGGGATTACATTGTGCAGCTTTTGTTCAACCAGCATGGATATCATTGGCTGAAAAGTCTACTTTGTGTTGTAGATTTATCTAAATGTCTATGATTCGTACATCTATATATCCTTTTGTACATCTATCTATTCATTAACCTATCCACCTACTTTCCCATTACTCAATTTAAAACCATCATTAATGCCCTTCACCTACCAACAGTATATCGTATCCATCCATTTCATTATATAAATCATAGGGTCATAGAATTATACAGTGTGGAAATAAGCCCTTTGGCCCAACTTGCTCACACCAACCAATATGCTCCATCTGCACTGGTCCCACCTGCCTGCATTTGTCCCATATCCCGCAAAAAGGAACTGCAGATGCTGAACTCCGGAACAAAATACAAAGTGCTGGAAGATATCAGCAGGGCCGGCAGTATCTGGGGTTACTCCCAATCAGCTGCTTCCTCTAGTCCGCTTCCACCAATCAACGGCTTCCTCTAGACAATTTGTTTTAAATGTGTGATGGAACGTTGCAGAGTGGGCAATGCTGCACCAACCACTCCTGGGCCTCTGTGGAGCAAAGCCCCGCACTCTGTTTTTAAACTCACCAATATCTGGACATTGTTAGTCTATACAAGATAGCTTCCCGTTGCGTAAAGCAGCTTGTTTGAAAATGCACAAGGCACAGTTTATTCCTTCTCTAGGTTTAATTTATTCAATCATGCAGAGATAATGGGAAAATACTATAAATAACAATGCCATCCAAAACCCATAATGGAATTGGAATGCTTACGTTGAAAATCTCATTTTATGGCTGCAGTGTCATTGAGAATCCTCAATTAGATCATCTCTCTGTAATCATCTCCACCCACTCATTATTCATATTCATGGTCTCTCTTTTTTGCAGTTACAAGATAATATCCTAAAAGCCTCAAATGTGCATAAATGCACACAGAAGCTGAGATTGTTACATTGGGATGATTATCACTAAATGTTAACAAGCGGTGACAGATATTAAATGTCCCACTGATCCTAATTTTTTTTTTTTTTTCTAAGCAGAACATCGGTGATTTTGTTTCCATTTCATTCAGCAGATTTCTGCCAGTGTCCCCTAATTTATAAAATTGAGAATGTCCACTATTCGAAAGGAAAACTCGTGTCATCACTTTCAGGAAAATATTTCTCTCACCATCTGGCAGCAGAAATAATATGTTACATCTCGACAAATGGTGATAAGATGCAAAGCAAAAGAGATAGCAGGATTTTGTGCTTTCTGGTGAAGGTGTGACTCACGTCTGCAAGACAGAACCATGGTGTTCAAAGCTGACAGTGCACTGTAGATACATACGCACCCTCAGGTTAAACAACAAAACATTTACAATGTAGAAGAAATGACACAAAGTGCTGAAGTAACTCAACGGGTCCGGCAGCATATCTGGAGAACATTGATAGGTGACGTTTTGGGTTGGGCACCCTTCTTCAACAGACCCTTCTGCAAGACATTTGCAATACTTTGCTGCTCCGCTGGTAATATGTAGATTGTACATGCATCAATTGATTGATGAAAAGTCTTCAGTATGAAATATGAATTCTATTTATCTCTCCACAAATGCTGTTCAGTGTACGTTTATATGATAATTTTTGTTACAGGACTATTACAAAAAATATTAAAACCTATTACTGAAAAGTGACAATTAAAACTAGAAGGAGAGACCAATAGCCCTTGACTATATTATCAAGTACATATTTCAATGAAAGTTACTTCACAGGTGAGCAGAGTGGTGTAGACAGCTTTTGGCAAGTTGTCCTTCATCAGTAAGTGCATTGGACATAAAGTAAATTGGGACATTATGTTATAGTTGTGGTTGAGGGCACACTTGAAGTATTGTGTTTAGTTTTGTTTATCCTACTGTAGGAAAGATGCCATCAAGTTGGAAAGAGTGCAGAGAAGAGTTACGAGGATGTTGCCAGGACCCCAGGACAGAACATCAAGGGATCATCACTTCCTTCCGTCAATTCATCTTCACACTGCTTTGTCTGCGAAAGACTGGAAGTATCGTCAAGGATGTCTGTCATCTTGGCCATTTCTCTCTTCTGCCTTCTGGGACAAGATAAAGCAGCCTGAAAGCTTGGATGTCTAGACTCATTCCCACTATTATTTGACTCCTGAATCAATCACCTCTTCTACATCCTATTACCGAAGATGCTACCACGTTTTCTAACTTTAACTCCACCTCTTCGGTTATTCCCTTATTATATTTTTAATATTCTTTTTGCACTACAATCTTGCACCATTCTGCTGCTTTGCACTCATTGTTGTATTTTTTTGTTGCATTTATTGTTACTGTATGTATACTGTTTACTCTGTGAATAAACAAGGAATTTCATTGCATCCTGGTGTAAATGACAAGAAACTAATCAAGACTAATCGCAATCAATGGCAGGCCCCTGGGTGTGTTGTGGAACAGAGAGACGGATACAAGTACATCGTTCCCTGAAAGTGACAACATAATTAGATAGTGTGGTGAAGAAGACATATGAAACACCTACTTTCATCAGTTGGGTAATTGAGTAGAAGAATTGGGACGTCATGTTACAGTTATTGAAGACATTGGTGAGTCCGCACTTGGAATATTGTGTGCATATCTGGTCACTATACAATAGGAAGGATAGCATCAAGCTAGGGAGGCTGCAGAAGAAATTCATGAAGATGTTGCTGGCACGTCTTGTCTTGAGTTATTAGGAGAGACCGGGTAGGCTGAGGCTGTTTCCCCTTAAGCGAAGGAGGCTGAGGGGTGAGAACTTTGAGGTTTATAAAATCATGAGAGGCATAGATTAAAGTGTATGATCAGAGTATTTTATCCAGGGTAGGGAAGTCATAGAGTCATACAGTGTGGAATCAGGCCCTTCGTCCCAATTTGCCCACACTGACCAACATGTCCCATCTAAAATTAGAGGACAAGATATAAGGAGAGAGGGAAAAGATTTAAAGGGGATCTGATAGGCATGTTTTTCCACACAAGGGGGTGGAATGTACGTGGAATGAGCTGTCAGAGGAAATGAGAGATGAATACATGCAATTACAGCATTTAAAAGACATATGGTCAGGTTCAATGACAGGAAAGTTTGGATTGATATGGGCCCATAGTGGGTAAATGGGTCAAGGTCAGGTTAGCATCTTGATTGACATGGATGATTTGGGCTGCAGGGTCTGCTTCCCTGCTGTCTATCTATCTATATATCTATCTATCTATATATATATCCATCTAATCCTATCTATAACTCCATGACTCTGTGACAATACATTTTTGATCTGATAAAGGAGAGTCAACACAGGTTTGTAAAAGGCAATTCATGTTTGACTATCCTGATCCACTATTTAATAAAGTAACAGAAGGTTGAGGGGATTGCAGATGATGTTGTTCACACAGATTTTCAAAAGGAGATTAATAAAGTTCTACACTTTAGCTTAAATCATACCAATCCCAAAACGTCGCATATTCCTTTTTTTCAGAGATGCTGCCTGTCCCGCTAAGTTACTCCAGCATTTTGTGTCTATCTTTGGTGGTGATAAATGGTTGTTTTTCAAACTGAGTAATACTGAGCAGTGGGGTTCACCAGACAATGCAGGCACCTCTACTTTATAACATAGAATAAAGAACAGTACAATACAGCAACTGGCCCTTCAGCCCACAATGTCTGTGCCGAACATTATGTTCTGTGTTCTGCAAGCAGGGGCCCACACCACCCCCACCCACATACACCCCCTCCCCTACCCCTACCCTCACAACCCCCCACACCCTCCCTCCTACTAGGACCCAACGGGTCCCACTTAGTCTAGTCTTACCTTAAAGCTGTGTGCTCCAGTCATTAACATTTCCACCCTGGTAAAAAGATTCTGACCGCCTACCCTAATTTTATGAGCCTCCCCCCATGAATGCTGCTTGACCCAGCAAGTTCCTCCAGTGGTTTGATATTTGCTCTGGATTCCGGCATGTGCACTTTCATGTTTCTCCAGTCTATGAGATCGTTGGCCTTTATTTCAAGGGGCAGGGAAGTATGTATCTCTAAACTAAATTAAACTCAGCGGGTCAGGTGGAATCTGTAGGGGGAACGGACAGACAATGTTTCGGGCAGGACCCTTCTTCAGATACAGTCTGTCGAAGGGTCCCGACCTGAATCGTCGCCTGTCCTTTACCTCCTCAGATGCTGCCCGACCCATTGAATTCCTCCACCATTGAATTTTGCTCAAATTTCTAGTATCTGCATTTCTTTGTGTCACCAAATGGCGTATTCAGCTCTTATTTTCTATGCTTTTTAAATCATACCAATCCCAGATTTAAAATGAACACACATTAATTCCAGATGATGAAATTCAGATTCCCGAATCCAGATTTAAACTGGATTGACATCAGCTACTGTTTGTGGAAGACAGGCCCACATTTTTCCCACCGTTTGTAAAGTTGTTTCTTAACTTTACTCCTGAATGATTTTCCTGGAGGTTTGAATCTCCAATCCATTGATGTACCATCTGAGACCAGTGGACACAGCTGCTGTTTCTCCACCCAAACAATCTCCTTAAAGACCGTGAATGCTGTACAAGATCACCTGTAACCCTCAATTGAATGATCACTCTTCGTGACTTCATTCTCAAGGGCTACACATTGTTCGAGCAAAATCCACACCGGGCTTCCTCCGAGGACATTGGTGCCCAGACTTACCAGGCTCCAGTGAGTGGTCTAACGTCTATAATCAGGAGTTACATCCGCAAATTTTGGTATGATCAGATCCATTTGCTGGCTCAGCAAGGCATTCCACGTTGTCAAATTGTTGTAACACCAGATTAAAATATTGGCAGCACACCTGTTGAGGGTGTCTCTTTACCTATTACAGGAACAGCAGTACACGTCTCTCAACATTCACACACCCTCTCCTGTGACAATCATGTTCTCCCTGCAAGTGTCCTTGACTGACTGACAGTGTTACTCCAGCAGCCCTTCACACTGACTTTGTTGATGAAAAATTCCCACAAGGCGGAAACCTGTAGTACAAACAGAACATGAAGTGTCACCCCATTAAAGAATTTTGCAATGGCCTTGCTTATATTGTTTCTACCTTTGCAGCTCCTCCAGTAATAAAGCAACTCATAACAGAATTGGACAGATAGTGGGAAGACTTTTCAGTTCAGGTCAAAACCTTTTGCCATAACTAGGAAAAGCCAAAAGCATCTTGAGCAAAAAAAGCAAACTGTCAGCAGAATTCAGCAGGTTAGGCAGCATCTGTGGACTGGTGACGTTTCGAGTCGGAGCCTTATTCAGACTGATGAAAATCTTGGAGAATCCTCTCTAATAGCCTCTCCTCCACTGAAATAAGGCTCACTGGCCTATAATTTCCTGATTATCCCTATTTCACTTCTTAACCAAAGGGAACGTTGGCTGATGAGAACATGTCTCCTCTGCCCAGCCTTACCCCGCTGGTTAGTGTTGTATGTTAGTTGTAAAATCATACCCTGTAGGGATTTTAAGTCCACAGATACAGTTGCAGCAAAAACAAAAATAAACACTTGACATGTTCTATAATTCTATTAAAAAAAATGTAATCGACAAATTTGATTGTCTGCATCTATTTGTGGTGCATCTATAGGTGGTGCATACATATAAATACCTTGGAGTGCACCTTGATAACAAACTGGACTGGTCTGTCAACTCTGACTCCCTCTGCAAAAAAGGCCAGAGCAGACTCTTTTTCCTCAGAAGGCTCAAATCCTTCAATGTGTGTAATGCTATGCTGCACATGTTTTACAACACTGTGGTTGCAAGTGTTATTTTCTACGCTGTTGTCTGCTGGGGCAACAGCATTAGTGCAAAAAACAACAAGAAGCTGGACAAACTGGTTAAACGAGCTAGCTCAGTGCTGGAGGGGAGAGTAGACTCTGGGATGGATGTGCTTGAGAGGCGTATGAGGCACAAGGTGTAGGTCATCCTGAAAAACCCCGGGCATCCCCTCCATGTAATTCTGGAGAGTCAAAAGAGCATTCGGAACAACAACCGGCTCCTCTCCCAGCCCTGTAGAACGGAGCGGTTCATGAGATCCTTCACCCCTGTAGCCATTAGATTTTATAATTTGGACCGCTAGGCTGTAGGGGGATGCATTTTGCAATTTTTAATTGTTAATTATTGGTCTTTTTAAGTATTTATTGCTCTCAGGTAGTGTCCACATTGTATTCTATGTATTTTCTGTCTGCGTTCGTTTTGAATCTGTGGGTTTGTTGGTTGGGGGCTTCTGGACATCTGAATTTCCCTGAGGGGATCAATAAAGTATTTATTATTATTTATTATTATTTATTATTATTTGGCAATGTAATTGTATGTTGTTTAGTTTCCTAGTTCCCAGTTGATTAAAATAGACTCTCAACTTTTATGAGCCAATTAGATAGGTACATGAATAGGACAGGTTTAGAGGGATATGGGCCAAACTCAGCCAAGTAGGACTAGTGTAGATGGGACATGTTGGCAATGTTGAGCCGAAGGGCCTGTTTCCACACTGTACGACTCTATGACTTTATGACTCTCTGACAAAGATGAGGTGTCCCCTCCCACCATCCACGCTCCCCAACTCACCAGTGGTCCTTTCCAATGTAGAGAATAGTCTTGTTTAGTTGGTATATTTTCATTTCACATTCTTAAATAATAATGTTATCATGTCCCAATGGTCCATGTGTCAATGTTCTTGGGGTGAGAAGCTGTGCCTTTAATGCTGGTGTTAACTGCATGTGCTAGGACATGCCATGGAACTTCACTCATGCACTAATGGGTCAAGTGTGTTGCTAAACTCACCAGAGAAGGGGATACTGAACTTCATCAGGATAATGAACAAGTCATTTAAAATGGAGGTGCATAGAAATTCCTTTTTGCAGAAGATTGTGAAGATTGTGAAGTCTGCCCAACTGGTTGGGAAGTTAAATCAATAGAAATATTTAAACGTTGAGTTATTCCAGCATTTTGTGTTTATCTGTAGTGTAAACCATCATCTGCAGTTCCTTGTTACACAGTGTATATCAGCCACTGCATTTATCTGTCAGCAACAATATTGCTCATTCAGGGAACACCCTTAATACAACAAAATCACCAAAACACTGCCAGGAGTATTTAACACAAATAATTGAGGCTAGTCCACTGGGAGAGTGATTTGGGCTGTCAAGGAAGACTTTGGGCCAGGGAGGTTTACTCTGCAGGATGACTGAAGGGCTCAGATAACAATGGAGAGCTTCAGGGGAGCAACTTCAGAGCTTGGGGCCTTGGCAGCAGAAAGCACGGCAGCAGAAAGCACGGAGAGGTCGAAGGGTCGCAGGGCAGAAGGAGATTCTGTTCCAAACTCTGCCTCTCACCACTTCTCCATCTGGGAGTGTTTATCAAGCTGTGATTCTCTCAGCCCCTCCCTGTCTCCGTGGGATAGTGTTGTCAGCCGGTACCAACCACCTCTGCCCCGATCCATTACCACACCTGTTGTGAGCCGTCATTACTCACAGTTTCACTCTACGGCAGCTTTGCGGTCTCAGCTTTCTCATTTGCTTGAGTCTTCTGCCCCCACACTTACACGCCAGAACACACAGACACTTGCTTGCCGGCACAAGCAGTTCACCTCACTCACCTTCATTCCACTCCATTCACCGATTTATTTAAATGAGCAAATCACATTTATTTTCTAAAACATTTGACGGTGCATTGATGATGCATATAAAATTTTGCACTATGGAAACAGGCCATTTAGCCCACCACGTTCATGCTAGCCCATGGACCCATCCATTTAATCAATGTAAATCCCAATTTATCCGTAAAAACTTCTATGCCAAGGCAATTTAAGTGCTCATCTGGAGACACTTGCAGCTAGTGATTCTGCTTTCATAGAAACATAGAAACATAGAAACACTCACTCCAGCAATGCATCCAGGTACTGACCATACTCTGGGTGTAATAGGTCTTCCTCGGATCCCCTGTAAACTCTTTCTCCTTTCTCTAAACCTCTGTCCTACAATCAATACAATCAGTTTTATTCTACCGCTTTAATCCACGTGATATGGGGTAAACTATCTATCGTGCAGTCTGTCGTGTCTATACTCCTCGTGATATTATATCATTCAATCATGTTTCCACTTGAACTTATCTGCTCCAGGGAAAGCAGACCTAGCTTCCCAGAAGATGGACACAAAATACTGGAGTAACTCAGTGGGTCGGGCGGCATCTCTGGAGAAATTCAATAGGTGCTGTTTTGGGTCGGAACCCTTCTTCAGACCAGATCAGCTTTCTAGTCTCTCCTTACAATGCTCCACTCCAGGTAATATCCTGATGAAACTCTCTGGAACCTTTCTCTGTACCCTTGGATAGAGTAGATGTGGAGAGGATGTTTCCACTAGTGGGAGAGTCGAGGACTAGAGGTCATAGCCGCAGAATTAAAGGGCGATCTTTTAGGTAGGAGATGAGGAGGGATTTCTTTAGTCAGAGGGTGGTGAATCTGTGGAATTCTTTGCCACAGAAGGCTGTGGAGACAAAGTCAGTGGATATATTGAAGGTAGAGATATATAAATTCTTGATTAGTACGGGTGTTAGGGGTTATGGGGAGAATGCAGTAGAATGGGGTTTGGAAGGAGAGATAGATCAGCCATGATTGAATGACAGAGTAGACGTGGGCTGTCTGGCCTAATTCTACTATTCTTTATGTCATTCATATGTCCTTTTGTCGTTATGTGACAGGCACGCAATCAGAGCACAATTACAGCCTTGATGCTGGGAAGGTTAGTAGAAGGGTTTCAATCGCAGTGCAGACTGGGAACAGGCAGGACTGTGGCATTGCTCCACCCCCTTTCTCAGCCTTCCCCACTGGAATATGGCACCTCACACCTCCGACAGGTCCCCCATTAGTGTGGAGCTAATGACGAGACAATTTGAAAGCTGTCCGTGTTTAGTAACTCAGTCATCAAGCTGCGGCACACAAACAGTTGCATTTAAACGCACTCGAAGGCCAGCTCCAAGTCATTGCTGACTCAATTACTGACGAGAATGGGCCTAAACCTAAACATCCATAAAACAAAAATGATCTACCAAATTCCTCCCACTACATCACATAATTTACTGACACCAAAAATTCAATTTGACAGATGTAGACCAGCTCTAAGTGATGGAAGACATTGCTAATGAAATTCACCATTGATTCTTGTCTGTGGATATAATATTTAAACACAAGTGTGCATGCGCAAGGGTGTGCTGAGTATGAATGAATGTGTAAGTGTGTGCCTGCAATTGTTTGTGTCGTGTGTGTGAATGTTTGTGCTTGCAGCTCTACGTGCTGTGTGCTGTGTGTGCAGGCACGGAAATCGCTATCAAAATATGGAGGGGACCGGGTGACAGGGGGGACACAATTTCTTGGCAGCCGCGCGCGCATGCGCACACACACACACACACACGCGAGGCTTCGGAAGCTCAGTCCAGCGCTAAATGCAGCTCAACTCTGCCTGTCTCGCCAGGTTAACCTACAGCCCTGCCTGGACTGACGGGACACCAGCGCTGCTTCTCCACGCTGACTGTAAGCCAGGGCCATATTTCCCGCAAGTCCAGACAGGGCTGATGGTTAGCCTGGTGGGACAGGCAGAGCTGAGATGGGTTTAGCACTGCTTCCCTGCACTGGCTGTGGGCCTGGGGGCACCGCGCCCATCTGACTCCTGACGTCTCGGGCCACCCCCGGGCGTGGAGGGGGCATTCGGGTGGGGACGGAACAGCGCCGGAGAGCCAGGATCGATTCTGGCTGCGGATGAGGTGCAGGTCTGTGCCGAGAGTGTTTTGGCACGTCTCCATCCTCCAATCACCGCGCTGAATTATCATGTCCCGCCCCCATTGCCTGCTGACCGACGTCTCTCTCGTCCAATCAGCGCCCTCGATCAGCAGTCCCACCCCCACTGTCTCGCGGAAAGCGGTGATTTCATCGGTTTTTAAAATCCGGCTTACAAAAATGGGGGACGTGTCCCACCTGCCCCCCCCCCCCCCCCCCCCCCCACCGGGATTTCCGCCCCTGTGTGTGTGTGCATGTAAAGCTGAAAAGAATTCACACACTGGGATATTTTTCATTGGAGACTATCTGACCTCATTCAGGTTCTCAAGTTATATGTGCAAGAGGGGATTCAGTTAATTCCAACATAAGTTACTGTCTACAGTCTAAAATATTTTCTGCTGTTGGTTTGAAACCACATACTATGCAACAATAGAGTCTTCTTGTGAGTTATTTTACCCGGACGTTTGCAAAGCTGTGGTGGGAAATGGGGTGGGGTAGGAGGATTGTAATTTTTGCAAAGGAGAAAGCAGGTTGCAGAATTGCCTCCTATTTTTCAATCAGGTCCCTTAGAAAAATACATTATTCCCACATCCCATGTATGCGCCCCAATGTATTATCTTAACACCTGGAGGCATCTTAATTCTGTGTCAATGCTGTCTTTTACTTTCTTACAGTATTTCTTTCAATTGTTGAGTCAGTATGAAGTGGGTTATATTCTGATAGCAATTCTTCCATTGGGCATTATATCCAGATTGTGTGTGTGTGTGTGTGTGTGTGTGTGTGTGTGTGTGTGTGTGTGTGTGTGTGTGTGTGTGTGTGTGTGTGTGTGTGTGTGTGTGTGTGTTGTGTGTGTGTGTGTGTGTGTGTGTGTGTGTGTGTGTGTGTGTGTGTGTGTGTGTGTGTGTGTGTGTGTGTGTGTGTGTGTGTGTGTGTGTTTACTAAAAACATAAATAAAACCTAAATTAAAATCTGAATACCTGCACCTCTCTGTGGTCTTCCAACCCCACCTCATGATTATTTTCGATCATTTGATCATTCTTCCATTAGAGTTCCCAGGCTCTAAATTTATTCCTTCTCACTTAAGTCCTTCTGATTAGGTATTGCACAACATGTAATTTAACAAAATTGTAGCATGCAGTATTAGGGTTAAATAGACTGGTGAGGATAGAGAATTGGTTAATGGCCAGAAAACAGACAGTAGGAATGAATGAAGGGTTGTCGAGATCATTGCTGAGGAACCAGTGCATATAGTGCACTTGACAATATCCAACTCTGCTGATACTATAATGCTGGTGGCAACATGGGCATTGAGCAAGATGCCAAAAGGCTTCTGTTAAGTGAATGAATGGGCACGGGTAATGAAATATAATTTAGAATTACGTGAATTCATCATTTCAGCCGCAAAATTGCTATGCAGACAATTATCAGTGCTGGAAGAACTCAGCAGGCCAAGCAGCATCTGTGGAGACGAGAGGTGGAAGTTGACATTTCAGTTCAAGACACTGCACCAGGAGCGAGAGGGAAGAGGAAATGTTGCCAGCGTATCGCTGTGTGGGAGAGGGTTGGGATAGGCCAGATGAAAAGGGGTTGATGGACTCAGATGGGGAATATTGAAACAGAGGCTAGTAGGTGAGAGAGAAGCTGAACCAGACAAGGGGTACTAGATGGAGTGAAGATGATGGGTAGATGGATCCAGGCCAGGTTGTGAGACAGAGGATGGCAGGTGATAGATGGAACTAGATGGAGAGAGGATGATAGGTAGATGGAACCAGAGAGGGGCGTATTGAGACAAGAGGCTGGTAGATGATAGGTGAAATTAAATGGGAAGGTGATGATGGTTGATGGAACCAGTTAGAGAGGGGAGGGCTGGAAATGGGAAAAATAAACAAGTGGAGAAGATATTCAGGTGGATAGGTGAGTGTGTGAGAAATAATTTGGAAAATTCACTGTTCTTACCATCGAGTGGGTAAGTTACCCAAGCAACATATGACATGTATTTCATCCAATTTATGTTTGGCCATTCCTTAATAATGGAAAAGTCCAAGGACCAGTCAGGTCAGTGTGGGAATAGTAGGAAGAGTTAAAATGACATGCAAGCAAAAGCTCCAGATGGCCATTGTGGACATAGCTCAGGTGCTCTGTCTGAGTCCAACTGGTCTACATAAAGTCATAGTCATAGAGTCATAGAATCAGTCAGTGAGGTCCTTTGGCCCAACTTGTCCATGCTGTGCCCATGCTCCATTTACAATTGTTGACAACTATCTGCACTAACACCCACTACAGTGTCATACACATGGACACAGCAGTGGAGCTGCTGCCTTTCAGCGTCAGAGACCCAGGTTCGATCCGGACTAAGGGTGCTTGTCCGAAGTTTGTACGTTCTCCTCGTGACCTGCATAGGTTTTCTCCGGGATCTCCGGTTTCCTCCCACACTCCAAAGACATACAGGTTTATAGGTTAAATGGCTTGGTATAATTGTAAATTGTCCCTAAGTTGTGTAGGATAGTGTTAATGAGTGGGATTGCTGGTCAGTGCGAACTTGGTGGGTCAAAGGGCTATTTCCGAGCTGTATCTCTAAACTAAACTAAACTAAACTAAACTCATCAAAACCTGAGTCTATCTGCTTGTGATGCTGCTGCACGTAGGATTCTCATTGTACTTGTACCTCATCGCACTTGTGCATATGACAATAAACTCATATTGAATTGATTTGTCTTGACTGGGTACTCAGAATCAAACAGGATGCTCAGTAAATTCAAGGCTGCAATCAATGGAGTTTTCACTGGAACGTCGAGGGATATGGGGATTGTGCAGGAATGTGCAGCTGTTGTCTGAAGATCAGCCATGTTGTCATAGCCCCATGGGTCGAAGCAAGATCCTGGGACCATGTGGCTCTATCACCATCTATCCCTTTGCTTTCCCAGAGGGAGGCATCCCATTGATTTCCCACACATTTCACGAATGGCAGACAGAAACCGAGGCTACTGCTAGTTTCCAACGCTGGCCTCATCTTTCCATTGAAGTCATTCTCCTCAGCTCAGCTGGGGAATTGAACCTAACAACATCACAGTCTGAAATGCAAAGTATTTCCTGACAGACTCAGATGCTGAACTAAAACGGCGTGGAGCTAACAGTACTCTTATTCTTCTTCTGTGTAGTGTTGAGAGCCAAGGGAAGTCATCCTATCACTAAAGTTACTTCCAAAAGTGAATTTAACATCTTGCTGGTGGTGGCTGCTGTTCGTAGGCCACTTCCAGGCCTGGAACTCACAGGAGCCTTAAATGCACATGTGTGTTTTTATTTCAGATGCACTCAGTGCCAGTATCCTAATAAATCACAAAAAAAACACAGAGAACTGCTAAAACATATGCATCTTAGATATTCTACTCTCAGGGTGATATTAATAGACCCTTCAGCTCACTGAGTCAGCACCAGCATTCAAGCGCTTGCTTTTCTGATCCCTCACTAATCCCGTTTTTATTCTCCCCACCTTCTCATC
Organism: Amblyraja radiata; assembly: GCF_010909765.2. Classification (NCBI taxonomy): domain Eukaryota; kingdom Metazoa; phylum Chordata; class Chondrichthyes; order Rajiformes; family Rajidae; genus Amblyraja; species Amblyraja radiata. The sequence continues at coordinate 59,444,813 of NC_045963.1, read as the reverse complement.
GACTCTCCCTGCCCACAGGCTTTCACACTCATCTGCACACTGGGCACAATTTGCAGTGGCAAACTAACCCACCAACCTGCAGGTTTTCCAGACGTAGGAGGAAACCGGAGCACCCTGAGGAAATCCACAGAGTCACAGGGAGAACATGCAAACCCCACACAAAGGGCACCCAAGGTCAGGATCGAACTCGGGTCACTGGAGCTGTGAGACAGCAGCACTACTAGCTGTGCCATGTTGACACCTCATCTACTCTGACCAGCTACCCAACAGGTATACGCAAAGATCACATCAGTCACATACTCACATCCACTGCTCTACTTCCCAATAGGCCAACTCCTGCACAACACTCAAAATCAATTGAGTTTTGATATTCTCCTGCATGCCTCTTGCAGGAATTTACATGGTTTCTGCTTCTGTCTTCCATCTTCCACCTTCACGCATCCCTTTGTCTGAGGAGGGGCTCCAACCCGGTACGTCACCTCCGCAGATGCTGCCTGACTCCTCCAACACTTTGTGGCTTGCCCTTTGTCCTGCTTCTTCCAACATCATTCTAATATCTGACTTCTGAAAGGAAAACAAATATAACTTCAGATGCTGGTGACTGAAATTAAAAAGAGAGATGCTAGAAAACATCAGCTAATCAAGAAACGAGATAACTGGTTCAAGTCCTGATGCATGGACTTGACCAGAAATGTCAACTATTCCTCTGATTCCACAAAATCTACTCGACCGATTGAGTTTCTCCAGCAGTTTCTTATTAGCTCCATGTTTATAGCATCTGCTGTCTCTTGCATCTTCGATTGGTTAAACCATGAACTGGTTTCTCTGTCCACAGATGCCACTAAACTGACTGAGTTCTTCTCTTTTTTTATCCCACTTGTGAGATGCTGTTAAGGCACAACAGCTCCATCTTGTTTTAGTTGTTTCTCTCTGTAATTGAATATTTCTGCCTCAACTGCTTCTATTCCAATCTCCTTCTCAAAGATTTGTTGAACTACACTCAATTGTCACAGAGTCATAGCGACATAGAGCATGGAAACACATCCTTCATCTCAAAGAATAGCTGGGCTATTTTACTCTTAGCTGGGAGAAACTAGTGCCTCCTGCCTGCATTTGACCCGTATCCCTCTAAACCTTTCCTATCCATGTACCTATCCAAACTTTACCTGCACATGTAGCTGTCAATGGCATCACCAGTGTTCAGCAAGAGCATGACTTGTGCGGTATGGCATCCTTTGGTAGCTTTGGCAAACATTTGCTAATTGATGTCCCATTGTTACCTTCAAGTTCCTTGTAACTTGTCTTTTCAGTGCTTCTTTGCCAATTACAGTCGTACAATCACAGAGAGATACAGCACAGAAACAAGTCCCTCAACCCATCTGGTCTATGCTGACTATCAAGCACTCATCCACATAAATCACATGTTATACTCCCCATATCCCCATCAGTGCATCCCTAGTTCTACCACTCCTCTACACCATTGGGGTAATTCGCAGCGGCCAATTAACCCACCAACACTCACCTCTTTAGGATGTGAGAGGAAAGTGCAGCACCTGGAGAAATCCTGAGGTCATGGGGAGAATGGGCAAACTCCACACAGACAACATCTGATGTCAGGATAGAACCAGGGTCGCTAAAGCTGTGAAGAAGCAGTACAGTGTAGGAAGGAACTGCAGATGCTGGTTTACACCGAAGATAGACACAAAATGCTGGAGTAATTCAGCGGGACATGCACCATCGCTGGAGAGAAGGAATGGGTGATGTTTTGGGTCGAGACTGTTCTTCAGACTTGCTGTACAATCAGCCGTCCAACTGTACTACCTAATGGAAGGAGTTGTGTCCAATGGGATGGTGTACAGTAACAGGGAATAGGAAGGCGCTGTTATTAGGCTTAACTGCTGGCATTTCAAGATCTTTAATCCCGCCCAGTATACAAAACTTGTGCACATTATCGTTGTATTCTCAATACCTGCATTTTTAGTGTGAAGTTCTGCTAAATTCCATCTTCCCATGTAATTTGACAGCTCATTGAACATAACCTTTGTAATAAGTCAAGTCGTACACACGTCAAGATACAACACATATTTATTAAAGTCCACTTACAGCATTGGTCTGCAGGACATTACAGTAACCAGTAGTTACTTCGACTGAATTACGTAGGCAAGATCTTGGTAATATAAATCGCATATTAGGCGGAGCAACTACTAACAAGCACTACAATTGGTTAGTAGGAAATAACCAATCTACAACCTTGTTCTGTCGACGACTCATATCATCAGATATAGTGTCATCTAGTCGGACATTTGTCTTATTCAGTCCATCCTTTTTAAGATTTCTCATATAGCTTTTTGAGATCAAGATCTTTCTGCATGGGAGATGAACACAAAATACTGGAGTAACTCACTGGGTCAGGCAGCATCTTTGGATCACAGGTATAGGTGACATTTCGGATTGAAACCCTTCTTCAGCATTTTTCTGCATGAGGCCTGACCCGAAACATCGTCTGTCCAGTTCTCTCCACAGATGCTACCTCACCTCCTCAATTTCTCCAGCGCATTGTTTAGTGTTCAAGACGCCATCATCTGCAGTTTCTTGTGCCTTCATCTTTCTGTGTGTTCTTGGCTTTCCCCATTCTTCTGGGATGAAATTCATTTTCTATGATTTCCATTGTGACGATTGTTCTCAAGCCCACACACGTATTAATTGACAAGTGTGCTGACTCTCCTCATCTTCATTCACCTAAACACAAGGTACATGACGGATCTAGACTCATCACAGCTTGGGCATCCCTTGTGGCAGCTTTACAGGAGACCTGGTCACCTCCTTTCTCCCTTCAGTTCTGCTCACTGACTCAATGACTGGTTTGCTACTCATCCTCCCACCTCAAGCAATGGCACGATTCCCTCTGAAATCTTTCATTCTTTGTACGATTCAGCACTTTCTTCAGAGCCACTGAACCACTCTTTGATCTCGCCTCTTAAGCGGGAGTAACCTTTGTCCGTGTGATAAAGCCTTTATTATTTCACTGATATGAGATTAAACCACAAGATTTAGCGCAGGAAAAACCTTTATAGGTGCCAAAGTTGTTGGGTTGTAGAAGATAATGGCAAGGTTAGTGATTAAAGTGGACACTCTGTCAACAGCTAAAAATAGATTGGGTAGGTGTGGGTGAATGAATGAATCAATCAAGCAGAGGATCAGGAGGGCCAAAAGGAGTCAAGAAATGTATTTTGCAAGTAGGATTAAAGAAAATCCCATGGCATTATGGATATACATTAAAAACAAGAAGGTAACTAGGAAGAAGATAGGACTCCTCAAAGATAAAGAAGGCAATTTATGCTCGGTGAATGTAGTTCAGGTACTAACAAGTACTTTGCATCAGTAAAAGGACACAATGTGCTGGAGTAACTCAATGGGCTATACAGCATTTCTGGAGAACATAGATAGGTAACATTTCGGGTTAGGACCCGAAAAATCTAAAGAAGAGTCCCGACCCACATCGTCACCTATCCGTGTTATCGGAGATGCTGCCTGATCCACTGTGCTACTCCATCACTTTGTATCCTTTTGTGTAAACCACCATCTGTAGTTCCTTGTTTTTATACTTTGCATCAGTGTTCACCAAGAAGAAGGCCATGGAGAATAGTGAAATCACTGTTAGTTATTATATGCAAGGGTATTATGAAATCCAGAAAAAAACTGTGTTAGATCTCTTAAAGAATATTAAAGTGGATAAGATCCCAGGATCTGTTGGAATCTATCCCAGGTTGTTGAAAGAGGTAAAAGAGAAGATTATTGGAGATTGATGAAGATCTTTGTGCACTGAATAGTAGCCAATGTTTGTTTAAGAAGAGGAATAGGGAAAATCCAGGAAATTGCAGGCCAGTGAGCCTCACCCGAATGAAAGGGAAGCAATTGCAGAGGATAATAAGAGATAGGATTTACTCACATTTGGAAGAGAAAGGGTGGTGGGTGTATGGACCAAGCTGCCAGAGGAGGTAATTGAGGCTGGGACTATCCCATTGTTTAAGAAACTGTTAGACAGGTACATGAATAGGACAGGTTTGGAGGGATATGGACCAAACGCAGGCAAGTGGGACTAATGTAGCTGGGACATTGTTGGCTGGTGTGGGCGAGTTGGGCCTTTCTTCCAGGATAGTAAAATCAAACACTAGAGTGATGTTGGCTTCAGTGAGAAAGCAAATGCTGTGTAAAGGCAGGGAAGTCTCATTCACACCCAGACAATCACAGATGGTTTTGGTCTTATTGCAGGAGGCACATACTCACTTTTACAGTACATTAATTTAAAGAAGTTGATTTGTGGGACAAAGGGGATTGACATATACGGAAAGGTTGCACAGAGCATGCATGTGCTCACTGGGGTTTGAAAGAATACGAGGTGATCTTCGTGCAAGGGCTTGAGGGGGTAGGTGCTGGGAGGATGCTTCCCATGGAGGGAAGTCTCAGTGGACATAGCCCCTCATTTAAGATGAAGGTGAGGAGGAATTTATTCTAGCAATGTGTTGTGGAAATTTACAAATCTCTACCACAGACAGCTTGAGCAAGTGATATATTTTTGATATATTGTGGAGACCAGGGTTATGGGGATGAGGCAGGAGAGTAGAGTTTGAGACCAAGCTGAGCTATCATTATGATTGACTCAAGGCATCATACCAGTCTAGCCCTTGACATGAAGTTCCGGATGCATGTTCTTCAACCAAACCCATCTATTTGGATTAGGAATACATTATATCAATTCTATTCAAACAAGAATGGTTCAATAGTCCTGCCCAATGCTTATTCAGGAGATGTAAGGAAATAGACGAAGGGGATAAGGGTTTCATTCCTATTATGTCATAAGGTCATAAGTGATATTAGAATTAGGTCATTCAGCCCATCAAGTCTACTCCACCATTCAATCATGGCTGATCTATCTCCCCCTCCTAACCCCATTCTCCTGCCTTCTCCCCATAACCTCTGACACCTGTACTAATTAAGAATCTATCCATCTCTGCCTTAAAAAATATCCACTGACTTGGCCTCCACAGCCTTCTGTGGCAAAGAATAGAAAGATTAAACAAGAACTTACCATTTGAAGTTTGATCTTTATTTTATGAAAAGTTGAAGTGAGGGATTACGTGCAGAGCCCACCAGCCCGCATGTGCACCAATCTTCAGAGCAACTGTGTGAAGCCACAGACCAGTTGTACTGATTTAAACTATAGAAAGATTAACGACCCTAGAACTACTGGATGATCTTTATGAGAATCAGGGTTGGGAGTGGAGGGCATGTAATCCCTCACTTCAACTTCTCATAAAATAAAGATCAAACTTCAAACGGTAAGTTCTCGTTTAATCTTTCTATTTTATTTCGAAGTCACGTGAGTGACTACGTGAAGCCTTCAAAGCTCTGTGGTTTCATGCACTAACCCAATCTGTGTGTGAAACACTTAAACAGATAAACCATAAATGGTAGAAAACATGGGTTATTAATACCATGATGCTAACTCGTATACATGGCCATTGCTCTTAATCGGACCACAGTCCCAATTGGCGTTGAGTTAGACAATAACTCATGCAACACTGTTCAGAATTTTATCTGCACACATTCAGGCATATTCAACCCAATTTTATAACTTCTGAAACCGCACTATGTAAGCCTTCTGCTGTATGATGAAAAACAAATATCCATTCTATTGGCTGTTAATGAGCCATCAGCAATCTCTTGAGAGACTATTAAATAACAATGAAGAAACTATCCTTTATCTCATAGGTACTAGCAAGCTCGGTGTACCTGTATACACAATAACACCCCCAATCTCCGATCTGGTGGGTATGCTGTCACCTCCAAATATACGCAACCATGCCCGTTTAGCTTTATGAGATCATTCCCATAAGCTGCCCTCATGTCAGTTATGACCCAGAGACCGAGCCAGAGATTGAATAAAGACTGTGTTCCTTGTGTTGAAATCAGTTGCTAAAGCATAATCAACTTAAAAGATACTGCTCCCATTAGGAATACCGTAGATGAATGGCTGCATAATAATTTACTGATATACATTGCACACTACTATGAGTGTAGGCTTATAGAGTGGTCATAAAAAGACACCTTGCATAACGTTAGTGAACAGCGGATGAAGAACCAATCATTTATTGTCCCATTTATGGGACTATAGAGAATGACAAAGCAGCACAAGCAGTGTCAATTGTGCAATCACATAATCGCTTTTCTAAGGCCAAACTGAAAGCAACACAAACCTCTGTTACTTCCGCTTAAAAGTAACTCACATGTCTTGTTCACAAACTTCCCATACAATCGTGCAGCGCTAGGCTGCCCGAGAAAAAAGGCTGCACCAGCCATCACTCGTGAGTTAGAGTAAATAGGAGCTTCTTTCAGCCGCCTTACCATGAACACCCTGAATGAATAGGCAAAGTTGACACTATTAAATTTTATGGTGCCTCATCCTTATTATCGTAAGAGGCATCTACTGATAAACCCCTAAGTTTTGCATGTCATCTAAAACTCGATGACCCAATGCCCTTTTGATCTGGGTAGGGCAGCATTAGCTTCCACCACTGGCTTTGTTATCAAAACACCAGATATATCTGTGCCTCTTGTGTATAGACATGGCAAAGTATGCATCTTTAAGATTGATTCTCTGAATCAGCTAAATTGCTGAAAGCTAATCATCCATCTCAAACTGGGTAAACAAACACATGATCAGATTAGTCAAATCCTAACCTGATTTGGTATGCTCAATGTTTCTGCAATCTTGAGAAATATCAGAAATACCCCTCTTGTTCTTGGACAGAGGTGATCCTTTGTGAGATGTCACTGATTCCACTTGGAACCATCGTTTCCTCTATTCACCGTATGGACGGAAATTTTTCGGCTTCTCGTGCCACGGAAGATGCATTATCCATTTATTCATTTATTTTGCTGATAACATATAAACAGAACCTTATGACTATAGCTGAAACACAGCATCCACTTGATGTGGGAATACGAGTTCCCTGTCAACTCTTGACTGTCAGAGTCACCACGAATCCTCAACGTTCTTCCTCAGTGGAAATTAGCATAATGCAATCCTGAAACAGGAATTGCTTCACAGTCCTCTGACTACAACCACCTGTCTGAGCCGCCAGTGTGCGCAACACAATCTCTTCGACCAGCTACTTAATCTGGAATACTGATATGGAGAGCCTACAGATTATCTATATTACTAAAACTTAGATCTTGACCGCTTTCGATTACTGTTTTGTGATTTCCGAGAGAACGCCGCTACTTACAGCCGTCATTTTTGGCCACCTCGCTCAGAGGCCCCCTCTGCCGGACTAGACCAGAGGATTTTTCCCATTGATTAAAAATCAGAGAGTTATTAATGTTTTTAAAACTTTCTCCATTCTCTCTGCTGCCCCGGAAGTGTCATGCCTCAGTCTCTGCAAGATGGAGGAAGCGAGAGGGTCACGGCTCTCTAAGCTGTAAATAACACTGAATGCACGTCTACTCCACGGTGAGTCCCCTCGATGTGGCTGCAGGACACCCCCTCCCTCATCAGCCACGAGAGCCCCCGCCTGAAGCCGTCCCCCTCACTCGGCTGCAGGACGTTTGCCACCCCCCACCACACCCCGACAGCCCCCACTTAAAACAAATGTTTTGCACAAATTCTTCAGTGAGTCCAGAAGATTGAGTATTACAACAAATTACAACCGCTCAATCGCTCTTTATTAAAATTGTCTCTTTTTTTTATCAATAGCAAATAGCCATCAAGAAGCAATGAGCAGCAGAACACAACTAGAGACACAACAAGAAATAACTTAATAATTCTCATCTTTTTAACATTTAAATTGTTCTTATATTCACATTTTAAACTTTAATAAATCCTTTTTCCACTTTTCATGCCTGCGTGTTCTTCATCACAATCGGAACCTAATAGGCAGGAATGGCTGATCTGTGGGAGAGCAATTAAGAGTGCATGGGGGAGGTTGTGGGGAGATGGACTGAATGCATGGGGGGGAGGGGAGGGGAATGGCAAGGAGCAGAGTGGGGGGATGAAGGGAGGAGGGGTGACTGAGTGAACTGCCAGTGTACCAGGCGTGAGTGACTGCACTGCCAGCCCACGAGCCATGAGTAAGTGAACTACCAGCCCACCAGCTGTAAGTGACTGAACTGCCAACCCACCAGCCATGAGTGACTGCAATGCCAGCCCACCAGCCCTGAGTAAGTGAACTGCCAGCCCTCCAGTTTGAAGTGACTGAACTGCCAGCCCAGCAGCCATGAGTGACTGCATTGCCAGCCCACCAGCCGTGAGTAAGTGAACTGCCAGCTCACCAGCTGTAAGTGACTGAACTGCCAGCCCACCAGCCATGAGTGACTGCGCTGCCAGCCCACCAGCTGTAAGATGGTGGTGATGAAGTGCTTCGAACGTCTGGTACTGGGACACTTGAAGAACAGCATCCCCCCCTCCTTAGACCACCACCAATTTGCCTATAGGGCAAACAGGTCGACGGAGGATGCAGTGTCACTGGCCCTCCACTCCACCCTGACACACCTTGACCAGCGGGACAGTTATGTGCGGATGCTATTCATAGATTATAGCTCCGCCTTTAACACCATCCCCCCCCATAAACTAGTCACTAAGCTGGACCACCTGGGCCTCAACACACACCTGAGCAGCTGGGTCCTGGACTTTCTCACCGGCCGACCACAGACTGTGCGCATGGGGAGGCAGGTCTCCTCCAGCATCACCCTGAACATCGGTGCACCACAGGGCTGTGTGTTGAGCCCCTTCCTCTTCTCCCTCTACACTCTTGACTGCAAACCCACCCACGAGGCCAACACCATATTAAAGTTTGCAGATGACACCATCGTGGTAGGCAGGATCACGAGTAACAACGAGGCCGCCTACAGGACAGAGGTAGACAACCTGGTGAGCTGGAGCCGTGAGAACAACCTGATCCTCAACGCAGCTAAAACGAAGGAGATGATCCTGGAATTCAGGAGGAGACCAAAGTCCTTCGTCCATCAGCCCATCACCATTAATGGCGAGACAGTGGAGGCTGTGCAGAACATCAGGTACCTCGGGGTCAACATCAGCCACGACCTGACCTGGACCGTCAACATCACGGCGACGGCCAAGAAAGGACTTCAAAGGCTTCACTTCCTGAGGTGCTTGAAGAGGGCACGTCTCCCACAACAGCTGCTGGTGAGCTTCTACAGGTCAGCCATCGAGTCAGTTCTTACATACTGCATCACAGTATGGTACTCTGGCTGCACCGCAGAGAACAGGAAAGCTCTCCAACGCGTCATTAAGACTGCTGAGAGGATCACTGGCACCCAGCTCCCCAGTCTGGAGGACATCTACCGGACCCGCTGCATCCGGAGGGTCAAGGGCATCATTAGAGACAGCACACACCCTGGACACTGTCTCTTCACCCTCCTGCCCTCAGGAAGACGATACAGGACACTGAGCGCCCGCACGACAAGACTGAAAAACAGCTTCTACCATAGAGCTGTCACACTACTGAACTCTACCCCCCTCCCACACTGATTCCCCCCCTCTCTCTCACACACCCGCCCATACTCCTGTATGTTTATGTTTATAGTCTAAATTTTTTAATAGTTCTTTTTTTAAACGTATTTTTATATTCATATTCCTGTGCAGCTGGAGGACTGCTCCAACAAAATTTCGTTGTCTTGTACAATGACAATAAAGATTATTATTATTATTATTATTAAGTGACTGAACTGCCATCCCACCAGCCGTGAGTGACTCCACTGCCAGCCTGCCAGCCCACCAGCCCTGAGTAAGTGAACTGCCAGCCATCCAGCCATGACTCACTGAACTGCCAGCCCAATAATCCATTCAGTCCACCCTCTCCCCTTCTCTCTCACAGAGTCTGTCCCCTGTTTAGGGCACAATTTCTGGCAGTTTCTCAGCTGCCAGCCTGCCAGGTCCGAGTGACTGTACTGCCAGACCTCAGTGACTGAGCTGCCAGCCTAAGAATCCATTCGGCCCACAAAGTCCATACTAGCCCTCTGGAAACCAGACCCTTCGGCCCACAACACCCAAATTAGCGCAACAGAAGCCCCCCCCCCCCCTCCCCACTGGCCAGCAATATTGGAATTGGTGGAGAGGTGGAATATTGCGTTGGGTGACCAGCCCTTCTGTGTGATGCTGGGACCCAACGGGTCCCACTTAATCTAGTTATATATACATTTTTGATTCACAACATGAACCTGCAGGTCAGATAAAAAATACTACATGCCAGACCGGCTTCCTGCTGGTAGCTACCTATCCCAGAGAGCATGGAAATGATGTTTCCAATGAACTGGCAACTCCACTAATTGAACCGAAATTTAAACGTGTGTAGAGGGAGACTTCAACTACTTCATTCTACTGAACAGTCCCATAACCTCAATCTCAGATGTTGAGACAGTGCTTCCCTGGTTAATATGAACCATATGGCCAGCCAGCTCCAAGATGGTCCACCCTGAACCAGGGTAACCAAGCTGTTCCTACTTGGAACTTACAGAGGTTACTATGCAAGGCACCCTGCCAATGTCTCTGCATCAACCTGATCTTCTCCTGAGACAGTGAAAAGATACTAGACAGCCCATGCTGCCAGTAAACCCAAACATGGGTCGACAGACTGCTCCATTTTGGAATTTTACGGAGGTTAATAAAGAGACCTTACCTGGCAGCGTCTCTGAACCCGGGTCAACCTGCTTGTTGGAGCTTCAGCGAAGTTCCATTGTAGACCCTGTCTGACCACATCTTCAGCCCCACGCTTGCGAACAGCTCATTTTCGGAGCTCAAAAGTGATATTGCTGTGCAAGGCACGCCTGCCAGCATTCCTGAGCCGAATGGGACAAACTACTTCTTCGACCTACAGGCCTTGCTGCAGCTTTATTGTGCAGGCCAAGCTACCAGTTTATTCCCAGCCCAGTTAGACAGGCTGCTCCTTTGGCCAGCTGCTCCTATGGAGCCTCAGCGGGACTCACTGGACAGCTCACGCCTGCCATTACTGCAAGCCTGACTCAACAAGCTATTCTTGCGAGGCCAGCCAGTGATTCCCGACTGCTCCTTTCCGGAGCTTGAACAGCGCTTCCTGCTCCTTGAATACAGGGTAAAAAGCCACCGGAATACTGGAGCTTTAACTAGGTATGTTACAATACTTACCTTCTCAAATATGTTTGAAACATTACATCTGGAAGAGATGAGATTCCTCTTAGCAGGTAAAGCAGACCAATTCCAAAAGACGTGGTCTACGTTTATGGACCTATTACAAGCATGAGGTGCAATAGTAATTTTAAAAATAAATAAATAAATAAATGGTATCAGGACCTGGCAATGGGAGGTAAAACAACAAAAACAGACTTGGTTGGTAGTCCCCTTTCTGCGGAGTTTAATGTTATAATAGAGCGATTGTTCCTACTTTCTTTTACTTTCTTTTCTAGGGTCTACTTTCTTACTTTACTTCCTTCTCTAACTTCTTTTCTAAGGTGCTTTCTTTTCCCAACACTCTCTTGCACTTCACGACTTGCGTACTTTCTTTACTTTCCTTACTTCTATCTTTTTCTTAAAGCTCAAAAAATTGAAGCGGTACAAAAAATGTATTAAGATATATGTGTTGTGTATTATTGTAATTTACCGTACTTCTAATAAAAATAATTTAAAAAAAACAAAAAACAATACTTACCTTCAGCGGCGCTGCAATTCTGCCACTGGCCGTGTGCGCGATTTTGGCGCCTTTGAGGGGGGGGGGGGGGGGGGGCGGGGTTAAAATGCGTTTTTTTCTTACCTTGTCCTGGATTATATTTGGTTGGAGTGCAAGCTTTTGCTGAAGAATCGTTCCGACGGGTGTTCTGTGTATTTTTATTTTTTAATCGCCCGACTAGTTCAGCGCTGGAGTCATTTTAAAATCAGCTTCTAAAGCCGTCAACGCCGACAGCGGGGATGGATTTCAGGTAGGGGACAGGTAAAAGAAAGCTGTTTATTTTTATGTATAAAAGTGTTTCTTAAAATGCCTTTAGTTCACATTTTAAGTTGCGAAACGGTGATCTAGTCCCCATATGAACCGGCAGTGTTTTTCATGCCGATATGGGGACTAAATCACCGCAAACCGCAACGTTCCAAATGATCGCGTTCCAGAAAAATCCACTCGCAAGTTGATTTAAATGGCTATTAATTTACAGGTATTAAACATTAAATTCCTTCCATTTGGCCTATAAATCCATGACAATGAGATTTAAAATTTATGTTATATTGTGAATTCTTGTGTGAATGTTATTTGGACACTTAAGCTATTTAAAAATGTTAATCTATTCTTAAGAAATTGATAGATGTTTAGATCTAGTAGTTGAATTTTGTAATTAGCTACAATTAGGTAACTAACTAATCATATGCTTTAATTTCAAGTCATCTAAGTAAGATTGTTCTATATTTATTTCAGAATGCTTCAATCTACAATAACTGAAAATTCCTTTCAGTTCTCTTAATTTTTAAGAAAGTTATGGCCATTTGGAAGTCAATGGAAAAACAATAGGGAACATGATGCTAATTTCCGAGTATGAAAATGGCCATAACTTTTTTAATACTGAAGATATGAAAGTGAATTAGGTGTCAAATTAAACTTCTTTTTATGCTTTATCTGATGTGATAAATTACAGACTTGATTTTTAAAATCTCAAAATTTTGTAACATTGCTACTTTAACCACCTAGAATGGTACTCCACCCCTGCAGCCGACTTAAATCCCCCCTGCAAGTCTTCAACTTGCTACATAAGTTCTCTCTGAAGAGATACTATGCAGGCTACACGTTACTGGCCCTGAAAAAATGAGCCATTTTGGGAATTATCTCATGCTTTATAGCATTGTGCGAAGGCAATAGCCCCAACTGGGTATTACAGAGAAGTGATAATGCAATTTCCTGCACTTCCGAGAAGTGAGCCCTTCTACAAATAACTCCAGAATGGTTATTGGACCTGCTGACATAATTTCGTTGCCTACATATCATCACTGGGATATCACAACTGATGAAATTGACGTATGGAAATATCCAAAGTCTGGCAGTTATCTGGACTGGCATATTTCCCAGATACTTTTAGCCAGATCTTCCTCCAGATCTTCCTCCTATCCCCAAAGGGATGGCAAATATGTGACAAGAGCCGGTAGCTCCTTCATATGATTAAAATGAAGCATATCCCCCATTAGTTCAGGGATTCGATTTCCTTGTCGATATCCACATAGTTGGAGTTACATATGTAAGAATCTCCAACACTCCCCACTTCTGAGCGGGAAATATCATAACACAACCCTGCGCCAGGTACTGCTTCCCCTCTTCTGAGTGGGAGATATTATAGCGCAACCCTGAATCAGGTGTTGCTGCCACAGGCATCTGACTGACACAGCCTGTAAATGTCTCCTGAGCTAGGAGCACATTTTCCTTCCCCTTTTATTTATTCATCCATTTATTTATTCCCATATATTTGTTTGTTTGTTTATTCATTTATTTATTGTACTTACCAGACAGGTTGCGCCTGCAAGTGACTCTGAGTCTTTGCTTCCTTCTGGAGCCTCAACGGAGTATTTTCGGGGAGGAAACAGAGCGCAACCCTGAACCAGGTGTTGCTTCCTCAGGCCTCTGGCCCCAATATGACCCAGTCGAGCCGGCATCCCATAATCGGAGTCACCTTTCTCCGATACTCCCCTCATCAGAGTGGGAGGAATACTGCAACCCTGAGCCAGGTGTTGCCACAGGCATTTGGCTGAAGCCGCCTGTTAATGCCTCCATTGCACGGAGCATTTTACTCTGTACAGAGCCTGTGTGGCGGTCGCTGCCCGATCCTTAGCCGACAGCTGCTAGATTTAAACGCCAGCTCCCACGGATCTTCCATGGCGTTCAGCTACCCTGGCAGCGACGGGCGCTGCTATATTTAGAACATGCTCCCACGGAGCCTCCACAGTGATCAGCCACCCCGGCCGTGCCGGGCGCTGCTAATTTTGGAACGTGCTCCCACGGAGCCTCCATAGCGTTCCGTATCCCATAGCTATTTTTATCCCGCCTCCACGGCGGTAGCTGCACAAGCTGTGCCAGCTTCTCTGGGCCCGCTGCCCCTGTTTTCCGAACATTCCTGAAAATTTTTTTTATCTTGTACCTGTCGGAGCAGTTTCGAACTGCTCCGAATCTCGCGCCATGTGTCGAAGTATTGACGTGCATGCAGGATGGCGGGCTCTTCACATAGTCACTCACGTGACTTTGAAATAAAATTCCATAGTTTCACCACCCTCTGACTAAAGAAATGTCTCCTTATCTCCTCCCTAAAAGAATGTCTTTTAATTCTGAGGCTATGACCTTTAGTCCTAGACTCTCTCACTTGTGGAAACATCCTCTCCACATCCATTTCACTACACCTATTGGTGTATGTGACTAATAAAGAACATTTGTACTTTCTATCCAAACCTTTCACCATTCTGTATGTTTCAATGAAGTCTCCCCTCATTCTTCTAAAATCCAGCGAGTACAGGCCCAGTGCCAACAAATGCTCATCTAACCTACTGTTAACCTACTCATTCCTGCTATCATTCTTGTAAACCTCTTCTAGACCCTCTCCAGAGCCAGCACATCCTTCCTCAGATATGGTGCCTAAAATTGCTCACAATATTCCAAATGCGGTCTTACCAGCGCCTTATAGAGCTCATTGTCCTGATGGGTACAAGTGTGTCATGCCAGCATTAAATGTAGTGTGATTAATTACAGCAGTATCTCTGACCTTTACCGTTAAGATGAGGGAGCTAAACTCACCCAGGGAAATGCTAGGTCAAATATCCAGTGTGACACAAAACAACTAGTGTTAATTCTTCTCACCCAGAAATTAAATGCAGGTGGGCAGTCTAAGAAGAAACTCGGAAAAAACTCCAGAGAGTTGATTATAGCTCCTGAAAACCTATTACAAGGGCCGCCTGGATCATGGGGGCTATTAGGTTTGTTATTCGCCTGAATGTAGACAAGAAGAGTCAGCCGCATTTGAAAATAAATCCATATAGGTCTATGTGTTGGAAGGAGCTGCAGATGCTGGTTTACACGGAAGATAGACAGAACATGCTGGAGTAATTCAGTGGGACAGGGAGCACCTCTGCAGAGAAAGAATAGCTGACTGGGGTAGTCTGAATGAAGTGGTCAATCAGTAACCTCAGGATCAGCTTAGAGTCAAGCTACACGTGCCAGACTTCTTAATGGCATCCACATCCTGAGAGCAAATTTTCAAAGAGAGCATAACGATTTATACCTTTCACTGTATTGGCTTTGTGACATGTGCAATGCATGCTATGAATAAGCCAGTTATAATATCCTGTATTTGTCTTGGCCAGCCTAATCCCACACAAAAAAAGGACATCCTGACACAGTCAGAACTGAAATGTGAGCAAAGAAAAGATTGTGATCAGTGGCTGAGTCTCCATCCATCCGGTACTTCTTTTCACTGCCATTCCTCTTCTCCACCTGGTTCTCCTGATGAGTCCCTTGGGCAATGTCCTGGAACAAGATCACCCTCCTATGAACTAATCTATCGACCAACAGTCAGTCTTTGCAGATCATTAAGGAACAAGATCCTTGAGGTCTGAACCCTCCCTGGCTCTCAGTCCTGATAATGACATAGCACCAGAAGGATTGAGTTCGATTGGTTTGCAGAACAATGTGATGTGGGCAGAGCAACGGCAGATGGATTTTAATCCTGAAATACTTGAAGTGATACATTTTAGGAAGAATCACTTGGCTAGGAATTACACAATGAATGGTAGGACCCCGGGGAGCTTGGGCAAAGTCAAGGACCTCAGTGTGTAAGACTGGGGGTCCCTAAATGTTCCAGTACAGGTGGATAAGGTAGTGAAGAAATCATTCAGGATACTTCATTCGACGAAGCATAGAATATAACAGCAAGGAGATTATTCTACAACTTTGTAAAACAATAAATATATGAGACTGCAGATGCTAGAATCCTGAGTGGAAAGCAAAGTGCTAGAGGAACCGGGGGGGGGGGAGGTGGTCAGGTAACACCTGTGAAGAATAACAGGCAGATGATGTTTCAGGTCGGGACCCCTCTAAAGACCCAAAATATTGTATGTCCATTTTTCTCCATTGATGCTGTCTGATTCACTGAGCTCCTCCAGTACTTTGCTTACTTTGTAAAACATTGGTTAGGCTACAGATAAAACATTGTTTCCAGTTCTAGTTGCTAGAATATATCGAAGGGAAGTATTTACATTGAAGAGGATGCAGAGGAGATTCACCAGGATGTCCCCATTCCCTTCCACCCATTCCCTTCTATCCTTCCCTATGTTTCCACAATACATTCCCCATCTCCTTCCTTATTAGAAACATTATTGTCTCCACTTCACCACAAGCCTTGGTTGCTATCTCCACCCAACATCCTGATCTGGAACCACCTATCACTTCTGAAGAAGTCTGAACAGGGTCTAAGAAAGATCCTGATCCGAAACGTGGTCTGCCCAATCTCTCCCAAGATGCTACCTAATCCACTTAAGTTTCTTCAGTACGTGTTTTACTCAAAGTTCCTGCATTTGCAGTTTGTTGTGTCTTCACCTATCACTTGCCAGTTCTAGTCCTACCTCTTCCCCTCACTTCTACCAGGTTTCTCCCCTCTACGTCATTCTGAAGAAGTGCCCTGAACCAAACATCATTGATCCATTTCACCCCACAGGTAATGCCTACCCACTGAATTCTTCTAGCATTCTGAGCAATGAAAACCTTGCTTGCAGCAGCACAACAGGCACATAGACTTAAGCAATACATAAAACCTAAACCATACATGAATTATGTAAGACAAAGGCTATGCAAAACAAGACATTCATGGAAAAATACACAATGAATAAACAACTCTCTGGTTGTGCAGGAGGAAAGCAGCTTGTCCTGAAACTGGTGGTGTGTGACTTCAGTCTTCTGTCCCTTCTGCCCAACAGCAGCAATGAGAAGAGACAGTGTGTCGGATGGTGGGTAAGTTTAATGAAAGATGTGCCTTCCTGAGGTGGTGCCTCATGTAGATACTTTTGATGATGGGAGGGCTGAGTCCACCGCTCTCTGCAGCTGCTTGCTTTCCTACATCACTTCAGCATCAATGGTGCGCAAGTGGAAATATCAAGAGCTTCATGTTCCTTGGCCTTAATATTTCCTATGATCTTTACTTACCAAAGATCTTTACTTTACTTTAGAGATACAGCACAGAAACCAGCCCTTTCAGCCCACCGAGTCTGTGTCGACCAGCGTTCACCCCGTACACTAACACTAACACTAACGCTACACACTAGGGACAATTTTACAACTTACCAAAGCCAATTAACCTACAAACCTGCATCTCCTCCAACCTCATCTATTGCATCCGCTGCTCTAGATGTCAGCAGATCTATATCGGTGAGACCAAGCGGAGGTTGGGCGATCGTTTCGCCGAACACCTCCGCTCGGTCCGCAATAACCAACCTGACCTCCCGGTGGCTCAGCACTTCAACTCCCCCTCCCACTCCGTATCCGACCTCTCTCAGAGGGTCTCCTCCATGGCCAGAGCGAGCAACACCGGAAATTGGAGGAACAGCACCTCATATTCCGCTTGGGGAGTCTGCATCCTGGGGGCATGAACATTGAATTCTCCCAATTTTGTTAGTCCTTGCTGTCTCCTCCCCTTCCTCAGCCCTCCTGCTGTCTCCTCCCATCCCCCAGCCTTCGGGCTCCTCCTCCTTTTTCCTTTCTTCTCCCCGCCCCCCCCCACCCCCGATCAGTCTGAAGAAGGGTTTCGGCCCGAAACGTTGCCTATTTCCTTCGCTCCATAGATGCTGCTGCACCCGCTGAGTTTCTCCAGCTTTTTTTGTGAACCTACATACCCGTATGTCTTTGGAGTGTGAGAGAAAACTGGAGCACTCGGAGAAAGCCCACACGGTCACAGGAAGAACGTACAACCTGGTGTGGACCAACCACATTGATGTAACAGCCAAGAAGGCACACCAACATCTCTACTTCCTCAGGAGACCGTCTCCAATGACTTTTACAAATTTCTAGAGAAGCGCTGTAGAAATCATATCGTCGGATTGCATCACTGCTTAATTTGGGAACAGCTCTGCTGAAATCTGCAAGATCTTGCAGAGAGTTGTAGATGTAGCACAATCCATCACTCAGACCTGACTTCCCACCCCTGACTCCATCTGCATTTCATGCTGCCTCGGAAAAGCAGCCAGCATAATCAAAGACTTGTCCCACCCCGCTCTTTCATTCTTCTCCTCGAAAGTGCACACCACCAGACTCAGAAACAGCTTATTCCCTTCTATTATCAGGCTTCTGAACTGCGATCCCATCAGCTAGAGACTGTTCAAAATACTTCTATCCCATTATGGACTTTGGACCTTGTCTGTGGAACTTGTAGATTAACCCTTATTAATCCATTGATGTGCTATTATGCACAATAATGTTAAAACTATATTCTGCACTTTGTATCCTCCCATTTGCTCTATCTATTGTGCTTAAGCTTGAGTTGATCATATCTATGTATGGTATATCTGATCTGTTTGGAGAGTGGGCAAAACAAACCTTTTCGCTGTACCTTGGTATATGTGACAATAATAAACCTAAATCTGAACCTCCTGTGCATTGGAATTATCATATCAGGTTGTGATGCAACCAGTCAGGATACTCGAGCCTCTTCCTGTCTTTCCTTATCTAAATCAATGTCAGCAAGCTAGTTATTGAGTTCAGGAAACAAGGTAGCGAACATTGTAATTATATCTGCTTCTGTAGCTTCCTCTGGCAGCTCATTCCAGACATGGTCTACCCTCTGAGAGAAAAATAAAATTGCCCCTGAGGAAAATTACCCTAGGAATAAGGCTGTGAGTGTATGTTGGTCTGGGGTCACATACAGTGAGACTAAACAAGGGCAGCAGATTTTCCATCTCCAACCAGCCATGGTTTCCTGGTTACCATTAACAATTCCAACTTTGAATTCCAGATGGAATTTGAATACCTGTCCCTGGATTGTTAGTCTATTCCTCAGGCAGACACTGACAATCTGTAATTTAAACAAGTGCTGTCATTTAGTTCCTAACTGACCCAAAGAATGGTCAAAGTGTTCGTAACTGCACATGAAAGTGACCACATGGTTGTAATCACTTCACCTCCACTTCACACCCTTCCCTCTATTTTCCCTTTCACATTTTATTTCCTTATGTTGCACACAATTCAGGAGTAGGGAAAGGCCCTTGGCCCCTTGAGCCTGCTCCGTCATTCAATTAGATTGTGGCTGATCTAATTGTAATCTCAACGCTGCATTCCCATCTACCCACATTAATTTCTTCTTCGCTTACTTATCAAGAACCTCTTGAAGCCTGACTTAAAAGCCTTTAAAAGTTTGGCTTCAACCAGCCTTTGAGAACACGTTTGCAAAACTCTGACAGAAAATATATTCAACTCATCTCTGTCTTCATTGAATGACCCCTTACGTTTTTAAACAATTTAAGGACGCACTGAATGTGCTGAAAATTGAACACAGATGTTGGTTAGTATCTCTGGAAAAATACAGATTGATCCATAGGGCACAGCACTCACACCCCTCTCATTAGGAACTTTCACCACCCCTCCCCTCCAAACTAAAGCTAAAACCTAGTAATGCAACGCTTCAAAGACCCATAATTGAAAAAAAAAACCACGAGTGTTATAAACTTTGGCTCTACTTCCCATTCAAATGACCAAAGCATCTTTGATCCAAAAGGTGACGGGGATGGCTTGGCTGTTAATCCTGTGTGAAAATATTTTAAGTACATTTCTCAAAGAAAAGCAAAAGAAAGCAAATTATATGAGCTGTTTAATGACGCTCCATGGCTATAATCTTGGAAGCCAACATATATTACCTGGAGATTAACTGCTTAAAAAACACAGATGTTTGTGTTGGTAACTATTCCAAACACACTGCTATCAATTGCAGGCTCTGCGTCATCTTTTAACCATTTAATCCCCAAACTGAATATCACAAAATCCATCACGGCTCAATTTTCAGCCCAGGTGGCTGATGAGTGATCGTATTGAGGTGTACAAGTCAATGAGGGACATAGATAAAATTAATGCTCACAATCTTTTCCCCAGGCTAGAGGATTCTAAAGCTAGACAGCACAGGTTAAAGTGAGGGGGTAGAGATTTAAGGTAACCTCAGGGGGAACTTTTTATCACTTAGAGAGTCATCCATATCTGTAGTGAGCTGCAAGATGAATTTATAGATGTGGATACTATTAAAACTTTTAAAAGACATTTGGGCAGACATATCGATGGGAAGGGTGTAGAGATATATGGGCCAAATGCAGGCAGATGGGGCTAGCTCAGTCTGCCACCTTGGTTGCCATGGTGGACCATGCTGTTTCACTCTATAACTTCTATGACTGTGATATTAGTCCAGTACACAATAAGTAAAGAAGTCCATACTCCTGCAAGAGTTGTGTTCCATTGTTGAGGTAGGATTAGGGTTATGCAGGTCTCATCAGTTTAAGAGCCTGATAGTTCTTGGAAAGTAGTTCAAGTAAGGAAAGCAGGCCTCTGTAACAGCGAAAAGAGGGCATGGCTTGGATAATGGAAACACTTGATGACACAAGGCGCCTTCCTGAGGCAGCGCTTCATATAGATAGTTTCAGTGGTACAGATTGTTCCTGTATTGGACTAGGCTGAGTCCACCACTCTCTGCAGCCTCTCACATTCCTGCATGTTGGAATGATGCAACCAGTCAAGATATTTTCTGCTTTGGCCGGGGGTTGGTTTTGTACAATCGTGTAAACACAGTGCCTGGCAGGTTTGTGTTTTTTTAAATTAATTCCCCAGGCCAGGATGGTCATTGCCACACAACCCAGTCCCAGGCTGCCCTTGAACTGAATGGATAACCCAGGCACACCAGTGTGCAGTTATAGAGTCTTCCACATAGTGAGGCTTTGGAGGTCATACCGGGTAAGACTGATAGATTCTGTTCCCAGATGGAAATGAAAGAAACAGAAGGGATTTTGGAACACACAGTGTTATTGATGAAACGTTTTTAATGCCAAATTTCTTGAATTATGTGAATTTAGATTCCACATCTGCACAGTAGAATTGTTTCTACATTATCACCTTGCATCATTCCACACCTTCTTCTCATGTATTCCCTTAGGACTGAGGGTGACTTGCTTCCATTCTCATTCTGCGGGATTTAAGGTGGTTGTGGGAACCAAGGTAGGACCCTATGATTTGCATTTGTCAGCACTGTGCCGGTACTCACTGGAGTTTAGAAGAATAAAGGGGGACCTCATTGAAACATATAGAATAGTGAAAGGCTTGGATAAAGTAGCTGTGGAGAGGATGTTTCTGCTAGTGGGAGAGTCTAGGACTAGAGGTCATAGCCTCAGAATTAAAGGGCGTTCTTTTAGGAAGGAGATGAGGAGACATTTAATTTGGCAGAGGGTGGAGGCTGTGGAGGCCGTCAATGGATTTGTTTAAGGCAGGGATAGATAGATTCTTGATTAGTACAGGTGTCAGAGGTTATGGGGAGAAGGCAGGAGATTGGGATTAGGAGGGAGAGATAGATCAGCCATGATTGAATGGTGGTATGACCTTATGACCCATAGAGCCTTTCACAGATGGAGCAGGAGATGCCTGTCGGGTCAGTTGTGCAGATATCTTCAGCAGGTGGGTGCACTCCTTATCTCTCTCTCTCTCTCTCTCTCTCTCTCTCTCTCTCTCTCTCTCTCTCTCTCTCTCTCTCTCTCTCTCTCTCTCTCCCTCCCCTGTGGCTCACGTTCCACTGATGCAGCACAGAGAGTGGTGAATCTCTGGAACTCCCTGCCACAGAGGGTAGTCGAGGCCAGTTCATTGGCTATATTTAAGAGGGAGTTAGATGTGGCCCTTGTGGCTAAGGGGATCAGAGGGTATGGAGAGAAGGCAGGTACGGGATACTGAGTTGGATGATCAGCCATGATCATATTGAATGGCGGTGCAGGCTCGAAGGGCCGAATGGCCTACTCCTGCACCTAATTTCTATGTTTCTATGTTTCTAACCCGCATAATTTAAAAAAATTGAATTTTAATTTTAAACCGGCTTTTCCAGTTTGTAATTTATTTTTCAAAACTCTATCTAGGAAAGTAATTTCTTACATCATGGGACTAATTTTGCCTGGCGCAGACTGGAGGCATGTGAGACATCATCAAGCCACCCCACGCCGACAGTGAGTGATCAAACCCTCAGGACCCAATATAGGTCACCAAGAGTGCGTGATATCTGGAACGTAATGCCAGAGGAGGTGGTAGAGTAGAAAAATAGAAACATAGAAAAAAGGTTCAGGAGTATGCCTTCGAGCCATCACCACGATTCCAGATGATCATGGCTGATCATCCAAAATTAGTACCCCATTCCTGCTTTTTCCCCATACCCCTTGATTCCGTCAGATGCAATCAATATGTTTATGGAACCTTTAGACAGGCTCTCGATATGTTTAAGGGACCTTTAGACAGGATCTTAAATAGGCAAGGCACAGGAAGATACAAACCAAATTTGGGCGTGGGATACGTGTCTGTGGGTAGAAAGGTCAGCATGGACATGGTGGGCTGAAGGGTGTGTTTCTGTGCTGTAAAACACTATGTATAACACAATACAACAGTACAGCCTAAAAATAGACTTCCAGACTGTCTTTTTACTGCTGTTTCAATGCCAACTTCTCCTTTCATGTTGGTTGTTTATCTGAAAGATAACTGTGACATGTAGGAAAGGGTTCTATCTACATTATGACTGCTCACGTTTTGTCCAACCTCCTCTCTGCTCCCGCAGGTGAACTGAAAAATTCACATCGTGTTTGTCATCCAGTCCCTTTCCACAACTGCTATGCAAATACACTCGAGCCACGCGTGTTCTGCAGAAATATACCAATGCGATTCTCCCTCATGAACTATAACGCTAATTAGTTATTGGGAAGATACCAATTCTTTTTGCATGGCTTGTGGTTGTTGGCTCCAAGTTAGCTGCATATTATAAATCTGCCACAGATTTACTAGAATGTTGCCTGGGTTTCAGCAACTAAGTTACAGAGAGAGGTTGAACAAGTTAGGGCTTTATTCTTTGGAGCGCAGAAGGTTAAGGGGGGACTTGATAGAGGTCTTTAAAATGATGAGAGGGATAGACAGAGTTGACGTGGATAAGCTTTTCCCACTGAGAGTAGGGAAGATTCAAACAAGGGGACATGACTTGAGAATTAAGGGACAGAAGTTTAGGGGTAACATGAGGGGTAACTTCTTTACTCAGAGAGTGGTGGCTGTGTGGAATGAGCTTCCAGGGAAGGTGGTGGAGGCAGGTTCGTTTTTATCATTTAAAAATAAATTGGATAGTTATATGGACGGGAAAGGAGTGGAGGGTTATGGTCTGAGCGCAGGTATATGGGACTAGGGGAGAATACGTGTTCGGCACGGACTAGAAGGGTCGAGATGGCCTGTTTCCGTGCTGTAATTGTTATATGGTTATATGGTTATATCTGACTGAGATACCTATAATTTTATTACTGCTCAGTTGATAATGTATTCATTGAGTAAGAAGTACAGTTAAAGAGATCTCTTAATAACCTGGTCCAAACATAATGGTAAATCTAATCTGAGGAAAGACATTCTTGCCATAGAGGCAGTACAGAGAAGGTTCACCAGACTGATTCCTGGGATGTCAGGACTTTCATATGAAGAAAGACTGGATAGACTCGGCTTGTACTCGCTAGAATTTAGAAGATTGATGGGGGATCTTATAGAAATTTACTAAATTCTTAAGGGGTTGGACAGGCTAGATGCAGGAAGATTGTTCCCGATGTTGGGGAAGTCCAGAACAAGGGGTCACAGTTTAAGGATAAGGGGGAAATCTTTTAGGACCCAGATGAGAAAAACATTTTTCACACAGAGAGTGGTGAATCTCTGGAATTCTCTGCCACAGAAGGTAGTTGAGGCCAGTTCATTGGCTATATTTAAGAGGGAGTTAGATGTGGCCCTTGTGGCTAAAGGTATCAGGGGGTATGGAGAGAAGGCAGGTACAGGATACTGAGTTGGATGATCAGCCATGATCATATTGAATGGCGGTGCAAGCTCGAAGGGCCGAATGGCCTACTCCTGCACCTATTTTCTATGTTTCTAAATATAGAATTGTTATGACCGAGACACTATAAAAATCTTGCTCTACATTGGAATTATCCTTTGAAGGTGTAGGAAAGAACTGCACATGCTGGTTTAAACCGAAGGTAGACACAAAAAGCTGGAGTCACTCAGCGTAACAGGCAGAGCCTCTGGAGAGAAGGAATTGGTGATGAACTTTTTTTCGCCTTCCATCACAGTGAGGAATGCGGAAGAGTCACTGTGGTGGATGTTCATGTTAAAATCTATTTTGAGTGTTCTGTTGCTTTTTTATTGGTATGACTGTATGGCAAATCAAATTCCTCGTATGTTGCAAAACATACTTGGCTAATAAAGTATGACTATGATTATTATGATTATGATTATGATTTCCTTCCCGGAAGGAAATTAGTGTACAAGTTCATTTTTTAACATCTGGTAGTTCAACAAACATCATCAGTTTTAGTGATACATTAGTTTAGTTTTAGTTTTAAAGATGCAGCACGAAAACAGGCCCACCGTGTCCGCGCCGACCAGCAATCCCCACAATCTAACACTATGTTAAACACACGAGGGACAATTTACAATTAAACCAAGCCACTTTGCCTACAAACCTGTACGTCCTTGGAGTGTGGAAGGAAACTAGAGATCCCGGAGAAAAATCACGCCGGTCACGAGGTGAACATACAAAGTACAGATAAGCACCCGTAGTCAGAATTGGACCTGGGTCTCTGGCGCTATGAGCAACTCTACCGCTGTGCCACCAAACTGAATTTAAATCCCCCAGCTCCCACAGTGTGGTTGTCACAGGTTCTCAGGACCATTGTGTATTGGATAAATACCTGGTTCACATTACAAGTGTTGAGGTGGAAATTGTATGAGGTTCAATCGGCGCTAAACACCTGACTCTATAACATCTACAAAATACCAGCAGCATCCAAACGAGTATTTACTTTATTCTGCTATTGCAAGGCACCCAACACATGGTGTTTCCGTCACACTGACATCGTAAGCTCATAAGTTCTTGGACCAAAATTAAGCCATTCGGCCAATCAAGCCTATTCCGCTATTCATTCATGGCTGATCTATCTTTCCCTCTCAACTCCATTCTCCTGCCTTCATCCCATAACCACTAACACACATACTAATCAAGGATCTGTCAATCTCCAGCTTAGAAATGTCCATTGACTTGGCTCCACAGCCATCTGGGACAATGAATACCACAGATTCACCAACCTCTGACTACAAAAATTATTTCTCGTCTCCTTTCTAAAAGTATGTCCTTTTATTCTGAGGCTACTGCCTCTGGTCCAAGACTCCCCCATTCTGAACTTGTCACCAATTATAATGTATATGTTTGGGTTGGACCTCGTGATCTACTGTGTAAGCTATAACCACAGATGTGGCTGCGGATACAGGAACTTTTAAACAAGGGGGGGTACTTCCCTCTGGTCTAATAACAGGGCACTGAACATGTGGTACTTACATCACATAGATTGCTTCATTAAAGTGCTATATCACATATCTGTTATGCATAAATACATCACATTGCTTTCCCACACCACCCTGGCAATGCTCTCACTTCACTCCTGCCATTGGGATGAAGATGTAGCAGTCAGAAAACTGTAATGTCTAGGTTCAGGAACAGCTTTTTCCCAATAACCATCAGGCTATTGAACACTAAGAATCCAACTAAACTCCGAACTACGAACTGCCTCATTGCACAAGGGACTTTGGGCTTTGCCTTGTTTTTATATCATATTTTTCTTCAATTTATTGAACTTCTTTTTCCTGTTTGTTTATTACATTATATATGGAGTATTGTGTTTATAAATCTGCTATGCTGATGCAGCAAGTAAGAATTTCATTGTTCTGCTTCGGGACATATGATAATAAAAACTCTTGACTCTTTGAAAGCAATTTTGTGAATGCTCTTCACACATATACATTCATATGTTACAGATTCAGTTTGTTCACCAGCTTCCTCAGTCAATTTAATCTCTTCAACTGTGCCCTTGCCTCTGACAATAGTTTAGTTCCTTGAATGGAAGAAATAGCAGCCTCTTGGCTTTACTCAATACCCTTCTGTGACCCTTCAACATGGACATGACAGATATATTCTTCATCATATGTCATACTCGTATATCCAGGTATGTCCCTAGGTGTGATCACATGGCTAATCACTCACACAAGAGCTACAGGTTTGACTGAATGTACTTAGCATTCCATCAACTGTGAACTGAGCTTCTGGACTCTGTAACTGAGCTTCTGAACGCTTAACTCTAAGATGTATTCAAGAGAGATTTAGTATTTCTCTTAGGGCTAATGGAAAAGGGATATGGGGAGAAGACTGGAATGGGGTACTGATTTTGGAAGATCAGCCATGATCAGATTGAATGGCGGTACTGGCTCTAAGGGCCGAATTGCCTACTCCTGCACCTATTTTCTATGCTTCGAAGGTGGTTCCGGACCATGGTGAATATTTAACTGCTGTTCCCAGTGGATCTCCTCATCATCTACCTGGATGAAATGTGTTTTTTCGAGTGATCTGTTGCTTATAATTGTATGACTGACCTGGCAAATGAAATTTCTCGTATGTTGCAAAACATACTTGGCGAATAAAGTGTGATTCTGATTCTGGATCTGATTCTGATTCTGATAATATACAAAACAAACTCCCTCACTATACTTCATTTTTCATGATGATAACAAACCATAACCAATACATGATTGTCAGAGACACTTTATTTGCAAGATTTACAAACACCTAATCCAGACACTATGGACTATTTCACTGAGAACACTTCGTAGTTCAAACTCTCTCATTCACCAAATTGTTTCTTACCTTGAAACACTACTCTTTGTTTCAATTGCTGCCTCTGCCCTCCCTTAAAAATTAGACTGTAACAAGTACAATTTCATGCAAGGCCGATGATGCATCAACAGATGGATCAGGAGAAACCTATGGGTAGATGGGTGGAGTGATGCAGAACTCAAACATTATTTAATCTATAAATTTTAAAGTGAACAGGAGAAAGACAGGAATAGGCCATTTGGCCCACCAGTCTTCTCTGTCATTCAACAAGATCCTTTGCAGCAATGTGCCACATTAACCTTCAAAATACCTTGATTAAAAAAATTATAATAGTCTATAAACCCCCGCATTGCCCACACACATTGACTTAACCTAAAGAGCCGTCTTGGGTACAAAATTCCATAAATTCACTGAATCTCCACGAAGAAATATATTCCCAAACTCTCTCCTGAATAACCAATCTTTTATAGCATGCAGTTTTTGTCACCCCATTACAGGAAGGATGTGCTGGCTTTGGAGAGGTTGCTGATATGACGATAGTGGCATTTAAGAGCCTTTTAGAGTGGCATATGGAAATACAGGGAATTAAAGGATATGGATCACATGCCGACAGAGGAGATTTGTTTAACTTGCTATCATGTTCGGCTCAGACATTGTGGGCCGAAGGGCCTGTTCCTGTACTGTACTGTACTATGTTAGATTTCGACATTTTACTATGAAAGAGTGACTCCGTGTTTGACAGGGGAAATATCAATCCCTGCTTCAACCCTGTCATTCTCCATAAGAATTTTATACATTTCAATGATACCTCCTCCCATTCTTTTAAACTCACGATAAACCCTGCATCCCCAGAACCATCTGGGGAACTTTCTCTGCAGTTTTCCTACAGCAAATATAACTTTCCTTAGGTGGGGGAGACCAGATCCATTGCAACATTGCAACACTTGTTTCTTCAAAGCTTCTTTTTCAAATGCAAACATTCTGTTACATCACTGAAAGCAAGATGTAGTTAATAAAAAACTAGATGATTAAATAGCTGTGGAGAGAATTGTTGTCTATTGTCAGATGTTGGAGTTATAGAGTGCTATCGAGTTCATACAGCATAGAAACAGGCTCTGAAATATAAATAGCACCAACAATTTGACCTGATCCAACCACATTGACGACAAGGCTAAGAAAGCATAGCGACATCTCTACTTCCTCACGAAACTAAGGACATTTGGAATGTACCCAATGACTCTTATGGGCCTGTCTTTGGCGATTTTTCAGGCAACTGCCGGTGACTGTCAAGTTGCTGGCAGTTGCCTGAAAAAATGGCAACTGGAACGACGTCTGTCAGAGTGGAACACACACACACATCGCTTCCTTCACCAGCCCGTTATGCAAGCATGGGACAGGGCAAGCGGGGAGAGCACTGTCTGAGTAAAATTCACACGGTGCAAAGCCAAGGTGATACAGACGCACACCGCGATGAACAGGAAGGTTGGCGCTGTAATTAAGATGGCTAAAGCACAGTGTACAGTAAGTCCTTTAAACGAGGGGGGAGAGCGGGGGGAGAAGGGGGGGAGAAGGGGGGGAGAAGGGGGGGGAGAAGGAGGGAGAAGGAGTGGAGCCAACTTTTAAGAAGCCAGAGATCCACGGCTGTGAAGCTCAGCGGACATTTAACATTACTGGTCGGTTATCCTTGGTTCTGAAAACTACTGCTTTCCCCAATGAGCCAATGAAATGCACCAGTCAACATCGACTACAACCTACGAGAACCAAAGAGAACCTTCGACCTCCTGGCAACCCACTAGGACCTCCTGGCGACCCACCTACGCCACTAGAATTCTCGCTCCATGGCAGCTTCATTCTGGTCGCGGCTAATTTTTCAACATGTTGAAAAATTTGCGGCGACCATAATGAGGCCGCGACTAGTTCCCAGAATGCGGGTGCTCCTCACGACCATGAAGGCGACTACCCGGCAACCACCCGCAAACATGTGGCAACCATGTGGCGACCGCAGTCTCCTGCAGTCACCTAAAAAGTCGCCAAAGTGGGACAGGCCCATTACCCATTTCTACAGGTGTACCATAGGAAGCTTCCTATTGGGATACATCACAGCTCAGTTTGGCAACTGCTCTGCCCAAGACCAAGAGAAATTAAAGAGAGTTGTGAATGTAGCCTAGTCCAGTAATTCTGAACCTGGGGCCATATGGCAAATTTCAGGGGGGCCACAGGTTCAATGAAAGGGGCCACTTTTTTCCTGCTAATACCCGTCCTACTTAGGAAACCTGAATGGAAACCTCTGGAGACTTTGCGCCTCACCCAAGGTTTCCGTGTTGTTCCCGGAGATTTTTGTCAGTCTCCTTACCTGCTTCCACTACCTGCAACCTCCGGCAACCACCTACAACCTCCGGGAACCGCACGGAAACCTTGGGTGGGGCGCAAAGTCTCCAGAGGTTTCCGTTCAGGTTTCCTAAGTGGGACAGAGGTTTAATAATGTCAGGGGGGGGCCACAGAAAAATTAAAGAGCCCAAAGGGGCCATGAACTAAAAAAGGTTGGGAACCACTGGCCTAGTCTATCAAGCAAGCCAACCTCCCCCACATTAACTCCATCTATATGTCACACTGCTTTGGGAAAGCTGACAACACGAATGACGACCACTCATTCCCCAGACATCTCCCCTCTCCCATCATCAGAAGAAACAAAATGTTGAAAGTACACGTGACCAGATTCAAGTACAACTTCTTCCATACTGTTATCAGACCCTTGAATGGACCTCTCACACGCTAAGGATGTATTTCCAAACCTCAAATCTATCTTGTTGCAGCCCTTGCACATTTTTTTTTAATCAGCACATTCTCTGTGGCTGTAACTCTATATTCTGCACTCTATTTCTTTTCTCTTTTGCAGTACCTGTTGTACTTGTATGGTATGATTGCACTTTTGCATGGTATGATCTGCCTGAATGGCATGCAATACAATGCTTTTCCATGATATCTTGGCATACATGACAATAATAAACCAATACCACTTTTGCTCTATAGATTCAGCACTCACCATCAAACACCCGTTTCCACTAATCGTACACTAAATCCCATTTTATTCCCCCCACATTCTCATCAACCCCTCATAGATTCTAACATTCACATATACACTCACTCGGGACAATTTACAGCTGTCAATTTAACCTGCCATAATGTGCCAGCTAAATTCCAAACTACAAACTGTCTTCTCCCTAAATTCTGAACTACAGACCGGCTTGATTGCACTAGGGACTTGGGGGGGGGGGGGGGGGGGGGGGGGGCAAAGTTTAGTTTGTTTGTTTTTATAGATTCCAAATGTTGTTGTTTATGAAGGTGGAAACTGAGTACTATGTTTACATATCTGTTGTGCTGCTGGAAGTAAGAATTTCATTGTTCCATTTCAGGACATATGACAATAAAACACTCTTGAATCTTGACACGTCTTTGGGATGTTGGGGAAAACTGGAGCTCCTGCAGGAAGCCTTCATTGTCGCACAGACAGGACGCAAACTCCACACGAAAGACACCAGAAGTGGAGGGGCAGGTAACGTTGAGGAAGCAGTGAGTCTGCAGAAGAACTTGCACATGTTGGGAGAGTGGCAAATGGAAGATAGCACAGCAAAGTGTACAGTCAGGCACTTTGGTAGAAGGAGTAAATGCAAAGACTATTTTCTAAATGGGGAGAGAATTCAGAAATCAGAAGTACAAACGGACTTGGGAGTGCTGATGCAGGATTCCCAAAAGGTTAATTTGCAGGTTGATGCTGTAGTAAGGAAGGCGAATGCAATGTTTACATGTCAGGCCACATTTGGAATACGGTGAACAGTTTTAGGCCCCATATCTGAGGAAGAACGTGCTGGTGTTGAATAGGGTCCAGAGGAGGTTTATGGGAATGATCCCAGTGATGACTGGGTTCACGTATGAGGAACATTTGACTGCTCTCGGCCTGTATTCGCTGGAGCTTAGAAGGATGAGCGTGAGATCTCATTGAAACCTACCTAATATTGAAAGACCAAGAGAAAGAGGATGTTTCCAGCAGTTGAGAGTCTAGGACCAGATGATACGGACTCAGAATAAAAGGACATACCTTCAGAATGGAGATGAGGAGGAATTTTGTTTTGCCAGAGGGTGGTGAATCTGTGGAATTCATTGCCACAGATGGCTGCAGAGGCCAAGTTATTGGATATTTTAAAAGAAGAGATTGAAAAGAGATCGGCCTGAAACATTGCCTATTTCCTTCGCTCCATAGATGCTGCCTCACCCACTGAGTTTCTCCAGCATTTTTATCTACCTTTGATAATTTCTAGATCAGTATGGGTCAGCCATGATTGTATGGCGGAGAAGACTTGATGGGGCGAATGGCCTAATTCTGCTCATATTTTATGGTCTTATGGTCAGGATTGAACCCAGGTCTCTGGAGCTGTGAGGGAGCAGCTCTACTAGCTGCACCACTTTGCCCCACTTTGCCCCACTGCCAGAATGTCTACTTGTAGGAAAGATGCATCTCAACACTTCAATGTTTCACTGTTGCACAAGTAACTATGTCTAGTTTCAATCCATGCTTAGTATGTAGCCATGGGAACAAGGAAATAACCGTTCCCTTTAACTAAAGTCGACATGGCCCATTGTAAAAGTCAAGTCTGCCGTTTCCATGGTTGTAGTGTCTTAGGTGGTGGTGCTCTGTATTGCTGGCGAACCAGATCCATTGATGCAACTTCCAAGAAACGTTGCAGTAAAGCAGCAGGTAGCGCGGCTGCCTCATCTGAGATTGTGTACATGCGTCTGCTTCAGTAACATGACCTGAGCAATCTCATCAGTAAGGTGACGGTTCATCTGAGGGTTGGACAGGCTAGATGCAGGAAGATTGTTCCCGATGTTGGGGAAGTCCAGATCAAGGGGTCGCAGTTTCAGGATAAAGGGGAAATCTTTTAGGACTGAGATGAGAAAAAAAAAATTCACACAGTGATGAATCTCTGGAATTCTCTGCCTCAGAATGTAGTTGAGGCCAGTTCATTGGCTATATTTAAGAGGGAGTTAGATGTGGCCCTTGTGGCTAAAGGGATCAGGTGGTATGGAGAGAAGGCAGGTACAGGATACTGAGTTGGATGATCAGCCATGATCATATTGAATGGCGGTGCAGGCTCAAAGGGCCGAATGGCCTACTCCTGCACCTATTTTCTATGTTTCTATGTGCCGTGTGAAAGTCAAGCACTCCTAAAATTTTTGTTTTTAAAACTGCAGATGCTGCAACTCTGAAATCTTATTTTTCTTCTTGCGTATGGCGTGCACAGCCTAAAGTTGTAGGACACCTTGGTCTATTTGATCTTATTTGATTGTGCACGCCAGGTTGATTGCATTCGTTGAAACAGGGCGGACCACGTGAAGGTTGCAATCTCCCTTTTATGCTCTGAAATAAAAACAGAACATGGTGGAAACACTCAGCAGGTTAGGCAGCATCTGTGGACAGAGAAACAGTTAACTTTCCAGGGCAAGGAATCTTAGTCAGGACCCATTCCAACAATTTGTGTGGTAATCTATACAGAATGCCACCCAGTAACCTTTGGTTGATGCATGATATTCAACTGTATAATCATCTACGGCACCAAGACGGCCCACCTTTGTACCCTGGTCACTGCTATTAATGGAATTGTTGCTTTAGGAATCAATGACAGTTTGCGATCATTAACACGAGCTAATAGGATTTTTTCTTTGCACTGATGATAATTGCTAGCACTTAGTTCTCAGTTTCCAAGTCGATGCTAAGCACATGTAAACACGAATATTGTAGGTTGTTCCTCTCAGCGTCTATGACATGGTTGAAAGACACAAAAAGCTGGAGTAACTCAGCGGGACAGGCAGCATCTCTGGAGAGAAGGAATGGGTAACGTTTCGGGTCAAGACCCTTCTTCAGACCTGATCCGAAACGTCACCCATTCCTTCTCGCAAGAATTTAGAAGATTGAGGGGGGATCTTATTGAAACTTACAAAATTCTTAAGAGGTTGGACAGGCTAGATGCAGGAAGATTGTTCCCGATGTTGGGGAAGTCCAGAACAAGGGGTCACAGTTTAAGGATAAGGGGGAAATCTTTTAGGACCGAGATGAGAAAAATATTTTTCACACAGAGTGGTGAATCTCTGGAATTCTCTGCCACAGAAGGTAGTTGAGGCCAGTTCATTGGCTATATTTAAGAGGGAGTTAGATGTGGCCCTTGTGGCTAAAGGTATCAGGGGGTATGGAGAGAAGGCAGGTACAGGATACTGAGTTGGATGATCAGCCATGATCATATTGAATGGCGCTGCAGGCTCAAAGGGCCGAATGGCCTACTCCTGCACCTATTTTCTATGTTTCTATGTTTCTCTCCAGAGATGCTGACTGTCCCACTGAGTTATTTCAGCTTTTTGTGTCTATCTTTGGTTTAAACCAGCAACTGCAATTCTTTCCTACACATCTATGACATGGTTGTTGAGGTAACTAGAAGCACCTTGTATCAATGTTACCATTCTCGCGGCAGCACTATAAACCGCTTGGCACTTGCTGCATTGATCAAACAATGACGTGCAGTAGTCCAATTCCATGACTTTCTCCGAAGACTGTTGTAATGGTGTCAGCACCATTGCTTGGTTAGTTCAGAATCATGAAATAACATTTGAAACATTTCCAGAAATAAGTTAATATTTTTCCGTTCTGGACCTCACCCACTGTCTGAGTGAGGCTCAATGCAAATTGGAGGAGCAGCACCTCAGACTTCACTTGGGCAGCTTATAAATCAGCGGTATAAATATTGACTTCTAACTTACAGTAATCCTTGCTTTCCCTCTCTCTCCATCCCTCCCCCATCCAAGTTGGGGGATGACACAAAGCTGGGTGGCAGTGTGAGCTGCGATGAGGATGTTATAAGGCTGCAGGGTGACATGGATAGGCTGGGTGAGTGGCCAGATGCATGGCAGATGCAGTATAATGTGGGTAAATGTGAGGCTATCCACTTTGGTGGTAAGAACAGCAAGACAGATTATTATCTGAATTATGTCAGATTAGGAAAAGGGGTGGTACAAAGAAGGGGTGGTACAAAGGGCGGCATGGTGGCGCAGCGGTAGAGTTGCTGCCTTACAGCGAATGCAGCGCCGAAGACCTGGGTTCGATCCTGACTATGGGTGCTGTCTGTACAGAGTTTGTACGTTCTCCCTGTAACCTGCATGGGTTTTCTCCGAGATCTTCGGTTTCCTCCCACACTCAAAAATGTACAGGTATGTAGGTTAATTGGCTTGATAAATGTAAAAAATGTCCCTAGTGGGTATAGGATAGTGTTAATGTGCGGGGATCGTCGGTCGGCGCAGACCCGGTGGGCCGAAAGGGCCTGTTTCCACGCTGTATCTCTAAAACTAAAAAAAACTAAAACCTGAGTGTGCTTGTACATCAGTCACTGAAAGTAAGTATGCAGGTACAGCAGGCAGTGAAGAAAGCTAATGGCTTGTTGGTCTTCATTGCGAGAGGATTTGAGTTTAGGAGCAAGGAGGTCCTACTGCAGTTGTACAGGGCCCTGGTGAGACCGCACCTGGAGTATTGTGTACAATTTTGGTCTCCTAATTTGAGGAAGGACATTATTGCTATTGAGGGAGTGCAGCGTAGGTTCACCACGTTAATTCCCGGGATGGTGGGACTGATATATGATGAAAGAATGGGTCGACTGGGATTGTATTCACTAGAATTTAGTAGGATGAGAGGGGATCTTGAATTGATTGATTGATTGATTCCTTTATTTGTCATTCAGACCTTTCGGTCTGAACGAAATGTCGTTGCCTGCAGCCATACATGTAATAATAAACAACACACAATAAACACAAATTAACATCCACCACAGTGAGTTCACCAAGCACCTCCTCACTGTGATGGAGGCAAAAGTCTTAGGGTTGCGGTCTCTTCCCTCCTCTTCTCCCTCTGCGCTGAGGCGATACCCCACCGGGCGATGGTAAGTCAGTCCCGCGGTTCAAGCTCCGCGGCCCGGGGGTGGTCGAAGCTGCCGCCCTCCAGTCCAGCAGATGCAGTTGTTACCACAGGAGCTCCCAAAAACAGGCATCAACCTGTGACCTGCGAGCTCCCGACGATGTCATCGACTGGCCCGCGGCCGTGCCCCGGATTCAGGTCGCCGCCGCCAGAACGCCGCCTCAGCCACCGGAGCACCATCTCCGCCCTGCACCGGGCCGCCCCCACGGGAGCACCTTCCAGCTGGGAGCCGGGCCGCCCACACGAGAGCACCTTCCAGCCGGGAGCCGGGCCGCCCACACGGGAGCACCTTCCAGCCGGGAGCCGGGACGCCCACACGGGAGCGCCTTCCAGCCGGGAGCCGGGCCGCCCACACGGGAGCACCTTCCAGCCGGGAGCCGGGTCGCCCACACGGGAGCGCCTTCCAGCCGGGAGCCGGGCCGCCCTCACAGGAGTGTCTCAGCCCCGCGCCGTCCACCCTCATGGGAGCGCCGAGTCGTGCCGCTGCCCGAACGCCACCGCAGCTCGAAGACGGCCAGCCTCGCGTTGGTAAGTCCTGGCTGGCTCTACTCCGGATCCTCGAGGACATTATTGTTATTGAAACATATACAATTCTTAAAGGATTGGTCAGGCTAGATGCAGAAAAAAATGTTCCTGATGTTGGTGGAGTCTAGAACCAGGGGTCACAGTTTCAGAATAAGAGGTAGGCCATTTAGGACTGAGTGGGGAAAAACTTCTTCACACACTTTGGAACTGTGGAATTCTCTGCCACAGAAGGCAGTAAAGGCCAATTCTCTGGATGTTTTCAAGAGAGAGTTAGATTTAGCTAAAGGAATCAAGGGATATGGGGAAAAAGCAGAAACGGAGTACTGATTTTAGATGATCAGCCATGATCATATTGAATGGCGGTGCTGGCTCGAAGGGCTGAATGGCCTACTGCTGCACCTATGTTTCTATGTTTTATGTTTTTCTATGTTTCTGACTAGTATCACTGTCCTGATTACATTTTATGGATTGTATGCCTCGTTGTCAACCTCCCCTCAGCTAACAATAATCCATTCTACATTTTTCTTGAGCTTTGTCCCTGATGTCATGTTAGCACGTTGATGTCATGTTAGCGCTGTCCGTGACTTTCTGAGTTCCAGGTCATTAGCATCTCCCCAAGGTACACCACTGTCGGTTGTACAACAGCACACGTAGATCACTGGACAAGTAGATCACTATACTCAAGTATCGACCATAAGACCATAAGACATAGGAACAGAATTAGGCAGTCCAGTCCATTGTGTCTATTCTGCATTCAATCATAGTTGAATGATTTTTCCCTCGCAAACCCATTTCTTTGCCTTCTCCCTGTAACCTTTGGCGTCCTTGCTAATCAAGATCCTGTCAATTTTCTCCTTAAAACCACCCAAAGACTTGGTCTCAACTGCCATCTGTGGCAATGAATTTCACAAAATTCACCAATATCTGGCTAAAGAAACTCTTCATCATCTCCATTTTTAAGATATACCCTTTTATTCTAATGTGGTGCCTTCAGGTTCAAGACTTTCCTGTTACTGGAATCATGCTTTCTACTTCCGCTCTACCTAGGCCTTAAGTGTACTGATCAGAAGATTGCCATCCCAATTTATTTTTAAACCGCACGGGCTGAAAATTGTATAGAAATGTTGGTAGTATAAAATTAAAGGACGTTTGATAATTAGCACAGAATTGGTGGGCTGAATGGCCTGTTTCCATACAATATGACAGATTGAATTTTATAAAAAGATTGCATCCGAACATATTTCCATGCCGGTGCTGGGAAGTTGGTAAAGGATATTATTCATCATCGGTTGTCAGATTTAATTCCCCTCATAGTCGCAACAAAATCTTCCTGATTTATATTACTTTGGCACAACTGCTTTTATAGTTGGCCAATCCCTATGAGTCACCAAAGCTCCATTTCTTTCCAACTTCTCTGACTATTCTTCCTCTTCACTCGTGTAGTAATAGGCACTTGTCATTCATAGCAGGCATAGAGTAGCTTTGTGTTGTATATATTAATGGCTCAGATTTAAATATCGTGGTGATGATAATGAAGTTGAAAATGGAACAAAAAATGGGCTATGTGGTTGACTAAGTTGACTTATCGTCAATTTCAATGTGGACCTTAAAGAGCACTTAAATGCTAGTAAGCTGTGATGGCAATAATAGGTGCGAGGATACAGGAGCTCAAAGTTTGGGTAGGTACTTTGACTTCCTCGAATACAGAGGAAAACTGACATGTGGTGCCTGCATACACACGATAATGTCATTATGTTTAATGCAACTAGACTTACCTATGTACAGTGGTATTACACTTAACTATCCCACAATGATGATGAATGCAAGATTATTTTCATGCAAGTCATCTAAAACCTTGATTATATTCCAGGCACCAACTCATTTCTGGCTG
The DNA here is from genome assembly GCF_010909765.2 of Amblyraja radiata. Lineage (NCBI taxonomy): Eukaryota > Metazoa > Chordata > Chondrichthyes > Rajiformes > Rajidae > Amblyraja > Amblyraja radiata. Next base: position 59,407,425 of record NC_045963.1, on the reverse strand, counting down.
CCCGTTGATCTATATTTAAACCATCAGAACCCCTTGATTAGATTCCAGGCCTGAGAGAGTGGTGAAAGCTGAGTTGCTGACAGCATTTAAGAAATGTCTGGATGAGCACTCGAATCGCCTCGGCATAGGAGGCTGCGAGCCAAATATAATAGAGTGAGATAGCACAGAAGTGGGCCCTTCAACTCAATTAGTCCATGCCGACCAAGTGACTATCCAAACTAGTCTAATTTGCTCGCCTTTGACAGATATCCTACAAAACTGGAAGATGGGATTAATATGGATGTGTGAATGGTTGGCGTGGGCACAGTGGGCCAAATGGCCTGTTTCCATGCTGCTTGACTCCATGACTCAATGACTCATTCCTGGCTGCCGGCTATACTATAGTTAAACTGTCTGAATTCCTTGATTAGATTCCAGGCGGTATTGCGTTCCTGGGTATCCATCTTTGTTCAAGACAGGCTATCTACTCTAGCCATTATTACTGTAAGTGCATTCTGGCGTATACTAATGCACTATTAAATGCAGAAACGAAAAACCATTGTCAGATGTTTCCTGCTCCTCCACAGGGTATCCTTGTCTAAAGACTCAGCACTGCAATGCTGTGAACTCACTATTTTTGCACACCCGTTCTCCACAAGAATGATTTAAAAAGTTGGCATTAATTCACTTAGGTGGATGAGATGAGAATCACTGCAGAAATTCTGCAGCTCTGAAAACAAAAACTAATATCCATGCTTGGAATCTCGCAACATCCAAAGAAAATTTGACAGTGTCAAATAAAAATAGACACAAAATGCTGGAGTAACTCATCGGGTCAGGCAGCATCTCTGGAGAAAAGGATTGGTGACTTTTTGGGTCGACCAGTGTCAAATTATAATTTGACAACCATTTTTTTAGATTCCTTTCCACTGCAAATTACTCCCCCCCCGCCCCCCCCCCCCCCCCCCCATCCCTTTAATTATATTTATACTTCTTAACCTTTGTATTGTTTCACGGATATCATTTTAATTTATATTATAGTGAGTACCTAGCGGTAGAGTTGCTGCTTTGCATTACCAAAGACCCGGGTTTGGTAAAATCCTGATTACGGGTGCTGTCTGTACGAAGTTTGTACGTTCTCTCCGTGACCGGATGGGTTTTCTCCGTGTTTCCACCCACACTCTAAAGACGAACACGTTTGTAGGTTAATTGGCTTTGGTAAGAATTGTAAATGGCCCCTAATGTGTTAGATAGTGTTAGTGTATGGGGTGATCGTTGGTCGTTTTGGACTCGGTGGGCCGAAGGGCCTGTTACTACACTGTATCTCTAAAGTAAAAAACTAAGTAGGTGAGGGCTATAGGGATGAAGCAGGAATGTGAAATTTGGATTAATGATCAGATCAGTCATTACCTTATTAAATGGTCAAGCAGGCTTATGGGCTGAATGACCCAATCCCACAACCATGTCATATGTTCCTAGTGACAACTGTCTCCCGTAGAGTGCATTTCAAGGAAACATAGAAAATAGGTGCAGGAGTAGGCCATTCGGCTCTTCGAGCCAGCCATTCATGGGCTGATCATCCAAAAACTGTACCCCATCCCTGCTTTTTCCCCATATCCCTTGATTCCTTTAGCCCTAAATCTAACTCTCTCTTGAAAACATCCAGTGAATTGGCCTGCACTGCCTGCTGTGGCAGAATATTCCACAGATTCACAACTGTATTGAAACATTGGTCAGGGTGATTGAAGTCCCTGCTCCTAGAGGATTGGAAATCCAAGGGGAGCAATGGAAATCCTTTATTTATCGCCAAGAAGAAAATTGTAGTTGCCAGGCTAAGAAAATCCATGAGATTTTAATCAAGAAATGCAAGCAACAGAAATCTACAGCTAAAGGATATATTATGTGGATGTATTATGCAGATGTTACTGTCAAACCCTTTGATTTGTTGCTTTTCTAACACCCCTAAATGTCTCTCAATCCATATATAACCTACCTGATTGGATTAAAGTCTGTAATCACTCTCCTATTTCCATTTTACTTCGGAGTCACATGAGTGACAACGTGAAGAACCCCGCCAGGACGCATGCGTGCCATATCGCTACACGCATTGCAACGAGTCACAGCAGGGGGAACAACGTTCCCTTAGCGGCAAAATTTGAAAGCCAGGAACAGCAGGTAAGGACACTCTGCGTTCCAGAATTTGAAAGTCGGGAACAGCAGGTAAGAAGACTCTGCGTTCCTTCCATTTACCTTTTAGGTGGAGACATGGACCGGATCCACGAAGGCTGCGGGAAAGCTGGCGGGGGAGAACCGCGGAGTTGCGGGCAGCCGGCAGCAGCAGCCAAAGGCACGCTAATCTCCCGTAATGGGAACAGCTGTGCCCGACTTCGCACCCGCGCCGGCCCCAGCCGGTCAGGAGAGGTAAGCATAAACTAACAGAGTCGTTGACTCCGAGGAGTCCGACTCTGAATAGCCGCGAGCAGCCAGTGCCCGTGCACATGGGGGCCGGTTGGAGCGGCTTCAGGAACAGCCGCGACGGCCAGTGCCCGTGAGCACGGGAGCCGGTTGGAGCGGCTGCAGGAGGGACCATCTTCAAGCAGCCGCGACGGCCAGTGCCCGAGAGCATTGGAGCCGGTTGGAGCGGCTGCAGGAGGGACCATCTTTAAGCAGCCGCGATGGCCAGTGCCCGAGAGCATTGGAGCCGGTTGGAGCGGCTGCAGGAGGGACCATCTTCAAGCAGCCACGACGGCCAGTGCCCGTGAGCACGGGAGCCGGTTGGAGCGGCTGCAGGATAGGTCAACAGCAGCCGGGAGTGGCCTATGCCCGAGAGCATAAGAGCCAGTTGGAACGGCTGCTGGAAGAAATACCCCAAAGTGGCAGGAGATGGAGGCTAGCCACAGTGGGCAGTTAGTAAGCCCCACAGCAGTGCCTCGTGTAGGGCTGCACAGTGTTTCTCCCTCATCAGAGGGGAACACCAAGGGTCAATCCTGGGCTGGCTGCAGGAGCAGGAGCAGGAGCGGCTTCAGGAGCAGCCGTGACGGCCAGTGCCCGTGAGCATTGGAGCCGGGTGGAGTGGCTGCAGGAACTGGAGCAGGAGCGGCCTCAGGAGTAGCGGCTTCAGGAGCAGCCGCGATGGCCAGTGACCATGTGCATTGGAGCCGGTTGGGTGCCCGAGAGCATCGGAGCCAGCTGGAGCGGCTGTTGGAGCAGGTAAGTGGCAGGCTCCGGGAGATGGAGACTAGTCACAGGAGGGCAGCTAGTAAGTCCTACAGCAGTACCTCTTGTAGGGCTGCACAGTGTTCTCCCTCATCAGAGGGGAGTATAGGGGGTCAATTCTGGGCTGCACTTGAACAGGGGAGCAGAACATACCCCTAATGCACATAGGGTGCAGAAAACCTATTGGAAGACACTTACCATCAGGGAACTGCAAAACGCTGAATGTTCCCAGTATCAACCAGTGTATTTGAAAACATGGTAGGGCAGGGACTTGAAACAAAAGAAAGTTCTAGTCCTAACAGCGGGACGGGGTCGCCCGTACAATAAACAAAAAGACATGACACTGGATCACCAGGATGCACTGGCCTTATATGCAAACCTGGAACCTCCTAACCTCCAATATTAAAATTTGGAGGCACCTTATCTTAACAGGTAAAGAACTTCACATAGAAGGAAACTCTGGGGCACATTAAGCAACGTCTAAAAACTACTTCCTGGGGAATGCGCTAACCCTCATTACAGACACCGGCACCTCAACGACCATGGGAGGATGCTGAAATAGTAACAAACCTACTAATAGTAACCATGGAGGAAGGTGGGTTTGGCTCCTTACGAGGTTGGTGGGAGATTACAGTTCTATCTGGATGCATAGAATATATTACTACCGACACTTAAATTTCAGAAGTATAGGGGTATATCTTAGAATTATTCATAACATTATCCTCCAGTTCAGCATGTACCGAACTGAATGTTCATGCTTACAGGAAAAGAAACAAACAAAAGCGCATACTGAACTACAGTGCCCAAATAAAATAGGAGTGATGGAGGACATCCAACACGAATCACAGGAATTTGTGTCCAAAAAATCTTTATCATAATATAGATGGTGGTTGCCACATCATCATAGATTTGACTAAATTAAATACTTTCGTACTTTATATTCATTACTAGATGGGAACCTTTGTTACTGCAAAGGTATTGATCCAAGGGTACTACATGGCAAGCATTGTATTAAAATATGCTTGCTGTATAGTACTCATTGGAGGTGCCCACAGATGTATTTAACACAACAGATCATCTGCGGTTCACCCTTAACACAGTTCACATGTCAGTGACTTTGCCGTAAGAAAGGGTACAGCCTTAATGGAGGCTTGCAGGAAACTAAACTTAGACTTAAAAAGTGCTAGAGAAACATTTTTCTCTAATATCATTAACAACAACACTAACAAGGCAAAAACCCTATTTGCAACTGTTGACAGACTGACCAACCCCCCAACACAATTACCACCTGAACCCCATTCCACGCAGAAATGCAATGAGTTTGCATTATTCTATACAGATAAAATTGAAGGCATCAGACGTGCCATCAATATCACCGCTTCAAACAAAAATGTTGGATCACCACCCTGTTTAGGCAAAGGTAACGTGGCAATGATGACATGCTTTAATGTCATAGACTCTAAAACTCTTGTGGAAACGGTGACACAACTAAGGCCATCCACCTGCTGCCTTGATGCTTTACCTACCAACTTCTTTAAGAATGTTTTTGACTGCCTAGCAATAGACATACTGCAAATAGTTAACAGCTCTCTTCAATCAGGCAATTTCCCAAAAGCCTTGGAAACTGCAGTTATTAAACCTCTTTTAAAAAAGCGGAGCCTAGATGCCTCTATTATTAACAACTATAGACCAATTTCAAACCTATCTTTCATAAGTAAAATCATTGAGAAAGTTGTCCTCCAGCAACTTAATCAATTCCTGGCTTCAACTGGCTGCTACGACAACTTCCAGTCAGGATTTCGACCTCTTCATAGCACCGAGACCGCTCTTATTAAAGTTGTAAACGACATCCGTCTTAACACAGACTCTGGCAAAGTTTCAATATTAATGCTATTAGACCTCAGTGCTGCATTCGACACTGTTGATCACTCAATACTTTTGGACAGGTTGGAAAAATGGGTGGGGCTCTCAGGCACAGTCTTAAGTTGGTTCAGGTCATATTTACAAGATAGGAACTATTTTGTTTCCATTGGCAAATTTGTATCAGAACCAACCAACGTGATGTGTGGAGTACCGCAAGGTTCGATCTTAGGGCCCTCTTTATTCAACATCTACATGCTCCCACTAGGGCAAATCATGCGAAATAATAATATTGACCACCACTGCTATGCCGATGACACTCAAATCTATGTAGCGCTATCACCAAATGACTATCGCCCCATAGATCTGTTGTGCCAGTGCATTGAGCAAGTCAAAGACTGGATGTGCCAAAATTTCCTCCAACTAAATAAGGACAAAACGGAGATAATTGTTTTTGGTGCTAGAAAAGAAAGGCTTAAAGTAACCCAACACCTTCACTCTCTGTCCCTGAAAACTTCAAACAAAGCCAGAAATCTTGGGGTCATTATGGATTCAGATTTAAATTTCGACAGTCACATCAAATCAGTAACAAAATCGGCCTACTATCACCTCAAAAACATAGCAAGATTAAGAGGACTCATGTCAGCTCAAGACTTAGAAAAACTTGTACATGCCTTTATTAATAGTAGGCTAGATTATTGTAACGGTCTCCTTGCAGGTCTTCCAAAAAAAACTGTCAGGCAGCTACAGCTTGTTCAGAACGCTGTTGCTAGAGTTCTAACAAAGACCAAAAAATTTGAGCATATTACACCAATTCTTAAATCCTTACATTGGCTCCCTGTATGTCAGAGAATTGATTTTAAAATCCTGCTGCTCACCTATAAATCACTACATGGTTTAGGGCCAAAGTATATCACTGACATGCTTCCACTATATAAGCCTTCTAGACCGCTAAGATCTTCTGAAACCAATCTGCTAGTGATTCCCAGAGTAAATACAAAACATGGGAAAGCAGGATTTAGTTACCATGCAACAAATAGCTGGAATAAACTTCCTGAAGATTTAAGACTTGCCTCAACTTTGACCACTTTTAAAACAAGACTGAAAATTTTATGTTTACTTTAGCTTTCAGCTAAATCTTAACTACATTGAACTTTTAACTTTTGCACTTTTTATAATGCATTTTTACTTTTGCTTTTCTTTTCTTTTAGTTCTTCTATTTTATTTCATTTTATTATTTCATTTATTGTATGACATGTTTTTATGTGAAGCACTTTGAGTCTGCCTTGTGTATGAAATGTGCTATATAAATAAAGTTGCCTTGCCTTGCCTTGCCTAAACCATCCATCAGACTGGTAGTAGAATAATTGGCATTAGTGGCTGTGTTCCAGCCACATAAATCGGACCTTTACATAATCAAATTACTGAGCGCAATCATGCGTCACTCAAAAGTTTATGGGGGGGTCATTCTGACAGACCAATGAAGCTACCAACAGAGGCCACTATGGTACAAATATGGTGGAAACATAACATTAGGCATTGTTCCAATCCAAACATTAACAGTTACCCGTCTATGGAACCACATACTGATGGGCCTTGGATTGGGATGCTATTAATTTCATCTCCAGCTGTGGGGGAGATGGAATGCACAGGAGGCATCATTACTAACGCTGGGCATAAATACCTGGGGAAGTGAGTGCATGCCATGGCTTTAAGTCATATTGTTCTGGGTTATATCTCGTCAGCAGCGGCCTCTACAGTCCGTCTGTGTTTTATTATTTTTTCTCTCATTTTTATGTAGTTTTTGTTATTTTTTTTGTTGGGGTATGTGTGTGGGGGGGTGGGGGGGAGGGGGTAACTTTAAATTCTCTCCCTGCACAGGAGACCCGACCTTTTCTTTGTCGGGTCTCCGTTGTCGTTGGGGCTGCAACGTGGAGCGGCCTCCAACAGGAACGACCTGGGGTTCCAGCTACGGAGCTGCTGACTACTCACCGTCACAGGGCTGGCCGAGTCCGGAGCGGGTGGAGCGGTGGTGGACGCTGCTGCGACCCGACCCCCGGAGATTCGGAGGCTGCAACTGCAGGTTTGGCGGACGGCAGCACCGGGAGCCCGCGGGTCCCTGCTGGTGACCGCTTTTCGGGGCTTCCGCAACGGCGACTTCTCCCGCCCGAGTTGCGGGGTTGAAGAGCACCTGGAGCGGGGCCTTACACCATCGCCCCGCGCGGCTTGGAATGGCCGCGGGACTCTGCGAGCGCACGCCGGGGGCTCTAACACCAAGACCCGGTGCGCGACCTTGCATCACCCGGCGTGGCTTTAATGGCCGCGGGACAATCGCCATCGCCAGACTTTGACTTTGACTTTGACTCTGACTCTGACATCGGGGGGAGAGTGCAGTGGAGAGAAGTTTTTTTTGCCTTCCATCACAACGATGTGATGGATGTTTGTGTAAACAGTGTTGTGTCTCGGGTCTTTTTGTTTTGTAATGTATGGCTGCAGAAACGACATTTCGTTTGGACCTCAAGGGGTCCAAATGACAATAAATTGAATTGTATTGTATGTATTGTATGTTAGACTACAAATTGACTACACCACCATGGTAGCATATGTCAACTATATGGGTAGAAACATATTGACATCATGTGATTATCTGGCCAACACTATTTGGCAATAGTGTATCCAGATAGATATTTGGATATCAGCTACCAACTTACCAGGAAAACTGAATTTAGTGGCAGACAACAGGTCACGCTAAGTCTAGAAACACTGTATGGATGTTGGATTTAAAAAAATAAATAAATAAAAAAAATGTATTGCTGGAACAGCACGGTATGGAACACCAGATAACGACCTATTCACATCCATGCTCTTACCAGTTATCAAATTATGTTCTTGGGAACCAGAACCTGGGGCAGTGGTTCAGATGTATCTTCGCTGCTTTGGGGGATCATTTATGCATCCCTCCTTCTGCCTCATCAGTCGGGTATTTAGGAAGAAACAATAGACTCCGCGTCTCGTATTTTGATAATACCTGATTGGCCTACTCAACCATGGGTCGTGGTGATATCAACATGGTTTTAGAACCATACCTCACCATCCATCATAGACCTAACTTACTGGTTCTTCCCGCTACAAGGGGAGTTACCCATGTCACAATTATATATAAACCTATTAATTTTTACAGTTGAAAGCACCTCTTCTACACCTGGGACTGACGGACCGAATGCGGAATTATTTCAGCGGGCCACAGACAGTCCACCTAAACATCAGTACTTGGTGTCACCAAGAAATGGGAAGTACTGTCACAACAATAATCATCACCCACAGATCTATAAACATCCCATCTGTTCTGGAATTCCTGGCAAGCCTCCATTACGATGAGAGGATCAGTCATAGTGCCATCAACTGCGCCAGAAGTGCTCTGTCAACATACCTGTCGCAAGGAACAGAGCGGCATTCTGTTGGGGCACACCCTGGTAACCAAACTCATGAGGGGCATTTTAATATTAATCCCCCAAGAACCAGGTACTCCCAAATATGGGATGTGAGCATTGTACTGACCATGTTAAGAAACTGGTCTCCAACTACAGCTCTGTCCCTACAGAAACTGACTATGAAAACAGTCATGCTGATGGCCTTGGTCACAGCACAAAGGGTCCAGTCACTACAGAAAATAAAGTTGAACAACATGATTATTTCATCTGGATATTTAACTTTTCACATCAATGTAATAGTCATACAGAACAGACAGGGGTCAGCAGGCCTAAAAAACAGAATTCAGGGCCTACCCTACAGATGGTCGTCTCTGTATTGTAACACACTTACTATCATATATGAAGTATACTAAGATCATCAGAGGGAAGAAATGTCACTTTAATCAGCTACTAACAGCCACTCAAAACAGTGACAGTCCAGACCATCTCTAGATGGCTAAAACAGGTCCTAACAAAGGCTGGAGTGGACACTAGCATTTTAAATCTCACTCCACCAGGGCTGCAGCTACATCAGCAGCTATGAAGTTGGACGTCCCTATGGACCAAATCCTCAAGACAGCAGGATGGTCAACGGAGGAAACTTTCCAACGACTTTATAACAAACCAGTTATTGAACCTGGAACATTTGCAGAAACAACTTTAAGTTCTGTAATATAATTTACCCCATAAATAGGGGCAATAATTGGTGTTAATATTTTTACCGTTGGGTTTCAATATCGTATTGATGTCTAATGATGTTAACTCTATTCTCCCCATAATCAAGGCAGATGTGATGCATGGACTCGTTCCACGGCATGAAATCACAGAGCTTTAAAATCTTCACGTAGTCACTCACGTGACTCCGAAGTAAAATAGTAAGATTAAACGAGCTTACCAGTTTGAAGTTTGATCTTTATTTTATGAGGAGTAACGTTGAGGGAATACGTGCTCTCCGTTCCCACCCTTGATCATATCCTGAACTGGTATCTCTTCTCTAATCTTACTATGTTTAGTCATTACAGTTATCTGTGATTTCACACCGCTGCTTTGAAGAATGGCACGCATGCGTCCTGGCGGGGTTCTTCACGTATTCCCTCAACGTTACTCCTCATAAAATAAAGATCAAACTTCAAACTGGTAAGTTCTCGTTTAATCTTACTATTGTTCTATATATGAATCACCAGAACCTCTCGATTAGATTACAGCTGGTAATGTTCTTAATGGTATCTATTATGCTTTGGCTAATGTCCATTGGAAAAAAGAGCTGAATTAACAAAATGCAACAAACTTTCCTGGGCAGCACCAAAATATAATGCCAGCATACCGTCGAGCCCATTTTCCATAAAGCAAATCATAGCTTCCCCTCTGATCCCAGGTCTATCTATGAAAGGAGCCCTATGTTTAGCTTAGTTTAGTTTATAGACACAGCACAGAAACGGGCCATTTGGCCCACTGAGTCCGTGCCGACCAACGATCCCCGTACAGTAGCACGATCCTACACAGTAGGGACAATTTACAATTTTTATCGAAGCCAATTAACCCACAAACCTACACTAACACACAGCACCTGAGGTCAGGATCAAACTCGGGTCTCTGGCACAGTAAGGCACCAAGTCTACCAATGCGCCACTGTGCTGCCCTGTTAAATTGTACCCATGTTTACAATAGCCACATTCCTGTTCAGAGTGGCAGAGTGGCATTCAAACTCAAGATGACCCTCCAGTAGAATTTTACTTCGGAGTCACGTGAGTGATTCCGTGAAGAACCCGCTCAGCAAGCATGCGCGGCATTACGTCCAGCAGAGCAACAGCGGCACAGCGGGAGTCAGGCGCTCCCGCTATGGAGGTGAAAGAACGGACCGTCAGGTAAGCTGACGTCGGGTTTTTCTTTCACAGGGAGCCTTCTGCTTTCAGGCAGAGAAGAAAGGCTCTAGAACAAACCTGTCCCCCGCTCGACTCCACGGAGGAGTGTTCCATCTGGGGGGGGGGGGCAGCAACAGAACAGACCTGTCCCCCGCTCGACTCCACGGAGGAGCGTTCCATCTCGCGGGGGCAGCAACAAGGCGGTAGGACCTCTTACCAGGCAGTCCGCTATACCCCGACACCGCGCCGAGCCCAGCCCGCTAGCGCCTGAGCAGCGGGCTGGATGTAAAGCCATGGAAGAGGCGTCCGGCCGGTGGCTCCGACTTGTCGCACGGGGACGTCTCTCCACCCAGGCGGGGGAGAGACAGCCGCATGAGCCGCATGGAGCGGCTCTTGGAGCAGGAGCTCCAGCGAGGTGCACCCCAGGAGGGGCGCTCTCGCAGAGGGGGGTCAGGCACTCCCTCCACAGTGCCTTGTGCACTGTCCATTGCTTCCTCCTTTCCAGAGGATAGCTTTGGTGACCAGGACTGGGCTGGTCAAGAACAGGGGCAATGGCTGAAGATCTCGGGAGTATGCAAGGGGTGCAGGAACAGGAAGAGCTGCTAGGTGTGGTGGACAGCTACGTGGAAACCCCACGTGCAGGAGGCCGTTAAAAGCCTGACGTCAGCCATCACATCGTTTTTCCTCGTTCCATGGACAAATACGGAGATGACCACAACCTTCGTAAACAAGTCATAAGACCTGCCATAAAATCCTACATTGCGGGGTTCTGCATACCTCAGCCACTGAGCCAGACCCACTGCTCTTTGGCAAAAACCTCACAAAGCATATGACGGACATGCAAGAGGTTTTACAAAACTTTCGGCTCATGAGGGCAGGGCCGGGACGAGCAAACCAAAAACAGTAATTCCTACGCAGCAGCACCCCATCGCGTCCATCAGTCAAAGTGTACCATATCGGACTGATGAAAGCTCGGGGTCCGCATTCTATCACCGAAAGTCTTCTTTAGACCAGGGCCCAGAGCGGTCTCCATGGAAAATGTGCCACCCCCCAACATCACCGCCACGTCAGACGACGTGCAACACTCATTGGACCGGCAGGAAACAGAAGAATACCCATAACCATGGAGGTAGGTGGGTCTGGTTCCCACCAGTATATAGAGTAATACTAACACATGGGAGTCTATCACGAGTGATCAGTATATACTCAATGGCATTTGTGAATACAAATACAATTCATACTAGAAAAATTGCCACCAGGTCAACATTCACCCCAGAGGGTATTTTTCCCCTCTCCGTTAAAGAAACAAGAGGGACAAGCTGAACTGGTGAGAATAATTACAAAGGGTATCATGGGAAAACCTGAACCCTTGCAATTCGTATCAAATATATTCACTAAACCCAAAAAAGATGGTGGATGTCGCATCATCATTGACTTAACTTCACTAAATATGTTTGTTAAGTATATACATTTCAAAATGGAACCGGTTGTTACTGCCAAACAACTAAATTCCAAAGGATACTTCATGGCAAGCATTCATCTTAAAGATGTTTACTATTTAGTACCATTCACAAGGATCATCGCAGATACCTGAAATTTACCTGGATGGGGCAGCTATAGCAGTTTAAAGCATTACCCAATGGGTTCACATCAGCCCAAGAGTGTCACCAAGACACTAAAACCAGCTCTGGCAATATTCAGAAGACAAAAACATATTGTCATGGCATATCTTGATGATATCCTAAATGGTAGGCAAGACCATGAAATTGACTATGTTAGCTGTTCAGCTACCAAACAGTTATTCAAAACCCTGGGGTTGTCTTACATCCAGATAAATCTAAGTTGAAGCCATCCACTATCATGGACTAATTGGGCTTCACAATTAATTCAGTCTACGTGACTGTAACATTGCCAAGAGACAACATAGTTGAATTGGCACAATCATGCAACAATTTAATGGTCAACAAACTACCAACTACTCGACAAGTAACAGAGTCATTGGGAAAATGGTAGCAGCATTTCCGGCTACATAATTCGGACCTTTGTACCAAAAACGACATACAGGTCATTATGATCGTTTCATGAAGTTATCCACTGAAGTAATATCAGAACTACAGTGGTGGGTAAAAAACGTTTGTCATAGTTTTCAGCCTATTATCATCACTAACCCTACGTCAGTTATCCAAACAGATGCCAGTACTCAAGACTGGGGAGCAACTAACTCTATATCCAGCACAAGTAGTAGATGGACTAACCCAGAATCATCGTTACCACTTACACTGGGCATTAATTATCTAGAGATGTTGGGTGACTTTTATGGTTTAAAAGCATATGCATAAATATGCATCACTTGCATGTACGGTTATAAATAGATAATACTATGGTGGTGGCCTACATTAACCATATGGGCGGCATAAAATCGGTATCATGCGACAAGTTGATCAACACAATTTGGCAATGGTGTGTCCAAAGACATATTTGGCTATCAGTAACTTACCTGCCAGGTAAGCTAAATACAGTGGCAGACACCAGGTCACGTAAATTTAATGACAACATCGAATGGATGTTAAAAACCCCAAAAAAAATTCACAAAAGTTATCAAGCAATATGGCACGCCAGATATCGATTTATTTGCATCAAGGCTAAATCACCAGGTACCTATGTATGTCGCTTGGGAACCAGACCCTGAGGCAGCAGCGGTAGATGCGTTCGCGCTGGATTGGGGAAATTCTTCTTCTATGCATTTCCTCCCTTCTGCCTCATCAGTCGGGGACTACGCACAGTACAAATGGACTCTGCTTCAGGTATTTTGATAGTACCCGGCTGGCCTACACAGCCATGGTTCCCAATACTCCATGACATGGTTGTTGAAACTCCGATGGTATTCCCCAGTGACCCAGAGTTATTAACACCCAGTGTCGGGCACAAGCCACCCGTGCCATGAAAAAATCAAACTCCTGGGTTGCAGATTCTGCACAAACCACTTCTGGGACTGGGATTATCATAACAAACCGTCAACACCATGTCAGCATCCCTCCGAACATCCACTGGAAAACAGCACTTGTCCAGCATCAAAAAATGGGAGAAGTACTGCTTGGATACAGGGACCACCTACTCAACCGCTACAGTTACCAACATACTGGAATTCCTGGTGAACCTTCACCACGATGAAGGACTTCAGCTACAGAGCCATCAACACAGCTAGAATTGCCCTGCCTGTCTATTTCAAACCAGCTCCAGGACAACAGGCCATGGGGTCCCACCAGTTGGTGGTCAAACTAATGAAGGGTATTTACAACTCTAAACCCCTAGACCAAGGTACACCCATATATGGGATGTCAGTGTGGTCCTGACATACCTCAGGGGATGCCCACCAGCCAGATCCCTCAACCTGAAAACATCTATGCTCAAAACACTCATGTTGATGGCACTTGTAGCTGCACAGAGGGTCCAGTCACTACACCTATTGCGACTGGACACCATGCTCACAGCTCCAGACCAGATCTCTGTCGTTGTCCAGGGAATGGTCAAACAGAGCAGACCAGGAACACCTAATCCAGTCGTGGAATTCCGGGCTTACCCGCCAGAAACACGGTTATGTGCCATGACCCTACTATCCTACATAGACACAACCAAAATATTCGAGGGAGATGAAAAGCCTTGTGGGTCAGTCATAAAAAACCTTATGGTCAGGTGACGAGCCATTTCGAGATGGCTCAAGCAGGTGCTAAAAAGCTGCTGGGATAAAAACTAACATGTACAAATTTCATTCCACCAGGGCAGCATCCACGTCGACGGCTAAAAGAATGGACGTGCCTATAAACCACATCCTGGCTACAGCAGGATAGTGGGGGGAAAGACCGTTCAGAAATTTTATAATAAGCCATTGGCAAAACCTGTTTTATTTGCAGGAAATATTTTACAGACTGCAAATATTTAATTTAAGCCCAGGGGAGCAATTTAATTTCTTTGTTGTTATTGTTAAAAAATACCATTGTGTTTTTCTACAAACAGATTCATTGGTTGGTTACGATAACACACATCCTCCCTCAAAGACTTCGGCAGTGATGTAGTAATAACTGTTACACGGTTTGAAATCACAGAGCTTTGAAATCTTCACGGAATCACTCACGTGACTCCGAAGTAAAATAGTAAGATTAAACGAGAATTTACCAGTTTGAAGTTTGATCTGTATTTTATGAGGAGTTACGATGAGGGATTACGTGCCCTCCGCTCCCACCCTCAATAATATGGGTCAAATTCATAAACTGATGTCTCCTTATCTTTACTATGTTTACTTCAATAACTGTGTCTATCTGTGATTCCACACCGCTGCTTTGAAGTATGCCGCGCATGCGTGCTGAGCGGGTTCTTCACGTAATCCCTCATCGTAACTCCTCATAAAATACAGATCAAATTTCAAACTGGTAAATTCTCGTTTAATCTTACTATTTTAGTTCTCCTGTGCTACGAAATACATGCTCCAAAGAAGTCAGAGTACAGATAGACACAAAATGCTGGAGTAATTCAGCAGGGCAGGCAGCATCTTTGGAGAGAAGGAACGGGTGATGTTTTGGGTCAATACTGTTCTTCAGACATCTGGTGCCTCAACCTGAAACGTCACCATTCCTTCTCTCCGGAGATCCAGTCCTGCTGAGTTACTCTAGAATTTTGTGTCTCTCTTCAGTGTAATCTGCGGTTGCTTCCTACATAGCGCATCGTTCGATCAGCCGAGAAGATTGTTGGCTGCAACCTTCCCCCATCGACGAACTGTACAGTGCAAGGGCCAGGAAGCGAGCAGGTAAGATCATCTCTGACCTCTCTCATACTGGCCACAAACTCTTTGAAGCGCTTTCCTCTGGAAGGTGACCGGACTGCCAAAGCCACCACAGCCAGACATAAAAACCGCTATTTTCCACGAGTAGTAGCTCTACTCATCAGCCAAAAGTCTGTAGCCTCCTTTTGCTCTGGTATTTTATTTCATTCTTCACATGTTTAAATTATAATGTTTTATTCTTAATTGTTTATGTATATCGTGTTGTCATTTGCGAGCAACGCACCAAGGCAAATTTTTTGTATGTGTACATACTTGGCTAATAAAATTGATTCATTTCAATTCAATTCAATAGTCATTGTTTCACCTGAAGCTGAGGAGCTCAATACCGAAGATAATTGTTTAGAGAAAGGCCTGGATTGTATATAGAGCCTTTCGCAATGTCTCAAAGCTCTTCCCAGCTGGTGAGATATGTCTTGAGGTGTGGCCACTGTAAAGATAGAGAATGTCTCAGCTAGCTCATGCACTATAGGCTCCAATATATTGCAAGCAGATATTGACCTGAAGTTGGAAGTGGTTGATCCAAATATTCAAGGCTCCAGGGAACAGTTTTTGAATCCCTACCCAATCTCTCTCTTTTCACTTCATTGGAGAATAAACTTGGTTCTTCAGACATCTGGTGCCTCAACCTGAAACGTCACCATTCCTTCTTCCAGAGATCCGAGTCAGCATGGATTTACAAAGGGGAAATCATGCTTGACTAATCTTCTGGAATTTTTTAAAGATGTAACCAGGAAAATGGACAGTCCAGGTACACTACATCTCCCTTGAGATGTAGTGTACCTGGACTTCCAGAAAGCATTTGACAAGGTCCCACATAGGAGATTAGTGGGCAAAATTAGGGCACATGGTATTGGGTGTAGATTGCTGACATGGGTAGAGAAGTGGTTGGCAGACAGGAAACAGAGAGTAGGGATCAACGGGTCCCTTTCAGAATGGCAGGCAGTGACTAGTGGGGTACCGCAAGGCTCGGTGCTGGGACCACAGCTATTTACAATATACATCAATGATTTGGATGAAGGGATTCAAAGTAACGTTAGCAAATTTGCAGATGACACAAAGCTGGGTGGCAGTGTGAACTGTGAGGAGGATGCTATGAGAATGCAGGGTGAATTGGACAGGTTGGGGGAGTGGGCAGATGGATGCCAGATGAAGTTTAATGCGGATAAATGTGAGGTTATCCACTTTGGTAGCAAAAACAGGAAGGCAGATTACTATCTAAATGCCGTCAAGTTGGGAAAAGGGGAAGTACAACGGGATCTGGGGGTCCTTGTACATCAGTCTATGAAAGTAAGCATGCAGGTACAGCAGGCAGTGAAGAAAGCGAATGGCATGTTGGCCGTTATAACAAGAGGAATCGAATATAGGAGCAAAGAGGTCCTTCTGCAGTTGTACAGAGCCCTAGTGAGACCGCACCTGGAGTATTGCGTGCAGTTTTGGTCCCCTAATTTGAGGAAGGACATTCTTGCTATTGAGGGAGTGTAGTGTAGGTTTACAAGCTTAATTCCCGGGATGGCGGGACTGTCATATGCTGAGAGAATGGAGCAGCTGGGCTTGTACACTCTGGAGTTTAGAAGGATGAGAGGACATCTCATTGAAACAAATAAGATTGTTAAGGACTTGAACACACCAGAGGCAGGAAACATGTTCCTGATGTTGGGGGATTCCAGAACCAGGGGCCACGGTTTAAGAATAAGGAGAAACACTTTTTCTCACAGAGTGGTGAGTCTGTGGAATTCTCTGCCTCAGAGGGTGGTGGAGGCGGGTTCTCTGGATGCTTTCAAGAGAGAGCTAGATAGGGCTCTTAAAAATAGTGGAGTCAGGGGATATGGGGAGAAGGCAGGAATGGGATACTGATTGGGGATGATCAGCCATGACACATTGAATGGCGGTGCTGGCTCGAAGGGCCAAATGGCCTACTCCAGCACCTATTGTCTATTGTCTATTATTGGTTGCACCTGAGACCATCCAGAGCTTACAATTACTCCAAAATTCCCCAGAAGGTGGCCATTCAACCTACTGTGGTTGGGCTAGCTCTTTGGGAGTTCTACAATCAATGTTATCCCCTTTTTTCCACAATGAACACTGGAAACATCTTTTCTTCCTAAGTATTTATCTCAGTTTCCTTCGGTCTTGTCAGGAAATCTATATATTACTAAACCTTTCATCTCATTTGTTTGTATGTATGCATGCACGTGAGATCCCAAAACACCGCCAAAACGCTACACGATAGCGCTACAATTTTGGGCACACCTTACTCACCATTTTCCTGGGATGTAAATGAAACAAGTTTTGTTCGGATTTATGTTATATTTTACTAGCTATTGACATTTTAAACTTTACAAAAATCACTTTTCCACGACCATGATTTTTAAAAAAACACCGTTTTAATCAAATTCTTCCGTTTTGGTTAACAGCTAACATTGTGTTATTTTAAAGAAAAAATGTGATTTTCATTGAGAATTTTTTGTTTTTTAATGATTTTTATTGTGGGGGGCGGGGTAGGATGGGGGGAGATTTCATTTAAAAAAAAACATCGCAATTTTCATTGTGGGGGTTGGGATAGGGGAGGTGAGGAGTGGGGGAGCAGGGGAAGAGAGGGAAAGGAGGGGGGTAGGGAGGGGAGAGGGAGGGGAAAGTGGGGGAGGTGAGGAGGGAGAATGGGGGAGGAGGGGGAAGAGGGGAATAGGGTGGGAAGCAGATACAATTACTACATTTAAGGAGCATTTAGGCAGACACTTAAATAGGCAAAGCAAAGATTACATTTTTCACCAAGAGAGTGGTGAGAACCTGGAATGCACTGCCTGAGAGTAGTGGAAGGAAAGTTGCTGACAGCATTACGAAGTGTCTAGACGAGTGCTTGAATTGCCCAGGAATAGAACATGTATCTATACACTGTAAATGGATCGATTGTAGTAATGTATTGTCTTTGTGCTGACTGTTTAGCACACAACAAAAGCTTTTCACTGTACCTCAGTACACGTGACAATAAACTAAACTGAACTGAGGGTAGAACGTTTTGGGCTCATTGGAGGAAGACATGATCAATACAGATTAATACACACTGGTCAGCATGGACGTGGTAAACTGTATGACTCCATGATTCAGTGTAACAGTCCAAATGCAGGACATTTAGATTAGTGTAGATGGACAAAGATGTTAGCATTGATGTGTGTGTGTGGGGGGGAGGGGGGAGATTTGTTTCTGTATTGTAGAACTCAATGTCATTCTAATAAACCATCTCCAACCTTTATGGTTTGTTTTTAAACATTTAAACAGTGTGGCACTCCCTCTGTGTGTAGAATGCTAACCTACAGTTTTCCCCAATTCCTCTGTCAAGTGCCTTGAAATGGTTTCTGTATTAAAGATGAAATTTCATTATATCGCAGACTTAGTACAACACAGAGACCTGGATTTAGTTACTTGCATTTGTATTCTCCTTCTGAATTCAATGTTAATGGAAAGTGTAGCTACTATGATTGTGAAGCAACCAAGTCAGGATATATCTATTTAATTTTTCACCTTGAAGGTACTGGAATTGAACCCACTTTGGTATTAGTATTGGTTTATTATTGCCATAGGTACTGAGATAGTGACTTTTTTTTTTTTGCATGCGATCCAGTTAAATCATACACTACATGAGTACAATCAAGTCATACACAAGTATAACATGTAATGCAAAGAGAAAAATACCAGCATGCAGAATATAGTAATACAGTGTGTTATAACATTACAATTACAAATTTGCATCTGACACGCAAAACTATGAAGCTTTCAGCAAAGGCCATTGAACAACAGTTAGGGCGGAGGCACAATTTTCCTGGCTAGCCCACGGACTATTGATTTTAAGTGCATTCTTTTGCAAGGTGTGGATGTCAATAGATAGGCCAGCATTTGTTGCCCACCCCAAATTCCCCTTAAAATGAATGACGAGAAAGGCCATCTTAGACGGTGGTTAAGAGCTGACCGCATTTTTATCAAAGGTATCAAAGGTATTTTATTAGTCACATTCACATACACCGAGGTGTAGTGAAGTGAAATGCTTTTTGCCATTTTGCAGCACACAAAAAAAGAATACAGACATAACACCAATGAGAGTCTTAAACACAAAGAACATCCCCCCACAATGGCTCCCACCATGAGGGAAGGCACAAAGTCCAGTCCCCAACCCCAGTTCACCCATAGTCGGGCCTATTGAGGCCTCCACAGTTGCCTCTATGGAGGCCCGATGTTCCTGGCCGTTCTCGCCGGGTGGTGGTGCTCCGGCGTCGGGAGAGTCTTCACAGCGGCATGGGAACCCTGGAACGGCCGCCTCCATACTGGAGGCCACGGCTTCCGAAGCCAACAAGGCCGCGCCGGTTGGAGCTCCACAACTGGCGATCTCGCCGCGAGATCCCAGGCTCCCGGTGTAAAGTTCAGCGCCGCCGCCCGCAGCTGGTCGCTCCACAATCCCGCAGCTCCGCGATGTTGTTCCCGGCGGTCTCAGCTCACCGGAGCTCCAGCGCGGCGACCCAGGCAAGGCATCGCCCGCTCCACGATAGCGCTCCAGCGCTGTGCCGCCGCCGAAGCCGAGGTTCTGGGCGGTCCCCGACAGGAAACGCCGCTCCAGGCCCGCTGGTAGGCCGCGAAGACGGGTCGAAGCTGCAGCCCAGAGAAAAGCTGCCTCTCCGACCAGGTAGGGACTCTGAAAGGTAGTTTCCCCCTTCCCCCACCCCCCCACCCCCCACACAAAAAAGTCTAGACCTCCAAACAAAACACTTTAACTAACTAAAAATAAAAATAAAACGGTGAAAAGACAGACAACTGCTGGCAGGGCAGCCGTGCACAGGACAGCGCCCCCTGTCCCTGTTCGGTCGGAGTTGGTGTCAAAGCCATCAGTCACTTCCTGCCCAACCTGTAGAAGATTCTGTCCACATTGGCCTCATCGGTCACCTCAGACCCTACAGAACAGGAGTGGAAGTTAGTCATCCATGATAGACACAAAAAGCTGGAGTAACTCAGTGGGTCAGACAGGATCTCTGGACAAGAGGAATAGGTGACGTTTCAGGTTTAGACCCTCCTTCAGACTGGGAATCAGGGGAAAGGGAAACGAGAGATAGTGATGGAGATATGGAGAGATATAGAGCAAATGAATGAAAGATGTGCAAAAAGTAACGATGATAAATGAAACATGCCATTGTTATCTGTGGTAGGCCTGGGTGAGCATCCATGATCCCAAAACATATCTAAGAGGATGAAGTGTAGGCCAGGTCAGAGAAGGAAAACAGGCTTACCTCCCCACGAAGCAGCTGGGATTTTCTGGCATTATATGGGCACCAGTAGATCCTTGTAAAATAATTATTCCGATTTTACCATGTGATTTGAATTTAGTACTCATCCTCAAACTGCTGCCAAATGACAAAGAGCAGCTGACTGAATATGGAAGGGAACTGGCAACTGCTCCCTCCTCCACAACAGGCTGCAGTTTAGACCCTTTGGAATCACAGCAATGTGATTCGGAGTAAGGTTGAAGGAATGGTTTGTTGAGAGGTTCGTCGTTCAGATGAATATCAACAGCTGCAAACACCAGAATCCCTAGCCCCTTACACTCTCTGTCTCTCCATCTCTTTCCACACTATGTGAAACACTTCTTGGACGCCACCTCCTCTGTGCAAGTTGTTTTAGTCATGTCATGGTCTTAGTTACTCCTTGATTAGTACAGGTGTCAGAGGTTATGAGGAGAAGGCAGGAGAATGGGGTTAGGAGGGAGAGATAGATAAGCCATGATTGAATGGTGGAGTAGAATTGATGGGCCGAATGGGTAAGTTCTACTATTATTCTTTATGAAACCTTACATTTGCTGAAAACCGTAGTCATTCAGCCCATAGTGTCTATGCTGGCCTGCAAAGTAATCCCATCTGTTCAACCTGCTACCACTCCCACCTCCACCCCCAAACATTTCCTCTTAACCTTCTCCCTCACATCTCCATCATTACCCCCCATCTCCTCCCACCCGATTCTCCAATTACGAACAATGTATGGCAGCCAACTAGGCTACCAACCAGCAAGCCTTTGGGGAACATGGGACGAAACCCATGTGGTCACTGGGAGAATCACTGGGAGAATCGTATGCTGCAGAAAGACAGTAACAGGGTTCAGGATTGAATCCGGGTCTCTGGAACTGCCTCGCCACAAACCACCTTGTGTGCACATTTCTGAATTTTGCTTGAGATTATCACTTTTGGACTTTGGGTGATGTTAGAGGTGTATTGGAGAAGCAAGAGATGGCAGATGTTGGAATCTTGAGCAAAAAAGCATACTGCTAGAGAAACACAGCATCTGTGGAGGGAAAAGGACAGATGATGTTTTGGGTTGGGACCCTTTTTTTACAGAGGTTTATTACTGTCTGGGTAATGGGTGAGGTAAAACTGTCAAATAAACCAGGAAAGTAACTATTGGACTCAACAAAACCAGTACAGAAGAAAGACACAAAATGCTTTAGTAATTCAGCAGGTCAGGCAGCATCTCTGTAGAAAAGGAATAGGTGAAATTTTGGGTCGATACCCTTGTTCAGACCCTTCTTCTTCAGTCTGAAGAAGTGTCTCAACACGAAATGTCACCTATTTTCAGAGATGCTGCCTGACCCGCTGCGTTACTCCTGCATTTTGTGTCTATATTCGGTCTAAACCACCATCTGCAGTTCCTTCCTACAGGAAACCTGCACAGGGTCTGTTGCATTGATAAGTAAATTAACCATAGGTCTATCCATTTCAACAAATAACACTTGCCAATTGGGGTTAGTACAGAAGGGTTCTTAATGATCAACATGGAAAGGAGGGCTGAAGGGCCTGTTGCTGTTTTGCAATTATTTTGCAGAATAATTCTGGAACCCTGTCTTGTGATATGATTAGTGACTTCTTCAGGTAGTGTGTAAGAATCCAAGACAAGGGCAGCGTAATGGCACAGTTTCTGGAGCTGTTGCAACACGCCCACAGAGACCCAGGATCAATCCTGACTTCGGGTACTGTCTGTGTGGAGTTTGCACGTTCTTCCTATGACCTCAGGAGTTTCCACTGGTGCTCCAGTTCCCTTCCTCGTCCCAAAGACACAAAGTTTGGTCAGTTAATTGGCTGCTGTAAATTGTCTCTCGTGTTGAGATGATTGGGTGAACCTTGGCAGAGTTGAAGAGAATGTGGGAAAATAAAATGGGATTCGTGTAGGATCAGGGTAAATGAATGGGTGCGTGATGCTCAGTGAGAACTCAATGGGCTAGTTTCCATTCTGTATTTGATTATAAAGCAGAATTAGATGTCAATAATTCACTGTGATGCACCCAGTTGACCTAACTCACATACTAATTCCCTTTTAATTAAGAGCATATTAATAAAAGGATGGGGAATTCAACCAGTGAATGGGCCTAGAATCAAGTACAGGTGCCAACTGTTATTTACCATAGGCTTCACCAACCTGAGAAACAGCTGAACAGTCAACAGCCGTTCCTATGCTGATGGCCCTTTTCTCCCTTCAGCACACGCTGCAGGTGTGGGTGGGATGGGGAAGGGTGCTGCGTTTGCATGGGGTTTTACTGCCTAACTCCTGCCGGCACCTCAGGGGTTAACCTAGCACACGCCGCTGTGTTGTTCCTTCGCTGGCTGGTGACGGAATTCCTGCTACAATGACATTCAACCCTGGCTCATGGGAATTATTGAAGGTCGAAAGCAGAGAGGCGATCCTGACGGTATTTCCACATACACACACACAAGTAACTCCCAATCCCCAGCTCTATTTAACATCAGATCCCCAGATAAGGTCAAACATGCAATCCTTCCAATCCACTATTGACAATGCAATGCATTTCCTGATAAGATTTGTTTAATGGTTATAAAACTTTGAGATAGCCGTCTGTTTTAGATGTGAATACCACCCCCCTCCCTTTCTCTCTTCCTCCTTCTCTTTCTCTCTAAGGGACTTGTAGTGGCGTTCAGTCACTCTGCGTGCCGCGATGGGGGATCCGACAACGTCACGGAACCGAGTCTCCAAGATTTTTTCAAACAATTTCTATTCTGGGAATCGGTGCCAGGAATAGCCTGTCAGTCGACAACACACACACACACACACACACACACAGAGCAGCGTCAAACAGAAAGCAACTCACGCATCGAGGGACAGGAACGGGAGAGGAGAGAGGAGAGGCGAGAGCGAGAATACCCCTCACAGGTGAACTAAATAATATATATATATATATATAAAACATGGAAAACACCCACAGGGTCAACAGAGCGCGGTTTATACGCCCCCACGCCCCCCCCCCCCCCCCCCCCCCCCCCCCCACACACACACACACACACACACTTTTTTATTTTTGTGCTACGGGTTGGGGATTTGTTTGTTTTCAAAGTAACTTTTGGTTGGAGGAGCGAAGATATGTTTCTTGGGGTAAGATTGTTATATGTCATATATATATATAATGTACACAAAAAAGCTGGAGAAATATATATAATGTGTTTGTTTTAGAAATGGGAATTAAGTGACCAGGCAATGGCTTCACGCTGCAACAATGCAATTGCACTGATGTCCGTTCTGGCAGGTTAATTTATTTGATGCTGGATAATTGTGATGGAGAGGATTTTTTTTTATGCAACAGAATCCCCGGGTTAACCGGGAAGGGGGAGGGAACGCGGGGAACACCTTCAGCCGGGAGGATATCTGTGCGATGGTGTTAGTCGGTGAATGGGGTTTAAGGTCGATTCTGTAGGTTAGACACTACATAAAAACGATCACGGAGGAGCCGTTGCTTGGAATAAATCAAACAGAATCGGTTGAGTTGTGTATTACTGGCTGAGCGTCGCTGTCGCTGTCGCTGTCGCTGTCTGGCTCCACACCAGTGCCTGACCGCGCTTACCACTACGATTTTAGACCCGCTCTTGATTCAAGAAAGATCCCGACCCGAAACGCCGCCTGTCCACGCTCTACGTTTTTGCTGAAGATCCCAGCGTCTGCAGTTTCTTCCATCACCTGGTCCCAGTTATTGGTCTAGTCTCGATCTTGACCGGCTATTGCTTCGGTTCAACTCTGGATCGTTCATCAGAACAGCAAACGTGGGGAAACCGTGGGCACCACTCCCGTTTCAACCCGGCTCCTGATCCCATTCCCAGCTATGCTCGATCTTGTCCCGGTTATTACTACGGTTCAACGATCTGCCCTGACCCTGGTTATTAAAACGGTTCTAGTCCCGGTCCTGGCTCCAGTTATCATTACTCCTGTTCCTGATTCTAGTTATTGCTCCGGTTTCAACGAGATTCTTGGCCTTGGTTGATGCTCCGTTTTTTGCCCGGTTCCTGCATCTGCTTATTGGCTCGCGTCTGGTCTCGATCCTGCCTGTCTATTTTAGTTTTAGACCCGATTGTAACTCTGATTATTGCTCAGGTTTTAACCCAGCTCCTGGCCCTGGTCACTAATCTGATTTTAGATCGGATTCTGCACTGGATAATGCTCCTGTTTTATTCCGGGATATCGGCCCTAGTTATTACTCTGGTTCTATCCCGGGATCTTGGCCCTGTTTGTTACTCTGGGTCGAGTCTCAGATCTTGACCTTGGTTATTACACCGGAGTGCGGGATCCTGACCTCTGTTGTAGTTTCGGTTCTATCCCGGGATTCTAGCTCAGTTATTATGCCGGTTCCACCCGGAATCCTAGCCCGGTTCTGGCCCGATTATTACTCTCGCTCTACCCAGTATCCTATCCCGATTGTTACTCCGGTTCCATTCTCCAGCATTTTTGTGTACCACCGGGATCATTGCTTGGTTATTGCTCAGGTTCCTGTCCGAAATCCTGGCCCGGTTATTATTCCGCTTCAACCCGGGATCCTGGCCCGGTTATTACTCCGGTTCCGCCGGGATCCTAACCCGGTTATTGCTCCAGCCCGGAACCGTGGCCCCAGTGATTCCTCTCGGCTACTGGTGCCGCAAGCCCAGCCTATTTGCCGGCCAGTCTCCAGGTCGTGTACCTGGTTCCAGCGCGGGGCTGCCGGCGTTTCGGAAAAGCTTGTGGGTGGATCTGGAGCGTTCCGGGAATGTTCCATGACGTGCTCGGCGAAGGAGGGTTATCCGGGGGGGGCTGCGGCCGGCCAAGCGACACTCTCCACCAATGCTAACCGCAATCCCAGCTCGTCTGTGCGAGTCCTCCCTGCGCCCCAGCCCCGCACCCCTACCCCTACCCTTACCCCTACCAGACCGGTTCCCCGGCAAGGCACCGGCCACCCGACCCCGACCCCGACCCCGACTGCCTGCTCCGAGGAGCTTCGCTTAGTTTATTTTCCCATCAAGAAATCCCGTCCCGCATTCTCCGCCAGCTGGTGCAATGCACAAACACAATTCGCTCGTAAACAGTTAAAACCAGGACCAGCAGCTGGGTGTGACTGCTTAACGCGGGGATTTCCCCAGGGTTAAAAGATCAATATGGGAGTTAGGAGATTCCCCGTTAGGGACAGGAAATATGTTGCTCTATTTTACGCTTGTAATTACGTGTGTGTGTGTGTGTTGTTTGGATGTGTAGACTTGTTTATTAATCATACTCATTCAGTCGAAGCCGGCCGTTTGGCCCGACTTAGTGCTGCTCCATCCGCGTTTCAGCGACAAACCAAAGTTGAATTTCAATTGAGTTTAGTTCATTGTCACGTGTGCCGAGGTACAGTGAAAAGCTTTGGTTGCGTGCGAATCAGTCAGCGGAAAGACCATACATGATTACAATCGAGCCATCGGCAGTGTACAGATACATGATGTGCAAGATAAAGCCAGTAAATAAAGTCCGATCAAAGATAGTCCGAATGTCTCCATTCAGATTGATGTTTAAGAAGGAACTGCAGATGCTGGAAAATCGATGGTAGACAGAAATGCTGGAGAAGGAAACAGTCTGAAGAAGGGTCTCGACCCAAAACGTTGCCTATTTCCTTCGCTCCATCGATGCTGCCTCACCCGCTGAGTTTCTCCAGCATTTTTGTCTACCATTGAGATTGATAGTAGTTCAGGACTGCACTCTAGTTGTTGGTAGGGTAGTTCAGTTGCCTGATAGCAGTTGGGAAGAAACTCCCTGAATCTGGAGGTGTGCGTTTTCTCACTTCTATACCCGTTGCCTATGGGAGAGGGGAGAAGAGTGAATGGCTGGGTTGCGACTTGTGCTTGGTTATGCTGCTGGTCTTGCTGAGGCAGCGTGAGGTGTAAATAGAGTCAATGGAGGGAGGTTGGTCTGTGTGATGGTCTGGACTATGTCCACAATTCTCTGCAATTTTGTTGCAGTCTTGGAGAGTAATGGCACACGGTTGCAGAGTGGGAAGACTGTGCATTTGGTAATGGCGAGGAAAGTTTGTATTGCTGGCAAAGAGCTGGCAAAAAAAAAACGGATTGAATATCCTCATCTTGACACCAATTCTGATGGTTGTTCCTTCCCACTGAAAATAATATTTCATACGTTTTTTTCTGACAGGAGGCCATTTGTTCCATTTTGACAGTGCTAGCCAAAATGAGCTGATTTCCCAGTTCTTGGTTGATGTCATGGCAGTTTGTGGTTCTTTAAACACGCATTCTTGTGTGTGGGAGAGGGACGCTCTCACTCTCTCTGTGCTTCGCCATTTGCGAGATGTGGATTTTATTGTCCATCCATAACTCCCCTTGAACTGAAGAGGTTTCGGGTGACACAATGGCATAGCTGATCCAGCCACTGCCTCACAGCTCCTGTGAACCGAGTTCAATCCTGACCTCAGCTGCCTTCAGTGTGGTATCTGTATGTTCTCCCTGTGTGTTTCCCTGAGGCTCTAGTTATCTCAAACATCCCAAAGACCTGCAGCGGGTTGGTAGGTTAAATGGCCACTATGAATTGTCCCTAGTGCGTAGCTGTGTGGTAGAATCTGGTGGGGCGAGGGCAGTTAATGGGAAATGGACAGAATAAAATCTGAAGAGGGGTCTCGAACCCAAACGCCACCTGTTCCTTTTCTCCAGAGATGCTGCCTGTTCTGCTGAGTTACTCCAGCTTTTTGTGTCATAAATGGGTACAATGGTCAGCATGGATAATGATGGGCCGAAAGGTCTACTGTGCTGTAAAGCTCTAGCTTTAATTGCAGATTTATTCTCTGACTTGAATTCAAATTCATCAGCAGCCATGGTGGGATTTGAACTTGTGTTTCTGGATCAATGATCTAGGACTCTGGCTGCTGTTCCAGGAACCTAACCACTACGCTACCAAGCCGTCATCATTCTTTAAGCCAGCCAGTTCCTGACCCCCACCACCACAGCATCCTCCACTACACTTTGAGTGAAACAAAATTCCTAATTTTCCAGTTAACTTGCACCTGGTCTCTTGTGGTGGAGATCTTTGCTAAGGAGAAGTGGTCTAATAACTCCTTCCAAAGCAGATCCTTTTCTCTCGCAGATGCACAATGATGCTTAAAAACTCTTCGTGTCCAGGTACAGCATCGAAAATTCTAAACCAGCTGTAAACTGGATGTAATGCTGGAGAGAATTTACCGTCAAGGCATTTGCAGGATCTCACATTATTCAGTCTGGAAGCATTTAATTCAAAGAAATATACTTTATTTAAAATCAACAATGAGTGGGCTCAAAATATAGATGCCAGCTGTGACTAAGTTTGATTTCTGAGGGTATTTTGGTTGCATTTTCATGTTTAATAATTTATTTGATGTCCAGATCTCTCCCCCTCTCTCTCTCCCTCTCCCCCTCTCTCCCTCCACTTTCCACCGCACACTGAAATCCTTTACCTGATGTTCATACAGGCAGCCGAAGTTAGACTTTCAGGAAAGGAAGTTTTCCCCTTCCTCTCCTTCTCCCTTTACCCCACCCGCAACAACTCCCAACCCTCTATCCCCCCCACACAGGCACAGACACCATAAGCTTTAGACAGTGCATCTTGGATTTCATTTTATATACTTACCCGCACTTGAATCAAATAAATGGATTTTGTTAACTGGCCTTCTCAATAAGTGAACTCTCAATAAGTGGAAACATCGATTTAAAAAAAAAATTGCCGATGCTGGAAATCTGAAATAAAAACTAAAAATAAATACAGGAAACGCTTGGTAGGTCAGGCATGCCTGACCCCCTGAGTGTTTCCAGCATTCTCCAATGTCTCTCAGAGGTCAGGTCTGCCATCTGAACAGCTGCAATGATGATGAATAAAAGCAGTAGGCCGTGTCAACTGAGAGAGCGGCGTTCCATTTTTATTACATGGAATTCTTGATTATGCATCTCAGTGTTCAGGGATTATGTGCTTGACAGGAAAATCGTTGCAGGAAATGTGAAATCCCCTTTCTCCGCTCCCCTGCCTCTTGGCTTCCTCCCCCTTGCTCTGGACAGCTGTGGCTTGGTAGTTCACTTTCCTGTGGCACTGAGTCAGCAGGTGGGAGCTTCAAATCCCCACTCCGGAGACGAGAGTGCACAAAAATGGAATTGCCTCCTTCAGTGCAGCACTGAGCAGGGCCTTCTCAGAGCCAGGGAATTGTCCGGCACAGAAACTGGCCCTTCGGCCCACCGCGGCCATGCCAACCCATCTGTACCAAATCCACACTGAGGACGACTTATTGTAATCATGCATAGTCTTTCCGTTGACTGAATATCACGCATTTAAAAAAAAGCTTTTCATTGTACCTCAGCACACATGACGCTAAAGTAAACTAAACTAATCTAAACATTAGCTTCATAGCCTTCTGTGTCTTGGTGATTTACATGTTGTGAAAGTACCTGTATCAACCACTTCCTCAGGTACTGCATTCTAGAGACTGTTGTCCATCCGGGTGGTAAAACCCCCTTAGATTCCTTCTAAAGCTCCTCCCTCCATCTTAAACCAATGCCCTCTCCGAGTCAAAGAGCTACACAGCACGAAAACAGGTCTTTCAGTACAACTTGTCTATGCCGACTAACTTTCCCAGCTGAGACAGCCTGCGTCTGGCCCGTACACCATCCATGTACCTGTCTACGTGGTTTTTAAACAACGTAATTGTACCCACCTATACAACTTACTTTCGCAGCTCCTGCCACATACCCACTGCGTGGAAAAAACAAATGCCCCTCTGGTCCTCTTTAAATATTTTTGTGGAGGGGATGGATAGTTGATGTTTTGTGTTGGGACCTTTCTTCAGTGATTGTAAGCTGGAAAAGAGGTGGAGATGGGACAAAGTCTGGCTAGCGATCGGTGGATACAGATGACTAGAGTTTGATTAGCAGATGTGTGTAGTACGGAGTAAAGAGGTATGAACTGTAGAGCCAGAGGGAGGGATATAGGTGGTGAGCTCTTTCTTACTGCCTTTTGATGTTACCTCTAATGGACTGGGCAATGATCACTACTCTCTGCATCCTCCTTTATTCTTGGGCATTCAAATCACTGAAATAGGAATTGATACAACCAGTCAGTTTGCTGCCTCCTACACACCTATAAAATTGTGACAGAGCATTCAGCAACATATCGAATCACCTCAATCTTTTGAGGCAGTGGAGGCAGTGATGAGCTTTCTTAGCGTTTGTATCAATGTGCCGGGCCCAGGACAGATCAGATATATACACATTCAGGAACTTGAAGCAGTTGACTCTCCCCCCATTAAGTCCCTTAAAACTCCTATATATCACTGTTAGTGGAATCTTGCTGTGCATAATGTAGCCATTAGATTCCCTAACTTGTAACAATTTCTTTACTTCAAAGATTCACTGGAATGTGCGTCTCGGTGCCCTGAAGTGAGAAATCAGCATGATACGAGTCTTGAGAGATTCTCTTTTGAACCCATTGCTCCTGGCTCTCGCACTGTACATATTTTGATTATAGTCATATGGAACTGCTTTAGTAGGGAGCGGAGAAGAGAGCTTTGTAAATACACATTGTTAGGTGCCATCTCCGAACCTCTGCCATTCCCCTTCAATATTGGCCATGGGGATTTTTCTGATGTTCTTTGGAAGAATGTGACATACATGCACGTTTTATTATCCCATTGGCCGTGCCTCACCAGAAAAATGTTTTTCGTAAAAATTAGGAAGCATTTAAGAAAAAAAACACATTCGCCTTTCCACCATAAAATTGCACAAATGCCACCTTATAGTACACCAGCAGGCCAAATTGGAGCAATCATGTTACGAGCTGTGACTGTAATAAGGCTATGCTGAAGTAAGTAAGGTTCTCTGTCGAGACTACTGGGAGAACCGTGCCCGAGTCCACTTTGTGCTCTTCTCTTAACAAGCGACCCCTTGTCAGAATGGAGAGTGTTGGGGCCACATTGGGAGTAGTCCACAGTGATTGATTGTGAACAGTCTGACTGCCTGTGCGTAACACATTATGCTGAGGCTTTCTAGGGAACCAGGTCTGGGCTCCTGGAAGCTGCCGATGTGATGGCCTGACCACATGGTTCACGGAAAGAGCTGCAGTTCGTCTGGTTGGAGAATCGGATGTAGCAGAAAGAAACCATTCAGCCCATCGTGCTTAGGAAGGAATTCTTCGTCTCCTACGTTCCCCTATCAGGAAGCCTCAGCCTAAAATTTGAAACATAGGCAGTCTGAGCACTCCCATTCAATCATTGCCAGCATGGCCCCAACACTCTCCCCATTCCTACAAGGGTTCACTTGTTAAGTGAAGGGCATAACATGGCCTACAGTGAACCTTATTTACTTCAACAGATTCAGTGGTGGAGCTTCATCACATTGCAAATGTTTCCTTTTCCACTCCTACATCAGATGGTAGACAGTTGATTATGGTCATGTATTCAGAGTGTTATCCGTCACTTTGTTTTCTCTGCAAAACAAAGGATCTGTCTTTGTTGTGTGTGAAACGAAGGCCTGTTCATCCAGCCTGCCCTGTTGTTGCACAGTAAAGTACTTTTATAAAAGAATAGACACAACAATGTCCCCAACTTTGGAAGTCTTTCAAGTTCCTTTGTTGGATGACCTAATATATAAAAACATTCCAGGGAAACACTGGTAGATAGTGGCACATTCCTGGGAATCTCTGGCAAAGGGCAAGGTGTTCCCAGGAATCACTGTCATATGTTGTCAGATGTTGTCAAGTTCCTGGGAATGTCTGTCAGATGTCAGCCAGTTCTGTCAAATCAATGGCAGGTATCTTTCCTGATTTCCTAAGGGAAACTAGACTCAGTCTGATGAAGGGTCTCGACTCGAAACGTCACCTGTTCCTTTTCTCCAGAGATGCTGTCAGACCTGCTGAGTTACTGCAGCTTTTTGTGTCTATCTTCAATGTATGCATACCTCTAGTTCCCGTTTCCCCTGACTCTCCGTCTGAAGGAGGGGTTCGACCCGAAACGTCGCCTGTTCCTTTTCTCCAGATATGCTGCCCAACCTGCTGAGTTACTCTGGCATTTTGTGGTCTATCTTTCCATTGCTGGACATAATTGGGAGATAACAGCACAGTCCTGGGACAAACCCCAAACCGGCAGACACCAGCACACTTTTGGATAGCTTTGTCTGATAGTGACGCATTTCTGTAAGAGTGTCTGTCAGATACTAACATATTCTCAGGAACCAGTATCAAATATTGTCACATTCTGCCAAATTAGTTGCAGGTGTTATGAACACTACAAATTCTTGTACTGATTTCAAGCAATAAATCTGCACGTTGGAAATAAGGAGTAAAGTTCACGTTGAAATCATCTTTGGTTTCATTGACCAAAACTGCAACTGTCTTTTATTATTGACCATTCTTTCATCAAAATACTGCAAATAAAACAATTTTAAATGCACAAAAGATGCATTGAGTTGTTAGATGGATGTGGACAGGGTATGTTTTCATGATAAAACTAAGGACACCCATTTTGACAAAAGGTGTTTTTTTTAAATGTGAATGATCGAGAGGAGTTAGTGTTCAGGGGGACCTGGGTGTTCTCGTACCCAAATCGTTGAGAATTAAGATGCGGCTAGTTGACATTAAACAAATACAAATTCTGCTCCACTTTCATGCTTGACTGCCAGACCTCAACAGGTTAAACATCCACACTAACGGTCCAAAGTGCCCCAGAGGACAATGTAAGTTGGGGATGTAAGTCATGCTCTACTCTATGGCCTGGAACTGCTTAGCAATTTTTTTTTCAGAAAGACAGAGCAGGTTGCAATAAAATGGCTTTGAAATTCCAAATCTAACAGTGATGCGACTAAGTGAAACTTTGTACCTCTCTCTGATTTCCTCATGTATAGTCTAATGATATAGAGTCACAGAATCGTAGTGTTATAGAGCACAGAAGTAGACCCTTCGACTGAACTCATCCATGCCAATAGAGATAGCCATCTAAGCTGGTTCCAATTGTTCACATTTGACATCCCTCTGAACCTTTCCTATCCATGTATAGGTCCAAATGTCTTTTAAATATTGTTATTGTCACTGCCTCAACCATTTCCCCAAGCAGCTTGTTCCATTTACAAACCACTCTCTGTGTGACAAAAGTTGATTCTCAAGTTCCTATTAGATATTTCCTGTCTCACTTTAAACCAATGCCCTCCAGTTCTTGATTCCCCAACCTTGGGAAAAAGACTGTATTCACCCTATCTTTGCCCTTCATGTGTTCATCAGATTTGGGAGCAGAATTAGGCCATTCGGCGCTTCACTCATTCTCCTGCCTTCTCTCCATAACCCCTGGCACCCATACTAATCAAGAATCTAACAATCGCCACCTCAAAAACATCAACCGACTTGGCCTCCACAGTCTTCTGTGGCAATGAATTCCACAGATTCACTACCCTCTGACTAGAGAAATTTCTCCTTATCTCTTTCTAAAGGTACATTCTTTTATTCTGAGGCTATGATTCAATGAAGGTCAGGCATGTAGATGGATAGATACAGAAGTATCTAAAGAGCGTTGAGGTCATAGGGTCACAGGGCTGTAGAGCATATCTATGTACCCATGTATACCAATCCCATCTACCATCACTTGACCTTCTATGCCTTGGCAAATCGACTGTTTGTCTAGATACTTCTTAAATGTTGTGAGAAATATCTTGAAATAGTAGCATAGCCTGGGATTAAGGGTTGTGGTCCCATTGTGATCTTATAAGAACCTTTTCACATAAAAGGTGATAAGAATCATGTTTGTAAGAGGCAGGTTCTCTCACAATGCAGTCCACCCTCACACTACAGAGGTGCGGTATTCTAGAAAAAACATCAATATTACAATGCAGCTCAAAGATCCTACAGCTAGAGGATCTTTGGTGCAGCTGCTTCCGACGGCGGAAGGAGGCCTCCCCCTCCCTCCCTCCCTCCTCACCGCCTCGGCGTGCGGGAGGGCTTGTTTTGAAAGCGCCGTGGCAGAGTGGTACGCAGCGGCTGCTATCAGGGCGGGCGGGGTGCGGGAGGTGGAGGAGATGGAGACGCTGTCGCGGCCGCTGCTGCCGCTGTTCGGGGCCCGTCATTCACTCCGACCCTTCGTCACCACGCACCTTTTATCTTTGCTCCGCAATACAGCCACCGCCGACACGAAACGTCACGTTCCTCTTCTCCAGGGATGCTGCCTGGCCTGCTGAGTTACTTCAGTTTTTTGTGTCTATTGGTATAAACCAGTATCTGCAGTGCCATGCCGGGGAAAAATGACTCGGCGTTTAGGTTGCCTGGCGGCACTTTGGGTGGTCAATGGCACCCGGGCAACCGTTAATTTTGAGCCCTGTAGTGCATTCAATTAGGAAGGCAAATGGTTTGCAGTGTTTTATTGCAAAGGGATTGGAGCATAAGTGAAGGGATGTCTTACCTAATTTATATAAGGGAGTGATAGACTCCGAATCATCTAGCATAGAAATATGGTATTTCATTGTATTTCGGTACATGTACACAATAATATACCAATACCAATACTGTTCATGGTGACCATCAAAACTCATTTACCAGCACTTGGTCCATACCATGATGTGTTCCCACCAAAACCATATTCAACCAGAAGCCTTGGATGAACCAGGTTTGCAATCTTCTGAGGACTGCATCTCAGCATTCATCGGGCGATGCAGATTCATATAGGAAGTCCAGATACGACCTCAATGAGGCCATCAAAAAGGCTGAGACTTTTGCTCTAAATTGGCGGAAGAGATGGATATTCAGCAGCTGCGGCAGGGCTTGCATGCCATCACTCCCTACATCAAATAGCAGATCAAACAACAGCAAAGCATCACTCCCGCTTGAGCTCAATGCATGCTACGCACGCTTTGAAAGGGAGAGGAAGCCTTCTCGGACCCCATAGTTCTCGATGATATTGTAATCTCAGTCACTGGGGACAACGTCAGAAGATTCTTCATGAGGGTGAATCCTCGTAAAGCGTCTGGATCTGATACTGTTCTCAAAATCTGCGTTGACCAACTAACTGGCTGGAGTTTTTGCAGACTGAGATCTGAGGTACCCAACTGCTTTGAAAGGGCATCAATAATACCATCACCCAAGAAGAGTAGCGTAATATGCCTCAATGACTAACGATCTGTGGCACTAATATCCATAATGATGAATTGCTCTGAGAGATTTGCTTATGGCGCATATCAACACTTACCGTAGCAATTACTTGGGCCTACTACAAATCGCCTGCTGCCACCATAGATCAATAAAGAACACGATTTTGCTGGCTATCCACTCTGAACTGGACCACTTAGAAAATAAGAATACATATGTCAGACTGTTATAGTCATGGAGTGATATAGTGCGGAAACAGGCCCTTCGGCCCAACTTGCCCACACTGGCAAACATGTCCCAGCTACACTAGTCCCATCTACATGCGCTTGGTCCATATCCCTCCAAACCTGTCCTATCCATGTACCTATCTAACTGTCTTAAATGTTGGGATAGTCCCAGCCTCAACTACCTCACCTGGCAGCTTGTTCCAAACACCCAGCACCCTTTGTGTGAAAAAGTTTCCCCTCAGATTCCTATTAAATCTTTTCCCCTTCACCTTGAACCTATGTCTTTAAGAAGGAACTGCAGATGTTGGAAAATCGAAGGTACACAAAAATGCTGGAGAAACTCAGCGGGTGCAATAGCATCTATGGAGCAAAGGAAGAAGAAGTCTGAAGAAGGGTTTTGGCCCGAAACGTTGCCTATTTCCTTCGCTCCATAGATGCTGCTGCACCCGCTGAGTTTCTCCAGCATTTTTGTGCACCTTGAACCTATGACCCCTGGTCCTCGATTCCCATACTCTGGGCAAGAGACTCTGTGCATCTACCCGATCTATTCCTCTCACGATTTTTTTACACCTCTATAAATTCACCCCTCATCCTCCTGCACTCCAAGGACTGGAGACCCACCCAACTCAACCTCTCCCTGTTATTCATCAGCTACAGCTCGGCATTCAACACCATCATTCCTTCCAAACCAGCTACCAAATCATGGAACTGGGTCTCTGAGCATCCCTTTGCAAGTGGATCCTTGACTTCGTCATTGACAGATCTCAATCAGTATGAATTGGCAACAACGCTCCGTCCTCGATATCCATCAGCACAGGGGCACCTCAAGGCTGAGTGCTCAGTCCCCTGCTCTACTCTACTTTACACCCATGACTGTTTGACCGTTCACGGTTCCTACTCTATCTTTAAATTCAGTGATGACACTGCCGTTGTTGGGCAAATTATGGGTAATAATGAGTCAGAGTGTAGGAGGGAGATCGATTGTCTGATTGAATGGTGTCAAAATCATAACCTTGCTCTCAACGTCAGTAAGACCAAGGAAGTGATTGTTGACTTTAGAAGAGGAAGGCCAGAGATCCACAAACCTGTCTTCATCGATGGGTTGGTGCAGGAGAGAGTCAACTTGAAGTTCCTGGTTGAGCATTTCTCTGAAGATCTGTCCTGGGCCAGCACATTGATGCAATCATAAAGAAGGCTCATTAACGCTTCCTTAAAAGATTGAGGAGACTCTGTGCGTCAATGAATACTCTCTTGAACATCTACAGTGGAGAGCGAATTGACTGGTTGCATCAAGGCATAGTTCGGTAACTGAAATGCCCAGGAACAAAGGAGATTACAAAAAGTGGTGAACACTGACTGCCCAGTCCATCATGGGTGCTGTCCTCCCCAACATCGAAGAGATCTACAGGAGGTGCTGCCTCAAAAAGGCAGCTAGCATCATCAAGGATCCACACCTCCCTGGCCACTGTCTCATTTTACTCCTGCCATCGAGAAG
Source organism: Amblyraja radiata (assembly GCF_010909765.2). NCBI lineage: Eukaryota > Metazoa > Chordata > Chondrichthyes > Rajiformes > Rajidae > Amblyraja > Amblyraja radiata. Next base: position 59,371,087 of record NC_045963.1, on the reverse strand, counting down.
AAGGTATGGGAGTCTGAAAATTGTGACTACCAGGTTCAGAAGTAGCTTCTCCCCAACAATTCTCAGGCTCTTGAACATTACAAACACCAACTAAACTATAAACTGTCTTGGTTGCATTGGGGACTTTGGGCTTTTTTTTGCACTAACATTGTTTTTTTTTAATTTATGGAACTTTTTTTGTTTGTTATGTTATCTACGAGTACTGTGTTTACAGACCTGCTTTGCTGTTGCAAGTAAGAATATCATTGTTCTGTTTTCGGTACATATGACAATGGAACACTCTTAACTCTTGAACCTTCTATACCTTGGATTCAAGTGCTGATCTTGATATTTCTTAAATGCCACGAGACACCCTGGCTCCACCACCCTCCTCTCGGGTAGTGCACTCCAGATTCCAACCAACCCCAGGGTGAAAACATTCTTCCTCGTACTGTATTCCCTTCCAACCTCTTATTCCCACCTTAAATATATGATCTGGTCACAGATACCTCTGCTATGTGGAAAGTTTACTGCTGTCTGCTGTATACTTTTAGACTTTACTTTAGCGATATTTGTGAGATATAGCATGGAAACAGGCTTTTCGACCCACCAAGTCCACGCCATCCAGTAGTCACACCATACACCAACACTATTGTGCAAACAGGAGAGCCTTACAGCATCATATACTCGGATTCAATCCTGACCTCTGATGCTATCTGTGTGGACAGACATCTCTACAGACATCTGCAGAACCACAAGTAGACGACCCTATGGAGAGGAGAGGACAGTCATACTCGTTTCGAGTGACTGCCGATGATGATGATGATCCATGTGGAGCTCGTCCATTCCTCTTGCGACCATGTGGGCTTTTTCTAAGTGCGTGTTTCCTTCCACTTGCAAATGATGTGTGGGTTGGGAGGTTAGTTGGCTGCTGTACATTGCCCCTTGCAAAACATAACTGCTAGAATCCGGGGGTATTGATGGGAATGTGGGGTGAATAAAATGGGATTAGTGTTGATGTGCGTATTGATTGGTGTGGACTGACATGCTTATTTCATGTGGTGTCTGCATCTATGATCCCTCAATGGTTCTTGCCTTTTAAAGGGCTTTGAGTATATAAGAAATCTTGACAAGACCAATGGAGATGTGATTTCAAAATTAACTGCCAAATTTGGCTTTACATTTTCTCTATGTCATCAAAACCTAAATATACTGCATATGGTGAACCAGGCTGTAACTGAGTCTGAAGAAAGGTCCCGATTCAGAACGTCACCCATCCTTTTTCTCCAAAGATGCTGCCTGATCCGCTGAGTTACTCCAGCATTTTGTGCATATCTTCTATAACTGATAATAGCTTGGGTAGGACACCTTGCCTCTGGCTCAGGATGTGAAATGTACTTTGAGGTTTGGATATCAAGACCAGGAAGGTTTGTACTTTTTTAGGTATTCATTCATAAGATATTGACATCACTGGAAAGACCAATTGGGCATCCCTGATTGCCTCTTTAATAGCTGGATTTTTTTTTTGTGGGGCAGTTAAGAGTCAGTTATATGTAGAATCGTTAAGGCCAGAAAATTTCTTTCTGTGGAGAATATTAGTGCACCCGTAGCATTTTCAATCGCCATTACTGGTGGCGAGAGGTTGATTGAAGTCATAGGACCACCATTGAACCACAATTTGAACATTTATTCCTTGGCCATCAGTCTAGGGCTCTGGATTACTGGGTATCACAAGTACCATTCTTCAAGAGCTGTGGAAGATTTGAGGCAGAGAGAGTTGGTGATGTCCACAACCAATGTTGGGCGTGAACGAAACCACAGATTTTATGAAGAGTGTGGGGATTAACTTGAATTGTGTTTAGCCATTTAATTTGTACTTTAAAAAAAATTACAGCAAGTTATTTATGTTGAATTATCAAGGTGAACATATTTATCCAAAGCCAAACCTCTTTTCTTTTATCCCCCAACTGCCCTCAGGCAGAAATGTCTGAAGTTGGAGTGCAATTATCTTTTGGCAACACATAAGAGCTTATTAGCACAGACCTTGTCAGCTAGACAGCTAGTAGATTGCAGCAAATTGTCCTAAACGTTGGCCTCCCATTGCAATGCTGAGTGCTAAATTACTGCAGTGTTTCACGGAGATAAACAGGTTGAATTTACTTTTATACAACGAACCCTCAGGTGTACAAAGTTTCAAAACATTGCCAATTCTTCTCGACTGATTGGGTTGCTTGGATTTTCTTCGGGTGTTTTCTCAAAGAGGACAGTGCTTTTTAAAAATAGAAACTTGGTGCTATTGTGTTGCAGTAAGTCGGGACTACAGGGCTTTTTCTGGAAGAAGTGACAGCGGGTTGTTGCTTTTTCCTGAAACTGCTTCTGAAGTTAAGGCTCAGTTGCTTGTTCTAGCCCATCCGTGGAAGAATCTACAATTTGCACCTTGGTCTCATCAGCCTGAAAAGTAGGAGCAAGTACCCCTCTGTCACGAGGGACTGCCTGAGGAGAAGATACAATCCCTTGGAATAAATACCAATAATTTGCCCACCTCTGAAGTTAAACTAATTGATCTGCAATCACTCGGTTAATCACTTCCTATTTAAGCAACACCGCAGCTTTAGTAACTTTTCATTCCTGCAGCACAACTCACATTTGCAGCCAAACTTGTAGTGAGAAGTGCAGGAGCTTTGCAAGGGATGTAGTCAGGGGTTTCAAGGGGCAGATCGCTGGAGGTTCAATGCATTAAAGATGAACACACCTTTAGGAGGCTGCAGCGCAGACAATAACATGCAGACACGGTTATTGTGGTAAAGTATTTACAAATACTTGGTCCCACAACCCCCTCCACGCCCATCCCTTTGCCCTGCCTTTCAGTCAATTGTTTGCCCCAATGTTTCCTCAGCATCACTATTTCCTGATAAATCTCCAACACATCTTGGTGTTTTGCTATTTAAAAAAAATGCTTTGTAAGGGCAAGTTGTTGTTGATTTCTCAGCCTTGCAGTCAAAGAACTTGAATGAGTTCCTGTTTTCCACCAAATGACTGGGTTCTTTTACTCCATTCTACATCGACATGCTTGTGATTATCTCTGACGCTCTGTGATTTTTCCATTCCCAACCCCACATCTTGTTATTGAAAATAGGGCAATCAGCGAGTCAGGAGGAAAGCATAGAGGGAGAAACAGTTTTTCAGGTCAATTACCTGATCTCTGAACCTTTTGTGAACATCCAGTTGATCTGTAGGCTCCTCAACATCTGGGGAGAGGCCTGTGGCTGAAACATTGTTCTGTCAGACCCTTCCCCAGGTGCTGCCTGCACAACTCTGCTGAAGCCATCCTCTGGAAGAAAACATCTCCTCTAAATCTTATAACTGTGCCCGACCGTTTTAGATGCCTGCTCAGAAGAAAAGCTTTCCACTATCCAACTTATTTATACTTTTCATAAGTTATCATATATGTCAGTCAGGTTCCCCCTCAGCTTCCAATACCCTAAGGGAAAGAAACCCAACCTATGCAGTCTCTTATGACTGAAATGTTCCTTCCTGGGCAATATCTTGAAAAATCTTCTCTGCACCCTTTCCAGTGCAATCACATCCTTCTTAAAGTGGCGGCCAGAACAGTGTATTCATTCAGCTATTGAGCACCTTGGAACATCCCGAGTTGGTGAAAAGTACTATGTAAATGCAAACCTTTGGTCCTTCACTATTACAGATGTGGAACATAACTCTTCAGTACAACTTCCCACTGACATAACCCTCACAACAAAGGAAACACAAAGATATCAGGATGATTTCACAAAGGATCGCAGTCCAGAAACATTGACTGTTGCTCTTTCCACAGATGCCGCCTGATAGAAAAATAGAAAATAGGTGCAGGAGTAGGTCATTCGGACTTTCGAGCCAGCACCGGCATTCAATATGATTATGGTTGATCATAATCAGTACCCCGTTCCTGCTTTCTCCTCATATCCCTTGATTCTGTTAGCTATATCTATCTCTTGAATACATAGAGTGAATTGGCCTCCACTGCCTTCTGTGGCAGAGAATTCCACAGATTCACAACTCTCTGGGTGAAAAAGTTCTTCCTCATCTCTGTCCTAAATGGCTTACTAAATGGTTCTGGACTCCCCCAACATCAGAAACATTTTTCCATCATCTAGCCTGTCCAATCTCTTAAGAATTTTATATGTTTCTATAAGATCCTCTCTCATCCTTCTAAATTCCAGTGAATATAAGCCCAGTAGATCCATTCTTTCATCATATGCCAGTCCTGCCATCCCGGGAATTAACCGTAAAGATAAAGGGATAACGTCACCTGAATTTTCCAGCATTGTCTGTTTTTGTTTCATCAGAAGTATGTACCTCCAGCACGTGGGGAAGGGACAGACAGACCTATGTTTCAGCCACAGGCCACTCCCCAAATGTTGGGGAGCCTACAGTTCAACTGGATTCACAAAAGGTTCAGAGATAGGGTCGTTGATCTGAAAAAACTATGTTCTCCCTCTATGCTTTCCTCCTGACTCGCTGATTGCCCTATTTTCAATAACAACTTGTGGGGTTGAGAATGGAAAAAACACAGAGCGTCAGATATGATCACAAGGCTGTCGGTGAAGAATGGAGTAAAAGAACCCAGTCATTCGGTGGAAAACAGGAACTAATTCAAGTTCTTTGGCTGTGCAAGACTGAGAAAACAACAACTTGCCCTTACAAAGCTTTTCTTTTAAGAATAGCAAAACACCCCAAGATGTATTGGAGATTTATCAGGAAATAGTGATGCTGTGGAAACATTGGGGCAAACAAATGACTGAACAGCAGGGCAAAGGGATTGGTGTGCGTGGAGGGGTTTGTGGGACCAAGTATTAGCAAATACTTTACCACAATAACTGTGTCCGCTTTTATTGTCTGCACTGCAACCTCCTAATGGTGTGTTCACCTTTAATGTAGTTAGGATAACCATTAGTGATCTGCCCCTTTCACCCCTGACTACATGCCTTGCAAAGTGCCTGCACTGCACACTGCAAGTTCCGCTGGAAATGCGAGCAGTGCCGCGGGACTAGAGAGCTACCAATGCTGCACTGCTGTTTAAGTAGGAAGGAAGGGTTGTAACTGAGTGATTGCAAGCCAATTCATTTAACATCAGTGGTGAGCAAATTATTCTTATCTTTTCCAAAAGACAGTATCTTCACCTGAGGCAGTCCCTTGGGGCATAGGTGTACTTGCTCCCACACTTATGGTTGATGAGATAAATATGGGTATTGCAGATTCTTCCACAGATGGAGCAAGACATTTCCAATGAAACAAGAGAACAGGTATTCAGTTAAGTGATTTGCCATGGGGCAAAATAACCAGAGTGGCATTTCAAAGTAGATACAAAATGCTGGAGTAAATCCGTGGGACAAGCAGCATCGCTGGAGAGAAGGAATGGGTGACGTTTCAGACTGAGAGTCAGGGGAGAGGGAGACTAGACATATGGAAGGGTACAAAGAGAATGTAAGATGTGAAAAGGACTGATCAAAGCAGATGCTGATCAGAGAAACTGCACGGCATGATGGAGCAGCAGTAGAGTTGCTACCTTACTGCGCTTGCAGAGCCGGAGACATGGGTTTGATACCAACTACGGGTGCTGTCGGTACGGAGTTTGTACATTCTCCCCATGGTCACGTTGGTTTTCTCCGATATCTTCGGTTTCCTCCCACACTTCAAAGATCTACAGGTTTGTAGGATAATTGGCTTGGTGTACAGTATGTGTAAGTTATCCATAGTGTGTGTAGGGTAGTGTTAATGTGCGGGGATCGCTGGTCGGCGCGGACCAGGTGGGCCGATGGGCCTGTTTCTGTACTGTATCTCTAAACTAAACTAAACTAAAAATGTACAATGAATAGCTCATTGCTGGCTGAGGAGAAAGTGACAGCAAGGCATACAAATAGTAAAACCTTAAGCAGGTTCTATATGTGCTTTCAGTACATGGGGACTTCATTTCAAAACGTTCAGATCAATCAGGGAAGCCAGCATGGACTTGTTGGGAGAATATGGTGCCCAACCGATTTGGCTGAATTTCCTGATGTAGTAGAGTGGCGTAGTAGATGGAGCCACTACCTCACAGAGCTGGAGAGACTCAGCTTCAATCCTGACCTTGTGTACAAACTGACCTTGTGTGGTTGGAATCACAAACTCACTGCCTGAGGAGATGGTGGAGGCAAAGACACTCACAACACTTAAGAAATATTTAGATGAACATCTGAATCCTCAAGGATTAGAAGGCTATTCACCAAGTGCTGATAAATCGCTATCTGCTAGTCAGCATAAACATAGGAGGCAGAAGTGCATGTGTCTGTGCTGTATGTCTCTGACTTTCAGTTTCCAAATGCAGTGACTATTCGTTTTTTATTTATTTATATGTTTGTGGTATGCCAGGATTTATTGTCTATCCTTAGTTACCCTGGAGTGAGGAGGCAGTTAAGAGTCAACCACACTGGTATTAGACAGCGGCTTGTGAAAGTTGACTTGGAATAGGTTATTTACTGGCAAAGAAATGCCCGGCAAGTGAGAGGCCATGACAGCTGAGATATCGAGAGTTCAGTTGCAGTTTAGTTGATTGTCACATGTACCGAGGGACAGTGAAAAGCTGTTGTTGCGTGCTAACCAGTCAGCAGAAAGGCAATACCTGATTACAATCGATCCATTTACAGTGTATAGATACTTGATAAGGGAATAACGTTTAGTGCAAGGTAAAGCCAGCAAAGTCTGATCAAGGATAGTCCGAGGGCCATCAAAGAGGTAGACAGTAGTTCAGCATTGCTCTCTGGTTGTGGTAGGATGATTCAAGGTCTGATAATAGACAGTAGACAATGGACAATAGGTGAAGGAGTAGGCCATTCGGCCCTTTGAGCCAGCACCGCCATTCAATATGATCATGGCTGCTATACTCAACTCCTCTTGTTATGAAGGCCAACATGCCATTCGCTTTCTTCATTGCCTGCTGTACCTGCATGCTTGGTGACTGATGAACAAGGACCACCAGATCCTGTTGTACTTCTCCTTTTCCCAACTTGACACCATTTAGATAATAATCTGCCTTCCTGCTTTTGCCACCAAAGTGGATAACCGCATGTTTATCCACATTAAACTGCATCTGCCATGCATCTGCCCACTCACCCAACCTGTCCAATTCACCCTGCATCCTCATAGCATCCTCTTCACAGTTCACACTGCCACCCAGCTTTGTGTCATCTGTAAATTTGCTAATGTTTCTTTTAATTCCTTCATCTAGATTATTAATGCATATTGGAAATAGCTGTGGTCCCAGCACCGAGCCTTGCGGTACCCCACTAGTCATTGCCTGCCATTCTGAAAGGGACCTGTTAATCCCTAGTCTTTGTTTCTTGTCTGCCAACCAATTTTCTATCCATGTCAGCACCCTATCCCCAATACCATGTGCTCTAATTTTGCCCACTAATCTCCTATGTGGGACCTTATCAAATGTTTTCTGAAAGTCCAGGTACACTACATCCACTGGCTCTCCCTTGTGCATTTTCCTGGTTACATCCTCAAAAAATTCCAGAGGATTAATCAAGCATGATTTCCCCTTCGTAAATCCATGCTGACGGACTGATCCTGTTACTGCTATCCAAATGTGTCGCTATTTCATCTTTTATAATTGACTCCAGCATCTTCCCCACCACCGATGTCAGGCTAACTGGTCTATAATTCCCTGTTTTCTCTCCCGCCTTTCTTAAAAAGTGGGATAACATTAGCCATCCTCCAATCCACAGGAACTGATCCTGAATCTATAGAACATTGGAAAATGATCACCAATGCGTCCACGATTTCCAGAGCCACCTCCTTAAGTGCCCTGGGATGCAGACCATCAGACCCTGGGGATTTATCAGTTTTCAGTCCCTTCAGTCTACCCAACACCATTTCCTACCTAATGTGCATTTCCTTCAGTTCATAAGTGCATGAGGGAGATTGTTTGTGTCCTCCTTAGTGAAGACGGATCCAAAGTACGGATACAAAGTACCAAAGTACAAAGTATCTGAATCTTCCTGGTAGTGTGAAGGGCAACATAGGTAGGAGTCGAGAACTGTGGATAACAAGAGATATTGATGCTCTGATCAGTAAAAAGAAGTGGCCTGTGTCACGTACATTTAGCTGGGATCATAAGAATATCTGGAAGAATATAAGTGTTGCTGGAGTATACTTCAGAAGGAACTCAGGAGAGTACTTTGTGTCTATCTTTATGTAAAATGGAACCACACAGTGCACCTGAAACTTTGTGATGGGTCCATGGAGGGGGAGGTAGGTGGGGTTGTTGGCATCAAGGGGTTGGTGGGGGGTGGAAAGCTGTCACCAGGCTTTTGACTTAATTTCAAGAAAAGCAAATGCAGGGACATGCTTGGGGTGCATCACCTTCTGTTAACTAATGTCAATGAACAAAGAAAGCAGCAGGTGAGAGATAAATATAAAGTAAAAACACAGCAGATCAGGCAACATCTGTGAAACGTCTGCAGGGTATTGCTTTTGAAAGAAAAATACAGCCTCCAATCCATGCAGTGAGTAGTGGAATTTTATTTCCATTCAAAGGAGCACAACAACAGAGCAAAGTTCCTTTGGTCACGATACAAGAATATTTATTTTTCCGGATGTAACAAATGACTGACAGGTGGTCCTACAGAGTTGGAGCGTTAATGTTTTTGGGCTGATGTTTCTTACAGTAAATTCCCCTAGACTCTTTGCACTGTACATTCATTGACAGGATATGAGTATCACTGACATATGGTGGAGTGACTTGCCTGAAGTTCTAAGCACCAGACTGGAGAACTTGAATTTGACCCAAGCCTCCCAGAGACCCAAATGTAAATGTTGGCTTGAGTCTGGCCTCAAGAGTCCAGAGTGTTTAATCATCATATGCACCTGGTGCAGAACAATGAAATTCTTATTTGCTTCAACTTTACAGGCACATTGACAACAACAACAACACGCAACAAATAAATTTATAATAAGTAATAATAAATTATTAGCATGAGTATTTAACCATAGCATGAAAGCGCAAACCAGACCATTATAAGTTCATAACTTCTAGGAGCAGAATTAAGCCATTTGGCCCATCGAATCTACTTCGCCATTCAATCTTGGCTGATCTATCTTTCCATTTCAACCCCATTCTCCTGCCTTTTCCCCATAACCCCCTTATTAATAAAGAATCTATCAATCTCCACCTTAAAAACATCAATTGACTTGGTCTCCACATCCTTCGGTGACAATGAATTTCACAGTGTCGCCACCCTCTGACTAAATAAATTCCTCCTCATCTCCTTTCTAAAGGTACGTCCTGAAAATGAGCTTCTCATCCCAGGATGTTGTCCTTGACTCTACTACCACAAGTGGAAACATCCTCTCTACATTCACTCTAAACTGGCTTTTCACTATTTGGTAAGTTTCAATGAGAACCTCCAGCAAGTACAGGCAAAGTGCCGTCAAACACGCATCATATGTTAACCCAATCACTCCTGGGATCATTCTCGTAAACCTTCTCTGGACCCCGTCCAGCACCAGCACATACTTCCTCAGATATGGGGCTACAAACTGCTCACTATACTCCAAATGCAATCTGACCAGTGAATTATACAGACTCAGTATTACAAAGATCATATTACTATCTCTTCAGGGGTCAGAACTTGTTGGGATGACTTGCCTGGTGCAGAAGCAACTTCAGGATTGGTTTGATCCAAGTCAGTGTCGGGTGCCAGGATTGGATGCACACTTGGTCAGGGAAGGGATGAGGGTCTTGACCAGGAATCGGTTTTAAATTTGAATTGGAGCTTATGGCAAGGTGTGCCAACAGACAAGGGAGTAGACAGGGACCCTTCCTTGGGCACTGATGCACTTTGACTCAATTGCAATTGGCAAGGGAGAGAACAGGGAGCATTTCCCAGGATCAATGAGCACTTTCCCACATAACAATGTTAAGTGGATCTCATTGCTGCAGGTGGCTTCCTCTCAAAGAAGATGGTGAGGTGGGTAAAGGGCATTCACTGGGCATGGATACCAAGTAAGGGTCTATCTCCTGGCACAATGTTCAGTAAATATCTCCAAATCAGACACTGTAAAATATACAATGGTTCAGATCAGGGTTTAATTTTACACCCAAACAGTCTGTGCATGGGTGCAGGTTCCTTCCCTGAAGGAAGTCGGTGGACCAGATGGATTTTACAGCAAATCCCTTCGATTCTCAGCCAGTATTACTGAAAGGAGCCGCTTATTCCGAATTCTTTTCACTGTTTGAATTTAAATTCCCAGCTGCTGTGATGGGATTCCAACTTATGTCTCTGGATCAATAGTCTGGGGCTGTGGAAATTAGTCTGGGAACTTAACCATTTCACTGCCACAACTCTGTGGCGATGCAGCTCCCAGCTTATATCGTGTGAGCTGAATGATCTCAGGACAAGTCCAATAGGGCAATCTGTATTTGGTGCAGCATTTCTTTACTTTCATTTTATTTGCTTTAAAAAAAAGTAACCCCATGGATCTTGGTTGATAGTTTTGCATTCGTTCTATGCATTCTTAGAGGGCAGTTCCAGATCTGATGTATAGAAAATACCATTTAAAAATGGGACCGCGACCGATTACATTTATTTTATCTTATCTTCTTTAGCATGTTGCGATGGGCATGTCAATAAGTTTCTCATAAAAAATTGATGCATTTAATGGTGACTCCCTCTCTGACTCCTTACACTTCCGTTTTCTCCCTTTCACCCTCCTTCTCTTCTCCTTTTGCTTTTAAACCTGCTTCTTTAATTTTAATTGCACTCCCTCCCTGACTTCTCCGCTCTCCCATTTCTCATTCTGCCTTTTGCACTCTCTCTCGTATCCTTATTTCTTCTGCTGACATTCTCTCTCTCTCTCTCTCACCTTCCTGCTCTCACTGGCTCTCCCTCCCTCTCTTCCCATCCCTCCATTCGCCTCCCTCCCCTTTTATCTTTACCTCCCTCCCTCTCTTTACCTCCTTCTTTCTTAACCTCCCTCTCTTTACACCCCTCCTCCCTCTCTGTCCCCCTCTCTTTCCCTCCCTCTCCCACTGCCGCTCTCTCTCGCTCACACGGCGCCTTCTCCCTGGAGCATGTTGGCAATGGCTGAACTTTGCCCCGTATCTGCTGAGTTCAGTTGAATGCAGTGACGTCTCGAGTTGTTTGAGCTGCACAACAGGAAACGCTCTCACGGCCTCCCCCAAAGATTTGGCCTCCCCTCTTCCTGCTTCGCAAGGGGAAAAAAACACACACACACACACACCTCTGACTGCAGGCAGCCAGCTGAGCCGTACTCACTTTCATGTCCGCACTCTGCACTCAGCCAGTGTGGCTGCCCGCCTCCTGAATGACGGCCCCAATTCCGCAAGGCAGCCAATGATCCGGCAGGTGGTGCTTCCCGAGACGCTGATGTAAGAAACCTAATCATCTGCTGTGAAGAAGTGACAGAGGGGGAATACAGTTTTATGTTGCAATGGCTTTAGTTGACGGAGCATGTGCATGCACAGGCGTCTTTGAGAGAACCAGGATAAAAGGTGCCTAATGACCCTAGGGAGAGTCCACCAGTTACACTATGTGTGGAGGACAGAGTGTCAGGTGGGCCAACAGCTTGCATTTTCTGTGTGTCTCTAGACCTGATCCGTTTATTATTTAATTGTGATAGAGGGCCCTGTGTTTTATTTTAATTTTAAGATGGTTAATATATTTTTTCCTCCTCTCTTTCCCTTTGCCGGCGCTTGAAGGGAAACCTTTGGCGTTTAAAAAATAAATAAATGCATGATTGAATAGGACGTGTCAGTGCGCCGATCTCAACCCTCAAACCATGCGGCTGTCTGTTTGATCGGCTGACTTTCCACAGCACCACACCCCCCCCCCCCCACCACCACCCCGCCGTAGCCACCACATACATTCTTCCTGCTCTTGGGGGCAGGTACTTCCAAAAGCGCATTGGTGGAGTGCAGTTAACCAGAGGTTACAAAAGAGCTGCTGCAGATACCTATAATTAGAGACAGTGGTAGCAAGCTCATTGACAAGTTCACAGCTGAAGGCTGGCTCTCGATTTTCTCTCTCTCTCTCTCCCCTCCCCCCCTCCCTCTCCCACTATGTCCGATGGAAACTTGGCTGTTTTATTTTCTTCTTCTTGCTGTCAGTCTAGGTTCTGGTGTCTGTAGAATTTAACCTTGTGCGGGATTTGCTTCCTGTAGGTTGCGGGAGGGGTGGAGGGAGTACTGTAAGGAGCCAGATGGTTATGACGGTTTAACTTGGCATCAGGGAAAGCATTGCATTTCTCCAGCGCTGCCAGTTCTTTCTTTTTACACATCTCAAGACCCTCATATTATTGCTGGCACCGAGGAGAGCCCCTCAGTTGAGTGTCTCCATGGTATTAAATGATGTCTGTACATGCCAGAGTATGGAAGGGAATATCTCGCCCCCATCCAGTTTCCTTTCTCCTATGTGTGCCCTGTTCCAGCCCCCAGGTATTTTCAAAGGTGCTGACTCATACTGAGGTCAACTCTACAGAGGGATCCCGATGAAAGCTGACGTTAGACTGGATAGGAAATGACAGGGGTCACATAGAACAGTAGAACATGGAATAGTACAGCACAGGTACAGGCCTTTCAGCCCACCATGTCTGTGCCAAACATGATGCCAAATTAAACTAATCTTGTCCTCCTGCACATGATCCATATCCTCCATATCCATGTGTCTATCTAAAAGCCTCTTCTAAAAAATCTTATATAACACTATTATATCTGCTTCCACCATCACCTCCAGCAGTGTATTACAGGCCATCATCTCTCTCTGTATTAAAACATCTTGTTCCCCATATCTCCTTTAAACTTTCCCTCTCTGACTTTAAAGCTATGCCCTTCTTGTTTGGCATTAATATCTGGGCTACTTAAATGTCTGCATGTGTGCATGACACAGAGTCAAGCAGCATGGAGACATTACCTTTGGCCCACCAGTTCCGTGTCAACTATGCCAACCCATTAGTTGCTACACTGATTCCATTTTTTATTCTCTCCACAATCCTATCAACAGATTCTGCCACCTATCTCCATCCGACAATGGGCATTTAACTGACTAACCCACAATGCATACAGATATGGACATGTATTATAATTATAAATTACCATTGTTGCTATTCTTCAAAAATACTTTGCAAACACTTGAGATAGGGAAGAATGAATTAGAAATCCAGGTCTTATATAGTTATATATATATATATATATATATATGAATGCTCTTGCATGTATGGATGTATACACAAGTGAATAACGTGCTAGTTAAGTGTCAAATTGTTAAATTAATAATCAGTTCCACAAGTGCGTTCATCAGGTGAAATTTGACGCTGGGTATTGCAGGGAGATATTGGGGCAAAATAACCAGAAGGCATGTAAAGGAGCTCGGTTTTAAGGAGCCTTTAAGACGGTGGGAGTGGGAAAGGTTTAGGAAAGGACCTCCAAAGAGTGGGACCAGTTGGCTTGACTGCCAGTGGTGGCGGGATTAACTTTGGGTAGAGCCCAGAATCCAATAACCACAAGGCTGCCGGTAGTTACAGAAAAAAGGCTGTGGGGCAATTTGGATGGTAATAATACCTTGTATATATGTTGTGGGATAAACTAAGGCGATGCCAATGAAGTGCAAGGCTAGTTTAGGGGCAGGCCATTTTAAACTGAGGTGTTTAGGAAGATCTTCTCCTAGAGAATGGTGAACCTCTGGAATACCCCAGAGGGGTGTTGAGTGTGGATCATTGGGGGTACTTGAAAAGGATGTTGCATGGGTCAAGGAATTAATGGCCATGGGACAGGCACTGAAAAAGCGATGAGGCCTAGCGCAGATCAGCCATAATGATTTGAATGGCAGGGCAAGCTCGAGGGACGGAGCGGCCTACTCCTGGTCCTATTTATTTGTGTTCTTATGCAGTGTTGTAGGAACATAAGCAGCTGGTTCACACACAGCAAGATCCCAAACACAACTATGTGTTAATGACCTGACACTAAGGTATTTGGTGAGGTACAGTGAGGAATAAATATTTTCTTTGCTATCCGAAACAGTGACATAAAACCTTTCTTTGTGGAGGAACTCAGCAGTATCTGTGGTGGGAAATGGACTGATGATTTTTTGTGTCCGGACCCTACTTCATTCTGATCCATTGAGTTCCTCCAGCAGTCATTTTTTGCCCCTTCATATTCCAAAATCTATAGTTCTACATCAACATCTGCAGAGAGTGGTGAATCTGTGGAATTCTCTGCCACAGAAGGTAGTTGAGGCCAGTTCATTGGCTATATTTAAGAGGGAGTTAGATGTGGCCCTTGTGGCTAAAGGTATCAGGGGGTATGGAGAGAAGGCAGGCACGGGATACTGAGTTGGATGATCAGCCATGATCATGTTGAATGGCGGTGCAGGCTCGAAGGGCCGAATGGCCTACTCCTGCACCTATTTTCTATGTTTCTATGTTCTTTTTATCTCATTTTTTTGCCTTGGCTTGTAGATTCAGAAGGTTTACACTGAGGATAGACACAAAATGCTGGAATAACTTTGTGGGCCAGGCAGCATCTCTGGATAAAAGAAATAGATGATGTTTCTGCTCGAGACTTCTTTGAGACATTGAGGAGTGGTACTGGAGCCCTGGTATCCAAGAGGCAGCACAGGATTGAAAGCATATGATCTGGGATGCGCAGCAACAGAAATGTGGATGAACTCAAACTGATGCAGGTTAACAAAAAAATATGTTGAATGTGGGTGCTTGGTCAGGAGAGCATTCAAATAAAAATCAGAGAATGCTGGAAGTACTCAGTGGGTCAGGCAGCATTTCTGGAGAGGCGATAAGAGTTGGCCTTCAGTTCAATGACCTTTGATCAGAACCTGGCAAGGGTTTGTGTGAAACAGGTCGTGAGAGGTAGGAAAAGTGGGGAGGGCAGCGGAGAGTGAAAGGGAGGATCTGTGGAGGGCAGGAAAAACTGAACGAGAAAAGATTGATGTTAAGTTGTGACAAGAGGTGATGCAGGTCCAAAGTAATGAAGATACTGTAGCTCTCTGAGGTAAACAGATGTATGGTTGAGGATTTCAGGGGCAGCTGAGCTAGGCAGGGTGGGACTAGAGCGGTAGACTACACGAGGAGAAAGGCGAGGGTGAAGTGAGTGGCGGAATACTGTACAATACTCCAGGTCAGGCCTTGTCAAGGTCCTGTGTAATTGCAGTGATCTCTTTATTTCTGTGCTCTGTTCACAATAAGAGCCATTATGCCATTTACTATCCCCAATCTGTGCAGCCCTGCACACACCAGGTCCCTTTGACCATCAATGCTAAATTGCTCAGCACAAAAATACCAAGCATTTTTTATTTGTATGCATTCTGGGCGAGTCCCATTTGCCTGCATTTGACCCATATCTCCCCAAACTCTTTCCTTCCATATATTTGTCAATATGTCTCGTAAAAGTCATAATTGTATCCACTTCTATAGCTTCCTGTGGCCACACATTCTTAGCTTGTCTATATCTCTCTGAAGCCTCTTTGCATCCTACTGTCTGTTTGTAATCCTGCCCCATCAGCGTACTTAAAAATATGACATTTGGTCCCCTCAGGAAAATTGATTGTGAAGTGCTAGAATCCAAGTACTGTTCCCTGCACCACCTAAGAGGGTCCTGTTCATTCCCACATTTACCATTCTGCTCTCACCAATTCTCAGTCCATGTCAGTACATTACCCCTGACTCCATGTTTTCTAACCTTGATGACCATTGTCTTGTGTGGGACCTTATTGAAAACCTTCTGAAAATCCCAAATCACTACATCTATTAGTTCTACCTTATCTATTTTAATAGTCACATTCTTAAACAACTCCAATAGATTAGTCGAAAATGATTTCCCTTTGAACATTCCATGCTGACTGCTCAATTCTATTATTGTTTTCTTGCAGTTTTACCATTACATCGTTAATTTATAGATTTAAGCATTTTTCTTGTCATTGATATTCAATAACAGGTCAGTAGTTTTCTCTGTCTCCGTCTCCTTTCTGAAGTGGTCGGGTGAAACGTTCTAAGAATTGTATAAAATGTAAGAAGAAGGGTCTCGACCCAAAACGTCACCTATTCCTTTTCTCCAGAGATGCTGTTTGACCCGCTGAGTTGCTCCAGATTTGTGTGTCTACCTTTGATTTTAACCTACATCTGCAGTTTCTTCCTACTCATGAAATCTTCTCTCATTCTTCTAATCTCTGACAAGAATGCCAGTGAGAGTAGGAACAGAAAGAGTGTATGTGAGGGGAGGAAAAGGAAGATAGGACAGGTGAATGCGTAGTTGAGGAGTTGATGTAGGGGACAGGCAGGGCCGGATTAAGACCCATAAGCACTTAAAAGATTTTGGTGCCCCCATATATATGTAATTCAAAATATAAACAATAATAAACCATAAAATTATTTTTTATTTTTCAAAATGAAACAAAACTAACAGTAAGATGGAAAATAATGTTTATTTTTGTATACTTCCAATCATATAAACCACTTCGAATATTATTTTAGCAAGTTTAAAGTGATTTATTTTGTGCCGTAAACCATTTACCATTTCTGTGGTGCCCCCCTTCCCTTGATGTGCTTATTTTGCTCAATGGTTAATCCAGCCCTGGACAGGGATTTTGAGTTTTGGACCATTCGTATCTCTTCTTGGGCAGAGATGAATTGTGCAAGAGGGGCATGTTGCATTTGACTTGGAGGAGAGAACCAGTATCTTAGCGGGAAGGTTTGCTACTGCTAATCAGGAGGACCTAAACTAAATAGGATCCAGTGCAGCAGTGAGGCAGCATGGAGACTGGGCGTTGCTACGGATGTCAATGACAGCAAGTTCAGTAAAGGCCAGAGCATGGCAGGGAGTGGAGAAAGACGGTTAGATAAAATTACATTTAATTCAATAATAGAGGTTTGACAGGCAAGACGGAGAACTCGGAAGGTGGATAGTTATGTTCGTCTGGGATGTTATAGCCATTACTGAAACCTGACTAAGGGAGGGAGAGGACTGACGGGTTAATGTCCCGGGGCACATACGGTACAGGTGAGACAGAGATGGGATAAAAGAGAAGGGGGACTTACTTTATTGATTAAGGAGAACGTCACGGCAGTGGTCCTAAATGACATTACAGTAAACCGTTGCAATAATGGATGTCCACATATCGGATTTCGGTTATACATATCAACATTTCCATTCGTGAAGGTGGCGTCGGTACCGGACCCGTGTCTGCCACACCGCGTCTGGAGCTGTGGGCTCCCCGGCCTGTGAATTCCTACTTGTTTAACTCCCCACCCCTCAGCCTCAATAGCGCGTCTCTTCTCTCTCGGCCTCTGGTTAAATTCCCCTCCACTTACTCGGTTATAGTGGACAATCGGCAATAACACACCATCCCCCTCCCCCTCCCCCTCCCCCCCCGGGTGGTCCGTTGTTCGTTGTTACGAGGGTTTCCTTACTGAAGGAACATCGAATGAGGGAATGATCACCTTGTCGGGATTGTGCAATGGGCCCCAAATGGTAATTGGGAATTAGCGGAGCAAATATACTGGGAGATTGCAGACAGCTGCAAGATTATTAGCGTTATCATAATAGGGGCTATTAACCAAAATAGACTGGGACTGTCATAAGAATACGTGTCACACGTTGATGGGTTGGTAAAGAAGAATTTTGCTGTACGAAAGATGACATTAAGCTGGAAAGAGTACAGAGAAGATTTTTACGAGGATGATGCCAGGACTCAAAAACCTGAGCTATAGAGAGAGTTTGGGTAGCAAACCTTGGAGCACAGGATGCTGAGGGGAGATCTTAAGGAGGTATAAAGTTATGAGGGGAATAGATAGGTGAATGCACAGTCTTTTACTCAAATTAGGGAAATCAAGAACCAGCGGACAGATGTTTAAGGTGGGAGGGGAATGTTTAATAGAAACTTGAGGGGCAACCTTATCAGTTGGAGGGTGGTGGGTATATGGAACGATCTGCCAGAGGAGGTCATTGAGGCATTTAAAAGACACGTATAGATACATGGATTGGAAAGAGGGATATTGGTCTAGCACTGGCAAATGGCTTGGATGGGGTGTCTTGGTTGGTATGGACGAGTTAGGTTGAAGGGCCTGTTTCCATGCTGTCTAACTCTATGTCTCTAGTGCCAAGGGCTTAGACACTGTTTACATGGATTACAGGAAGGCCTTTGATAAAGTTTTGAATTATAAGCTGCTCTAGAACATTAGATCGCATGGGATCCAGGGAGAATTAATTAACTGGATACTGACTTGGCTTCATAGAAAGAAGAAGAGTATGGTGGTGGAAAGTTGTTTTTCAGATTGGAGGCCTGTGACTGGTGGTGTGCCTCAGAGATCATTGCTGAGCCCATTGCTGCTTGTCATCTATATTGGATGAAAATGTACAAGGCATGATAAATAAATTTGCAGTTGATGCTAAAATAGGTGGTGTATGATAGTAAAGATGATCATCACGGATTACGGCAGGATCTTGCTCAGCTGGGCAAGTAGGCCAAGGAATGGCAAGTGGAGTTTAATTCAGATGCATGAGGTGTTGTATTTTGAGGAGTCAAAGCAGGGCAGGACTTTCACAGTGAAGGGTAGGGCCTGCGGACTGTTGTAGAACAGAGCGATCTCGGGATACAGGTACACAGTTCCCTGATATGAAGAGTCCCAACAGTGCTGGAGTTCGGAGAGGATCAAATTATAGCGCAGAGCAGGATAGGCTAGGTATACGGAATGAGCTGCCAGTTGAAGTAGTCGAAGCCAGTATGATAACAATATTTAAAAGACATTTGGACTGGCATAATAATCGGAACGTTTTAGAGAGATATGGACCAGGTGAGATATGGATCAGGCGGAGGCAAATAGGACTAGGTTGGATGGGGTCATAATTTCTGAGTTGTGCCACAGGGCCTGTTTCAATTCTGTATGACTCTATGACTCCATGACCAAGCAGAGCAGTTAATAGAAACATCAAACCCAGGCGTTCCACTCCAGTGCAGTACAGTTCCATCCTACTTAATGCAAACAAAATGCTTCTTCGGTGATGTAGCTCTCCTGTGCAAGCTGTGAATATACAGACTCCCTTACGGATGGATGACCTGTTGATGTTCTCACTCCAGACTTCTAGGGGGATGGCTGTGGAAGGGACAGGTTCTTAACATGCCCTGTGCATCCAAGTGAATTGTTTACTGTTTAATGGACCAGTGGTGGGGGTGAAGTAATGTTTAATACTAAATAGCAGTGACTTGCTTTTGGAGCATGACCCCAGCTGCAGAGTTTACTGAGGGTGGGTTTGCCTGGTTCCTGTCGGTAGAATCCAGACTCCCATGCTGGTGCTCTGTTATTGCAGAGTATGATTACACCATCTGATGGAAAGGAACTGTCTGTGGCCCATCTTATTTTCTCTGTTAAACATCCATGATGCTGTCAATGGCTTTTCATTTTTAACCCATTCCTTCCCTGCTGAGTAAAAAACGAAAATGCTGGAAATACTCAGCAGGTCAGGCAGCATCTGTGGAAAGAGAAAGTTTTTGATGCGGTATCCGTTATCAGAATGGAGAGAGTGAGAGAAACAAGTTAGTTCTGAGCGGCAGCGAAGGTGGGAGTGGGATGGTTAGAACAGAGGGTATATCTCTAATAGGGTAAGACCGAATGAGTTAATATGGAAGTTAATATCAGAGAGAGCTTCTTTCTCTGTGTCACGTTGTTACTAGTAAAGTTGGGTGATGTGCCCAGCAGACCTGAAAAAACGGAGCCAAAATGATGGCACGTAGAAACGGCCAGTTCTGATATAGACTGAAAGAGAAAAAGTTACCGAAAGTTGAAAAAATTGATATTGAGTCTTAATTGATTTTTGTTTCCGTTCCCTGCAACTGCTGCACTATTAATTGCAGAGGGGGAGGTAGTGGTAGTTTCAAGACATTTTAACGCTTCTGTTGATTGGTGATTTTAAACCCGTGTCACTAAGCAATGCATCTATCCTATTTTTTCTCAAAACCTTTAGTCCAAGAGTTAATCACCTTAAGTTTGAGTGGTACCTTGTTTCTTGTTGAGAAAGAGCAATTGGCCTGTCAGTTTGAATATCTTCAATGGGGGCAACCAGGCAACCTGGGCAGAAACATTTTGGTTAGCATTCTTGCTGCAGCACGGAGGGAGTGCTACAGTGTCAGAAGTTTGGCTGTTCAGATGGTTTGTGAAACTGAGGATAACTGAGGATCCCTGTGTACTAACAGCACAAAAATGCAAGATTTTCCGGTTATTAATTTCTGCGGTGTTTAAGGAAGCTTGCTTCCTTTCCTAGGTAGCCCCTCGGGGCTAAATTGCCTCCTCAATTTTTTGGGGTTCTGAGGTGGCTGATGAAGCCAAAGTGGGAATTTCAGATCTTTTCCTCGATGGGACAGGTTGGGATGGGTAGTTTGTCGGGCTGGTGTGGTCCTGCTGCCACTTACACCTGGCTTCTGTGTATTCCTGATGCATGAACTCGAGGGACTCTATACCATCCTCCTCCACCTACAGTGGTCAATAGACAGAGATTCCTCAGAGTAAGTGTGCATGTTGCATTTCTTCAAGGAATCTTTGAGCACATCTTTGAATCTCTTCCTCCGTCCACTTGGTAATTTGTTCTGTGACAGAGCTTGGAATACAATGTCAGGAATCTGGAGTTGGACATGTAAACAACGAGGCTCGTTCAATGTGGCCAACTGAGAATAACTAGAGCCTTGATGCTGGAAGTTGGCGTTGGTGTTAGTATTGATATATTATTGTCACATGGACCAAGATACAGTGAAAAACATTGTTTTGCTTGCTTTCCAGGCAAATCGTACCAAACGTAAGTACGTCAGACAGTTTAATAACAAAAAATAATCAAATTGCAGTATATAGTGTTGCAGCTATGGAGAAAGTGCAGATAAAAAAGTGCAGTGGCTGTAGTGAGGTAGATTGGAAGATTGGCAATTCATCCTTGCAATATCAGAGGTTTGTTCATGAATTTGATAACAATGGAAAATAATCTGTCCAAGAATCTGGTGGAACCTGCTCATTTTTGTATCTTCTGCCTGACAGGGGAGGGGGGGGAAATGGAATGACAGGGGTGTGAGTGATCCTTGATTATGATGGCTGTTTTCCCAAGGCATCGTGAAGGGTAGATGAAGTTGATGGGGCGATGACGAGATGGACTGGGTTGTGTCCACAACTCTCTTCAATAATTTGCATTCCTTGGCAGACCAGTTGCCATGCCAGGTTGTGATGCATCTGGCTAGGATGCTTTTGATGGTGCATTTGTAGAAATTATTAAGAGTTGTTAGAGAGATGCCGAACTTTCTTAGCCTTCTGATGTAGTAAAGGCTGGTATGTTTTCTTGGCTGTGGCTTGGTTATTATGGTTGGACCAGGTCAAATTATTGGTGATACTTATATCTAGGAATTGGATATGACACTTCGTTTTGCTAAGCTTTCCAGTGATGATTTTGCAGAGCTAACGGTGGTAGTATTCCTCCAATGTCTTGCTCATAAGTTATAGGAGCAGAATTAGACCATTCGGCCCATCAAGTTTCCTCCGCTATTCAATCATGGCTGAACTATCTTCACCTGTCAACCCCATTCTCCTGCCTTCTCCGCATAGCCCTTGGCACCTTTAAGGGCCTGTTCCACGAGCATGCGACTCCATGCGGCAAGCGCGACCTAAAGGGCCTGTCCCATGAGCATGCGACTGCATGCGGCAAGCACGACCAAACCAGAAGCGGGGGCCGCGCGGAGGTCAAGTGAGTGACATGAAGCTCAAGCGAAGTTTGCGGGTGACGTACAGCGTCGAGGCGGTGCGTACGGCGTCGAGGCGGCTGCGGGCCGGCAGGCCGTTGCCGCGCGGAATTTTTGAAAACGGTCAGTTTTTCGGAGCCCCGTGCGATGTCAGGACCAGCTCCGCACAACACCATACGGCTCCAGCGATCGAAGTGGGACCGACCCCGTGAGGCCGTACGGCTCAAGAGACCACGTTAGGTTGCACTTGCCGCATGGAATCGCATGCTCGTGGGACAGGCCCTTTAGGTCGCGCTTGCCGCATGGAGTCGCATGCTCGTGGGACAGGCCCTTAACTATATTCCATAGATTTACCACACTCTGACTAAAGAAATTCCTCCTCATCTTTCTAAAAGTACGTCCTTTTATTCTGAGGCTGCGCCCTCTGGTCCTAGACCCACTAGTGGAAACCTCTTCTCCACATCCACTCTATCCAGGCCTTTCACTATTCGATAAGTTTCAATGAAGTTTTCCCTCACACATCTGCACTGCAGCGAGTACAGGCCCAGTTCCGTCAAACGCGCATCATACGTTAACCCAATCATTCCTGGGATCATTCTCGCAAACCTCCTCAAGTGCATGCTGTGAGTTATCTAGGTCTCCAAAGACTTTCAGATGGAGAGATCACTACTGCCTGTTAAACCAAATCATTTGGTGATGAGGTTCAGTGCTGCAAAGTGGCAGGCTAATATATTTTGAAAGTTTAATTTAACTTAACTTTATAGCTCTTTCACTTTAATTTAGTATTCATTTTAGTGTCAGGAAAACGTTCTGCACCTTTTAAACTCCTCCATGCCTCTCCTTTCCCAGTCTCTGTTATCCACATGATAGTACAGTATGTGCACTGACTTTAACTAGCTGCGGAGGTTAATTGAAGAAATGCCAACCTGACCCAGCTCCAGGCAGCTGGCATGAGATGCCAGTGTGCGAACAATTGCAAACCTGCCCAAAAATAGAAAATTGCAATTTGACCCCTGTTGGTCTAATCTCCTCCTGCCTCTCCTCTGACAGAAAGTTGTAAGGAATCTGGCCTGGTCCAGCTTACTAAATAAGAAGGAGGGAGTCAGATGAAAATAGACTTGCACGGTAGCATAAATGATATGGCAGCCAGGTTTGATCCTGACCTCCAATGCTGTCTCTGTGGAGTTTGTATATTCTCCTTCTTCCTCCCTCGGTGGCACAGTGGCACAACTAGTTGAGTCATAAATTCACGTTCACATGTTATAGGAGCAGAAATTGGTCATTCGGCCCATCAAGTCTACTCCGCCATTCAATCATTGCTGATCTATCTTTCCATCTCAACCCCATTCTCCTGCCTTTTCACAGCATTTGGAACTCGGGGTTAAATCTTGACCTTGGGTGCTCTGTGTGCATGTTCTCCCTGTGACCATGCAAGTTTCCTCTGGGTACCCTGGCTTCCTCTGACATCCCAAAGACGTGCGGGTGTGCAGGTTGGGGTATGAATTAGCCACTATTATTCCCCCTAGTGTGTAGGTAGGTGGTTGAATCTGCAAGGGATGGTGGGGATGTGGGAAGAATGGGATTAATGTAGGATCATTGTAAACGGGTGGTCCTAATGATCCTAAGATCATGATGGTCAGCACGATCTTAGAGGGCAGAGGGCCTGTTTCTGTGCTGTATCTCCCTCTTTGTCTACAACATGGGTTCCCTCTGGGCCCACCTGATTCCTTCCTTATCCCAAAGACGTTCAGGTTGGTAGATCAATTAGTCGCTGTAAATTGCTCACAGTGTATGGGTGAGGGCCAGAATTTGAGAATAAATGAAGATTAGTGCAAACCTATTGGTTGGTGGGAAGTACAGACTCGGTGGGCTGAAGGACTTGTACTCTGACAAAATGCTGTTCATTGGAAGCGCTGATCTATCGAGTATAGAAAAGGAGCAGGAATGGCCCGGTATTTATCCACTGGTTCTTGTTCCTTGGACGTCAGCGAGGAGAATGAAGAAGAGATGTAGAAACAAATGAAAGAGGCCAAGTGGCCCATTAAACATATCCTAGCTAGCAGTCGACCTTGGGTTAGGCGCACTATTGAGCTCTGGATCTGATTCTGGAATGAACCTCTCATATGCCAGGATTGAGTTCCCGATCTTCTAATCTTCTTAGTTGTCTCC
The DNA here is from genome assembly GCF_010909765.2 of Amblyraja radiata. Taxonomy (NCBI): domain Eukaryota; kingdom Metazoa; phylum Chordata; class Chondrichthyes; order Rajiformes; family Rajidae; genus Amblyraja; species Amblyraja radiata. Next base: position 59,347,163 of record NC_045963.1, on the reverse strand, counting down.
CTTGCACTTTTGAAAAAATATATACATTCTTTGTAGTTGTAACACAAAATTCTGCACTCTGTTTATTTTCTCTATTGCACCACCTAATGCACTCATGTACGGGACTGTCATAGGAGGAAAGATTGAAAAGACTAGGCTTGTATTCACTGGAGTTTAGAAGGATGAGGGGGATCTTATAGAAACATATAAAATCATAAAAGGACTGGACAAGCTAGATGCATTAAAAATATTCCCAATGTTGGGCGAGTCCAGTACCAGGGGCCACAGTCTTAGAATAAAGGGGAGGTCATTTAAGACTGAGGTAAAAAAAAAAAACTTTTTCACCCAGAGAGTGGTGAATTTGTGGAATTCCCTGCCACAGAGGGCAGTGGAGGCCAAGTCACTGGATGGATTTAAGAGAGAGTTAGATAGAGCTCAAGGGGCTAGTGGAGTCAAGGGATATGGGGAGAAGGCAGGCACGGGTTATTGATAGGGGACGATCAGCCATGATCACAATGAATGGCGGTGCTGGCTCAAAGGGCCGAATGTCCTCCTCCTGCACCTATTTTCTATGTTTCTATGTTTTGATCTGAATCGCATTCAAAGCAAAGGTTATTACTGTATCTTGGTACATGAGACTACAGTGAACCATTGCCAATAACCCTGATCTTTAAGTACTGTTCACACATGATGAAAGCTTTCAGTTCCTCCATCCTTGAGTTCCAGAGCCACCACTCATGGAGCGAAATAACCTTGCATAATTCCCTTCCACATCCCACCTCTAAGCCACCCATTTACATGAGCTTCTCAATCCTCCCTGCAAACACTCCTTTGAACCTGGCACTTCAACCAAACCTTGTACACCCGGCTTAGTCGCCCTTTGCATAGTTTGGTTTTAGATTTTGTTGAACAGTCATTCTCATGGATGCCTTGAAGGCATTTTACAACGATAAGGACACTACTTAAAGGCAAGTTGTGGGAAGGTTGCTCGCTGCAGATTTGAGTTGTTTTAACAAATGCTGGGACTGTTCTGTGCACTATTTGGGGAGAACAAGAGCGATTAAAGGAAGGTGTGGCTGTGTCTCAGTGTGACCCTGGATGAGTAAAACTCCTAGACCACAACGAGCTTGGCTGATTTGCTTCCCTTACCAAGTATGTTCATAGAATGACATATTTCCATCTGCCGAGCCTTTGGGGTGTGTCTACTGAGAGTATTTTGCACTCACTGAGAGGAGGGTGGGGCTTGTGGTTATTGGTATTTTACCGGTTTTGGCAAATGCGGCACAGAGAGAGGGGGCATCAGTTTGAGGTCACAAGTTCAACATTGCAGCATTGCAACAGAATGACTTGTGGTCAACCTCCCAATTCCCATAATCTCCACCCTCATCCGCAGTGCAGCACTTGACTCCTAAGTCATAAATACAGAGGATAAATAAATGTAAATAATACTGTAGGATTTTGACCTCGACAGCATAGAACCATCTGTTTTCATCACACACAAGGGTGTAACTGTATTTAGTTCTCTTGTGTTTTGGTGCTTAGCATCTCAAATCAAGTGCTGCTCCTCCCAAAACCACATTGATAGAAACCTCTGATTTGCAATTGTTGCAAACTCTCTATCTCTGCTGTTTCCTGCAAGGGAGCACCCATTTTAATCCCCTTTCCGCCCCCCTCCCCCAACATCCTTTAAAGTGCACACCCTTAGTCTACCTTCTTATCAAATCTGGATAATGGTAGCCCATAATATTTTACTCTTTTAACACTGTTATACTGGCACTGCCTCTCTCCTAATGTGTGTGTGTGTGTGTGTGTGTATGTCTGGGTCTATGTGACTGTGTGTGCACGTGTGTCTGTGTTTGTATGTGTGTGTTTGAGTGTTTGTGTCTGTATGCGAAGTGTGCATTTGTTTGTGTGTCGACGTAGCCATGTATGATATCCGTGCCACACATGTCCGTGTGTGCGCACATGCCTGTGTTTGTGTGTGCGTGTCTCTATGTTTGTGTGTCGGTGTGCATGTGTTTGTGCATGTCTGTGTGCATGTGTGCCTATGTGTGTGTCTATGCACACATGCACAGATGGCCACAATGCAGCAAGAGGCCAACTGGTGTCTGGGATGTGTTTCTGAAGCAGTGCCTTCCACGCTCTCTTGCCTTTGGCTAGGGTGTGTGGTTACCAAACTCGTCATCCCGAGTGTTGGAGATTAGATCACATGATGGCAAGGCAGAGCAGCCGAGTCTTGATGATATCAAATTGATGCAAAGCAAACCTGCCCTTCCTGCCCAACCGGTGCTAAGTGTGATTCCAGTGTCTGTTTAATAAATGGCATTTGCTGAGGGTCCAGGACTTCAGGGTGATGTCTAGGTCATAAGATCATAAGAACATAAGTGATAGGAGTAGAATTAGGCCATTCGGCCCATCATGTCTACTCCGCTATTCAATCATAGCTGAGATATCTCTCCCTCCTAACCCCATTCTCCTGCCTTCTCCCCTTAACCCCTGACACCCGTAATAATCAAGAAGAGTCTCTGCAGGCTCTGGGTTGGACCCCATAATCTGAGAGCGACATGTGACTCAGGTAGTGCAGTCGTAAAGTTACCAGACAATTTGTCAGAGCTCTGGACCAATGATCTAATAAACAAGCGTATGAATCCCACCAAGGCAACTGGGGAATTTAAATTTAATGAAGAGTCATAGAGAGATACAGCATAGGAACAGACTCTTCGCCCCATCAAGTCCATGCGGCCCATCAATCAACCACATGCCAAATGTCCATTTATCCAATGTTATGCTCCTCAAGTTTTGATAAACCCCCCAGATTCTGCACCTCATCTTTACACAAGGGAGCAATTTACTAGGCAGTTAACCTACCAAGCAAAGCAATTAGGTAAATCCAGGACTTGGGGTGAGATTGAAACTATTTGATTGTCATAAACCCTCTCCAATTGACTCTTACACTTCTGTGTGCAACTGCCTCATCCCAATCAGTCTGTACTATATTTGACACCAGCCTCAACAATTGTCTTGGCTCTGAACTAAGCCCTCAATTCAGGGGCAGTCAGGGACAGGTGCTTTACCGGCATTGCCCACATCCTGTGCATGCCTTGGGAAGCGGAAGGACACCTGAGTACTTGGCCTCATTGTGTGCTAGGACAGATTTGAATCATATGAGGAATAATATTTGCCAAATCCAGACCGCAACCCTAAAGTTGTATCAAGCAGCAGTGATCGCTGCCATCCTGTATGCTTCTGAGGCCTGGACTACTTCCAGTAGGCATGTGGAGTCCCGCAAGGTTCGATCTTAGGGCCCTCTTTATTCAACATCTACATGCTCCCACTAGGGCAAATCATGCAAAATAATAATATTGACCACCACTGCTATGCCGATGACACTCAAATCTATGTAGCGCTATCACCAAATGACTATCGCCCCATAGATCTGCTGTGCCAGTGCATTGAGCAAGTCAAACACTGGATGTGCCAAAATTTCCTCCAACTAAATAAGGACAAAATGGAGATAATTGTTTTTGGTGCTAAAAAAGAAAGGCTTAAAGTAACCCAACACCTTCACTCTCTGTCCCTGAAAACTTCAAACAAAGCCATAAATCTTGGGGTTATTATGGATTCAGATTTACATTTCGACAGTCACATCAAATCAGTAACAAAATCGGCCTACTATCACCTCAAAAACGTAGCAAGATTAAGAGGACTCATGTCAGCTCAAGACTTAGAAAAACTTGTACATGCCTTTATTACTAGTAGGCTAGATTATTGTAACGGTCTCCTTGCAGGTCTTCCGAAAAAAACTGTCAGGCAGCTACAGCTTGTTCAGAACGCTGTTGCTAGAGTTCTAACAAAGACCAAAAAATTTGAACACATTACACCAATTCTTAAATCCTTACATTGGCTCCCTGTATTTCAGAGAATTGATTTCAAAATCCTGCTGCTCACCTATAAATCACTACATGGTTTAGGACCAAAGTATATCACTGACATGCTTCCACTATATAAGCCTTCTAGACCGCTAAGATCTTCTGAAACCAATCTGTTAGTGATTCCCAGAGTAAATTCAAAACATGGGAAAGCAGGATTTAGTTACTATGCAACAAATAGCTGGAATAAACTTCCTGAAGATTTAAGACTTGCCTCAACTTTGACCACTTTTAAAACAAGACTGAAAACTTTTATGTTTACTTTAGCTTTCAGCTAAATCTTAACTACATTGCACTTTTAACTTTTGCACTTTTTATAATGCATTTTTAATTTAGCTTTTATTTTATTTTAATTCTTCTATTTTATTTCATTTTATTATTTCATTTTATTGTATGACATGTTTTTATGTGAAGCAATTTGAGTCTGCCTCGTGTATGAAATATGCTATATAAATAAAGTTGCCTTGCCTTGCCTAGGCACCGCAAAGCACTGGAGAGATACCTGCCTCTGCAAAAATCCTCCAAATCCATTGGCTATATGGAGTAATCAAACTCACGTCATTGTTCTCTCCTAGGCCGACAAAGAGGCACTAATTACACTCGGTCGTTTCCGTTTGCAGAGACCACATTGTTTGCATGCCTAGCGCCAGGCTCCCGGAGCAGATGCTCTCTTCCGAACTCGGTCATGGAAAGAGTTACCAGGTAGGCAGACGGAATTTAAAAAATGCAACACACCCATTGACTCCTGTAAATCCCTAGACCATGACTGCTCCAAGTGGGAATGGAACCGTCAGGAATGGTGTTGAGAACTTGAAATGCACACGTTGATGACACACAGAGGCCCGTACAAAGCGGTGGGATGAGTGCACCACCTCACAACCTGCCCACCTCTGTGGAAGTGTCTGCAGTTCCCACACTGGCCTTGTCAACCATTTCAGAGCCCATGGAACTGGAGCGGAAGTGAGTCATCCTCAATCCCCAAAGGCTGTTCATGAAGAAGAAAGATTTTTAATAAATGGCATTTGCTGAGAGTCCAGGACTTCGGGGTGATGTCTGGGTCATAAGGTCATAAGAACATAAGATCATAAGAACATAAGTGATAGGTGTTGGCTTCATGCAGGTGTTCCCTTTGACACTGTGACATTTATTGCCCAAACTCGCCCACAAGTATAATTCACTGGCAGGCTCAGACTTGGGTCTTGGGCAGAAATGGTTGCTACAGTGGCTTTGTGGATTCTAATCTCACTGAAGCCTTTGAGTTAAGTCCAAGAGTTCAGCAGGTAGCAACTTGTTTTTTGAGTCCAATTGTTGTTGGCACAAACTCCAGGGTGTCTCTCTGGTGCAGGACTGAGAGAGTGCTGTAATGTCAAGATATAGTTCTTTGGCTCAGTTATCTCATCTGGTATACGAGGGAGGTATGTGAAGGTGTGTAAATATATAAAGGAGAGTTAAGTTCAGTATTTATCCCTCAAGCAGCATACGGTCCAATGCAGGTAAATGGGATTAGTGTATATTGACACAATGGTTGGCATGTCGGGCCAAAGGGGCTGTTGCTGTATAATTCTATGATTCGATAACATCCAACACATTATCTAATCATATATTTCAGTGTTGTTTGTGGGAACTAGCACTGTATTTAACTTGGGTGTTGCACCCGATTTAGAATTGTGTGCACTTCTGGTCACTGCGATATGGGAAGGATGTTATCAAGCTGGAGAAGGTGTAGAAAACATTCACAAAGGATGGTACCAGGACTAGAGTTATAGGAAAGATGTTGTCAAGCATGAAAGGGTTCAGAGAACATTTAGCTGGATGTTGCCAGGACTCGGGGGACGAAGCTGTAGGGAGGGATTGAGCATGCTAAAAGCCCTGTCCCACGGTACGAGTTCATTCCAAGAGCTCTCCCGAGTTTGCCCTGATTCCAACTCGGAGATTTACAGTAATGGCCATACGTCGGTACTCGGGGCTCTCGTGGACATTTTTCAACATGTTGAAAAATCTTCAAGAGTCTTCCCGTGCTTAACTGCCGTTAGCGAGTCTTCCCAAGTACCTGCCGTTAGCGAGCCGCTAAGAGACGTCCCCGAGCTCCGACGTACCCGCTACGTTCATTCTTCGTGCTTACCACAAGTTTTTTTTAAACTCGGGAGAGCTCTTGGAATGATCTCGTACCGTGGGGAAGGGCTTTAAGGCTTTACACCTTGGATCGGAGGAGGATGGGGAGTGATCTTATAGAGGTGTACGAAATCATGAGATAAAAAGATTGGGTAAACGGTAAACGCACAGTCTTTTGCATAGAGTAGGAGAATGGTATATGGACACATTTATCTGTACTGTAGTAAATACCTTACTATTTTTCTGTGTGCTTAAGCAAAGCCAGAATTTCATTGTCCTATACAGGGACACATGACAATAAACTCACTTGAACTCACTTGAACTTGAGAATCGAGAACCAGAGGATATAGATTTAAGGTGAGGGGAGAAAGATTTAATGGGAACCCGAGGGGTAACTTTTTAACATAAATGGTGGTGGGTGTATGGAACAAGCTGCTGGAGGAGGTAGTTGACGCAGGTACGATAGCAACATTTAAGGAACATTTAGACAGCTGGATGGATAGAATAGTTTTAGAGGGATATAGGGCCAAAAGCAGGCAAGTAGGACTAGTGTAGATGGGGCAAGTTGGGCCAAAGGGCTTGTTTCCATGTTGTACGACTCTATGACTGTGACCAGAGTTTATAAAACCATGAACGTCCTTTTCCAGGACAGGAGTGTAAAATAACTTGAGGGGACAGGTTAAAGGTGATTGAGGAAAGATATAAGGGGATCTGGGTGGCAAATTATTTTCACAGAAAAGGTGTTTGGTATAAGGAACAAACTGTCAGAGGAAGTTGTAGAGGCAGTTTCAATAATAACATATAAAAGCCATGAATAGGGAAGTCTCAGAGAGATGTGGGCTGAATGCAGGCAAATAGGATTAGCTTGGATAAAAAACTTGGTTAGCATGAAAGTGTAGGGCCAAAAGGCCTGTTACTGTGCTGTATAATACTATGACTCATTAACTCTACCCGGTGTCTAAAGTGGTTATTAACTGCTTTGATTTTAGGAAAGACAGTAGATTCATGTGTTGTGGGGATGGAGTCATAGAGCCTTATAGCATGGAAACAGGCCCTTCAAACCAAATTGCCCCACACCGGCCAATATGACCCTTCTTTGCTAGTCCTACCTGCCTGCGTTTGGCCCATATCCCTCTAAACCTGTCCAATCCATGTACCTGTCTAATTATTTCTTAAACATTGCGATAGTCCCTGCCTCCACTACCTCCTCTGGCAGCTCGTATCATACACCCACCACCCTTTGCATGAAAAAGATGCCCCTCAGGTTCCTATTAAGTCATTTCCCCTTCACCTTAAACTTGCATCCTCTGGTTTTTGATTCCTCGATTCTGGGCAAGAGACTGTGCATCTACCCGATCTATTCCTCTGATAATTTTATACACCTCTCAAAGATCAAGATAGTTTGTGGAATTTGCTGTGTTGAATGGGCTGATGTTTGACAGTTTTCTTTCCCTCTGATTAATGGTCACATCAGAGCAATTGACACTACAACCTGCAAATTTTGCAATCGATGAGGGAATTATCTGATCTAATTTTAAAGGGTGCTGACAGAAAACGAACAGATGGAACCTTGTGTTTTCTTCTCCCTGGTGTACGGGCCAGTGACATGGTGAAACCAGATGCAAGGGGGATGAAATGTCCTTGCAAGGAATGCATTAGTTGGCCTGGTAACCTATCCAGTGAAGGACTGGTTGGTGGGGGTGGGGAGTGAGACACATGGTGTTCTTCAGGCTTGAACTTTGATTTTTTCTCCTGTCTTATCAGGGCTGGGTGTGTTGAGTTCTGTGAGTCTTCAGTAAATCAGTTAGTTTCGGTTACCTTCATTTATTGAGCTTTGTCAGCATTTGGTCTTGGAAAACACATCTAAATCATAGATTCATAGAGAGGGGAAAAGAGATAGTCACAGAGTACGGAAACAGGTCCTTCGGGCCAATTTGTCCATGCTGACCAAGATGCCCTATCCAAGCTGGCCCGTGTTGGCCCATATCCTCTGAACCTTTCCTGCACACGCACCTGTCCAAATCATAATTTTAGACAAGGTAGACGAGATTCATAGAGTGATGTAGCAATATAATCAGGTCCTTTGGCCCACCACGTCCATGCCGACCTTCAACGAGTCCTCTAAATATGTCCCCTTTACCAGCACCTGGCCGTTTACCGTCTGTGCCTTCCAGGGCTCATCAGGAATGGTGTGAGTCTCTGCCTCCATCACCCCTCAGGCAGTGTGTTTCACCCTCAGGATGTAATAAATTCCTCCTCAGATCTCTACCTGAAACCACTTATCTTAAACCTACACCCTCTTTTTTGGACACTTCTTCTGAGGAGAAAAGTTTCCTACTATCATCCTACCTATGATCCTCAGTGTTTTGTATACTTCTATCGTCACCTCTCAGCCTCCTCCTTGCAAGGAAAACAAGTTATGCATCCAATCTTACCTCTTGTCTGAAACATTCCAATATCCTCTCTTTCTCTCTCTCCCTCTTCCCTCCCTCTTCCCTCCCTCTTCCCTCCCTCTTCCCTCCCTCTTCCCTCCCTCTTCCCTCCCTCTTCCCTCCCTCTTCCCTCCCTCTCTCCCACTCTCCCACTCTCCCACTCTCCCACTCTCCCACTCTCTCCCTCTCGCCCTCTTTCCCCCCCCCCCCCTTCTCCCAGTCTCTCAATGTGTTTGAGCTAATCTTGATATTCTTCAGGCAGTCTGATGCAGCTCTCAACCATTGCCCTCGGATGCTCTTCATAGCTCTTAGCCATTTCCTAAATTTATACCCTCTAATTTGGCTTGCGACTACCACCCTCATCAATCCTGAAACGTCACGTGTCCATTCCCTGCACAGATTCTGCCTAACCCATTAAGTCTACACTTGTCTACTACTCAAAATTCCTACAAACGCAGTTTCCTGTGTCTCTTTCTAGTTCTAGTGCTAGTCACTGCGCCCAAAGGACAAAAATTTAAATTGAAAGGTACAGCTTGTAAACAGTTCTTTCCGCTCTCCGAGTCCTGGCCGCCATTGATCACCGGTACAAACTAGATCTCTATTTTCCCACTTTTGCCGCTACTTTCTCTACACTAGTCACAATTTGCAGAGGCCAATTCATCGACAAAACCACATGTCTTTGGGACAGAACTCATGTGCTCACAAAGAGAATCTGCAAACTCCAAACAGACAGTATCTGAGGTCCTCGGTTCTCTAGTGCCCTGCTCCATACCAGCGCCATAATTTTGTACACCTTTTTTGAATGGCCCCAGCTGAGTCTTCAGACAAGATTTTAGACATACAGCATGGAAACAGTCACTTCGGCCCACCAAGTCCATGCTGACCAACAATCACCCCATACACGAGCACTATCCTACACTCTCGGGACAATTTACAATTTACAGAAGCCAATTCACCTACAAACCTATACGTCTTTGGAGTGTGGGAGGAAACCGGAGCACCCGGAGAAAACCCACACAGTCACAGGCGGAACTACAAACTCCATACAGACAGCACCCGTAGTCAGGATTGAACCCGAGTTTCTAGCACTGTAATGCCCCTGCCCACTTAGGAAACCTGAACGGAAACCTCTGGTGACCTTGCGCCCCACCCAAGGTTTCCGTGAGTCGCCAGAGGTTTTGGTCACTCGCCTGGAAAGCCTCCACCAAAGCGTGAGCTGCATCTACTGACCAAAGATCCTACAGGATCTTTGCTACCGACCGCACACACACACACACATCGCGAAGGTGGGGGCCAGGGACAGGGGAGGAACGCTGTCTGCGCGATGAAGAGGAAGGTAAACGGCTGCCACAGAACATGGCAAGCCCTTTAGAGAACTCGGGAGGGAGGGAGAGAAGGGGAGAGAAGGGGAGAGAGAAGAGGAAAGGGAAGGGGAGGGAGAAGGGGAGAGAATGAGAAGGGGTGGGGGGAGAAGGAGTGGAGACAGTTTTAAGAAGTTTAATAAAGTTAGCGGGCATTTTACCTTCCGGCGGATCTTCTAGGTCCTGAAAACCAAAGATCCTTTGCTGAAAACTCCAATGAGCGAATCAAAATGGCCGGTCAGCGAAGGAGATTACCTTCGACTGCCTGTGAGTAAATAGCAACCCCACTCCACTGGCTTCGACCAAACGACAACCTATTTTTAGGCGAGGCCAGTTTTGAATTTGTTGAAATAATCGCAGGAACATAGAAGAAGCCTCGACTACGCGGAAACCACTTTCGACCATTAGGGAGAGTGACCAAAACCTCCGGGAACCTCACGGAAACCTTGGGTGGGGCGCAAGGTCACCAGAGGTTTCCGTTCAGGTTTCCTAAGTGGGACAGGGGCTTAAGACAGCAACTCTACCACTGCGCCACCGTGCCGCACCACAGTCATGTGCAGATGTATTACTTCTGAGTGCTGATTGTGTGGTCTATGGTGGTGGCCCTATAGTTTGGAATCTGCTTAACCTGGTTTGGAATTTGCTTTCCCTGGTTTGTTGATTCCGGAGGGATAGTCCTGAGTGATCTTTGTGAAATGTTGGGACAGGGTGCTTAAGGCCGTCTCAACTCTACTTCTTTCATTGAGTGAGAAGGTTCACTGTCTGTGCCAGCGATTTATTCCACCATACACTGGGACTGAAGTAAGGTCCCTTCGGATCTGGGTTCAGCAGCAGTCTCGAGGATGCAGCCACTTGGGCAAACACTGGAGACTGTGCAATTTGTACTGGGCGAGACGGCCTCTAGAGGGAAGATCCCTCAGCCCAAACAACTCAGGCGGAATCGTCACCTTCCTTCACCACGCCCGTGCAGTCCATTTGTTTTCCACAACATTTCCCTCTGCACGTTGTGTAGGAAGGAATTGCAGATGCCGGTTTACACCGAAGATAGGCACAAAATGCTGGAGTAACTCAGCGGGTCAGGCAACATCTCTGGAGAAGTGGAATAGGTGACCTTTTGGTTCGAGACCCTTCCCCAGTCTGAAGAAGGGTCTTGACGCGAAACGTCACCTATTCCTTTTCTCCAGAGATGCTGCCTGAGCCGCTGAGTTACACCAGCATTTTGTGCCTATCCTTGTCTGCACTTTCCTTGCTTTCCTTTGTCACTGACTATAATTTCCTCCAAAATCACAGCTGATTGGGAAGCCATGTCAAGTGTTCTGGAAGCAAATGTTTTTTATCATTTATTAATGGCTTGGCAAAGAGAAATTAAGAAGAAACATTATTTTTTCAAGCATGCTTTTGAGGTGGTGTATTTTTTTCCCCGTTTTTACCAGGCAAGACTGAAAGGTTCAAGTCTTGGTTTATTATGAGGATCGTGGTAAATCAGGACATTCTCCCAAAGAAGCAAACTCAATTTAAAAAACACGTTCCCCAGATAGAGAAAGCAACCTTCTGCTGCAGAGAGTGCAGAGGAGGTTCACCGGGATATTGCCTGGATTGTGGACTTTAGTTAGGGGGAGCAATTGGATAGTCCGTCCGTGTTTTCCCTGGAATGAAGGATGGTGAATCTGTGGAATTCATTTCCACAGAGGGCTGTGGAGACCAAGTCAATATATATTTTTAAGGCAGAGATAGATAGATTGGTGATTAGTACAGGCATCAGGGATTATGGGGAGAAGGCAGGAGAATGGGGTTAGGAGGGAGAGATAGATCAATAGATGCAGGAGTAGGCCATTCGGCCCTTCGAGCCAGCACCACCATTCAACGTGATCATGGCTGATCATCCCCAATTAGTACCCCGTCCCTGCCTTCTCCCCATAACCCCTGACTCCGCTAACTTTAAGAGCCCTATCTAGCTCTCAGCCATGATTGAATGGCGGAATAGACTTGATGGGCCAATTGGCCTAATTCTGATCCTTTCTCTCATGAACTTATGAAGGAGGCTCAGGGATGACCTGATATAAAATAACGAGAGGCATAGAACATCGAACAAAGAATAGTACAGCCAAAAATAAAATACCCTTCGCCCTGCAATGCTTGTGTCAAACACGATGCCAAGAACATCACTTAACTACCCGCACATAACCCGTATCCCTCCATTCCCTGCATATCCATTTGTCTATTGAAAAGTATTTTAAATGCCATGCCAAGTTTTCAGGAACCAAATGGTTATCATTTACTGGTGGCTTGGCAAAGAGATATTAAGAAGGAACAAACATATTTACTTCAACCACCACCCCAGGCAGCGTGATCTAGGCACTCAACACCCTCTGCGTAAAGAAACTTGCTCCGTGCATCTCATTTAAACTTTGCCCCGCTCACCTTAAAGCAGTCCTCTGGTATTTGATGTTTGCATCCTGGGAAAAAGATTCTGGCAGTCTACCCAATCTGTGACTCATAATTTTGTGTAGTTCACAATTTTTTACATGGATTCAACATCTTTTTCCCAGCGTAGTGGTATCTAAAACAAGAAAGGATATAAGTTTAAGGCAAGAGGGGTGAGTTTCGAAGGGGACGTGAGGTTTTTTTTTTTACACAGAGTGGTTGACATAAGTTCATGGGATATAGGAGCAGAATTAGGCCATTCAGCCAATCAACTCTACTCCGCCATTCAGTCATAGCTGATCCATCCATCCATTTCTCCCAAGCCCATTCTCCCTACTTCTCCCAATAACCCAATGGCACCCTTACTAATCAAGAATCTGTCAATCTAATATCTAGAGCTTACAGAGAGGAAGTGGGGAATCACATTCACTGTTTCAGAGGCATTTAGACAGGCACCTGTTTAGGGAAAGCATAGTAGAATATGGTCCTAATACGAACAAATAGGAAGCGTGCAGATACACAAAAAGGTCGGCATGGACATGGTGGGCCTTAGAGCCTATTAGTTTGCTGTACGATTCTATGACTCCATCAATCCTGAATTACTCTGTTTACAACCCCTCCCTCCTCCCCCCTAGATGCTTCATTGAAATCGAGCAATGCAGCCCAGTGCATGGTAGCAGTGCCATGGTTTGCTTAAAGTCACTGATCTTTTATTGTATATTTAATTGTTCGACATGTCCAATACGCCTCTAAGGTTGCAGCAAGTAATCCTTTCATTGTAGGACACAAAATGCTGGAGTAACTCAGCGGGTCGGGCTGCATCCCTGGAGAACATGGCTCGACCCGCTGAGTTACTCCAGCATTTTGTGTGGCTAGGTCGCATTTTGGATCCCGACCCCATCTATGTTATCCGAGGATGTTGCCTGACCCACACAGTTACTCCAGCATTTTGAGTCTTTCCTTGGTAAACCAGCATCTGCAGTTCCTTGTTTCTACCAATCGTTTCATTGTCCTGGTTCATATCTTGGTGATATGGCAAGTAAACACTCTTGAACTTGACTTATTTCACAACTTCCAGTTTGTCTCACCCCCCTTGCTCCATATTTGTACCACCCCTCACTGTCAGTTTGTTCCCCTTCACATAATTATTCCGTTCTCTTTTGGAAGTGTTTGAATCTGCTTCCAGCACATTTGAAGCTGTACGTTTCAGAGCACAACACACTGTACTTGGAGAAAAGATCACCTCATCTTCCCTCAGTCTGTAGTCCATGTCCTGCTTGTTCAAAGTTAGCCCTTACATTGGTGGCTGCTAACTAATTTGGCATCCTTGTTAAAGCAACTCAATCTTTGCTAACTTCAACCAACTTGCCAACGAGATGTCAGTGAGTGCACTTTGCAGTCTTAAATGCAACGATTGAGAGTTGAGAGGGAAGGAGCTGGCACTGGCCTCTCCTGTTACCTGCCAACAAATGGTTATTGTCAGCAAGGAATGCAGATCAGCTTGCAGCTTGCTTTGGGCTGTTTTGCTTTTATGCAGATATTTAAGAATATTGAAGGCATGACCCACTGACCCAGACCAACGTAACGGAAGTGAAGATTTTCTAGAGCTGAGGTTTAAAGATCTCTTGCAAATATGTGTGTGTGTGTGTGTGTGTGTTTGGATATGGGTATGTACATAATTATGCGTTGTATGTGTGTGCATGCACGTGTGCAAGAATGCATGTCTGTACAGTGTTTTGTATATGCCTGTGTTTTCATGTATGTGTAACAGTATGTTAAGTGTGTGTGGGTATGTAACCATTTGTGCCTGTATGTATGTATATTGGCCTGAATATGTGGTGTGTATGTGTACAGACATGTGCGTGTGGTGTGCAGGTTAATGCGTGAATATCTGTGTGAGTGCGAGGGAGAGTGCTGGAGAGGGCGTGGGGTGGGGTGAAACAGAGTAGGCCATTCAGCCCACCAAGCCTGCTTTACTATTCAATATAATCAACTGATCCTCTGTCTGAATAGCAGCTCCCCACTCTCCCAGACACATTGATGCCTTTTGAATTCAGAAATCTGTCCAACACTTTCGTAAATATATCAGTGACTTGGCTTCTATAACCTTGGAGAATTCTGAGTGAAGAAATGTCTCCTTATCTCAGTTCTAAATTATTTTCCCTGTATCCGTTGTGAACAAGCTGGGTAGCAGAGTAACATCGAAACATAGAAAATAGGTACACGAGTAGGCCATTCGGCCCTTCGAGCCAGCACCGCCATTCAATTGTGATCATGGCTGATCATCCAAAGTCAGTACCCCGTTCCTGCTTTCTCCCCATATCCCTTGATTCCGTTAGCCATAAGAGCTGTATCTAACTCTCTGTTGAATATATCCAGTGAGTTGCCTCAAAGTCACTAGGTTTTAGGGTCTTTCTCCAAACCAGATTCTTCAGTCCGAGTATCTAGACAGACTCCCCGTCCAGTACCGCAGGAGTGCTCTTCTGTTGGAGGTACCCATGTTTAGGATGAGACCTCATTCTGAGGTCCTGTCTCCGCCGTTGGGTGGAAGTAAGAGGTCACCAATTCGGAGAAACCTGGTCGAGCCTCCCCAGTGACTTCATCTGTCATTACCAAAGCCAGATGACTTGGTTACGATCATAGGGCTTCTTTGGGGAACTCGGTGCTGCTATGTTTCCTGCATTACAACATTAACCACACTTCAGAAATAGTTCCTCCCTTGCCATTGAGCAATTTGAGTTGCCCAAAGGTCATGAGCATTACAATAGCAATGCAGATTTTTGCAACGTCTAAAATGGTACAGGTGATCGACTACAGAAACTGGCCACTTCCTCACCCTTTGCTAATCTCAGGCATTTCAGAAGAAGAACAAGCCTTTCACGTATCCGAGACATTCCAGAGCTGAGACTTTGGTAACAATGTTTCACTCCCACGGCGCTGAACGTGGAAAGTGTTTTAACTTTGAGGTGGAATTTGAACCCACAACCTTGTGTTTTGGAGGCAAGAGTTTTTATCAGCTGAGTCAAGGCGAGGTCAAATAACAGTTGGTCATTTATACAAAAGGAAAAGCATGACAAATTGGAATCCCTGCAACACAAAATGGTCTGTGGTGGCCATGGTCCAGTTCAGTTTAGTTTATTGTTACGTGTCCTGAGGTACAGTGAAAAGCTTTTGTTGCGTGCTAGCCAGTCAGAGGAAAGACAATATACATTATTACAATCGAGCCATTTACAGTGTGCAGATACATAAGGGAATGATGTTTAGTTCAAGGTAAAGCCAGTAAAGTCTGATCAAAGATCGTCCGAGGGTTACCAATGAGGTAAATAGTAGTTCGGGTGGTCATCTTGAAACTTACAGTAGGAATAACTCAATGGATTATGCCTCTTGACTCAGTTACATTAATTGTAATGGAACAAATTTCTAGAGGCAAACTACAAAGTGCGATATCAACAATGCCAATGAATAAAATTTGGTGCCACTGTGCAAGGCTGAATTTATGAGCCGATCGTATGTGTAGAACAGGCAATGTTCCAAGTGTGAAATATTATTAGATATGCCACACTACTACTAAAAATAATTGTTTATTTGGGAAGGAGGAATTTCTCTAGTCAGAGGGTAGTGAATTGTGGAATTCATTGCCACAGAAGACTGTGGATGCCAAGTCGATTGATGTTTTTAAGGTGGCGATTGTTAGATTCTTGATTAATACGGGTGCCAGGGGTTATGGAGAGAAGGCAGGAGAATGAGTGATGTGCCGAATGTCCTAATTCTGCTCCCAAATCTTATGAACTTATGAAGGGCAAAGATAGGGTGAATACAGAGTTTTTTTCCCAAGGTTGGGGAATCACAAACTAGAGGGCATTGGTTTAAAGTGAGACAGGAAATATCTAATAGGAACTTGAGAATCAACTTTTGTCACACAGAGGGTGGTTTGTAAATGGAACAAGCTGCTTGGGGAAATGGTTGAGGCAGTGACAATAACAACATTTAATAGACATTTGGACATATACATGGATAGGAAAGGTCCAGAGGGATGTCAAATGTGAACAATTGGAACCAGCTTAGATGGCTATCTCTATTGGCATGGATGAGTTCAGTCGAAGGGTCTACTTCTGTGCTCTATAACACTACGATTCTGTGACTCTATATCATTAGACTATACATGAGGAAATCAGAGAGAGGTACAAAGTTTTACTTAGTCGCATCACTGTTAGATCTGGAATTTCAAAGCCATTTTATTGCAACCTGCTCTGTCTTTCTGAAAAAAAAAATTTGTAAGCGGTTCCAGGCCATAGAGTAGAGCATGACTTACATCCCCAACTTACATTGTCCTCTGGGGCACTTTGGGCCGTTAGTGTGGGTGTTTAACCTTTCGAGGTCTGGCAGTCAAGCATGAAAGAGGAGCAGAATTAGTATTTGTTTAATGTCAGTGGCGCGTGAGCACTCTGCCTGAGTCACCTGTAGCTTTGGGGGTGCGATGTCAGTGCTGATGGCTGATAGTGCAGAGAAAATGTTGTTCTCACAAATCCTGGACTGGAGCATAGTGGTCAATCCTCTCCTGTCCCACACTTACACCCTTGTAATCAACCTTGGGCGGAACCATTGGTTCAGTGGGTAAAATGTATTTTACCTTTCATATCCAGCTGCGCTCCTGACTGTGCAGTGAGGTTTAGTTTAGGTTAGAGATACACCACAGAAACTGACCCCTGGCCCACTGAGTCCACGCCAACCAGCAATTCCCGAACACCAACACTATCCTACACACATTAGGGACAATTTTACAATCTTTACCAAAGCCAATTAACCTGTAAACCTGAATGTCTTTGGAGTGGGGGGTGGGAACCAGAGCATGCATTCACGGGGAAAATGTACAATTTCCGTACAGACAGCACCAGTAGTCAGGATTAAACCCGGGTCTCTGGCGCTGTAAGACAGCAACTCTACCACTGTGCCGCCAGGTCTGCTGGAAATGAATGAACAGCGTGTAGTGACAGTCAAGGTGTGACGCATGTCCTGTAAATTCCTTTCTGAAATGGCTTTATTCCCTCTTGTCTGCATTCTGATCAGAGACGGTTCAAGGTACAGATGTGTGGACTGACCGCATCATTCTTGAAGGATAGTGTTAAGACTCACACAGCTGTTAGACCAGGGTTCGGCAACCTACGGCCTGAATGGGGCCCGTAACTCGAAATCATCCGGCCCACGGGCGGATTTTTTTCCACTTAATCATCCGGCCCGCCGAGCGACCCGAACAGTGGCCGATTGCCCCGAGCAGTAGTGCCCCGAGCAGCGGCCGAGCTCTGGCTGCACCTTCTGTGAACACGTTTAAGAAAGAACTGCTGATGCTGCAAAAATCGAAGGTCGACAAAAATGCTGGAGAAACTCAGCGAGTGAGACAAGCTAGGTTTGCATGAGGCTGCCCCACCCACTGAGTTTCTCTAGCATTTTTGTCTACCTTCTGTGAACATGTGACTGGATTCCTTCTCAGCTCCTTCCTAAATGAACGTCCTTTAATTCTGAGGCCATGACCTCTAGTTCTGAACTCTCCCACTAGTGGAAACATCCTCTCCACATCCACTCTATCCAAGCTTTTCACTATTCTGTACATTTCAATTTGATTTACGGGATGTAGGCTGCAGATACAAGGCAAGCATTTATTGCCCATCCCTAATTATAGACAGGGTGGCAAAGAAGGCATATGGCATGCTTGCCATCTTTGGTTGGGGCACTGAGTATGAAAGTCAGGGAGTCACATTGCATCTGTATAAAACTTTGGTTTGGTTTCATATGGAATGTTTTATGCAGTTTTGATCACAGTAGGAAGGATGTGGATGCTTTGAAAAAGGGTGCGAAAGAGGTTCATCAGGGATATTCCAACTTCTCGGGGAATTGCCTGAATTCAAATATAGAGTGTAGAAATGGGCTGAAATGGAATGTAGAATGATGTAATTCCTTGTGTCCCCATAAAAAATAGGTCAAGTTTTGAAGTTTCAAGTTTACTGTCCTGTGCACGGGTATGGTGAGGTGCAGGCACAATGAAACATTTTTCTTGCAACAGCATCACAGGCACATAGACTCAAACAGATTGAAAACAAATTATACATCAAATATACACCGAACACACGTAAAATTCCCAAAGAAAGAAAAAAAACCCCCAACACGTTAATGCAAAAACATAATTAGACAAGAAAGTAAAAGATAATTTCATAGTAGTGAAAGAGGTGGGATATGGTGTTCTGTTGTCGAGGTAGGATTTATGTTATGCAAGTTGATTCAATTACCTGTTAAATGTAGGAATGTAGCTGTCCCAGTGATATTGGACTTTAGGCTTCTGTATCTCCTGCCTCATGTTAGCAGTGAGAAGATGACTTGGAATGAATGGTGGGGATCCTTGATGATGCCACCTTCTTGAGGCAGCGCCTCAATTAGATATCTGGACTACACTTCTTCCCACCCTGCTTCCTGTAAGGACTCCATCCCCTACTCCCAATTCCTCCGTCTACGCCGCATCTGCTCCACGGATGAGGCGTTCCACACCAGGACATCTGAAATTTCCTCATTATTCAGGGAACGGGGGTTCCCCTCCTCCACCATAGATGAGGCTCGCACCAGGGTCTCTTCCATACCCCGCAACACTGCTCTCTCTCCCCATCCCCCCACTCGCAACAAGGGCAGAGTCCCCCTAGTCCTCACCTTTCACCCCACCAACCGTCACATACAAAAAGTAATCCTCCATCAGTTTCGCCACCTCCAACGTGACCCCACCACTCGCCACATCTTCCCGTCTCCCCCCATATCTGCCTTCCGCAAAGACCGCTCCCTCCATAACTCCCTTGTCAATTCTTCCCTTCCCTCTCGTACCACCCCCTCCCCGGGCACTTTCCCTTGCAACCGCAAGAGATGCAACACTTGTCCCTTTACCTCCCCCCTCGACTCCGTTCAAGGACCCAAGCAGTCGTTCCAGGTGTGACAGAGGTTTACCTGCATCTCCTCCAACCTCATCTATTGCATCCGCTGCTCTAGATGTCCACAGATCTATATCGGTGAGACCAAGCGGAGGTTGGGCGATCGTTTCGCCGAACACCTCCGCTCGGTCCACAATAACCAAGCTGACCTCCCGGTGGCTCAGCACTTCAACTGCCCCTCCAACTCCATCTCCGACCTCTCTGTCCTGGGTCTCCTCCATGGCCACAGCGAGCAGCACCGGAAATTGGAGGAACAGCACCTCATATTCCGCTTGGGGAGTCTGCATTCTGGGGGCATGAACATCGAATTCTCCCAATTTTGTTAGTCCTTGCTATCTCCTCCCCTTCCTCCGTCCCCCTGCTGTCTCCTCCCATCCCCCAGCCTTTGGGCTCCTCCTCCTTTTTCCTTTCTTGTCCCCGCCCCCCCCACCCCCGAACAGTCTGAAGAAGGGTTTCGACCCGAAACTTTGCCTATTTCCTTCGCTCCATAGATGCTGCTGCACCCGCTGAGTTTCTCCAGCTTTTTTGTGTACCTTCGATTTTCCAGCATCTGCAGTTCCTTCTTAAACGCCTCAATTAGATGCTTTTGATGGAGGGGAGGGCTGTGCCCATGATGGAACAAGCTAACTTCACCACCTTCTGTAGCTACTTGGGTTTTTCCTGTGCATTGGAATTGCCATGGCAGGTCATGATGCAACCAGCCAGGATACTTTCTCCAGTATACCTGTAAAATCTTGTTGGAGTGTTCGGAGACATATTGAATCTCTTTAACCTTCTAAGGAAATAGAGGCCACAGCTAGCGTTCTTCATGAATGCATCCATGTTCTGGGCCCAGGAATGTCATCAGAAATGTTATCACACGCGAATGTGAAACTGCTAACCATCTCCACCATTGACCCAAAGGCCCAAGTCTTGGACCTTGGATATGAGCTTGGAGGTGATGAGAGTGTCGAATGCTGAGCTATAGTCAAAGAATAGCAGCCTGATATATGTGCTCCTGTTATCCAGATGCAGTTGAGAGCCAATGTGATAGCTGGGGAGATAGCCCAAATTACTCACTAGTTGTGGGGTTTTTGCCATCCACTTTCAGTTCAGGCTATCTTCTAAAAAAAGAGACCGTGGACAGCAATCTGCCGTGATTTAGGGTTGGTGGACTCTGTGAGTGTCATATTTGGTAATTATTCCATGATGGCAAGCTCTCGACTGTTACCAAGGCAGCCGTTGTAGAGTTTGTACAGCAGCAGCTAATGGTGATATTGATCCTGGTGCAATCCAGTCAGTGTAAGCACTCCAACAGGCCATTAGGCTAAAAGACCTTGTGTTTGGATGTGACTGGGGCACACAGAAACAATCTGCAATGCATGCAGTGATGTAATTAATCTAGTGTTGCCGGCCAGACTGGAGGAGTTGCCATCTTGGGCCAGACAGTGTGGATGATTTAGTGGAGGGATTGGCAATTATAGGGAGCTTTGAAGGAGACTCCATCCATGGGTTTGTAACTGATGGACAGATTGGTACAAGAGGGAGGGGTGAGAGGAGGAAAAATTCTGCACACGCATCTGAAATGCGTGACTTGAAACGGTGACCCAAAATGTTTATGTTGGTAGCTAATTAAGAGAACTAGTTTTATGGGTGATAATGGGTGGCACAGTGGAGCAGTGCTAGAATTGCTGCCTTACAGCGCCAGAGACCTGCGTTCGATCTATGGTTCTGGCTATGGGTGCTCTCTGTACGGAGTCTGTACGTTCTCCCTACCCGGTGGGTTTCCTCCGGATGCTCCAGTTTCCTCCCACATTCCAAAGATGTGCAGGTTTGTAGGTTAATTGGCATTGGTACAAATTGTAAATTGTCCTTAGTGCGTAGGATAGTGCTAGTGTACGGGGATGGTCGGCATGGACTCGGTGGGCCAAAGGTCCTGGCTCCACACTGTGTCTCTTAAGTCTAACTGTCTTTTCTGTGGGTAAATCGCAGGGATATGCCAGTAGTTGGAGAGATCTTTCAGAGTGGCACTGAATGCTGACTTCTTCTACTGTGGGAAGTTCTGGATTTAACCTCTTAGCCAATGGATGCCAACCTTTCCCACGGCAACTCAAACAAAATAAAGGTGAATTAAATTGTACCCACAAGCATATTTCACGGGAATTAGTTATTTTACAATTTCTTAAATAGACGCATGCTGATCAAAGATTATAGTGGTTTGCAATGGAAGCCATTATAAACCAATATTCTGCCTGCAGAAGGAGTTGCCACTAAGGGGTTCCTTGCCCCCTCCCCCCACAGGCACCCACTCCCCCCACATTCCATCCCCCATCCCTCCCTCTAATTCCACATTTCACTCCCCATCTTCCTTCCTTATCCCAATTCCACATCTGCAACCATTTGTCTTCTCCACTTATTACCTCCAGGCTTGGTTACCATCTCCACCCATCCTACAATGACGCTCTTCTCCCCTCCCCCAAACCTGAATTCACCATTCACTTGTCAATTCTCGCCCTAACCTTGCTCTCACTCTCTTTACCAGCTATCTCCCTCTACACCATCAGTCTGAAGAACAGTACTGATCGAAATGGCATCTGTTCATTTCCCTCCACAAATGCTGCTAGACTTGCTGAATTCCTCCAACAGTTTGTTTTTTGCCACTTGCATCTGAGTGTAAATGATCAAAATTATACTTCCAGTGTAGTTCTGCACTGAGAGAAAGGCAGTACTGAGGATGTAACTAGTAGCGTGGATAGGGGAGAACCAGTGGATGTGGTGTATCTGGACTTCCAGAAGGCTATCGACAAGGTCCCACATAAGAGATTAGTAAACAAACTTAAAGCACATGGCATTGGGGGTTCAGTATTGATGTGGATAGAGAACTGGCTGTCAAACAGGAAGCAAAGAGTAGGAGTAAACGGGTCCTTTTCACAATGGCGGGCAGTGACTAGTGGGGTACCCCAAGGCTCAGTGCTGGGACCCCAGCTATTTACAATATATATTAATGATCTGGATGAGGGAATTGAAGGCAATATCTCCAAGTTTGCGGATGACACTAAGCTGGGGGGCAATGTTAGCTGTGAGGAGGATGCTAGGAGACTGCAAGGTGACTTGGATAGGCTGGGTGAGTGGGCAAATGTTTGTCAGATGCAGTATAATGTGGATAAATGTGAGGTTATCCATTTTGGTGGCAAAAACAGGAAAGCAGACTATTATCTAAATGGTGGCCGATTAGGAAAAGGGGAGATGCAGCGAGACCTGGGTGTCATGGTACACCAGTCATTGAAAGTAGGCATGCAGGTGCAGCAGGCAGTGAAGAAAGCGAATGGTATGTTAGCTTTCATAGCAAAAGGATTTGAGTATAGGAGCAGGGAGGTTCTACTGCAGTTGTACAGGGTCTTGGTGAGACCACACCTGGAGTATTGCGTACAGTTTTGGTCTCCAAATCTGAGGAAGGACATTATTGCCATAGAGGGAGTGTAGAGAAGGTTCACCAGACTGATTCCTGGGATGTCAGGACTGTCTTATGAAGAAAGACTGGATAGACTTGGTTTATACTCTCTAGAATTTAGGAGATTGAGAGGGGATCTTATAGAAACTTACAAAATTCTTAAGGGGTTGGACAGGCTAGATGCAGGAAGATTGTTCCTGATGTTGGTGAAGTCCAGGACAAGGGGTCACAGCTTAAGGATAAGGGGGAAATCCTTTAAAACCGAGATGAGAAAAACTTTTTTCACACAGAGAGTGGTGAATCTCTGGAACTCTCTGCCACAGAGGGTAGTTGAGGCCAGTTCATTGGCTATATTTAAGAGGGAGTTAGATGTGGCCCTTGTGGCTAAGGGGATCAGAGGGTATGGAGAGAAGGCAGGTACGGGATACTGAGTTGGATGATCAGCCATGATCATATTGAATGGCGGTGCAGGCTCGAAGGGCCGAATGGCCTACTCCTGCACCTAATTTCTATGTTTCTATGTTACTGAGGGAATGCTGTTCTGTGGAAGGAGCAGTACTGAGATAATATTGTAATGTGATAAGGGCAGTAATAAGAGTAGCGGATTCCATTGTTAAGACAATTCTAGGACAAGATGCCTGCATGGGACTCTCAGTAACCTGCTAATTCCGTTTGGCCTAGACCAATAATCTTGGAAATGAATAGGAAGGAATTGCAGATGCTGGTTTATACCAAAGGTAGACACAAAGTGCTGAAGTATGATTTGAAGAATGGTTCTGTCCCGAAACATCAAACGTCAGGTTTTTCTCCAGAGATGCTGCCTGAGCCACTGAGTTACCCCAGCACTTTGTGTCTATAATCCAGGAAATGAGTTCATTTCCCATTGAGAACTTTTAATTAACTTGATAATTGTGATTAAAAAGCAGGAATTGGTAACGTTGACCAAAGAATTCTAAACTATTCTTTAAAAAATGACATGTTTCACTGACTGTCCTTTCAATAAGGAAATTGGCTGTTATTAGTCAGCTGGGCTTTCGGTCACTCAGTTTGTGCTGGTGTAGGACAAGCTGTGCTCACTGGACTGGGGCAGTTACAGAGTCATAGAGTGATACAGTGTGGAAACAGCCCTTTCGGCCCAACTTGCCCACACTGGCAAATATGTCCCAGCTACACTGGCTCCACCTGCCTGCGTTTGGTCCATCTCCCTCCAAACTTGTCCTATCCATGCATCTGTCTAACTGCTTCTTAAACATGAGGATAGTCCCAGCCTCAACTACCTCCTCTGACAGCTTGTTCCATACATCCACCACCCTTTGTGGAAATTTACTCCTCAGATTCCTATAAAATCTTTTCCGCTTCACCTTAACACCTATGCGTTCCCACAGTTCCCACACAATGAGGAGGGGAGGAAGACCTTTGCACATCCGGTGTGAGGCCTGAAGGATCTCTGTGCTATTCTGAATGCATCACCTCCATGTGGCACAGTGATGGGTCAGATTCCCAGGACTCTTTTCCTAAAAAATGTGAATGAGTTTGATGTGGACGTGAGAGTTAAGATCAGTAGGTTTGTGGATGACACAAAGATTTTTGTCGTGGTTGTTAATGTGGAGGGTAGACTTAGGGTTGCAGAGAGATATCTCTTGGTGAAATGTGCTGAAAAGTGGCAGATGGGAGTTTAATTGAGACAAATATTAGATGATGTATTATGGGAAGGACTAATGAGGGGGTCATACACCGTGAATGGTAGGGTCTTAGCAAGTACCGAGGAACAGAGAGAGCTCGGAGTATAATTTCACAGATCCTTATAGGTGGACTAATAATATGGCAAATTAGATACTGGCCATCGTTAGTTGGGACATGGAAGAGAGAAGTACGGAGATTATGTTCCAACTTTATTAAACCTTCCTTGGATTGGTGCAGTTCTGATCACCATGGTCCCGGGAAGGATGAGATACTGTTGAAGTGAGTACTGAGGGGATTCACCAGGATGTCGCCTTGGTTGCAGCTGTACAATTATGAGGAGAGACTGGAAAACTGGTCTTCTCCCTGCCAAGCAGGATAAAACGGGACATGATTGAAGTATTTAAATTTATGAGGGCTATAGATAGGGAAGATTGCAGGAGGCCTTTCCCCGTATCTGATGTGAATAAAACTAGAGGACATCGGTTAAAATTAAGAGGAGGAAATTTAGAGAAGGATGAGGAGGACTTTCACATGTAAGAACAGAGAATGCACTGCTTGAGGGGGGTGGCTGTAGCAGGGTCAATGACAGCATCTAAGAAGTGTCAAGATGAACACTAAGCGTAGAGGGCTATGAACCAAGTTCTGAGCTAGGGATTTATACAGAAGGGTGGATACCGGTGAGCATGGACAAGTTGGGCTGAATGGCCTGTGTCCATGCTGGCTGATTCTCTCCGATTCTATGACTATATGAGTCAGTGATGTGTTTTATGACTACATCCGTTTTTGCTGGTGTTGATCAAGGGATGGATTTAGGCTTGGGGCAATGTGGACAATGCTTCAGTGCCTTAAAAATTGGGCTATCCAAGCCCCTTCCCCACTCCTTAGAGAATGGCACAGAGATCCTTCAGGCCTCACACCGGATGTGCAAAGGTCTTCCTCCCCTCCTCATTGTGTGGGAACTGTGGGAACGCATAGGTGTTAAGGTGAAGGGGAAAAGATGGGGCTAGTCAGAGAGAAGCTGCAGCTTTGGGTTTTATGTATGGGGGGACAACCATGGAATTGTGACTATACCATCCATGGGATTGTGAATAAATTCCTCCAAGTCAGAACGTCGGCGGTAGTAAATGATGAGAAAGGAACAGAATACCACTCAGCTGAAATTGAGGGATGCCTGCATGAAATGTGACCGGCAGTGTAGGTGGGGCTGAATGAACTCGCCCTGTGGTGTAGGTTCCCTGAAAGCTGCAGTTTGGGGCAGGGAGAAGATCACACAGGCACCTTCTGATGGGAAATTCACTGCAGGAGTTGGAGGCGGAATCAGCAGACGTTTCATGCGGCTGTGGTGAAACTGCAATGGATACATAAGTAATGAGGAGTGCAGCTTCCCAAACACTGGGCGATCCATCACCAGAGGGAGATGAAAGGGCTTCGCTTGCTTCTGACTCATTTCTCCTCTCCTCTCTCGGTTTTGAAATGAAGCAATCTATAAAGTTCTGCTAACTGGAAAACACACACTGAAAATCATGGGCCAGCTTTGCACAGAATGTTTTTGAAGTCATCACTTCTGAAGCCTTCAGTGAAAGAAAATTAACAACACCAACAAAATCTGCAATTGATGGCAATCTGAAAGAAAGCAACATTTTGTTGGAAAGACTCAGCAGTGCAGGCAGTATCTGTGGAGAGAAAAATAGTCAACGTTTCAGTTCTGGGCTTCTTGTTCAGACATTCTGTTCAAGGATTTAAAACTTTCAGCATTTTTTTAACTTCTGAAGCTTTTATTTCTCAGCATGCTAGATTTAAATGTAATGGCAATTAGACTTTGCAATACTACTTTTGTCTTGGAAGAATAGTTTATGTTCTTCTTAGCTCTCCTTCGCTATTTCCCTGCATTGCTATCTCCTAAAATTGCTCCTTCTGGATACTGGAACTCCTTGGTTGACAGCACTGTGAAGTACCTTGACCACACAGCATCAATGAGATGTTCTGCTCCCTCCACCCATGTCCTCTAGTCCTGTCTCCATAGGGATATGGGCCAAATGCAGGCAAATAGGACTAGGACTGAATGGCAACTCGGTTGGTATGGACAACTGGGCCGTTGGGCTTGTTTCCATGTTATATAGCTGTATGATTCTGAGCTATCCATATTTTCTTATACAACGAATGCTACCATTTGGCCCATTGAGGCTGTGCTGGCTGTCCCTGCTATCCCGTTTCCTCCATTATTTTTTTCTGGTAACCTATTTTCCCCAATTTCCACAAACAACATCCCAGACTCTACCCATCACCTACACACCAGGAGCAATTTCAGTGGTAAATGAACTGGATTACGGGCTTGAGTTATTAGGATGGTTGGATAGGCAAGTGGCATCTATTTTCTATGTTTCTATGATGACTGGCATAGATGTGATGGGCCAAAGAGCCTGTCCCTATGCTGTATGAGTCTATGATTCTATAACCTATCAACCTGCACATCATTGGGATGTGTGGGGAAACTGGAGCACCTTGAGGTAGCCGACTTGGCCACAGGAAGAATGTGTAAACTTCGCACAGATGGCATCAGACGTCAGGATCCAACCAGGGTCTGGATCTGTGAGGCAGCAGCCCTACCAGCTGCACCTTTTACTTCCCAACTCTTCCCCATGTGCCATTCCTTAGGCAAATAAATCTGGGAATAGAGTGGAACATTTTATCCTTGGAAATTCACATTCACATAATACAATGATGAGAGGCTCCAGAAGCAGGGGAGGAGAGGGGGTGGGATTGGGAGGGCTGCGGGGTCTGTGCTACAATAGTTAAGTGCTGCCACCACACAACTTCAGTGAGCAGGCTTCACAAGTACTGTGTGGAGTTTGCACGCCCTTCCTTTGATGTCCTTCCCCTGGATTCTCCAGCTTCCTCTCACAACTCGGTGCTGTGCAGCTTGGTAGGTTAATTGACTGCTGTACATTGGCCCCAGTGTAGGTGGGTGGTAGGAGAATTGGGGGAGAGTTGATGGATCTATGAGAGAGAGAATAAGCTTCAGGGAAATAACCGTGGGGGGGGGGGGGAATGATGGGAGCTCTCTTAGGGTTGGCATAGATTTAATACGGCGAATAAACCTATAATTTTTAAGAAATCGGTGCCCGTAAAATGGAAGACATGCAAACAGGGACAATCTTAGGCAGAAGTCCTTCCAGAAAGGTTGCAGTGCTTGATGCTGCCAAACAAAACTACTGTCCAGGCTTGGGTTCAACACAAAGTTTTGGAATGGAAATTGAGACCAGAAGTTAACTGCTGGGTAAAAATGTTACTGTGTGGAAACAGGCCCTTCGGCACAACTTGCCAACATGTCCCAGCTACACTAGTCCCACCTGCCTGCGTTTGGGCCATATCCTTCCAAACCTGTCCTATCCATGTACCTGTCAAAGTGCTTCTTAAACATTGGGATAGTCCCAGCCTCAACTACCTCCTCTGGCAGCTCGCTCTATACACCCACCACCCTTTGTGTGAGAAAGGCACCCCTGAACTTCCTATTAAATCTTTTCCCCTTCACCTTAAACCGATGTTCCCACAGTTCCCACTCACTGAGGAAGGGAGGAAGACCCATGCACACCCTGTGTGAGGCCTGGAAGTTCTCTGTGTTATTCTGAACACATTTACCCACTTGAATCAGAGATTCCCAGAACTCTTTTCCTAATAAATGTGAATGACTTTGATGAGGACGTGGGAGTTAACATCAGAAGTTAACTGCTGGGTAGAAATGTTTGGTGTTGTGGAAGGAAGTGAGTGGATAGATCTGAGGCACAGGTCAGTAGAGGTGATCGGCAGGATGGTTTGGAGAGGATGATCGGTTTCCCAAGCAAACATTGGTGCGGCCCGAGTGGGCATTTAAAGCCTCTTAAACGCCACTATCGTATCTGCTTCCACCACCACACTTGGCAATGCCTCCAGGCTCCCACCACTCTCGGTATAATAAAAAAAATTGCCCTGCATATCTCCATTAAACTTTCCCCCTCTCACCTTATAGCTATGCCCTCTAGTATTGGGCATTTCCACCCTGGAGAAAAGGGTTACCCTATCTGTGCCTCTCATCATTTGATGTACTTCTATTACGTCTCTCCTGAACTTCCGACGTTCCATAGAAAACAATCAAGTCTATCCAACCGCTCCCGAACTCATCTTTCTGTATAATTATGAATATAGGTGCCAAGCTTAAATAACTTGAATGGAAGCATAGAACAGAACGTATCTCATTCGTTCACAGAGGGCAGTGGAGGTCAATTCTCTGGATGGATTTAAGTGAGAGTTAGATAGCGCTCTAGGGGCTAGTGGAATCAAGAGATATGGGGAGATGGCAGGCACGGGTTATTGATTGGGACGATCAGCCACGATCACAATGAATGGCGGTGCTGGCTCGAATAGCCTCCTCCTGCACCTATTTTCTATGTTTATTGTTATCGTTGGATGTCTCATCCGTATGGAGGTGGAGCCCAAATGAGTTCATGCTAAAACAACCTGAAATTGGTGTGCTCACGGGCAGTTCCTTCATTGAGGCAGATTCATTAGACCTTCAATCAGAGTTTTTCCAAGATCCTACACGTCTGCTGATTGCTGTGTAGCCCTGTGTTGGTGAGTGATTTAATTCGAAAGAAACCTCTTGTGGTGCCGTGGGGGATGGTGGGTGGTGAGTGAAATTTGGAATACACACAGGTGTGATGGTCTTGTCAGTGCCTCTGTAGATGATGAGATTTTCCCCCAATACAGAAAGTCTTCAGCAACAGTGCAAATGGGCAGCTCCCATCTCTGGTCCAGCCCCGAACACCCACAATGACTAACCGTAACGTCTTTAAGTGCAGCACAAACTAAATATATTATCACGCCGATTCCCCTCACGGCCCAAATGACAGATGTGACCCCACCAGTCAAGAAATGCCTTTGCAAGCTGGATCTCTGCACATTGAGCGACGCGGTGGCACAGCAGGTAGTACTGCTGCCTCACAGCTTCAGTGACTCAGGTTCAATCCCCACCTCTGGTGCTGCCTGTACGGAATTTGTGCACACTCCTCTGTTTCCTCCCACATCCTAAAGGCATGCGGGTTAATTGGCTGCTGTAAACTGTAGGGCGGCACAGTGGAGCGGCGGCAGAGCACCAGAGACCCGGGTTCCATCCTGATTATGGGTGCTGACGGTCAGGACTTGGTACGTTTTCCCTGTGACCACGTGGGTTTTCTCCGGGTGCCCCGGTTTCCTCCCACACTCCAAAGGCGTTCAGGTTTGTAGGTTAATTGGCTGTTGTAAATTGTACATTGTTCCCTGGTGTGTGGGAAAGTGCGAGTGTGCTATTTATTATTGGTTGGCGTGGACTTGGTGGGCTGAAGGGCTTGATTCTTTCACTAAACTAAATGAGTCTGGGAGGGGATGGAAACCTGGGGAGAGTAAAATGGAATGAGGGTAGGGTTAGTGCGAATGGGTGTTTGATGGTCAGCGTAGACTCAGTGGGCTGAAGAACCTGTTTCTGTGCTATATGACTGTAAAACAAACAGCCCGAAAGGCTCTATTTCATATCCAGCCAGTGGATGCCTCAATTAATAACATGGTTATTAAGTCATCATTCCCACCCCATAAAGATGTGGGTTGAGTTCATCAATCTTTCACCAATTTCGCTCTCTGAAAGTACCTCCCTCGGTGCAGCATCGGACTGTCAGCATGATATTTTTTTAACCATTTGATGCAGAGGGCCAGAGGCTAGTATGTGATTTGTTTTTCCCTCCTACTCAATGCAAAGCCCCCGGCTGCCTATCTGGGAACTCTCCCTGCCTTTGCCGGATTTAGCAATCCAGTCACATATTACTTCACTTGAGTCATTTGTTTTGACAGTGACGTCAGAGCAGGAGCCCTACCCTGGTGGAACATAGCTTCCAGCAACAGTCACCGCCAATCCTGTCTGGTTCACTCAGCTCATTCCCAACTCACCTTGTTATCGCCGGCGATCCAGTCAAATGTAAAGGCTGACCGAGGCTTTAAGCCGTCTCAGGCAGATGTGAAGCATCACATGACACCTGCTTGCAGAAGATCCAGCCTGACATCTGGGTGAAAATAAAACTCTTCGTTATCAGCGGGATTTGCGTGTGCTTGCTATGCACCACAGCACCTCTGGTAGAGGTACTGCCTCCCGGCTCCGGTGAGCCGGGTTTGATCCTGACCTCGGGCGCTGCCCATGCGGGGTTTGCATGTATTCACTGTCACCGCGTGGGCTTCCCCGGGTGCTCTGGTTTTCTCCCACATCACAAAAATGTGCGGGTTAGTAATTGCCCGTTGTAGTTACTACTAGTATGTAGATGAGGGGAAATCACTGAGAGCAGGCTCACAGCGCCAGAGACCCGGAATTGATCCTGACTACGGTTGCTATCTGTGTGAAATTTGCACATTTTCCCTGTGACTGAGTGGGTTTTCTCTGGGTGCTCTGGTTTCCTTCCCCCTCCCAAAGACGTGTAGGTTTGTAGGTTAATTGGGTTCTGTAAATGACCCCTAATGTGTAAGATGTGAAAGAGAGAGAATATAGAACTAATGTACGGGTGATCGATGGTTCGGTGGACTCCTCACTGGTCTGGAAGTTTCCATGCTGTACCTCTAAACTCGAATCTCAGAGGAATTAATGGGAATTTCATTTAGGACAATGTACATGAGTGATATGGATTTGATCACCCGAAGAACCTGTTTCCTATCCCTTCTATGTTAGACATGATTGGTGCATTTCTGAGATGTCACCTTATAGATAGTAAGATGCTGTAGGTATTCAGAGGTCATTCCCTGGCAATGGAAATGCCCAATGCCACCAGTACACACTGGCACCATTGGATTTTGCCTTTCCAAACTTGGCTTCAGAGTGTAGAGACTATTGTTCAGCTAGGCATTGAAATTAGAAGAGTACAGCACAGGAACAGGACTTGCGGCCTAACGTGTCTTTGCCAAACATGATACTAAGTTAAACTAATCTGCTCTGCCTGCATGTGATTTCCATGATTTACATCCCCTATGTATCCATGTGCCTATCTAAAATCCTCTTAAACATTGCTTTTATAACTGCCTCCACTGTAACCCCTGACTGCGCATTCCAGGCTTCACCACTCCATGGGGAAAGAAATATCTACCCTGCATATCTTCCTTAAACTGTCCCTCTCTCCTCTTGAAGCAAAGCCCTCTGGTCTTGATATTTCCACCCTGGGTAAATGATTCTGACTGTGTACCCTATTTATCCTTGTCATAACTTTCTATACTTCTATCAGGTTTCTCCTCAACCTCCGGCACTCCGGAAAAAATAATCCACGAAAACAAACAAACAAACAGTCCAACTTCTCCTTGTAGGGAATAACCTATAATCCCGGCTATTCTGGTAGAGCTATTCTGCACCTTCTGCAAAGCCTCCACATCCTTCCTGTAATGGAGCGATCAGAACTGCACACTAAACTACAAATCAAAGTTTTATTTACTGAAGTGGGCCAACACTTCAGTCTTCGCAATCAAACACTATTCCTCCTAATTTGAGGAAGGACATTCTTGCTATTGAGGGAGTGCAGCGTAGGTTTACAAGGTTAATTCCCGGAACGGCGGGACTGGCATATGCTGAGAGAATGGAGCAGCTGGGCTTGTACACTCTGGAGTTTAGAAGGATGAGAGGGTGTCTCATTGAAACATATAGGATTGTTAAGGGTTTGGACACACTAGAGGCAGGAAGCATGTTCCCGATGTTGGGGGAGTCCAGAACCAGGAGCCACAGTTTAAGAATAAGGGGTAAGCCATTTAGAACGGAGATGAGGAACACTTTTTCACACAGAGTGTTGTGAGTCTGTGGAATTCTCTGCCTTAGAGGGCGGTGGAGGCCGGTTCTCTGGATACATTCAAGAGAGAGCTGGATAGGGCTCTTAAAGATAGCGGAGTCAGGGGATATGGGGAGAAGGCAGGATCGGGGTACTGATTGTGGATGATCAGCCATGATCACATTGAATGGCGGTGCTGGCTCGAAGGGCCGAATGGCCTACTCCTGCACCTATTGTCTATTGTGATCTCTTTGGTTGTACTCCATGCAAACATGAATACCAGTGCCTATGACCATGTATTGGTGAATCAAGAGAGATGCTGTGTTGAGTAACTCGTCATCCTCAACCAGGCCACTTCTTTTCCATGTAGCTGGAATGTCCTCTCTCCAATGCTGTTTGCCCTCCCGTCGTTGCTCTGAATTGGAGCCCATCTGGTAATGTGGGGAGTATAGGCTCTAAGGGAAATGGATAGGGATTGGGAATGAGCTAGCACAGTCTTGATGGGCTGAATGGACTCCGTCCATTCTGTCAGGATTGATTTCTACTCTAAATCCCAATTTGCGCTTCTACGTCCAGCTCTTTGACTGAACTTCAGGGTAATTCCCCAAATGCCTCTTAATCTGGCGTGGAATCGTTTTTGATCAATGGTACTCTTTGGGATATTTATTTTACATAAAATAAAAATATGAATTGAAAATCCAAACAAAAACTGCAGATGCCAAAAATCTGAGAATAAAACAGAAACTGCTACAAGCAGCAGATTTGGCATAATCTGCGGAAAGAGTTAATGATTAAGATTAAAGACCTGTCATCAGAGCTGGGAAACAGAAAAATAAATGTGTTTTTTTTTTTAAAGCTAAAGATTGGCTGAGGAAGATATATATGGCCAGTGCATAGTTCTGATGGGGTGAGGTTAGGATTACCTTGTGATTCACTGTTTATGAAGCCATATGGTTGATAGATTAATGATAGCAATTATAGAGAAAGAAAACAAATACAGGGAGATGTAAATGTTGTGAAATGCAGACTAGAGCTATTACTGACGTCAAAGTGGGGATGTGGGAAATGCCGAGAGGATCAGGCAGCAACTGTGGAGGGAGTATAGGAAGTGTTATTGATAGTCTTTGAGACGTTCAGCTTTGCAACAGGCCCTTCGGCCCACCACGTCCGCATTGACCAGCAAGTATCCATTTAGACGAAGGGTTTCGGCCCGAAACGTCGCCTATTTCCTTCGCTCCATAGATGCTGCTGCACCCGCTGAGTTTCCCCAGCAATTTTGTGTACCTTCCATTTAGACTAATCCAATTTCTCCCTCTCACATGTCCATTAACTCTCCTGCCACCCACCTACACAAGGGGCAGTTTATAGTGACCAAATGGTCTACCATCCGGTTCGTCTTTGGAATATGGGAAGAAACAGAGACATTGGGGGAAATCCGCACAGTCGCACGGAGAACGTGCAAACTTCGCTCAGACAGTACCGGAGGTTGGGATCGAACCTGGGTCTCCGATGACGTGGGACAGCGGCTCTATTAGCTGTGCCAAATTGTGGGCAGTGAAGTGTTATCACTTAATGTAGAAAATTTAAACTCTGATTTGCTCCCATAAATAGACACAGCAGGGAAGGATGCCATTGGTCTGTGGAGTCAATGTCCACTCCTCATGATCCTATGTCTCCAACTTTTTCCCTGCTCCTTGGCAGAATTTTATTTTGTGTAGCCGTTTTCTGTTCGCTTCTGATGACACTCTTTCCACTGAACCAAATCATAGAGTCCTAGAGCCATAATGTAGAGAAACAGGCCTTAGGCCCACCATTTGGGCAGGATGGTGAAAATGTATATTTGATGCTTCCCTTCCTCAGATGTGGCATGGAATATAAGAGCTGGAGGTCCTTGCTTTGGAGGCCAGTGGATAATTGGAACAAATCCAAGCACTTGCTTTGAAGCTATGCATTCTTTCCTTACTTCTCTCAATATGAGAAGATGTTCTCTCGCTTGCATGCTGGACAACTGTGAGGGGCACCACACTGCCTCCACCGGCAGGAGGTTGCAACTACAGTGGGTCAGCAGCAACTGTTGGGAGGGAAACAGTTAATGTTTCGGATCCATTGGCATCTCATTTGAAGAGAGGAGGTATTAGCTGTCAGACCTGTTGAGCATTCCCAGTATTATATACCTAGGTCTTGTTCACGTCTGCCCAATGCTCCCATCCCTCTCTTATTCAGTTGCTCGATGGCCTTTTTGTTTTGTAACCACCGCCACCTTTTTATCTTCACAAACTCTTGATTCCCCAGTTCCTGCACAGCCCAGTGGTCCCTACAAACAGCTTACAATGGCCTGTTTCCTTTATCATCATTACTTTTTTGCATATCTTTCATTCATTCTTTATCTTGTTCTTTATCTCTCCACATCACCGTCTGTATCTCTCATTTCCCTTATCCCTAACCAGTCTGAAGAAGGGTCTCGACACGAAACGTCACCCATTCCTTCTCTTCAGAGATGCTGCCCGTCCCGTTGAGTTACTCCAGCTTTTTGGATCTATCTTCGGTTTAAACCAGTATCTGCAGTTCCTTCCTACACATTTTTTATTTATATGTGTGCTGACAACGGAACAATGAAATTCTTACTTGCTGTGGCATTACAGGCAGATAATATAAAATAAATTAATACAAATTCAATAAATTAATAACCGCAATTCCCATAGACCTTAGTGCAACCATATAACCATATAACCATATAACAATTACAGCACGGAAACAGGCCATCTCGGCCCTACAAGTCCGCGACGAACAATTTTTTTTTCCCTTAGTCCCACCTGCCTGCACTCATACCATAACCCTCCATTCCCTTCTCATCCATATGCCTATCCAATTTATTCTTAAATGATACCAACGAACCTGCCTCCACCACTTCCACTGGAAGCTCATTCCACACCGCTACCACTCTCTGAGTAAAGAAGTTCCCCCTCATGTTACCCCTAAACTTCTGTCCCTTAATTCTGAAGTCATGTCCTCTTGTTTGAATCTTCCCTATTCTCAAAGGGAAAAGCTTGATCACATCAACTCTGTCTATCCCTCTCATCATTTTAAAGACCTCTATCAAGTCCCCCCTTAACCTTCTGCGCTCCAGAGAATAAAGACCTAACTTATTCACCCTATCTCTGTAACTTAGTTGTTGAAACCCAGGCAACATTCTAGTAAATCTCCTCTGTACTCTCTCTATTTTGTTGACATCCTTCCTATAATTGGGCGACCAAAATTGTACACCATACTCCAGATTTGGTCTCACCAATGCCTTGTACAATTTTAACATTACATCCCAGCTTCTATACTCAATGCTCTGATTTATAAAGGCTAGCATACCAAAAGCTTTCTTTACCACCCTATCTATATGAGATTCCACCTTCAAGGAACTATGCACGGCTATTCCCAGATCCCTCTGTTCAACTGTATTCTTCAATTCCCTACCATTTATCATGTACGTCCTATTTTGATTTGTCCTGCCAAGGTGTAACACCTCACATTTATCAGCATTAAACTCCATCTGCCATCTTTCAGCCCATTTTTCCAAATGGCCTAAATCACTCTGTAGACTTTGGAAATCCTCTTCATTATCCACAACACCCCCTATCTTGGTATCATCTGCATACTTACTAATCCAATTTACCACCCCTTCATCCAGATCATTGATGTACATGACAAACAACAAAGGACCCAACACAGATCCCTGAGGCACCCCACTAGTCACCTGCCTCCAACCCGACAAACAG
This sequence comes from Amblyraja radiata, assembly GCF_010909765.2. Classification (NCBI taxonomy): domain Eukaryota; kingdom Metazoa; phylum Chordata; class Chondrichthyes; order Rajiformes; family Rajidae; genus Amblyraja; species Amblyraja radiata. Next base: position 59,311,285 of record NC_045963.1, on the reverse strand, counting down.
CCATCCACCATTACCCTCTGGCTTCTCCCATTCAGCCACTGCTGAATCCATCTTGCTATTCCTGCATTTATACCCAACAGTTTAACCTTCTTAACCAACCTTCCATGAGGAACCTTGTCAAAGGCCTTACTAAAGTCCATATAGACAACATCCACTGCTTTACCCTCGTCAATTTCCCTAGTAACCTCTTCAAAAAATTCAAGAAGATTAGTCAAACATGACCTTCCAGGCACAAATCCATGTTGACTGTTCCTAATCAGTCCCTGTTTATCCAGATGCTTATATATATTATCTCTAAGTATCTTTTCCATTAATTTGCCCACGACTGAAGTCAAACTAACAGGTCTATAATTGCTAGGTTTACTCTTAGAACCCTTTTTAAACAATGGAACAACATGCGCAGTACGCCAATCCTCGGGGACTATTCCCGTTTCTAATGACATTTGAAATATTTCTGTCATAGCCCCGGCTATTTCTACACTAACTTCCCTCAATGTCCTAGGGAATATCATGTCAGGACCTGGAGACTTATCCACTTTTATATTTTTCAAAAGTGTCAGTACTTCTTTTACTTTGAAACTCATAGTATCCATAACTACTCTACTCGTTTCCCTTACCTCACATAATTCAATATCCTTCTCCTTGGTGAATACCGAAGAAAAGAAATTGTTCAATATCTCCCCCATCTCTTTTGGCTCTGTAGATAGCTACCCACTCTGTTTCTCCAATGGACCAATTTTATCCCTCGTTATCCTTTTGCTATTAATATAGCTGTAGAAACCCTTTGGATTTACTTTCACCTTACTTGCCAAAGCAACCTCATATCTTCGATCTTCGATCTTCGAACCAAGGACACTCCGTAGAATTTCATATTTGAGGTTGGCGTTGTGTAGTGTTGAAGAGCTTGATGATTGTTGGGATGAAGCTATCTTGAAACAGGTGGTCATGGTTGCACCTTTATCCTGATGGTAGGAGTGAAATGAGAGCATGGCCAGGGTGATGTGGGTCTTTGGTGATTTTGGCTGCCTTTTTGAAAAACAAGCCTTTGGCCCAACTCATTCATACCGACCTAAGTGTTTCCTGAGCTTATCCCACTTGTCCACATTTGGCCCCAGATCGCTAAACTGGTACAAAAGTTCTTTAAGCAGTGTAATTGTACCTACCACGACCTGCTTCTGTGGCAGCTCGTTCCATGGACCCATCAAACTCTGTGTGAGAAGCCGGCCCCTCGGATCCCCTTTAAATATTTCTCCTCTCACAATACCTCTCTGGTATTAGACTTCCTACCATTGGGAAAATACTATGTTAATCCATCTTATCTCTGCTCCTCATGATTTTATAAACTTCTATAGGGTCTTCCCTCAGCTTATTGCACTCCATAGAAACAGTCCCACCTTATCCAGTCTCTCCTTAAAACTCAAGTCCCTGGAATATAATTGTGAAACCTTTTCACACCCACTGTAGTTTAATGACATTCTTCTTCTAGCATGGTGACCAGCATTTCACACAATATTACAGGTGTGGTCTCACCAATATCCTGCTCAGCTGTAACATGACATTCCAAATTCTGTATTCAGTGTCCCGACTCATAAAGGCAAGCATACCAAAGGCCTTCTTCACCACCTTGTCTTTCTGTGATGCCACTTTAACGATGTGCCCTAATATTTCCTGGTGAGGCAGATTTTGTCTGATTGCGCACTTATGTTATACCTTAGTTACCCCATTTAAATGTTTAATCTAGACCTAAAATCTGGGAGCACAAGAATTGTAAATATAGTGTAGTGCAACTTACTGTAAAGATGGGGCAGCATGGTAATGAGTTGGAGGATCTGTGGCTTCACTTCTCCATAGACCCAGGATCAATCCTAACTTCCATGAATGAATGAATGAATTATACTTTATTGTCTCATGTACCTATAGTACCTACTGTAGGTGCAGTGAAATGCTTTGTTTTGCACACAACCTAGGCAGTACACAAGTGTCGCACGTGTTGGTTTGTGCTGTTGTGCGGAGTTTGCACGTTCGCCCTGTAACTGCATGGCCTTCCCTCCGATGCTCTGGTTTCTTCCCACATCCCAAAGAAGTGCGGGTTGATGGGTTAATTGGATGCTGAGAACCTCCCTCGGTGTGTAGGTGAGCGGTGGGATCTGGGGTGGAGCTATTGGGAATGCACAGAGAAGAAAAACGGTCTTGGGTACTATGTGGAAAAAATGGTTGGTTGATAACATGGACTCAGGTGGGCCGAAGGGCCTGTTTCTCTGCAGAATCTCTAGCAAAGAGAGTGTCCTCTAATGTCTAATCCAGTTGCTGGCAAATCTGAGCACACTCTTTGAGTTCATTCATGGTCATAAAGCATTTTGAAGTTGTTAAAGTTAGTCACACACGGCCTTTGGTTTTTGACATGACCTCTTGGGTTCATTTAATCTGCAAAAGATGCAGTTACCAGTGATGTGACATGTTTACGAAATAGCTGGGGTCCCAGCACTGAGCCTTGCAGTACCCCACTAGTCACTGCCTGCCATTCTGAAAAGGACCCGTTTACTCTTTGCTTCCTGTTTGCTAGCCAGTTCTCTATCCACATCAATACTGAACCCCCAATACCGTGTGCTTTAAGTTTGTATACTAATCTCTTATGTGGGACCTTGTCGAAAGCCTTCTGAAAGTCCAGATATAACACATCCACTGGTTCTCCCTTATCCACTCTACTAGTTACATCTCGAAAAATTCTATAAGATTCGTCAGACATGATTTACCTTTCGTAAATCCATGCTGACTTTGTCCAATGATTTCACCATTTTCCAAATGTGCTGCTATCCCATCTTTAATAACTGACTCTAGCAGTTTCCCTACTACCGATGTTAGACTAACTGGTCTGTAATTCCCCGTTTTCTCTCTCCCTCCCTTTTTAAAAAGTGGGGTTACATTAGCTACCCTCCAATCCTCAGGAACTACTCCAGAATCTAAAGAGTTTTGAAAAATTATCACTAATGCATCCACTATTTCTGGGGCTACTTCCTCAAGTACTCTGGGATGCAGCCTATCCGGTCCTGGGGATTTATCGGCCTTTAATCCATTCAATTTACCTAACACCTTCTGTTTGTGAGGAAGTTGCTCCTCAGGTTTCTGTTAAATCTTTCCCCTCTCACCTTATAGCTATGCCCTCTAGATCGTGATTCACTTTGTAGCTATGCCCTCTAGATCTTGATTCACCAACCCTGTGAAAATGCATGTGCAGATTCACCCTATCTCCCTGATGATACTATTTCTCCATAAGATCATGCTTCTTCTCCTATGATCCAAGGAATAAAGGTCTAACGTGCCCAACCTCTCCCTATAACTCGGTGCCCCTTCGTCATCGGGTGGCACTGCGCACCGCAGCCTCGTCATCGCGCGCGCCAGCCTCGCCAGCAGTCAGTTTTTGTTATCTTTAGTCTGTTTAAAAGTATGTTTTGGGAGGTTTCTTAGTCTTTTGATGTGGGGGTGGTGGGGGGGGAAACCATTTCTCAGTCACTTCCTGGTCGAGGATGCGTCTATTCTCCGAGTCTCATCTTCGCCCCCCCCCCCGCGGCCTACCATCTGGATTGGCGAGGCCTTTCCTGCCGGAGATCGACCAGAGCTTCAACAGCGGCGCAGCACTGAATTACCATCGTGGAGCGGGCAATGCCCTACCGGGGATCGCTGTGTTGGAGCTCCGGAGTGTTGGGCCTGCTGATTAACACTGTGGAGCTGAGGTTTGCGGAGCTTCTAGCTACGGGCGGCGCTGACTTTAACATCGTGCAGTCCTGGGATCCTTCGCCGAGGGTCGCCAGTGTTGGAGCTCCGCCCAGCTCAGCCTGGGAACTTCGGGAGCCGCAGTCTCCGGTATGAAGTGGCCGATTCGGAAACTCCAAGCCGCTGAGAGTGTTCTTCCGTTCCGACATCGGAGTTCCGATCATCCCGACGAGAGGACCTGAACATCAGGCGACTGTGGAAGGCTCAAAGAGGATGATGACTGAACTTTATTGGTTTCCCTCACAGTGGGAAGCCTTGATTCCGCTGTGTGGGGATGTTCATGTTAGATTCTATCGTGTATCGTGTTCTTTCTATTCGTATGGCTGTATGGTAACTCAAATTCCACTGTGTAGCGGCACGTAGTGATGGCCCTGGTAATGTTGAACCCTCGTTATTGGCTGGCACGGTCACGTGAGCGGGAGAGCATTTTTTCGCGGGTCTTCTGTAAAACCATTCATTCGAGCTCCACGCGGTTTGAGTGAGCATCGTTTATTTTGACTGTCAATATCGACTCAGGTAATCACTTTATTTTCGTTTAATAAATGAAGAACTTTGTTGTACCCGACTGTCTCGACTCGCCAAACTGGTGACCCCGTTAGTCCGATCGGTACTCGGACTCTCAGCATGCAAGCCGCCGCCATCCCCGACACCCAGCTTCCCCAGTAAAATGCCGTGGGCCTGAAACTGCACGTTTTCTGGGCAGAGCAGCCTTTAGTGTGGTTCGCCCACATAGAGGCACAGTTACACCTTCGAAATATCGTTGCCAACGCCACCCGATATTGAGCATCGCCAAGGAAGTGTTCAAACTGATGGAGGACATGGGGATCGAACGCCACTCGGATACTCCATGGGCATCCCCATTACACATGGTCCCTAAAACATCTGGGATGTGGAGATCATGTGGGGATTATAGGCGCCTGAACGCCGTTACGACTGCAGCTCATTGACGGCCGCTGGCAGTCACTAGCCTTTTTCAGCCGTCAGCTGAAGCCCCCCAAGTGCAGCTACAGCACGTTCGACCAGGAGCTCCTCGCCCTGTACCTGGCCATCCGTCACTTTAGATACTTCCTGGAGGGCAGGCCGTTCACGGCCTTTACTGACCACAAGCCCTTAACGTTCGCCTTGGCCAAGGTGTCAGACCCCTGGTCCGCTCGACAGCAGCGCCACCTGGCATTCGTGTCAGAGTTCATGACAGACATACAGCACGTGGCCGGGAAGTTCAACACGGTCGCCAATGCCCTGTCCCGCCCGGCCCGCCCGACTGTGGCGGCCGTGGACCACGGTGTGGATTACGTGGAGTTTGCTGCAGCACAGCGCTCGGACGGGATGGATGGCTACAGGACGGTCGCTTCAGGGTTCGGTCCCACGGGAGCGTTGGTACTGTGCGATGTTTCCACCGGGCGCCCACGCCCCATTGTTCCCGCGGGTTGGTGCTGCCGTATTTTCGATGCCATCCATGGCCTGGCTCACCCTTCAATCCGGGCGACTTCCGCGCTGGTGGCGGACAAATTTGTCTGGCAGGGCCTCCGCAAGCAGGTCGCATCTTGGGCTAGAGCCTGCATCCCGTGCCAGACATCCAAGGTTCAGCGTCATGTACAGGCCCCAGTGCAAGACTTTGTGGTTCCCTCAGGCCATTTCCAACACATCCATGTGGATTTAGTGGATCCGTTACCGCCGTCCCACAGCGCCACGCATCTCCTCACGGTCGTGGATCGGTTTATGAGGTGGCCTGTGGCTATTCCGCTGTCGGACACCTCCGCCGCGTCTTGTTCCCGGGCTGTTGCGGCCCATTGGATTGCTAGGTTCGGGGTTCTGGCAGACATTTCCGCCAACCGGGGGCGCTCAGTTTACGTCCTCATTGTGGGCTTCGCTGGCGTAACTATACGGGGCGCAGTTGCACCACACCACCGCCTATCACCCCCCCAGGCCAACAGGTGAGTGGAACGATTCCACCGCCACCTGAAATCGACACTGATGGCACGGCTCACGGGTCCGAGCTGGGTCGACCAGTTGCCTTGCGTGCTGTTAAGCATCCGCACAGCCCCTAAAGGGGACTTGGACACATCGTCCGCCGAGTTGGTATATGGCTCGACTTTGTGGGTACCTGAGGATTTCCTCCCTGCGGTTCGAGGGCAGCCGGAGTCTACCCTGGCGGTTTCGGCGAGTCTCCGCGAGAGAGTGGGAGGCCTGGCCTCTATTCCTACCTCACGGCATGGGACTGCCCCAGTGCACGTGCTGCCGAACCTTAAGAACTGCCTATTTGTGTTTATCCGCAGGGATTCGCATCGGTCCCCAATGCAGCGAGTCTACGAGGGTCCGTTCCGGGTGTTGCGCCCCAGCGTCGTGAATTTCCTGTTGGACATCGGGGGCAGAGAGGAGATCGTCTCTGTCGCTCGACTTAAGCCGGGCCGCCTGGATGTCGACAGCCCGGTGGTGGTGGCGCAGCCTCGGCTTAGGGGCTGTCCACTGGTCGGTCTGGTCGCACCTGTTGTGCCTGTTCCTCCCGAACTGTTACGGTCCCCTGGCTCTGTTCTGCCAGCCCCACCTGTATCGCCCGCCCCGTCCGTTGTTACCATGCGTTGCGGTCGCCGTGTCCAGTCTCCCGCTCATAGAAACATAGAAACATAGAAAATAGGTGCAGGAGTAGGCCATTCGGCCCTTCGAGCCTGTACCGCCATTCAATATGATCATGGCTGATCCGCTCGGTTCCGTACCTCGGGTTCTGGGGGGTGGGGTCCTGTAGCCGCACCTAGTGGGGCCCTGGTAATGTCGAACCCTCGGCTATTGGCTGGCGTGGTCACGTGAGCGGGAGAGCATTTTTTCGCGGGCTTTCTGTAAAACCATTCATTCGAGCTACTCCGCGGTTTGAGTGAGCATTGTTCATTTTGGCTGTCAATATCGACTCGGGTAATCACTTTATTTTCGTTTAAAAAATAAAGAACTTTGTTGTACCTGACTGTCTCGACTCGCCAAAACTGCACCAATTGGTGCATGTGACAATAAATGTAACTTGAACTTGAACTTGACACCATCCTCGTAAATCTTTTCTTCACTCTTCCCAACTTAATAGCATTTATCCCATATAGGGTAACCAAAACTGAACGCAATACTCCAAGTGTGGCCTCACCAACATTCTGCACAACTGCAACATAACATCCCAACTTTCACACTCCAGCATCTGCAGTTCTTCGTTTCCGCATCTTGGTTCGTGGGGTGGTTGTTTTTCCACATGAGTTTGGAACAAGCTGTGGAGAATGAGGGAGGTTGCTGGGGACACCCTACAGCAGAGGTTGGGCAACGAAGATGGGCAATACATGCTGCCGAGAATTAATTGTGAGTAAACTGCAAGGCCTGGATTGTTGCAATGACTTAGCTTGGCCCCATTGCGGGAGTTCCAAATATTTTATCTTGTCGAGCGCGGGCATTTTGTGAAAGCCCACAGGCAAAGGTTATTCCTGGAAGCAACCCACAGCAAGAACAAGCCCAGATTTGTAACCTGCGGAGGGGTTGGTCGGAACAGGTTTGTCTTATTCACGTCTGAACATATTTGATGTTGTTTCATGCCCCTCGTTCTGCCGGAGGGGCAGAAGGCGGAGACTCCGTTCAGTGCACTGCCCAATAGCATGGAGCCAAGGCACACTGAGTAAATCTCTGGGAACCCTGAGCTAAAGCATGAGAAAGTGCCACCAAGATTTGTTTTATGCCCTCCCCTCACACCCCCGGCAAATTGATTACTCATGGATTCTGTAGCTTTCACACCATTCTTCATTCATACTGAAATAACTTAGAATCAGAGAGATAAGGCAGGTAAACTGGTCCTTCCACCCACCAAGTCCATTGTCAACCATCAACTGCCCACTTACACCCATCCTATACTTATCCTATTTCATTCTCCCAGCGTTCCCATCAACTCCGTCACAGTGGTGACGCGGTAGAGTTGCTGCCTTACAACGACAGAGGAGCCGGTTTGATCCTGTCTATGACTGCTGTCTGTACGGAGTTTGTACGTTCTCTCTTTGACCGTGTGGGTTTTCCCCGGGTGCTCTGGTTTCCTCCCGCATTCCATGTAGGACGTGTAGGTTTGTAAGTTAATTGGCTTCTGTAAATTGTCCCTAGTGTGTTGGATGGAACTAGTGTAGGGGTGATTGTTAGTCGGCTCGGACTCAGTGGACCGAAGGGCCTATTCTCACACTGTATCTCTAAACTAAGCTCCTGAGTTCCACCCACCCACCTCCCCTCCCCCAGACTCGCCCCAACACCAGTGGTACTTTACTGTTACTAACCTATAAATCTTTGGGATATTGGAAGAAAGCTATGTCACATAACAACTTTATAAAACATTAGTTTGGCCATCGTGGAGCATTGTGCTCAACTGATCACCGTGCTGTCGGACGCATGTGGTTGTGTTGGAGAAGGTGCAGAGGAGATTCACCAGATTATTGCTTGAATTGGAATAGTTCAGTTATCAGGAGAGGGTGGGTGAGATGGGCTTGTTTACTGTGGAGCAGAGGAGGCTTGGCATATAATAGAGGTGTACTAACCTATCTGGAAGATGGATAGGGAAATGGAGGCACAAGACTGTAGATGCTGGAATCTTGGGGGAAAAACAAACTGCTGGAAGAAATCAACTGGTCAGCCAGCATCTGTGGAGGGAAGCAAATTTGAGTTTAGTAGCCTTCTTCGGTGTGACACAAAACATAATTTCTCTATTTTCCTCCACAGATGTTTCAGTCTGAAAAAGTGTCTCGACCCGAAACGTCACCCATTTCTTCTCTCCTGAGATGCTGCTTGACCCGCTGAGTTACTCCAGCATTTTGTGTCTACCTTGGATTTAAACCAGCACCTGCAGTTCTTTCCTACACATTTCACCCATGTGCTCCAGTTTCCTCTCGTGTCCCAGCTAGAAGGGTTAATTGCTACTCCTTAAATCCCCAAATTTCCTCTAGTGTGCAGGTGAGCGGTAGAATCTAAGAAGCGATCACGGGGCAGTGGGATGCAAATATTACAGGGTAAATGAATGGTAGAATTAGATTTTTCTTTGAGCCGGAATAAAGTCAGTGGGCCAAATGCCTTCCATCCCCATTGAACCTGGAGCCACAAGTAACTGCAGATGCAGTTGTCCACTCTGACCAACATGTTCCACCTGCACTAATCCCATCTGTCTGTGTTTGGCCCATGTACCTCTAAACCTATCCTATCTATGTATCTGTCTAAATGTTTCTTAAAGCATCCATCTACCTCTTCTGGCAGCTCGTCCATATACCCACCAACCACCCTTTGTGTAAAAAAAATTACTCCTCAAGTTCCTATTAAATCTTTCCCCTCTTCCCCCTCACCTTAAACTTATGTCTTCTGGTTCTCAATGCGTTTCAGACGCTGCGCATTTACCAAATATATTTCTCTCCTGATTTTGTACATCTCTATAAGATCATCCCTCATCCTCCGGCACTTCCAGGAATAGTCCTAGCCTGCGCAACCCCTCCCTATAGCTCAGCCCCTTGAGTCCTGGGAACATCCTTGTGAATCTTCCCTGCTCCCTTCCCAACTTGACAACATCTTTCGTATAACATGATGCCCAAAACCATGGTGACCGCAATACTCTAAATGTGGCCTTACCAACGTCTTATATGATTGAAGCATGACCTCCCAACCTCTATACTCAATACTGTGTTCTTCAAGTTCAAAGGTCTTAAAAAAGGCCAGTATTCCATTTGCTTTCCAACCATGTTATCTAACTACATGCCATCTTCAAGGATCTATGGACCTGTACTCAAAGGTCCCCTTGTTTATCAGTAGTCCCTAAGAATCTACCATTCATAGAAACATAGAAAATAGGTGCAGGAGTAGGCCATTCGGCCCTTCGAGCCTGCACCGCCATTCAATATGATCATGGCTGATCATCCAACTCAGTATCCTGTACCTGCCTGCTCTCCATACCCCTTGATCCCTTTAGCCACAAGGGCCACATCTAACTCCCTCTTAAATATAGCCAATGAACTGGCCTCAACTACCTTCTGTGGCAGAGAATTACACAAATTCACCACTCTCTGTGTGAAAAATATTTTTCTCATCTCGGTCCTAAAAGACTTCCCCCTTATCCTTAAACTGTGACCCCTTGTTCTGGACTTCCCCAACATCGGGAACAATCTTCCTGCATCTAGCCTGTCCAACCCCTTCAGAATTTTGTAAGTTTCTGAACGTCCTGCGCTAATTCTTATGGGGCATCATTAGTCACAGACACCCAATCACAAAACAATCCTCCACCATCGAACTCTGTCTTCCATTGCCAAGCCAATGTTAGATCCAGTTTGCCAACTTGTCCTGTATCCCATAACCCTGACCTTTTGCAATCAGTCTCTTATGTGGGACCTTGTCAAAAGCTTTGCAAAAGACCTTGTAATCACATCCACAGCCCTGCTCCCATTGATATACTTTGTTACATCTTCAAAGAATTTAATCAAACTGTTCAGGCAGGATCTGCCCTTGACGAAGCCATGTTGTCTGTCTTTGATTAGTCCGTGCCTTTGCAAGTGACCATTAAACCTCCCAGTATCTTCTCTACCACCGGTGTTAGGCTCACAGGGTCAATAGTTACCAGGGAGGGCGTGGCAGACAGAGGGCGTGCGAGGGGAGGGGGGGGGGGGGGGGGGGGTGACGATGGGAAGAGAGAGATGGTGTGTGGGGAGAGGGAAGGTGTGAGAGGGAGGGTGTGTGAGGGGAGAGGGAGGATGTATGATAAGGAAAATGTAGAGTATGAGATAGGGGAAGGATGTGTGAGGAGGGGGAGAGGGGGAGATAGACAGAGAGAGTGAGGGAGAGAGGTAGAGGGAGGGTGTGTGAGGAGGGAAGAGGGTGTGTGGGTAGGTGTGAGGTGGACCGGGAGGTGTATGAGCAGAGGGAGGGTGTGAGATGAAGATACTTGTCTGAACTAGTCCTTATTTCCTGCATTGGACTAATAACTATAAATCTTTCATGTCCATGTACCTGTCTAAATTTCTTTGAAACATTGTAATGTAGCCACCTCTGCCACTTCCTCTGGCAGCTCGTTCCATACACAACCACCCTCTGTGCGGGAAACGTACCTTTCTAGTACCCTTTAAATCTTTTCCCTCTCACCATAAACCCATTTCCCCATGATTTTAGACGCCCCTACCCTGGAAATTAGACTGCAACATTCCACCTTATCTACGCCCCTCATAATTTTATAAAGCTCAATGGTCACCCCTCATGCCCCTTCACTCCAGTCTCAAGCCCTCCTGTCTCAGAAATATTTTTGTGAATCATTTTGCATGCTCTCTTCCTTAATCATATCCTTCCAATACTTGGGCAAGCGGAAACATCCACAATACCAAGTGTGGTCCCGTCAATGGCTTGCACATTTTAGCTTAGTTTAGTTTCGTGATACAGGGCGGAAGCACGCCCTTCGGACCACCAAGTCCGTGCTGACTAGCGATCCCCGCACACTAACACTATCCTACACACCTGGGACAATTTACCATTTTATCAAGCCAATTAATCTACAAACTTGTACATCTTTGGAGTGTGGGAGGAAACCAGAGCACCCGGATAAAACCAACGCAGGTCATGGGGAGAAGATATAAACTCCATATAGACAGCACCCATAGTCAGGATCGAACCCGGGTCTCTGGCGCTGTTAAGCAGCAACTCAACCGCTGCGCCACCATGCCATCCCACATTAATGAAATTGGTTCTTGCCCTATTTAAGGCCATAAATGCTGCTGCATCCTCATCTTTTTCCATGAACTGAGTTATATGGCGTTATTCTCACTATTTCCAAAATGCTCCCTCACTGACACTCCTTCCACTGGATCAGGCACATTCAGCACCCACCACCCAAAGAGAAGGTCCAGTAATGCTGCTTCACGTTTTTCTATCTAGAATCTGCGTCAGAAAGCTGCCCTGGCCACACTCAGAAATTCTGTCCCCTGAGCCTTTAATGCAAAGGCAATCACAGTTAATATTGGGGAATGCCTTAGGGGTGAGAGGGAACCTCTAGGGAGAGGCATGTTCTAATGCCTAAGAGGACCTCCTGATGCATTCCTGATCTGAGATAGGGCAATAATAACCAGGTCTGTGATCACTCTGCTCCAGCTTCCTGCTTAATGCTTGCATTACGTATGCATGCATGCATGCAAGCAGGCATACCCATCTGCGCAAGAATGCTTGCGTGTGTGCACATATTTGAGATTGCCTGTGTCTGCAAGTGAGTGTCGATTGTGTGTGTAGCTCTATTGTGTGTGTACGTCTGCACATGTTTATATGTGTTTGTCTTATCTGTTTGTGCCTGTGTGTGCGTATGCGATTGAATCTGTACTTGTAGCTGCGGGATGGGCTGTGTGTGTATGAAAAATATGGTTGTATATTTGTGTCTGTGTGTGTGAATGTATCTGTGTCTGCATCTGTGTGTAACTGTGATAGTGGCTGTGTGTTTCTGTGTGTGTGTCAATCAGTCTGTGTCTGTCTAAGGTAGACACAAAATGCTGGAGTAACTCAGCGGGACAGGCGGCATCTCTGGAGAGAAGGAATGGGTGACGTTTCGGGTCTCCTGAGATGCTGCCTGTCCCGCTGACTTACTCCAGCATTTTGTGTCTACCTTCAATTGAAACCAGCATCTGCAGTTCTTTCCTACACATGTGTCTGTCTATATGTGTGCGAGTGAGTGAGTGCATGTGTGTGTGCACAGGGTCTATCTTTGTATCTGTATGAGGGTCTTTGCCACTCAGTCTGCGCTTAGGTGTGTCTCTGTCTGTATGTGTGCGTTTGTATCTGTGTGAATGTATGTGTGTCTTGTGTGCATCGATAGGTGTGGTGTGATGGTGGCTGTGGGTTTATGTGTGTGGACGTTGTCGGCCTGAGACTTTATGTGTGTATGTGTCTGTGAGAGTGGCTGTGTGTGTGTGTGTTGGTCATTGTGTGTGTGTTTCTGTGTGTGAATCTGTGTGCGTGTGAATGTCTGTTTTTGTGTGTGTGTGTGTGCATGTCTGTCTGTATGTCTGTACGTGTGGTGAATATCTGTTTCTGTGTCTGTTAGGCTGTATTTGTGCCTATGTGTGTGTATCAGTTTGCGTGTGTTTATGCCTGTCAGTCCATGAGTCTGTGTGTATCAGTTTGTGTTTGTCGGTATGTCTATGTGTGTGGATGTGTGGGTATGTGTGCATACATATGTATGTGGTGCGTGTGTGTGTGTAATTTTCCCTGTCCATTGTAAAACAGCTCATCTATATTTAGCATTAGCCCTGTGTCCCTCTCTCTGGTTGGTGTGAATTTTATGAGCAGGGGACAGCTTCATTCAGCGCTGCATGTAACTAATAAACCACCGTGGCTGTAAAATAAGATGGAATCCAAGTTCCCACCCTTTCCTGCAGATTTGCTCATCTCCCCTGCCGCCTCACACCCTAACATATCCTGTTAAGGATGCAGTGTTACAGACACCATCTGCTCACTACTGGTCACTCTCCCAGTGGGAGCTTACATAATCATTCCCGCGGAGCTAGATGCAGTCCGGAACAGATAGCCAGATACTCTGTTGTGGGAATCACGGATTAAAGCAGGAAACGGGAATATTGGTCTGTGGTGGCATTGCCTGTACGAGGATGGTTGGATTACAGCTGCACAGGCGAAGAAGTCTGGCAGTGGACCTCTCTCTTCCCTATCCTGCTCCCCCTCTCTCCCTCTCTCCCTCTCTCCCTCTCTCCGACTCTCCCTCTCCCCCTCTCCCCCTCTCCCCCTCCTTTGTCTCCTCTCTCCCTCTCTCTCCTCTCTCTTCTCTCTCCCTGCTCTCCTCTCTCTCTGTTACTCATCCTCTATATCTGTGAAACGAAGAGCCCGTGATGCAGCTGGTAGAGCTGCTGCCACTCGATGGGTTCGATCCTGACCTCGGGTGCTGTCTGCGCATGTTCTCCCTGTGACTGGGTGGGTTCACTCTGGGTGCTCCACTTCCCTTCCACATCCCAAAGACTTGCGGGTTTTTCGATCAATTGGCCTCTATAAATTGTCCCCAGTGTGTAGGGAATGAATGGGAAAGTGGGATAATATCGAACTGATGTGAATGGGTGATCAGTGGTCAGGTGGGCCGAAGGGCCTGTTTCAATGCTGTGTCTCTAAACTAAAATCAGTCCTTCGCGCCTTTCCACCATTCAAGGGGTCATACAATCATATCAAGGGGAAAGAGATCCTTCAGCCCATCTTTACCACTAACCACCCAGCACACATCACACCAATCCCACGCTGATTTTACTCTCCCAGATTCCACCACTCACATAGACATGGGGAGTAATTTGTGAAGGTCACTCAACCTCCCCCTGCCTCTATCACTTATGGTCTTATATCTGGCTGTCTGTTAAAGGCCATATTGCAAAGTAGCTAAACATGGTCATTGTATACATCGCACGATCCCGCAAAGCTGCAGTGGAAAAAATTATCAATGTGCATCAGGTGTGGTGATTGTGCAAGTCTGTGAGAGAGAGAGAGACAGACGCAGAGAGTGAGAGAAATAAAGAGATGGAGAGAGACAGAAATAGAGAGACAGAGAGAAAGACAGACTGACAGAGAGAGAGAGAGAGAAAGTGAGTGAGAGAGCACGCGAGAGAGAGAGAACACTAAGGTTTGATTTCATTCCTTGTGCGTGCCTTTTCTGGTTCTCTTGATTTGTTTTGATTAACAAAACTGTTTTGAATCTAAAATTAAAATGAGTAATTGTCCTGACAGGGTAGTCCATCTCTCTGTTACCTTCTGTGTAATTGTTTTTGTATATGTTTGTGTGCATGTATGTGCAGGCATGCGCGCGTGTGTGCGCGCATCAGAGTGCCCGAATGGACCTCCTAAAACCTTGGCCCAGTTTTTATTTGCTAGTCACTAGGATCTCGCCACTGCTGCCCCATATTGCTCGCCCTCCGCGCAGTTATTCCTCATGAGCTGGCTGGCCCTTGCTTGGCCTCTTGCAAACACTGAGGTTTGGACAAGGATTCCACTGAGATCCTGCATTCCTCGTCTGTCGTTCACAACCTCAGTCACTAAGTTCATTCAAAACATTGATAGATTGGTGGATATTAATGGAATGAAAGGACTTGGAATGAGTGCAGGAAGCTGGCACCGAGGGAGACGACAGGGGTGGTGTAAATGGTAGCACCAGCTCCAGAGATGTGGGTCTGATCCCGATCTCCGGTTCCGTCTGTGCGGAGTTTGCAGATTCCCTCTGTGACAGCGTGGGTTTCCTCCAGGTGCGCTGGTTTCCTCTCACATCCCAAAGAAGTGTGTGTTGAATTGACTGCTGTAAGTTGTCCCTAATGTGCAGGTTGGGGGTAAAATCTGGGGGGAGTTGATGTGAAGGAATGTGGGGAGAAAAAAAATGGGAGCAGCGGAGGTTTAGTATAAATGGGAGCTTGATGGACGGCACAGACGTGATGGGCTGTGGGGCCCGTTTCTACGCTGTGTGACTCTATGACATCAGCTGTGATCTTGATGAATTGGGCATCAGGTTTGAATGGCTGAATGGTTTGTTCCTGCTACTAATTTGTATGCATTGTACACCTGATCAAGTGTTTTCTTAGATCGAGCACAGATATAAAGCAAGGAAATGTCAGGGATTTAATTGAACTGAAGCTGAATTGTGAGTCTGCAGCACCGTGGTGGCAGTGACTGAGTCATATGGAAATTAAAGAGTTTTAACTTCCTACGTCAGCTCCCATGGTATCCACCCCTGCAGCTGACTGGGGCAGAGGAAAGGGTTTGAGGGCCCTTGTGTTTGGACGGGTGCACCATATCCTCCAACTCTGCTGAGTCACCGCACTTCACTTCACTTCCTGACCTCCCTGTGGCAGAGCCATGCCAACCATGGGTTGCACAACACCCACCTGCACTGGCAATGTCAGGCAGCAGGTGGACTGTGCAGGTAGAACCGGGAAGGAGGCAGCTGAACCACTGGGAGAGGGAGAGAGAGAGGGAAGGAGAGGGGGAGAGGGAGGGTGGGAGAGAGGAAGGAAGAGAGAGAGAGATATGGCAAGAGTGGAGGGTGGGGGAAATAGAGGGGTAGAAGATGAGTGAGTAGAAAAGAGAGATGGAATGAAACAAAAGGGTATATAAAGAGAGAGGGCAGAGTAGGGAAAGAGGGGAGGAAAGAGCAGGGTGGATGGACAGCGGGAGATGAGGAAGAAGGGGAGATAGAAGGGATAGAAAAGGAGGTACAAAAGAGGGAATTACAAGAGGGTTTAAGGAAGAGGGGCAAAGGAATATGAGAGGGGGTAAGGCAAGGTACAGAGGGAGGGTAGGAAAGGGGAAGTGACAGGAAAGGGGCAAGAGACGGGACGGGGGGAAAGAGAGAGTTCTGGAGAAATAGCAAGAGCGGAGGGAGGGAATGACACAGAGAAGGAAGGAAAAGCATTAAAGTGGAGGGACTGAGATAAGGGAGAGGGAGAGAAGAGAGGGAGACAGGGAAGAGGGAAAGGTGAAAAGGAGAAAATGAGGAAGCAAAGAAATGAGTGTGTGTGTGTGTGTGTGAGAGAGAGAGAGAGTCATGATGATAAGCGAATGGAAAGAGGGGTGGAGAGAGTGATAGGGATAAAAAAGGAAATGAAGGGGCAGAAAGGGAGTGGGAGGGAAAGCCAGAGAAAGGTGGAATGGGGAAAGAGCACAGGCAATTTGTGCAGATATGTTCCTTTTCACCCAGAGTTTGTACTCGTGGGTCTAAATTCTCCTAATACAGTATTTCATTCATGGAATATTGTAGAATAAATACTGTTTTCAAATGCTGTGAATGGTGCCCTTTAGTTGAGGTTGTGCCAGTGCAGCATCCCCAGACAGTATGCGTAATTACTGACCGATTTAACTGTAAACACATCATTCTTTACAACCCCTCCGATGACAGCCTCAATGTTGACGTTTTGCTGCCCTGCTCAATCTCGGTGCTGTGCGCGGGCAATGCTGGCGAACCGGTCGATTGTCGGATAATCCCTCGGAGGGGCCCCGCAGCTATTTCTGTGCATGGATGTGCATCATCAGTGGGTATTTTCTCTGCTGATAAACTTGCATCAGTAGACTCTCCTCGCAGAACATTCCCCAGTTAGTGCTTGGCCCTTGATTGACGGTAGCCAGCCCAGAGCAGTGCACCTTCAAATAAGTGACCTCAGAGATCGGACAATGAAAGTTTCCAGGATGCTGTTGAATGATTAAAGATTAAAGTGGCCGCTGAGCCTGTAACACAGAGGTTGTCATTTTGCCGCTCCACAGAAAACGTCCAAGCCGTGGGTTTATAACAGGAGTCTCAGAAAGTGCTGCTATTCCACTGGACTGTAGAAACCGCCACTTTATGGACCCTTGAAGGTAACAGAATGGATTGATTTTCATGTTATTTTTTTGTGTGAGACCGATATACCTTTGTGCATTGGCAGTTCCACTTGTGTTAGTTTAAAATGTATCATTTAAAACAAATGTGTAACCTTCAAACTAATATATTTTGCCAACCTGTATTCCCGAGCTCACTGCGTGTTTTGTCGGCTCTGAGTAGATAAAAGCAGAATTGTAAATTGTGTCTGTAAATGTCGGTGTATTTTTACACATGCTGGTCTGATTCCATTGAACCTAGTGCACACTTTCGTAAGCTGCAAGGTACACGCTGTTTTGTGCTACTAAGGCAAAAAGGATATGCAATGTGCTATGTTTCCTGTGCTCTTGTTAACTGCACTAGAGTTGGTGAAAACATTTGTCGAATATATATTTTGTCAGAGGTGTTGAAATTCAGTGACGCTCATCTTTGATACAACTACAAGACTTGGTTGGTGGTCTGAAGCAGACTTCACATTGCATTGCATGCCCTTTACAACACGTGCATCATGTAGTCACTGTCACTTGCTATACTCAGTTGCGATAAAACACCCCTTGCTGGCACGTCAATGCATTAGATTCTGAGGGAGTTTAACAGGGTAAATGTTGGGTGGATGTTGCCCCTTGTGGGACCAGAGGGCACAGTCTCATGATAATGGGGCATCAAATTAAAGCTGAAATGAGGAAGGATTTATTCTCTTAAATGGGCTGTGAGTCTTTGAAATGCCTTCTCCCACAAAGCAGTGTGGACCGAATGTGTGAATATGTTCAAAGCTTGAGGTAGATGGAGTTTTAATCAGTACAGTAATTGAGGGTCGCCATGATAGGGCAGGGAAGTGGTGCTGAATGGTAGAGCTGGAGCGAAGGGCTGAATGGCCTCCTGCTTCTGTTACTTGTGTTGTTTTATGTTCTGTCACTGGCTCGGATCCCTCACTGGCTATTTCCAATCATCCAGACCGATAATGGTTCCTCAATATGTCCCGATGAGGAGAAGGTTTCTGCTACAGCCTGGTTCTGTCCTTGTCCAGCTGTCCTCAGGGTCTGTGTGCAGTCATCCCCAGGGTCAATCTAGACATCGCAAAGGTCTGTGTCCAGTGATCCCAGGGTCAGTTTGGTCATTGCGGGATCAGTGATCCACGGGATCAGTGTCCAGTCACATCTGGGTCAGTGTCTGATCATCCCTAGGATCAGTGTCCAGTCATCCTCAGGGTAAGTGCCTGGTCAACGCCAGGTTCAGCGCCCAGAGACACACACGGTCAGTCTGGCTATTCTAAGGGTCAGTGTCCATTGATCTCCAAGGTCAGCCTGGGCATTCCCAAGCTCAGTGTCCAATGAACCCCAAAGTCAGTTTGGTTACTCCCTGGTGTCCAATGATCCCCAGGGTCTGGGTCTAATGGTCCCCTGGGTCAGACTGGCAGCCCTCAGCATCTGGGTCCAATCATCCCCATGGTCACTGTTGGGTCATTCCCAGGGTCAGTTTCCGATGAACCCCAGGGTCAGTCTGAACCTCAGGATCAGTCTCCAATGATCCCCAGGGCCAGTCTGAACCTCGGGGTCAGTGTCCGATGATCCCCAGGTTTGGGGTTCGTTATGTGATGGAGTTATTGACATGCAGCATTTATCAACTCTGGTGAAGGTGCTTCCACAATGCTATCTGTGAAGGGGTTTCCGGATTTAGACCCTGTGACATGAAGGACTGGTGACATATTTCCATTTTAGGACGGTGTGTGACTTGGAGGGGAAGCTGTGAGCGGTGGTGTTCCTGTGCAGTCGCTGGCTTTGTTCCAGAGATCCCAGCATCCCAAGTTTGGGAGGTGCTGGTGAATTAGCTTGGTCGAGCAACTGCAGTGCATTTTACAGATGGTACATAGGAGGGTCTCTGTGCATCCATGGTTCGAAGGAAGTGAATGGGTGGAGTGATGGATGAGATACCAACGTTACCAATACCATTTTGCATTCCATTTGTTTTACATTACCTATTTGCCCGTCATCAATAATCCATAATGCCAATATAATCGTGGCCCATTTTTACCCCAGTCACTCCCTATTCTCCCCTCTACAAAAGTGTGAAAGCACATATCACATCTCTCTCAGATTCAGGAACAGCTTCTTCCTTAAAGTTGTCAGATTACGAAACAGTCCTCCCATAAGACAGGGTGTAGTCCCAATGTCCATAACTACCTCATTGGGAGCCATGTACATTTTTATCTGCTCTTACTCTGTAACTATAACACCATAACGTTGTAAGTCTATATTCTGCACTCTGGTATTTTTCTCTTTGCGCTATCTGCTGTACATATGTATCGGTAGATTGTAGTTGTGTATCGTATGATTCGACTGATTAGCATGCATGCAAAACTCTTCCCTATATGTCAGTACAGAACAATAATAAACCAATAGAAATATCAATAATTATTGCAAAGATAGACCCAAAGTGCTGGAGTAACTCAGCGGGTCAGGCATCATCTCTGGAGAAAAAGAATAGGTGACGTTTCGGGTCGGAAATCTTCTTCAGACTGATAGATAGAGAGGCCAGAACAAAACGGGGCCAGTAACAGATGACCTCAGGAAGGGTGGAGTTCATAATGGCTCATTGTTAGTTGGGGAAGATGTGCCAACAACAGGGATACAAGGATGCGAACAGTAAAACTAGTAAGACAACTAGGGTGTGGGAGGGGAGGGGGAGAGAGAAAGGGGGTGGGGCAGGGGAAGAAATGTAAGAGTTATTGGAAATGAGAGAAATCAACGTTGATACCGCTGGGTTGTAAGCTGTTCAAATGAAATATGAGGTGGAGTTCCTCCAATTTGCATGCGACCTTGATGGAGGAGGCCCAGCGATTATTGCATAGGTTCTTCTTTACCAAGACGACTGGTGATAGGTGCCTTCACCAACCATGGAGCCTTGGCTTCAGTATACAAGGCAGTGTTACTGGTTGTAGGTTGGTTTCTGTTGCTCAAGTATCTCCATCTGCCATGACCTGTGGCTATGAGTTATTCTCAATCCCCTCTCCAACTCCCCACGCACTCTTGCATTCACAGAGTGAAGGGGGCACTCAGCAACCGTTGAATTTTGTCAGCAATAGCTGGCAGTCAGAAAGCTCCTTGATGAGGGAAAGGAACTGAAGGGTTTCACAGAAGTATAATCAAATGTCACCACTTATTGGAATAAATTCAGGAATGGCACATGGCTATAATCGGTGGAGGAAAATGATAGGGAGTGGTGTCATCTGAAGTTTACAGAGACCGGTGTCACAGATGGAAGAGGTTATTGAGATGTGGTCCATGAGTTTGAGATATAAGTACCAGTGTAAATGTCAATGCTGGAAGAGATTGTCCAGAAGAGAGGTGCAGGCGAGAGTGGAGATTACAGAGCAAGGGGATGGTGCAAGGACAAGGAGGTTGCAGAAATAGTGAGGGGTCTAAGGGCTGGAAGAGGTTAGAAAGGTGGGGAGGGTGTCGTAGCTGACGGGATTACGGAGATAATGAGATAGTAGGGATTGGAAAATAATACAGAGATGGGGGCTGCAGGGGCTGGAGAAGGTTGATAGAGATAGGGAGGAGGGTGAGGACCGGAGGGGGGTTACAAAGTTCAGGAGGGGAGCTGGGCGGAGGTTTATAGAGAAGAGGGGAAATATAGAGGCTGGAGAGGTTTATAGAGAAATGGAGCTAAAGGAGGTTAGAGGGAATTCCGAGATCGGGGGAAGGTCCAGAGGCTAGAGTTGTATAGGGAGTAGTTTAGTGCTCATAGGGGGACAGGGTGGGGGGGACAGGGTGGGGGGGGGGGGAGGCTAAAAGAGAGAGGGAAGAGTATAGAGAGTGGAATAGGGTTACAGAGATATGGAGAGGTCCAGGGGCTAGATTATGGGGGTTGCAGAGGAAGTATGGTGCAGGGGGCATTTATGAGATAGGGAGAGATTCAGCGGTTGGAGGTGGTTATATAAATGATGGTGGCTGGTAGGTTTGAGGAGGGGTGGAGAAGGAAGTTGGGAGAGGAGCTAATTCATCATTTCACCTTGGCTGTGGTCATTATATTGCCCTGAGAGGCATCATTGAGAAAAAGTGGCTGAAAGACTGGCAATGTGTGTGTGCGCACCAGTGATAAGTGAACGTGGGCAACTGAACTGATGCCCACCAAAGCCCCTGCACCCTGTGATCTGAACGATTTAACAAGCTGGTAATGTTGCAGCTGTGTGTGAGTGAGTCAGACCCTTGAGCTGAACAGTTCATCCTTCCGCAGTGTGACATTAAGTGCCATCATCTTGAGATGCATTTTGTACTTGTTGAGAATTCCACTGCACTGTCGAGAGTGCTGCATTTTACTGGTAAATTGTGGCTTCATCTTCTCTCGGGATAGATCCCACGTAACAGGGTTCTCACTTAACTTTGTTTCCCCTGTTGCCAGCCGGGCAACCGTGGCAGCTTTTTACGTTGCCAAACGACAGTTTAGGTGGTCATTTAAGACCGTTTGCATGACACGTGCGATAATGTGCTCGGACGAAGTGCGCAGTTACCAGTCGGAATTATGCTCAATGAAGCATTCACATATTATTTCTGCTTCAAATAAAGTCACAAACTAAACATATTCACCAATCAAGACATGATATATACCACAATGACATGCAGCAAAATTATAAAACAGTATCTCAACTCTTTTTACACATTGCAATTAATGCAATTTCTATTAGTTCTTTCCACTTCCAAACAAAAATGTGGTTGGGTTATTCAGCGTATGATCAACATGTGTCAATAAATCCTGGACCATGGTAACATATTTGCTTAACCATGCACACTACAGATTGATGCAAGCATGTTTTCTGTGAAGGACCGAAAATTACCATGACATGGCCATAGCATGGGTCGTTATTGCTATTGGTACCGAAACACTCTCGCTTCCCACAAAACCGACTATACCCACCTGACTATACCCATCTAACTGCAGCAAATGTTCTTTGGGTAATATGTTTAAAGGTGTCAAAACGCCACATTACCGGACTGGTTGAGAAGGCAATCGGGGCGGAATGGATGGATTGAGGCAGGTGAATTAGTACGTGTTGGTTGGAGTATGTAAAATTGTGAGGGGAAAGCACGGGGGATGCCAGTGGTGTTGAATGGGGGGGGGGAGGGGATCAGTACAGGATGAATGTGAGGGATCAGTACAGGACAAATGGGCGGATCAGTACAGGATGAATGGGGGTAGACAAAAGTGCTGGCGAAACTCAGCGGGTGAGGCAGCATCTATGGAGCGAAGGAAATAGGCAACGTTTCAGGTCGAGACCCTTCTTCAGACTGTTCCCCCATTCTTCTTGAATGGGGGGATCAGTACAGGATGGATGGGGGGTGGATCAGCGCAGGATGAATGGGGGGTTCAGTACAGGATGAATGGCGGGGGGGGTCAGTACAGTGTGGATCGGACGGTCTGTGCAGGATGAATGGGGGATCACTACTGGATAAATGAGGGGATCAGTACAGGATGAATGGTGGGGATCAGTACAGGATGAATGGTTGGGATTTGTAAAAGATGAATGCGGGATCAGTATAGGATGAATGGGAGATCAGTATAGAATGAATGGGGAATTGGTACAGGATGAATGAATGGGGAATTGGTACAGGATGAATGAGGGGATCGGTACAGGATGAATGGGGAGGATCAGTAAAAGATGAATGGTGAGCACTACAGGATGGATGGGGAGATCGGTGCAGAGTAAATGGAGGGTGGGTCAGTACAGGATGAATGGGGGGATCAGTGCATGATGAATGGAGGAGAAGTGCAGGATGGATGTGAAGGGGGTGAAGTACAGGATGAATTGGGGGACCAGTGTAGGATGAATGGGGAGTGGCAGGATAATCAATGCGAGGTGGATAGGGTGATCAGCGCAGGATGAATAGATGGGGAATGGGGAGGGGAGCACAGGGGATGTCAGTGATGACTGAATAGAGCCGGGAATAGGGATCAGTGCGGGATGGAGAGGAGGGGTCTCAGGATAAGGGGGGGGGTGGAGGGGGGCATACAAGAGAGAGAGAGAGAGAGAGAGGGGAGGTGGGGAGGAAGGAAGGTCAGCGCTCCTCGGACAACATGGCGGCTGCCTTGGCCATCCCTGTCCACCACCAAGTGCCGCCGCCAAAGGGGGAGGCGGTTGGGATCTCCTCGCCACCGCCTCCCCTCCTCCACCAGCCAACAGCAAGGTGCGTGGCCGAGCGGTGAAGCTCAAAGATCCTATAGCTATAGGATCTTTGGTGCAGCTGCTTCAGACGGTGGAAGGAGGTTCAAGGTGAAGGCGAAAAGATTTAATAGGAATCTGAGGGGTAACTTTTTCATACAAAGGGTGGGGGGTGTATGGAACAAACTGCCAGATGTGGTCGTTTAGGCTGGAACTCTCCCAACGTTTAAGAAACAGTTGGACAGGTACATGGATAGCATAGGTTTGGAAGGATATGGATCAAGCGCAGGTGGGTGGGACTAGTATAGCTGGGACATGTTGGCCGGGGTGGGCACGTTGGGCTGAAGGGTCTGTTTCCACACTGTATCACTTTAGGAAAATGTTGTTTTCCGTGCTGCCCTGCCCGTAGTTTGTGATCGGATTATCTCCCATTGCTAATTTGTGGGATCTTGCTGTGTACGACGGCGTCCCTTGGATTTCCCACACTGCAGCAGGAAATACACATCGCAGACTTCCACTTTGGCCAGGACGTCCCGAGATGGAATGACAGTCCCAACAAAGGTACAGGTGGCCACTTTCAGTACGAATGAAGGTTTGTCGTTCAGATAGAAGTGGCATAATCTATGTGTCATAAAACCAAAGAGTTCCACCCACAATCTGTCTGTCTGTGTCACGACAGAGCTATTTCTGTGCAGTGTCACGTATGAGGTTGGTCTTTAGAATGAATCTAGATCTGTTTACAGTGTAGTCTTGCTGCAATTTTTCCTTCTACTATCAATGTGTACATGCTACAGCACGGAAGCAGCCACTTCAACCCACGGAATCCATGCTGCATATTCTCACCAACTCTTCCCCCCCACCCCCCCCCCCCCCCCCCCCCCCCCCAGTTCTACTGCTCAATGTATGTCACTAAGTAACCTACCAAAGTACACATCTTTGGGATGTGGGAGGAAGCCGGAGTACCCGGAGGGTATCCATAAGGGGCAGGAGTAGAATTAGGCCATTTGGCCCATCGAGTCTATTCCCCCATTCAATCATGACTGATCTATCTCTCCCATT
This sequence comes from Amblyraja radiata, assembly GCF_010909765.2. Lineage (NCBI taxonomy): Eukaryota > Metazoa > Chordata > Chondrichthyes > Rajiformes > Rajidae > Amblyraja > Amblyraja radiata. The sequence continues at coordinate 59,286,959 of NC_045963.1, read as the reverse complement.
TAACCCCATTCTCCTGCCTTCTCTCCATAACCTCTGATACCTGTACTACAAAGAGTAGGGATTAACGAGTCCCTTTCAGAATGGCAGGCAGTGACGTGGGGTACCGCAAGGCTCGGTGCTGGGACCGCAGCTATTTACAATATACATCAATGATTTGGATGAAGGGATTCAAAGTAACATTAGCAAATTTGCAGATGACACAAAGCTGGGTGGCAGTGTGAACTGTGAGGAGGATGCTATGAGAATGCAGGGTGACTTGGACAGGTTGGGGGAGTGGGCAGATGCATGGCAGATGAAGTTAAATGCGGATAAATGTGAGGTTATCCACTTTGGTAGCAAAAACAGGAAGGCAGATTACTATCTAAATGGCGTCAAGTTGGGAAAAGGGGAAGTACAACGGGATCTGGGGGTCCTTGTACATCAGTCTATGAAAGTAAGCATGCAGGTACAGCAGGCAGTGAAGAAAGCGAATGGCATGTTGGCCTTTCTAATAAGAGGAATCGAATATAGGAGCAAAGAGGTCCTTCTGCAGATGTACAGAGCCCTGGTGAGATCACACCTGGAGTATTATGTGCAGTTTTGGTCCCCTAATTTGAGGAAGGACATTCTTGCTATTGAGGGAGTGCAGCATAGGTTTACAAGGTTAATTCCGGGGATGGCGGGACTGTCATATGACGAGAGAATAGAGCAGCTGGGCTTGTACACTCTGGAGTTTAGAAGGATAAGAGGGGATCTCATTGAAACATATAAGACTGTTAAGGGCTTGGGCACACTAGAGGCAGGAAACATGTTCCGATGTTGGGGGATTCCAGAGCCAGGGGCCACAGTTTAAGAATAAGGAGTAAGCCATTTAGAACGGAGACGAGGAAACACTTTTTCTCACAGAGAGTGATGAGTCTGTGGAATTCTCTGCCTCAGAGGGCAGTGGAGGCGGATTCTCTGGATGCTTTCAAGAGAGAGCTAGATAGGGTTCTTAAAGATAGCGGAGTCAGGGGATAAGGGGAGAAGGCAGGATCAGGGTACTGATTGGGGATGATCAGCCATGATCACATTGAATGGCTGGCTCGAAGGGCCAAATGGCCTACTACTGCACCTATTGTCTATTGTCTAATCAAAAATCTATCAATCTCAGACTTAAAAATATCCGCTGACTTGGCCTCTACAGCCTACTGAAGCTGGGTCTCTGGGTCTGCGAGGCAGCAGTTCTACCCGCTGCACCACTGTGTTTTTTCATGTAAAAACCTGGAACCTACAATCCCTAATGGGATTCATTTGATCCACAGCACGTTGAAGAGTTTCTGAGATGGATGAGAGGATACCTTGTTCACACAGTACTGTGCATGCTGCAGGTTTCTGGCAAATTGGGTTTTCTTGCCTTGAATGGCGAAGGGTCATGACCTCAAGCCCGATGATGAAATTGGGCAGTTGCACAGGCTAGTGTGTTGGAGTGTGGGAGGGGTGTTGAGATGGGACGGGGCAGGGCAAGGGTCAAGTTATATCAGAACTTGCCATCTGAAGTTGTACAATTCCATTTCTGCTAATGGTGAAGGCACAGGCATTTTGTAAAAAGAGAGTAATGTGGCAAGGTATGAACCGAGAGCAGGAATGAGCCTGAGAGCCACATGAATCTGTTCGCCAGTAAATAAGGCTGACCCAATCATGGGTCGTCTATGGGCGGCACGGTGGCGCAGTGGTAGAGTTTCTGCCTTACAGTGCCAGAGTCCCGGGTTCGACCCTGACTACGGGTGCTTGTCTGTATGGAGTTTGTACATTCTCCTCGTGATCTGCGTGGGTTTTCTCTGGGATCTCCGGTTTCCCCGCACACTCCAAAGACGTACAGGTTTGTAGGTTAATTGGCTTGTTATAATTGTAAATTGTAAATTGTCCCTAATGTTTGTAGGATGGTGTTAGTGTGCGGGGATCGCTGGTCGGTGTGGATTCGGTGGGCCGCACTGTACCTCTGAATTAAACTAATCACTTTCCTGTTTTTTGTTTTGACAATGATCAGCCTCCACTGTATTGGAATCCAACTTTTCGAAAATAAATTATTCCTCCTCATCTTCAAGCCAACCACGTATTTTCACTGAAAGTTGCTGAGTTTGAGCTCGCCCTATGAGGGGAAACCATACTAACAGCATATCCTCCGTCAAGCCTTCTTGTGCTTCAGTTAGATCACTAATTATTTTAAATTCCAATGTGCACAGTCCCAATTTTCTTAATATTTCCTCATTCCTGGTGCCCAATTGGAATTTAAGAATTTTCCAATATCTCATTGCACGTAGCAAACAGGGGCTTGGCCCAAATAACAATGGGTGGAATCATTAGTCATGACAGCTTAAGAATGGGTGGCACATTGACACATTGGTAGAACTGTTGCCTCACAGCTCCAGCTACCCAGGTTCAATCCTGACCCCCGGCGCTGGCTGTGTGGAGTTTGCCCACTCTCCCTTTGACCACGTGAGTTACCTCCAGGTGCTCCGGTTCCCTCCCACATCAGACATCTAGATTGGTGTGTTCATAGAGTCATAAAATCACACAGCAGGCCCTTCAGCTCAACATGTCTACACCGACCAACATGTCCCATCTACACTAGTCCCATCTTCCGGCATTTGGCCCATATCCGTTCAAACCTATCCTATCCCTGTACCCGTCTGTTTGTTTATTAAACGTTGCGATAGGCCCTGCCTCAACTACCTCCTCTGGCATCTCGTTCCATACACCCACCACACTTTGCGTGAAAAAGTTACCTCTCAGATTCCTAACAAATCTTTCCCCTTTAAACCTATGTCTCTGGTGCTTGATTCCCCTACTGTGGGCAAGAGACTCTCTGCTTCCACCCAATCTATTCCTTTCATGAATTTATATACCTCTATAAGCCTTCCTCATGCTCCTGCACTGCAAGGAATGGAGTCCTGCTCAACCTCTCCCTATAGCTCAGACCCTCGAGTTCTGACAACATACTCGTAAATCTTCTCTGTACCCTTTCCAACTTGACAATATCCCAGCGGCATGAACATTGACTTCTCCAATTTCCGGTAGCCCTTGCTGTCTCCTCCCCTTCTCAGCCCTCTGGCTCCTCCTCTTCCTTTCTTCTACCCGCCCCCCCACATCAGTCTGAAGAAGGGTTTCGGCCCGAAAGGTTACCTATTTCCTTCGCTCCATAGATGCTGCCGCACCCGCTGAATTTCTCCAGCACTTTTGTCTACCTTTGACAATATCTTTCTTGTAACATGGTGCCCAGAACTGAACACAATGCTCTAAATGTGACCTCACTAATGTCTTGTATAACTGCAACTTGCAAAATGGAGGGAGGGGGGAAGGAGGAGGAGATAGAACAAAGGAGGACCTGGCGTGGAATACTTTATAACTTTGTTGGTGCGCTTTATGTGACGACTTTTTGCATACTTTTGGTATGCGAAACAAAGAACTTCACTGTGACTTAGTATTAATTATTTAATTCATTCATTCATTCAACATGACCTCCCAGCTTCTATACTCAATTAATTGCCCCTCATGAACAGGTGAGTAGTAAAATTGTGAGATCTTTAACATAGAAGCTAGAACAGTACAGCACAGGAACAGGTCATGTATATACAGCCAGCTGATGACTCAATAAATAACGTGTTTATTAAGTCATCAGCTCTGCCCAGTAAGGGTGTGGAATGAGTTCACTAGTCTTCAATCAATTTCACTTCCCTGTCCTGAGGGAGAGAATGAATGGCCTTTTATGTCAGACTTTTTCAGAGTTTGAGGAACCCCTGGTGTACTTGCAGCCAGTGAGTTGTTTTCTGAGTCATAAGTCATACAGCACAGGAACAGGACTTTCAGCCCATGCCGATCAAGATGGCTGTCGGAAGGGAGAGTGCACGCCGGCGCGGTTTGGCTGCCGCTGCTCTCTCTTCACATTGTGTTTTTGATTTCAAGATTCAAGATTCAAAAAGTTTATTGCCATGTCAACAAGTTGATAGGAATGTGTCTTGGTTCGCTCTCAGACAGATACAATACAGTACAATACAACCACCACATACACCACAATAAATAATACAGACAATACCGTACGAAGGACAATATATACAGGAAGGACAATACCCAGCAGCGTCATGTTAAGCGTAAGTGCAAGTGCAAAAGAAAGTGCAAAGTGATTAGTGCAAATTCAAATATCTGATGGCTTGGAGGTAGGTGCTGTCTCTGAAGCGAGATGTTTTACTTTTAATGCTTCTATATCTCCTTCCTGATGGGAGGAGATTAAAGAGGTAATGTGCCGGGTGAAAGTGGTCTGCTATGATTTTTTTGGCCTTTCTGGTGAGTCTTGTTGAGTAAAGTGATGTCACTGAGGGAAGTCTGCTGCAACCGATGATCTTAGAAGCTCGGCGCACTATTCTCTCCAGCCGAATCTTATCCTGCGAGGTTGTGTGACCATACCAGACAAGCATGGAGAATGTGAGTATGCTTTCTATGGTAGACCTATAGAAGTGGGTCATGGCTAGTCGACTGACCCTGAATTTTTTGAGCTGCCGCAGGAAGTAGAGTCGCTGGTGGCACTTACTGATTATGAGACTGGTGTTGAGCTCCCATGATAGGGATTGATGTATGGTGGTCCCAAGGAACTTAAAGGAGGTGACCCTCTCAACCACCTCTCCATTGATGAAGAGAGGGTGGAGGGGGGTGGCCTTCTTTCTGAAATCAACAACCAGCTCCTTAGTTTTTGAGATGTTAAGTATGAGGTTGTTGTTCTCACACCAACTTACTAGCTCCTCTACTTCACTACGGTAAACGGTTTCGATGTTATTGGTAATAAGACCTGCCACAGATGTGTCATCTGCAAACTTAAATAACAAGACAGAGTCAGAGTGTGAACAGCAAAAATGTGTGTATACAGAGTACAGAAGAGGTGATAAAACGCAACCCTGAGGGGCGCCGATGTCCAGGAACCTAGCCAGTGAGACATGGTTACCAATTTTTACCACCTGTTTTCTGTCACATAGAAAACTATAGATCCATTTACATAGAGATGAGTTGACCCCCAGTTCCTGTAAAGTGTGTATCAACTTTACAGGAACGATGGTATTAAAGGCGGAGCTAAAATCCACTAAAAGAATACGAGCATATGTGGATCTGGATTCCAGGTGTTGGAGGATGGAGTGCACACAGAGGGACACTGCATCATCTACACTTCTGTTGGCTCTGTAGGTTTTTGTCTTTGGATCGAATTCTGTCTTTAATTTGTGTATTGGTGATGCCTTTATTATTTATTTTATTCTGATTATATGTTTTTTTACTCTTGTTAATTTCTGTAAGGTGGCCTTGAGACTTTTGAAAGGCGCCCACAAATAATTTTTTTAATTATTATTATTATTATTATTATTATTATCTGTGTATTTTTACAATACTGCACACAAAAATGTGACAAAGGGGATCAAATTTCAAATTCCTTCAAAAAAGTTGACAAGCAATTTATTGGGTTCATGACTAATATAGTATCAACAAAAAAATATGAAAAGATAGCACATTGATGGCAAGTTTCTGAAAATGGCATACACAAATACATTTTGTGTAACGGTTGTCGCATGGTGTTCACCAGCGACTTGGTTGGCACAGTAAGTGCATGTATTTCTTATTCCTTTTTATGTTTACGAATACCACATGGAACAATAAAATTGCAAACACCATTTCCACTTCATTCACCTGATCATGTAGTAGAATATTGTATCCATCTGAGTGGACACCGCAATGCGTGTTACACATCATACACACAAACGTACGTTGCGGTGGACACTAAAAGGTTTGGTGTCCCAGAAAACTAACGTTACATTATTAGCGAAAACCAAACATTTTCACTAATGTGATCTAAACGGAACATTACCTTATGGATTTGAGCTACCGATGGCCGATGATTCGTCAGAACGTTTGATTTGGGCTGATTTTTTTTAGTAAGTAAAATGTTTCCGTAACGGTTGCTGCGGAGCTTCCCGAAGTTGACATGAAGGAATGAAGTTAGCGACTTGGTCCGTACAAAAGGTAAATAAGAGACAGTGCATTGCCAAATTGAAGATTGGATCAGTTTCTTAGTTTTGATGACCAATTTATGTCCAAAAAATATTTGTAATTGATTTTAAAAAGTCGGAAAATATATCATAAACGGTCGTTGTGCTTTTGACACCACGATGTTTTTGATATATTAAATTGGAAAATAAGAAAAAATAATTAACTCGCTCAAAAATCACTACAACCATAGGATACCTCATTGTGTTTTTGGAAAGCATTAGAGGTTTGGAGTCTCCGTGATTTAACTTACGGAGGTACCGACCCGATAACGGCCATTGTGACAATGGACACCAAGCACAACGACCGTTACAGGATCTTTACTGTACAGTATTATCTTTATGTTACTGTATTTTTCTCTTGGTATTGATGAAGATATTTCCCGAGATCATTATCAAAACGTATATGCATGAGGGACCATATGAAGTATATTTATGAATTAAATATTCATGACTAAATGTGGCAGCGTTTTTAATGTCACATTTTTGGTGTCCAAATTGGTGGTAAAACAATGAAGATTTGTCTGTCATGAAAAAAGTTTTTGACTTTCGGTCTTGGAAATTGCCTAACTTATATCTGTTATTTATAATGTTTTACGTGATGGGTAGATTTTTGGTAAGAACAGTGTATTGGTGTAAAAAACTGAATAATAATCATGTTCCTCAAAATCTCTCCAGTATTGTAAAAATACACTTCTATACTAATCCCATTTATCAGCATTCACTGTGTAGCTCTCAATTACTCATTGATTTAAGTCTGCATCAAGGAATTGAGGGAAATGAGTGGTGATGTGTCAGACCATATCTGAATTATAAAAGGGGAGGTGCGAACAGTCTTAAAGAATATTAAGGGGGATAAATCCCCAGGGTCTGACCAAGCAAATCCTTGGGCATTGAGGGAAGTTCGGGAAGAAATTTGCTGGAGTTCTGTCAGAGGTATTTGCGTCATCTGGGCAGCATGGTGGTGCAGCAGTAGAGTTGCTGCCGTACAAGGCTTGCAGTACCGGAGATCTGGGTTCGATCCCGACTACGGGTGACCGTATAGGTTTTCTCCGAGATCTTCGTTTTCCTCCCCCATTCCAAAGATGTACAGGTATGTAGGTAAATTGGTTTGGTGTATCTGTAAATTGGTCCTAGTGTGTGTAGGATAGTGTTAATATGCAGGGTTTGCTGGTCGGCGCGGACTTGACGGTTTTCATGCTGTATCTCTAAACTAAACTAAAACTAAATCTTTAGCCATACAAAAGGTACCGGAAGTCTGGAATGTGTCAAATGTTCTACCTTTTATAAGTGGGGCTGCAAGGACAAGCCAGGGAACATCAGATTGGTGAGCCTGACGAGTCTGTGATTGCTAAATTACCGGAGTGGATTCTGAGGGACAGGATCTACCAGCATGTGGACAACAAGGGCTGACAAAGGTTGGTCAACATGGGAAAGCATACCTCTCAAATTTGGAAGAATTCACCAAGAGGAGCAATGAGGACAGGACATAGACACAAAATGCTGGAGTAACTCAGTGGGTCAGGCAGCATCTCCGGAGAAAAGGAATAGGTGATGTTTCGGGTCTAGACCCTTCATCAGGCGGGTGATGAAGGGTATCGACCCGAAACATCACCTATTCCTTTTCTCCGGAGATGCTGCCTGATCCACTGAGTTACTCCAGCATTTTGTGTGTATCTTTGGTGTAAACTCGCATCTGCAGTTCCTTTTTACACATTGACAATGGACATTGTCTACATGGAGTTCATCAAGGTCTTTCTCATGGTCCAGGATAGTAGGTTAGTGGGAGAGATCACATGGAATCCAGGGTGAACAAGGTAACCGGATTCAAAATTATTTGGCGGTAGGAGTCAGATGGTGGGCATGGACGGTTGTTTTTCAAATTGGAGGACATTGACCAGTGGTGTGTCACAGTCATCTGTGTTGGGTCCACCGTTGTTTGTTATTAGTGTTAACAATTTGGATGACAAAGCAGTTAATGTAGCTAGTAAATTTGCAGATGAGGCTCTATAAGGCACTGGTCAGACTGCATTTGGAGTTTTGTGAGCAATTTGCACAACATACCTGAGGAAGGATGTGCTGGCTCCGGAGAGGATCTAGAGGAGGTTTACAAGAATGATCCCAGGAATTAGTGGAATGATCCTAGGAATGAATGGGTTAACATATGATGAGCGTTTGACTGCATTGGGCCCATACTCGCTGGAGTTTAGAAGAATGAGGGGGGACCTCATTGAAACTTATCGAATAGTGAAAGGCTTGGATAGAGTGGATGTGGAGAGGATGTTTCCACTAGTGGGAGAGTCTCGGACTAGAGGTCATAGCCTCAGAATTAAAGGACATTTCTTTAAGAAAGAAATGAGGAGGAATTTCTGTAGTCAGAGGGTGGTGAATCTGTAGAATTATTTGCCACAGTAGGATTTAGAGGCCATCAATGGAAATTATTAAGGCAAAGATAGATAGATTATCGATTAGTATAGGTGTCAAGGGTTATGGGGAGAAGGCAGGAGAATGGGGTTACGAGGGAGAGATAGATTAGCCATGATTGAATAGCGGAGTAGACTTGATGGGCCAAATGGCCTAATTCTGCTCCTATCACTTACATCCTTAAGACCTATGACACTGAAGTTGGTAGTATAGTGGACAGTGAAGAAGGCTATCTAAGTTTACAAATGGATCTGGTCACCTCGGGACAGGGGCCAAGGAATGGCAGATGGAATTTAACTCTGGCAAGTGAGAGGTGTGGCATTTTCATAAGTCAACCAGGTCAGGACTTACAATGTAAATGGTTGGGCCCTGCAGAGTGCTGTAGAGCAGTGAGGCCTGGGGATACGTGTACACTGTTCCCTGAAAGTGGTGACACAAGTCAACAAGGTGATAAAGGGGGCATTTGGTATGCTTATCTTCATTGGCAAGGATACTGAGTACATGAGCTGAGGTGTCATACTCCAGCTGTAGAAGACGTTGGTGAGATATTTTGAGTAATGTGTGCAATTCTGGTCAGCCTGTTATCGGAAAGATGCAGCTAAACTAGAAAGGATGCAGAAAAAGATGCACCAGGATGTTACCAAGTCTTGAGAGCTTGAGTTGTATGGATGACTGGATTTTCTTTTCCTTGGAACATTGGAGGCTGAGGCGTGATCTTATAAAGGTATAGAAAATCACGAGAGACATAGATGAGGTGAATGGTCACCGTCATCTTCTCAGGATAGTGCAGTCCAGAACTACAGGGACTATCCCACCAGACGAGGGCCCATCATCTGGGAACTCTTACCTCTGCATCATCTCTGCCTTCGGAGGGCATGCAGGGAAAACCAAAGCAGCTGTAATGTGTTGTTTTATTCAGGAACATGTGAGTGTTCCCCTCAATGCATTTCACAGGATGAATCATCTTTGATACAGATCACTCTGGTTACATAGGACTGGTAGAAATATGACAAATTGCTGTTTCCTCCTAACAGCGCATGCCCCTCTTTTATCCAGCCTCTTATATCATCGTCGGTGAAACCAGTTCAGACCAGGCAATTTGGTGTCCCCACTGATTCAGACATCAAGAGCAGGGCCAGCTGTACAAGCTGAGACACGTAGAACTTTGTGATCCTGCTCAGCCTCATTCTATGCAAGAATCTTTCCTTCAGTATCCTACATAGGGAATGTAACATGGCAGCAAACACACTGCATGCACGCATGGGTTTATACAGTCAGTGATGCACATTCAGACAGCACAGACGCATGCAGATACAATGCACAGACACCACCTAAGTGTTGCATCAAAACTATATTCTTTGTATATTATTGCGACCTGCAACCACCAGGTTGAAGTTGCAGTTGAAGAACTTATTTCAACACAAGTGTTATGGCTTTTTCCCAACTTTCTCTGACCTCGAGTTAATCCTGCCTGAAAAGAATTCATCTCGATTCGCACTAGTGGATTTTATTTAGTTGAAATGAAATGTTTTGTTGCTATTCCATAGCACCTACTCTTCAAAGGTAGATATAATATCAGTTCTTGCCACTGGAAGGCGTAATCCCACCCCAGGGCCCAAGCACTTGTGCGGGACGAAGGAAGCACTGCGAACTTTCAGGTGAGACCTTAAATCAAGGCACGATCTGACCTCTCAGATAAATGTGAAGGGTGGCAGGCACTTCCTTAAAGGAGCAAGGGACTTTTCCATGGAATTTCACACGGGATGCTTACAAGGGTTCTGCCACTCTATGTTCTCCAGAGATGCTGCCTGATCCACTGAGTTACTCTTGTGCTTTGTGTCCTATTTTGCAAACCAGCATCTGCAGTTCCTTGTTTCGACATTCTATCATCAATGCATGTCTGCTCTTCCTTTCCTCATCCGCAACTTTGCATTTGAGTACATGCTTACACTCGGAAAAGCAAGAAAGCGAGAGAGTTATGAGGCTTTGATACGTACTTCCATCAAATTTAAATCAGTTGTTAATTTACCATGATTAAGCAGCAGAGTGGCAGTTCCTTGAAAGCAACCCTTGCAAACTAGCAGCCAAAACTAGTGGCAGCCTTGGGATGCGGTCATGGGTTGACTAATGGTCACACTTGCTTATTAGGCATTACTTAATGCGTTACATACACAATGCCAATGCAAACCTGGGCTCGCAGGCTGATTACATTAAGTTGTGGCTCGAAGCACAAAACGGCAAATATCAAAAATACAATAATGAAGCATGAAAATGTTCTTGAGGATTAATTGCTTTCAGGAAGAAAGTCCTCAGTGTTTCAAGAATACACACATCGGCTCTTGCCATCTTCAACCTTTACTGGTGCAGACAGGTTTCACATTTAGCAGAGGCTCATTAAGCTCCTATAAAGCATTAAGGGAATATAATCTGTGGCTCCAGGTTATATTCAGCTTTACTCAGAAGATACTAAGGATACCTCTTCTGTTCGCTCTTGCTATGTTCTTTCTTAGTTTAGTTTAGCAACGGACAACCGACTATGAGTATCAAATGCAGATGTAGTAAGGTTTGCAAGAACAGCCGAGGCCTGAAGATTCACCAGACCCGGATGAAGTGTTTGGAGGGACAGGGAGTGTCACAACGCACAAGTATTTTACCTGGTGAGACACAGGAGGAGCCGGGCCCGGAATCACCCCATAGAGCCCGAAGCCTCCAAGTGGCGCAACTAGTCCCGCGGTACAGTTCTCCGGAGAAGGTTCGAGTCAGATGGCCTCAGGCCTGCAAGACGGCAGTCTGGCATCAGTTCGACGAGGACGTCGACAAGGTGCTCGAAGCAACTGCGAAGGGAGATGTGGACCGAAGGTTGAGGACGATGACGACAATCATCATCAGCCTAGCTGTGGAAAGGTTTGGAGAAGTGGAGAAGAGGCCGGCCAGAACACCTTTCACCATGAACCAACGAGCAACGAAGATCCACAAGATCCGGCAGGATCTGAAGTCCCTCAAGAAGCAGTATAAAGAGGCCAGGGAAGAGCAACATCCCCCCTTGGCAGAGCTGCAAACCATCCTGAGGAAGAAGCTGATGACCCTCCGTAGAGCTGAGTGGCACCGAAGATGCCGGAAGGAAAGAGCCAGGAAGCGAGCATCCTTCATAGCCAACCCCTTCAGCTTCACCAAACAACTACTCGGGCAGAAGCGCAGTAGGAGTTTGGTTGCTCTAAGGAGGAGATCAACCGGCACATCCAGACGACCTACAGTGACCCCGTCAGGCAGCAGGAGCTGGGCCAGTGCAACATCCTGATAAAACCACCTCCACCTAACAAGGAGTTTGATAGTAAAGAGCCACTCCTGAAAGAGGTCCAGGACGTTGTGAAGAGAGCAAGAGCTGGCTCAGCCCCTGGCCCGAGCAGAGTCCCCTACAGGGTCTACAAGAACTGCCCCTTGTTACTGAAACGGCTGTGGAAGATCCTGAAAGTCATCTGGAGGAGAGGAAAAGTGGCGCAGCAGTGGTGATTTGCTGAAGGAGCCTGGATCCCAAAGGAGGAAGATTCCAAGACGATCGATCAGTTCAGAATCATCTCCTTGCTAAGTGTTGAAGGCAAGATCTTCTTCAGCATAGTGGCGAGGCGGCTGACCAACTTCCTCTCCAGCAATGGTTACATCGACAGCTCAGTGCAAAAGGGAGGCTTATCTGGAGTGCCGGGGTGTCTAGAACACACGGGAGTGGTGACCCAGCTCATCAGAGAAGCCAGGGAGAACAAGGGTGACCTGACAGTGCTCTGGCTTGACCTGGCCAACGCCTACGGCTCCATCCCGCACAAGCTGATCCAGACAGTCATGGCCAAGCATCATGTGCCGGGCCAAGTGGCAGATCTCATCCTGAACTATTACAACCAGTTCAGCATGAGAGTCTCATCAGGGTCAGTAACATCAGAGTGGCACAGACTGGAGGTTGGGATCATCACAGGCTGTACCATCTCTGTGATCCTTTTTGCCTTGGCGATGAACATGATCGCCAAGTCTGCTGAGCCAGAGTGCTGGGGCCCTCGGACCAAGTCAGGAATACGCCAACCACCAATCAGAGCCTTCATGGACGACCTGACTGTCACCACTGAGTCAGTGTCAGGAAGCAGGTGGATCCTGCAGGGGTTGGAGAAACTGATTGGATGGGCAAGGATGAGGTTTAAGCCAGGAAAATCAAGGTCACTGCTGCTGAAGAAGGGCAAAGTCATGGACAGGTTCCGCTTCAGCATCGAAGGGTCACCAATCCCAACTGTCTCTGAAAAGCCAGTGAAGAGTCTTGGCAAGGTGTTTAACAGCAGCCTGAAGGATACAGCATCTGTCCAGGCAACCTGTCAAGAGCTGGAGAGCTGGTTGAGAGCAGTGGACCAGTCGGGGCTTCCCGGCAAGTTCAAGGCATGGATTTACCAGCATGGTATCCTGCCAAGGATACTCTGGCCACTGCTTGTCTACGAAGTCCCAATATCCATCGTAGAGAGATTGGAGAGGAAAGTCAGCAGCTTTCTCAGAAGGTGGCTGGGACTGCCCAGGAGCCTTAGCAGCATCGCCCTTTACGGAAATAACACCAAGCTCCAGCTGCCCCTGAAGTCCCTGGAGGAGGAGTTCAAGGTGACTCGGGCCAGAGAGGTGATGATGTACAGGGACTCCAGCGACCCCAAGGTGGCTCAAGCAGGGGTGGAGGTGAAAACTGGGAGGAAGTGGAGAGCCGGCGAAGCTGTGCTGCAAGCAGAGTCCCGGATACGCCACAGAGTCCTGGTGGGAGCAGTGACTCGGGGAAGAGCAGACCTGGGAATCTTCCCATCTCCCCAGTTTGACAAGGCCAAGGGGAAGGAGAGGCGCAGGCTGGTCCAGGAGGAAGTGAGGGCAGTGGTGGAGGAGGAGAGGTGTACCAGAGCAGTTGGATTGAGGCAGCAGGGAGCCTGGACAAGGTGGGAGCAGGCCATGGACCGAAAAGTCACATGGACTGAGCTCTGGCAGGCTGAACCACAGCGCATCAAGTTCCTGGTCCAGGCAGTGTATGATGTCCTGCCCAGCCCATCGAACCTCTTCATCTGGGGCAAAGCGGAATCTCCAGATTGCCCGCAATGCTCAGGCAAGGGGATGTTGGAACACATCCTGAGCTGTTGCCCAAAGTCTCTTGGGCAGGGCCGGTACACATGGCGTCACGACCAGGTTCTCAAACCCATTGCAGAAGCCATCAGCATGGGAATCAGCAGCTGCAGACTAGAACGCCCCACCACCCAGATGATCACCTTCGTGAAGGCCGGAGTGCAGCTGCCAAGAACCACAGCAGCCAGGAATCAGTCAGGAATCCTGGTGACTGCGCAGGACTGGCAGCTTTCCGTAGACCTGGTGAAACAGCTGAAGTTTCCACAGCACATTGCCACGACCACCCTGAGGCCAGATATCCTCCTGGTCTCAGAGGCGACCAAAAACATCGTCTTGTTGGAACTGACAGTGCCGTGGGAGGACCGTCTGGAGGAGGCCCACGAGAGGAAGATGGCCAAGTATGAAGAGCTGGTCATAGACTGCCGTAAGCAGGGCTGGAAGGCAAGGTGTATGCCCATCGAGGTTGGCTGCAGAGGTTTTGCAGGGCAATCGCTCTACAAAGCCTTGAATGCACTGGGCATCAACGGAGTGGCGAGGAGAAGGGCCATCAAGAACACCACAGAGGCAGCGGAGAAGGCATCAAGATGGCTCTGGATCAGGAGAGGAGGTCCATGGGGAGGAGCGAATGCCACCTGAACACAAGTCGTGGTCTGATCAACCACGGCTGGGTCACCTGGGTGAGGGTGTCTGATGTTGAAAGACCCGAAACACCCAATGACCCTAGGTTACATCACTGATGATGTGTTCAGGAGCATCTATCGATGTATTTGTATCAAGTTTAGAGATCCAGGCCCATCGAGTCTGCACCGACCAGCGATCCCCACACATAAACATGATCCTACACACACTCGGAACAATTTACACTTATATACAAGCCAATTAACCTGCAAACCCGTACGTCTTTGGAGTGTGGGAGGAAACGGAAGATCTCAGAGAAAACCCACGCAGTCACGGGGAGAACGTACAAACAAGACAGCGCCCGTAGCCAGGATTGAACCCGGGTCTCTGGTGCTGCAAACTCTGTAAGGCAGCAAATCTACCGCTGCACCACCATGCGGCCCTCTTGACTATGCTCTATTTTCCCCCATGGCTTTGAAGATGTGAACTGGGTTGAAATCTGTTCAGTTGCCTATCTGTGCTAGTATAGAATTTGCTTGACCACCTGCAGTTACTTTACGCTATAATCTCCAGATATAGGTCTGTTTGTTCTATTCTTCAAAGACCATAGTCACTGCCCGTCACCATCACATTACTCCTGCAGACCTCCATTCTTAGGAGTAATTACTGCTGTGCCTTGTCTCTGTCAGATTAATGACTATACCGCTACATTCGGCTCACCGTGGTTGACAATCTTTCTAAATAAGAGTTACTACATAGAGGTATTTTAACACAGGGATAATTACACCACGTCTCTGTTCTGCAGCATCTTCTCCGGTAGTTACAAAACTAAAGAACCTTATTACAGTTAGCTATAGAGTCAGAGTTATTGAGTTCAGAATGGGGCCCTTCAGCCCAATTCATCCATGCAATGCAAGTTGATTAACAAAGCTGATCCTAATTGCTTATCCCTGGTCCATAGCTCTCCAAATCTTTCCTGTCTGCCCACCCCCCTTCAACTCTCCCTTTCCCCCCCTGCCTTTCTCTCCCATTCCCCCCCCCCCCTTCATAAGGTGGTGAAGAATGCCAAACACATTCTTCACCACCCTGTCTACCTGTATCACAACCTATGTTCTATGTTCTACGAAGACTCTACAGAGTCCTATCGTTTACTGTGCAAGTCCTGTCCTGATTAATCTTACCAAAATGTAACGCTGCACATTTATCTGAATTGAATTCCATAGGCCATAACTCAGCCCTTTGGCCCAGTTGATCACGTTTCCAGCTGTAATCATAGATTACCTTTTTCACTGCCCACTATCCCACCAATGTTTTGTGTCCTCCGCAAACTTACTAACCATGTCGCTAACATTCACATCCATATTGATAATATAAATATCAAACAACAGTGTTCCCAGCACCAGTCCCTGTAGCACCACTCGTCACAGGCCTGCAGTCTGAAAAACAACCTTCTACCACCTCCCCCTATTTCCTACCTTCAAGCCAATTCTGTATTCAATTCAATCGTTCTCCCTGGATCCCATGCAATCTAACCTTCCAGACCAGCCTACTATGTCATACCTTGTCAAAGGCTTTGCTAATGTCCAGGTAGACAATGTCCAGTTTCTTCTCTAGCTTCCCAGAATGTCCTAGGATACACTTGATCAAGTCCTGGGGATTTAGCTAACTTAACGTGCTTTACCAGAAATATCAGAACATGTATGGGCTGCACAATGTATTCACCCTTAACTCACAAAGCTAAGTGTCCCCTCATGACTCGAGATCATACATTACACAAGCAAAAGATAATGAGTGTGTTTTCCTTGCTACTTGTGATGCTGAGGCCTGGAGAGCAGGTGCAGGAGAACCATCAGAGTTATAACCACGCAGAGAGATTGCATGGTTATATACAGGGTAACTGAGGGGGAAACTTGTGGGCTGTGGGTTAGGGAGAAGGGTTACAAAGTTAACAGGATTGAGCTTTCATAGAGTCCAAATAGGAGGAATGGGCCAAATCTGACGGCAGGAATCCCTCCAAAATACATCAGTCTGTGTGCCCCAGTGCCCACAATATGAGAAGGAGAATGCTTCTATAGATCTATAGCAGGCCATTGATTACAGTCAAGTTGCTATGCCTCTGGGATTGTCTCTGGTCTCCAGGGATTAAAGGTTAACTCCCAAGGCACTCAAACCTTGCGTGTCTACCTTATTTTCTTTGGCTGCTTACATAGAAACATAGAAAATAGGTGCAGGAGTAGGCCATTCGGCTCTTCGAGCCTGCACCGCCATTCAATATGATCATGGCTGATCATCCAACTCAGTATCCTGTACCTGCCTTTGCTCCATACCCCCTGATCCCTTTAGCCACAAGGGCCACATCTAACTCTTAAATATAGCCAATGAACTGGCCTCAACTACCTTCTGTGGCAGAGAATTCCAGAGATTCACCACTCTCTGTGTGAAAAATGTTTTTCTCATCTCAGTCCTAAAATATTTCCCCCTTATCCTTAAACTGTGACCCCTTGTTCTGGCTGATTAATTATAACGTGCATTGTAGTTTAATTTAGTTTAGAGATACAGCACAGAAACAGGCCCTTTGGCCCAATGAGTCCACGCCAACAAACGATCTCCGTAGACTTCCACTATCCTACACACTAGGGACAATTTACAAATTTTTATCAAGGTGAAATCAACCTACAAACCTACATGTCTCTTGGAGCGTGGGAGAAAACCGGACCAACCTGAGAAAACCCACGCGGTCACAGGGAGAACGTACAACTCCTCTTATTGCATGGTGACCAGAACTTCACACAATATTTCAAGTGTGCTCTCACCAATATCTGGTGCAGTTGTAGCATAACATTGCATTGTAGGTTAGGAAAGAGTTTAAGTTTCGAGTACTGGGAGATTTTAGCTCCGGAGTTAGATTGGAAAAGCCAGTGTTGAGTTCTCCTTGCAGCAAACTAGGTTGATGGGAGCTTTGAAGGAATGCACAAAATTGTGACTAGTTCAGACAAGGGCAATAGAGAGAAGCTTTTCCCATTAGTGGATGGGTCCAGGGCCTGGGGAGACAGGTTTAAGGTTTGGGATGTGAGGAAGAGAGGATGTGGGGAAGCATTTTCTTTATCGGCTGTAGAAAATTAGAAAAGTAGAAAGAACACGCAGAAAAATAACGGAAGGAAGTGGTCACCTGGCCCCTCTTACCTGCCCCACCATTCCATATGGCCATGGCTGCCTCTGTGGGCAGAGGAAGTGAAGGTAAGGTAGGAAGTGAGTTGACACTGAGTCATAATAGTGTTTTACAGCATGGAAACATGCCCTTTGGCCCAACTCGTCCATGCTGACCTGACCATGTTTTTTTTGAGTTAGACTATGTTCCTGCGTTTGGTCCATATCCCTTTTCTTTTTAATCTTCTATTCATGTACATGTCCAAATGTCTTTTGACATTTGTACCTGCCTCTATCACTTCCTCAGGTAGCTCATTCCACATACCTGGAACCTTAGCCCTCAGGTCTCATTCCTCTTTCACCATAAACCGATGTTCTCTAGTTTTAGACTCTCCTCCGCTGGGAAAAGACTGTGATGACCTATCTACTCAAGGCCTTTCCACTGTTTTATAAACATCTGTAAGGTCACCACCTGGCCTCCTTTGGTCTGGGGTAAACTGTCCAGCTATTCCAGTTTCTCCTTGTAACTCAAGCCCTCCAGTTCTAGTAACATCCTTGTGACCCTTTTCTGCACCCTCTCTAGCTTAATCACTCCCTCCTATTGTATGGCAAACAGAATTTCACACAATATTTCAAGTGTGCTCTCACCAACAACTGGTACAGTTGTAACATAACATTGCAACTCTTGTGTTCATTGCCCCATCTTATAAAGGCAAGTGCACCATATATATTCTTCACCACCTTGTCCACTGGTGTCACTGCTTTCAGGAACTACACTATGTACGCCTATCTCTCTCACTCTGTTCAATAACACTCTCTTAGACATTTGAGGGAAATATACATCAGGATCACTGGGACAGACTGAAACTGATTGTTCTGCTTTATAAAGCACTGACTTGGACCAGATGGGCTGAATGGCCTCTTTCTGTGTTTAAAAAAAAAAACATAACTGAACGATCCCATTAGATAACCAAGATTTTACATGGTTTCAGATTGGCAGGAATGTGCTTTCATCCATGTTAGATGTTCCACGTGGATAGTCAGGATGGATCTTTCTTGTAGTTCAGAGGTCACCTGATAAGGGAAGGGTGATTTTGGTCAGAGTCTCTTTAGCAGGTGATGGTGCAATAGAGGCGCAGCGGTAGAGTGCTGCCTCACAGTGCCAGAGACCCAGGTTCGATCCTGACTACGGGTGCTATCTTTACAGAGTTTGTACGTTCTCCCCGTGACCTGCGTGGGATTTCTCTAGGTGCTCTGGTTTCCTCCCACACTCCAAAGACATATAGGTCTGCAATCATTGTAAATTGTCCATAGTGTGCAGGATAGTGTTAGAGTGCAGGGATCACTGATTGGCACGGGGTTGGTGGTTCGAAGGGCCTGTTTCTGCGCTGTTTCGCTAAACTAAACTAAACTAAAATCTGGAACAAGGAGGTCAGAACGTTGTATTTGCATGTGGGTTGTTTGCTTCTTTGGGAAAACTAATGTTTATTGTCCATGGTAACCGTAGAATTATTGTGGCACAGAAGGAGGCCAGTCAACCCATTAATCTACGCTGGCTCTTTGCAGACCAGTGCAGGAACAATGAAAGAATGATGGTATATTCCAAGTTAGGATGTGAGTGACTTAGAATGGGGGAGTTGCAAAAGGAATTGAAACTCCTCATGAGAGTTGGAATTTGATTGATGAAGCAGGTGAAGATGGCTGGGTCGAAGTGACTCTCTTGGGGAACTCCCACAGAGAAGTTCTGGGAGCTAGGATGATTGACCTCCAATGACCCGAGGATTGATAGGACTGAGAAATAGATGGGGCTGCACAGTGGTTCAGTGGATAGCGACACTGCCTCACAGTGCCAGAGACCCAGGTTCAATTCTGACCATCAGTGCTGTCTGAGTAGAGTTTGCACATTTTCCCACAGAGTGGGTTTCAATAGACAATAGACAATAGGTGCAGGAGTAGGCCATTCGGCCCTTCAAGCCAGCACGGCCATTCAATGTGATCATGGCTAATCATCCCCAATCAGTACCCCGTTCCTGCCTTCTCCCCATATCCCCTGACTCCGCTATTTTTAAGAGCCCTATCTAGCTCTCTCTTGAAAGCATCCAGAGAACCTGCCTCCACCGCCCACTGAGGTTTCCTCTGGGTGCTCTGCTTTCCTCCCACATCCGTACGAATGTGCGGGTTAGTAGGTTAATTGGCTGCTGTAAATTGTTCCTAGACTGCAGGTGAGTGATAGAATCTATGGTGGTGGTAGTAGTTGGGTGGAAGAGAGGTGGTTGAAGGAATGTGGAGAAAATAAAATTATATCAATGTAAATATATTCTTAGATAGGCACAAAATGCTGGAGTAACTCAGTGGGACAGGCAGCATCTCTGGGTGAAAGGAATGGGTAATGTTTCAGGTTGAGACCCTTCTTCAGACTCACTAAGAAGGGTCTCAGCCCTAAAACATCATCCATTCCTTCTCCCCAGAGAAGCTGCCTGCCCCGCTGAGTTACTCCAGCATTTTGTGTCTATCTTCAGTGTTAACCAGCATCTGCAGTTCCTTCCTACACGTACATATATTATTTACAGACAGTACAGACTAAGCAGGCCGAAGGGCCTATTTCCGTGCTCTGTGACTATGACTATGTCATGGGATGAACCATCAAGCTGCACAACAAATTACAGAGAGGCGTTACTATATAATGGCACAGGAATAAACCTATTAAGGATAAAATAAAATGCTGTAAGCAATTGGCAGGTCAGAAAGCATCTGTGGGGAGGGAAATAGTTAAAGTACGGAGGTCGATGACCTCTCCTCGATAGTGGTACTTAGCTCTTGGCTGTACAAATCGGAGTTATTTATAGAAGTTTGAGGTAAGTGTTGTTTCACGTTCAGCATCGTGTCAGTTAGGTAGGAGGCACAGCAAACTCACTGAGCATGTGCAGGTTGACTGTGAGATGGATTCATGTGTGCTGTTAAAAAGCAAGGCGGATTTTATTTTTTTGATTTCCTGATTGAACTGATTTTTTGTGGAATAATACCTGAAAAAAATATAGAAAGGTGAGATTTTCTTTTAAATGAGGGTCTGTATAAAGCATGCCTAAACTATTCCTGTTAGAAAACCCTGTGTAAAATATGAATCCACATTTTAGTTTTTTTTAGCTTTGCTATTTTAGTTTGTCTGATTGGTTCTGGTGTAATCTGATTTACATATTCATGTTGCATGGTGCTGCTTGTTCAGCTTGAACAGCCAGGAGCGTGGACGGAGTGATCTTTATTTAAAATTTGCTATTGGATGTGGCATTATTTGCCCCAGGCCAAATCAGAGGATAGTTAAGTGTAAGCCACACTGTTCTTGGTTTGAGGTCAGTAAGAGCAGCTTTCTCCATGTCCAAAAATGGCAGTATTGAACTGATGAGGTTTTATTTATAATAATAGTAATAATAAGGTAGCTTTACTGGTTCCAACCTTTTAGTTCCAGATTTATTTAATTAACTCAATTTAATTCCATAGCTGCTGTGGTGGGATTTGAACTCTTGTCGCTGAATCAGTGGGGTCAACATGGGCTATTGGTCCAAAGACTTCACCACTGTGCTAACCAACCCCAGGTCCACAGGGCTTCAGGTCTCACCACAAGTACCGGGGAGTCAAGATGAGTTAATTTCCTGAGGTCAGCCTTCCTATCCCATCTATAGCTGGTTGATGAAAAGAGACCGCTGTCAGGGAGTACTAGTTTTGACCCATTGGGTGTGGGTCAAACAGCTAAGCTGTGCATCTGAGAGGGCTGTTTTCAACCCTTTCTACAGCAATGTGAAGGTTTCACATGTTGGCCCAAGACCAGTGCAGAAACATGTAGGAATAGGAGTAGGCCCTTGAAACATACCCTGCCATTCAATATGGCCGTGTCGGACCAGTACTGGCTCTAACTCCTCTTCTGTGACAGACTAAGTGCATTATGAACAACAGGTTCTTACCCTAAAGGACATGGGTGAACTAGAATTATAGAGAGATACAGCACGACAATGAGCTCTTCGGCCCATTAGTCAGTGCCAACCATTAAACACTAATTCCATTTTATTATTCTTCCGACCCTCTCATCAACTCTCATAAGATTTGACTAATCACTTGACAAATCTATAGTGGCCAATTAGCCTTCACACAGAGGGTGATGGGAATATACAACGAGCTGCCAGTTGAGGCAGGCACTATAACAACATTTAAAAGACACCTTGGGCAGCTTGGTGGCCTAGCGGTAGTTACTGCCTTATGGTGCTAGAGACCTGAGTTCAATCCTGACTACGGCGCTATCTGTACAGAGTTTGTATGTTCTCCCCTTGACCTGCATGGGTTTTCTCTGAGATCTTCGACTTCCTCTCACGCTTCAAAGAGTTGGTAGGTTACTCCCACGCTTCAGGTTGGTAGGTTAATTGGCTTGGTGTAAATGTAAAATTGCCCCAAGAGTGTGTAGGATAGTGTTAATGTGCAGGGATCGCTGGTCGGTGCCGATGTACAGAAACATAGAAACATAGAAAATAGGTGCAGGAGTAGGCCATTCGGCCCTTCGAGCCTGCACCGCCATTCAATATGATGATGGCTGATCATCCAACTCAGTATCCTGTACCTGCTTTCTCTCCATACCCCCTGATCCCTTTAGCCACAAGGGCCACATCTAACTCCCTCTTAAATATAGCCAATGAACTGGCCTCAACTACCTTCTGTGGCAGAGAATTCAAGAGATTCAACACTTTCTGTGTGAAAAATGTTTTCCTCATCTCAGTCCTAAAAGATTTCCCCCTTATCCTTAAACTGTGACCCCTTGTTCTGGACTTCCCCAACATCGGGAACAATCTTCCTGCATCTAGCCTAGATTTGGTGGGCCGAAGTGCCTGTTTCCACGCTGTATCTCGAAACTAAACTAAAGTAAAACACATTTGGACAGGTACATGGATATGGACGGGTTAGAGGAATTGGGCCAAATGCGGGCAGGTGGAACTAGTGTAGGTGGGGCATCTTGGTTAACATGGGCAAGTTGGGCCGAAGGGTCTGTTTCCATGCTGTATGACTATGACTACCAATCCACACACCTCTGGAGTGTGAGTGGAAATCGGGGGATTTGGGAGAAACAAATGTGGTTACAGGCAGAGCTTGCAAATTCCACATGGACAAAATGGGAAGTCAGGATTGAACCTGGGTCTCTGGCACTGTGAGGCAATGGTTTTTAGCTTTTTAGTTTTAGTTTTAGAGATACAGCGCGGAAACTGGCCCTTCGGCCAACTGAGTCCACCCCGACCAGCAATCCCTGCACACTAACACTATCCTACACCCACAAGGGACAATTTACACATACACCAAGCCAATTAACCTACATACCTGTACGTCGTTGATGTGTGGAAGGAAACCAAACATCTCGGAGAAAACCCAAGCGGTCAAGGGGAGAATGTATAAACTCCGTACAGACAGCATCCTTAGTCGGAATCAAACCCAGGTGCAAGCGCTCTAAGGCAGCAACTCAACCGCTGTACCACCGTGACGCCCATGTTGCTGTGCCATGAGTTGAAGCGTTTGGACCACTCAATAGTCTTAATTTATGCCAGCCATTTAATTCACAGATTTTGAGAAAGTGAATGAAATTCTTTGAATTCCCTTGTTGGGATTTGAACTCTTGTCACATATTATGCAAAATTTGAATTTTGTTTATATATTTTAATGTTAACATGGCATTGATAATCCAGGGTTTAACGCATAAGATTACAAAATTAAATTGCATGAATTTGGCTTGGCTTTCATTCAGTTTCAAGGATTAGGGAATGATTTGATCCTCTTGGGGTGAGGGGAAAGTTCTGAACATGCCGAGGCTTTATAAGGCGCTGGTCAGGCCACATTTGGAGTATTGTGAGCAGGTTTGGGCCCCATATCTGAGGAAGGCTGTGCTGGCATTGGAGAGGGTCCAAAGGAGGCTTATACGAATGATCCCAGGAATGATTGGGTCAAAATATGATGAGCATTTAACTGCGCTGGGCCTCTACTCATTGGAATAGAACAATGGGGGGAGAACCTCATTGAAATTTACCAAATAGTGAAAGGCCTGGACAGAGTGGATGTGGAGAGGATGTTTTCACTGGTGGGAGAGTCAAAGACCAGATGCCATAGCTTCAGAATAAAAGGATGTACCTTTAGAAAGGAGATGTGGAGGATTTTCTTTAGTCAGGGGGTGATGAATGTTGAATTCCTAGCCACAAATGGCTGTGCAGGCCATCATTGGGTTATTTTAAAGTGCAGGTTGACAGATTAGTAAGGGTATCAGGGTTAATGGGGTGAAGGCAGGAGAATGGGGTTGAGAGGGAACGATAGATCAGCCATGATCGAATGCACTTGATGGGCCGAATGGTCTATTCTGCTCCTGTAACCTATGAACCTATGAACATTTCTTCAATTTCCTTGTGAAATGGGAGAACGCCATTCAGCCCATGATGTCTATGGCAGCTCTCAGAGCAATCTTTCAATCCCTTTGTTCCACTAATCTCCTTGTGACCTATTTTCTCTCTCATGCCAATCAACACTCCCTTTAATAATCCCATCATTCACCTACCAACAAGGGATGGTTAACCCACTGACTCGCTTGTCTTTGGGATGTGGGAGGAAACCGGAGGTCATAAGGAGAGCATGCAAACTCCACACACACAGCACCAGATATCAGGAGTTTGCCAGAGCTGTGTGTAGGTTAATTGGCCACTGAAAATTTCCCCTTTGTGTGGGCTAATAGCAAAGGGAATCAAAGGAGAGTTGACAGGTTTATGTTAGAGAGAATTTTGAAGGGGCCAAGGGAATTGAGGAGAGGGGAATTAGGACAGATGAGAATGCACCCTTGGATCATATGATCTTCTATGCTGTTATAACCGTGAGAAGGTATAAGAAAGGAGAGAAGCGGAGAGCCAGACGGGATTGGGATCATGGAATTTCGAGCCTCAGTGACTGAAGACAGCGGAGCAATTAGATTGGGAGACACAGGCCTTTGAATTCACCTCGGACCAGCCAAATCACCACCCAATCCAACAATAATGGAGGTATTGATTAATCGCAGCAGTGAACTTATACCAATAGGCCGGCAGCAGTCCCAGACATGTGGCAATTAGTGTAGAGCTCAGAGAGTGTTAGGCGAGAAGTCCAGCTGCTCCTGTCAAGTGTTGCAACACTTAATGGATATCAGGTTCCAAATTACTCATCCAGCATATCCCAAACTATTGCTCATTGAAAGCAGTGAGTTGCTCATGTGTGGATGCTCTGTGCGACCAGGTTAAATACTAATTAATGCAAATCTCTTCACACGGCTCGCATAACATCAGGATGCAAAAGCCATGAGTTACTTCTTCAGCGCATGCACTGCCATACTGCAGCAGCCAATATGTGCACTCCAAGATCCCACAAATGGCAATCTGATAATGGCCAGACAAGATGTGTGAGTGATTTTGCCCAGGGCACCAAGGAGAAGTCCCCCCCATGAGGCAGCATATCCACCTTGGAGGACCTCGGTTTACTGACTCAATGCCTTGAACAGTACATCTGCGCGGCCCTGGATATTCATGGTCAAGGTTACAGGATGGCAGCACTTGTTGCACAGGGCACCTGGCACAGTTGCAGCCTCTGCCTACTGTCAGCCAACTGCATTCAAGTCAGAGGGCTAAAGAATCCTCACTTTCACTTTCACTTTCACTCCCACTTTCACTCTCACTTTCTCCCCTCCCCTCTCTCCCCTCTCTTTTATCTCTCCTCTCTCTCCTCTCTCTGTGTCACTTTCTCACTCTGTCACAATGTTCTCTTTACCTTCTTTGTTTTGGACTTTCCAGTTTTAATCTTCCCATCATTTTCTTTCCATTACTTTCTCGTTGTCACTCTGAAGTTCTCTTTTTCTCTTTCTCTCTGTCTTCCCCCTCACTTTTTCTTTTTCTCTCCCTCTCCCTCTCCCCCTCCCCCTCCCCCTCCCCCTCCCCCCTCAGTTATTTTTTACTCCTCTCTTTACATTCTCTCTCTCTCTTTTTCCATCTCTCTTGGTTTCTCTCTCTCGCTCTAGCTGTGGTTTGGCACTTACAGACCAACCAAATGTTACTCATTGACCTTAAAAACCTGCATGGATTTTAATGTAAAGAATTGTTCTTTCCATAGTGTGTGCCACTTCAAATGTCAGTTCTGGAAACTGTTAAGCAACATATGGAATAGATTTGCATTCAGCAAGTGCAACACTCACCACGTTCAACAGCCTTCAGGCATTCAGTAGGACTTTTTTTTTCCTCTCCTAGATTATTACAACTGTCGTTACCTTTGCTGACTGAGTTACCAATAACCCTTCGGAAGTTGTTTGCTTTGAAAGAAATTGAAGGTTGAAAACTGCCTTGTTTAATTCCCGAACAGGATTATAGGGAGGTTGCACGTAAGGTCATCAGGTCAAAGGTTGTGACACTCGGAGTTGCTCAATCATTCTGGAGTACAAGGCCTCCGGCATACACTAGTAACACACGAAACACGTACATTCTTATCAGTTAGAAACTGCCAAAATGGTCAATTTCTGCACTGTACAATATTGTGGGAATAGGAGTAACCGGGAGAGAAAACTAGCAAAATCACTGATGCTCACTGGCTTGCGAAAGAGCAGTGTGCCGGCGGATTGAGGGCAAGTCCCCTCTTGGTGAATCCCCCCCCCCCAATTAACCCGACCCCCGGACCCCTACCACCACACGGGGTGATTCACCCACCACCGAACCCAACCCAATCCCCACGACGTTTGCCGCTTGTACACCATAAGGCATTGCGTGGCAACAGTACGGGTCACGGTTCGTGACCTTGACTGTCGTGCAACCTCCCTATTGAAGCAGATTATCTGGTCCTTATCACATTCCTGCCTGTGAAAACTGTCTGTGCACATATTGTTTGCCGTATTTCCTGTGTTGTAATTGTAGCTACAACCAGTAGCAGCGCCTTGACATCTTGATTTGTGAAATGTGCTGTAGTGTTCCTTGCAAGTGAGAGACAGGTGGGATATTTCTAATCTTTGTTTACCTGCGTAAGAAATAATTAATCCAGAGTTCTGGTCGTGGAAGACTTGGTCTGAAGAAGAATTGTTTTGATGGGCTCACGAATGGCCCTCATTTCTCACCTGGAGTCCAGAATATAATCAGACTACAGAAACACTTGTGTCGGAAGGAACTGCAGATGCTGGTTTACACTATATTCTGCACCCTGGTATTTTACTCTCAGCGCTACCTATTGTACTTGTGTATAGAAGATAAGCACAACATGCTGGCGTAACTCAGCGGGTCAAGCAGCATCTCTGCAGAAAAGGAATATGTAACGTTTCGGGTCGAGATCCTTCTTCAGACTGAGAGTCAGGGGAGTGGGAAACTTAGGTTAGGCAGCATCTGTGGAAGGAAATAGTTGAATTAAATTGAATTGAATACTTTATTGTCACATGTGGCAAGTCAGTGAAATTCTTTGATTGCATACCCAAGGTATTTCAGGTCAAAGATCTTTTACCAATAACACTCTTTACTCAAGATAGATCTGACGAAAGATCTTCAACTCAAAATATTAACTTGTTTTCTCACCGCAGGCTTTTTTTGTGTTTCTTTCAGATTTTCAGCACCTGCAGGTTTTTGGTTTAGTTTAGCTTAGAGGCACAGCATGGAAATAGGCACTTTGGCTAACCGCGTCTATATGAACCAAGGTGGAGATTGATAGATTGTTGATTAGTACAGGTGTCAGGGGTTATGGGGAGAAGGCAGGAAAATTGGGTTGAGAGGTCAAGATAGATCAACCATGATTGAATGACGGAGTAGATGATGGGCAAAATGGCCTAATTCTGCTCCTTTAACTTTGAAATTATGAACATGCAAACTCCACAGAGACAGCACCAGAGGTGAGGATTGAATCTGTGTCGCAGGAGCTGTGTGGCAGCATCTCTACTCTCGAGGGCTCTATACACCCCAACATGAATCTATTGGCTCATAGAAGCACAGTGCGGATGGCCTGTTGCAAGGAAAACATCTATCAAACCATCCGTCTCCGCCAACATCTCAGCTAGATGTTCATTGCTACTGAACTGGGATGGAAAGAGAGAAGTGGCACTGTGGCGCAGCAGTAGAGTTGCAGCCTTACAGTGCTAGAGACCTGGGTTCGATCCAGACTACGGTTGCTGTCTGTATGGAGTTTGTACATTCTTCCCATGACTGCATTTGTTTTCTCCGAGATCTTCTGTTTCCTCCCATACGCCAAAGACGTACAGGTTTGTAGGTTAATTGGCTTGGTATAAATGTAAATTGTCCCTTGTGTGTGTAGGATAGTGTTAAAGTGCTGGAATCACTGGTCAGTGCGGACATGGTGGGCCGAAGGGCCTGTCTCCGTGCTGTACCTCTAAACTAAACTAAACTAAGTGGGAAGGACGAAGATCAGGAGAGCTTTCACACTCAGTCTTGGTGTGGTCGATGGGCACAGGAGTTGATGGGCATTGCGGAAATGCCCAGATTGTAGCTTGGCCTTCCTCTCAGCTTTCCTAGGCTGTACAAACCAGACCATAGCGATAAAGTGACCCAGAGGACAAGGGAAACCTCAGGGCTGGGTTCTGACACTGTTGCCAAATCTTGACCAGTTCTAAGAAATAGTGAGGTCTCCCTTCCTATTGTTCATCTCCCTTCGATTTAAGGTAGGATTGATTAGTTGGAATCCAATTCCATCAGCAACTCTGACTTTTACAGTGTTCTTAAAGTCAACGGGCAGCACTGTGGCGCAGCGGTAGAGTTGCTGCCTCACAGTATTAGAGACCCGGGTTCAATCTTGACTATGGGTGTTGCCTGTATGGAGTTGTACTTTCTCCCCGTGACCTAGAAACAGAAACATAGAAATTAGGTGCAGGAGTAGGCCATTCGGCCCTTCGAGCCTGCACCACCATTCAATATGATCATGGCTGATCATCCAACTCAGTATCCCGTACCTGCCTTCTCTCCATACCCTCTGATCCCCTTAGCCGCAAGGGCCACATCTAACTCCCTCTTAAATATAGCCAATGAACTGGCCTCGACTACCCTCTGTGGCAGGGAGTTCCAGAGATTCACCACTCTCTGTGTGAAAAAAGTTCTTCTCATCTCGGTTTTAAAGGATTTCCCCCTTATCCTTAAGCTGTGACCCCTTGTCCTGGACTTTCCCAACATCGGGAGCAATCTTCCTGCATCTAGCCTGTCCAACCCCTTAAGAATTTTGTAAGTTTCTATAAGATCCCCTCTCAATCTCCTAAATTCTAGAGAGTATAAACCAAGTCTATCCAGTCTTTCTTCATAAGACAGTCCTGACATCCCAGGAATCAGTCTGGTGAACCTTCTCTGCACTCCCTCTATGGCAATAATGTCCTTCCTCAGATTTGGAGACCAAAATTGTACGCATGTGACCTATGTGGGTTTTCTCTGAGATCTTCGGTTTCCTTCCACACTGCAAAGACGCACAGGTTTGTACATTAATTGGCTTGGTGTAAATGTAAAATTGCTCCTAGTGTGTGTAGGATAGTGTTAACGCCCGTCGAGGCGCTGCGTACGGCCTCAATGCGGCTGCGGGCCAACAGGCTGTTGCCGCGCGGAATTTTTGGACAGTGTCAGTTTTTCGGAGCCCTGCGCGATGTCGGGACCCGACCCGCACAACTCCATACGGCTCCGGCGATCGAAGTGGGACCGGCCCCGCGAGGCCGTACGGCTCAAGCGACCACGTTAGGTCGCGCTTGCCGCATGGAGTCGCATGCTGATGGGACAGGCCCTTAATAGTGCAAAACGAAATAGTGCAACCTATTCATAGTCCATTGTGGTTCTGTGCTAAGTAAGGTAGGTTTGCAGTTCTACAGGGTGGTTTAGGAGCCTGGTGGTTGGCAGGTGGGAGATTCTTCTTCAACATGGTGGTCACAGTTCTCTGGCTCCTGTACCTCCCTTCTGATGTAACAGCAAGTATGAGCATGGACAGGGTGGTGTTGATATTTGATGGTATTAACTGCTTTTTTTAAAAACAAAAATAACTATAATCAATTATTGCAATATACAATACAAAACAATTGCAAACAAACCCACACCGTAGTACAAAATCACCCAATTATCTAAACAAATATTCTTATATACTATTCCGATATAACGAAATACAGTATTATACAACTATATTAAACTCCTTGTCAATTCCACCCCCCGCGGTGCCCAATGGTCCCGGAAATCCCCCTGGGTGTCCGTGGACAGCGCGCATTAACTGTCTTTTTGAGGCATCACTCCCAGTTGATCCCTTTGATGGTGGGGAGGTCAATACCTGCAATGGGCCGGGCAATGTTCACCACCTTCTGCAGCCTGCTTCATTCTTGAGTGTCCAAGTTACCAAAACAGGCATGATGCAACTGGTCCATATGCTCTCTACCCTGTAGAAGTTTGATAGAGTATTCGGTAACACACCATTGTAAATGAGACCATTGTGGAGTTGAGCAGCGAGCTCTCTTTACATTTTCATTAAACTGTTCAGCATCTTAAAGTAAAGGGCATCTTTGATTCTTTCAATTTTCAGGTTCAAAGTGGTTATGCCACAGGATGAAATGCTGAGTGAAACAGTAACTAATAGGAACCTGAGGGGCAACTGTTTTACACAAAGGGTGGTGGGTGTCTGGAACGAGCTGTCAGAGGCAGTAGTTGAGGCAGCTACTTTAAAAAACATTTAGATAGGTACATGGGTAAGACACATTTGGAGGGATATGGGCCAAACCCAGGCAGGTGAGACAACTGTAGATGGGCCATGTTGGTCGGTATGGGCGTGTTGGACCGAAGGGCCTGTTTCCGAGCTGCATGATTCTGTTACTCTAGGGGTTTGGTGCCAGCATCACTAGATTAGTGGTCCAGAGCCTTGGGTTTCTAATTTCGTGGGAGCAAATTACAGCATGGGAAGTGTCAGGATTTGAATTCTGCTTTGAGTAAAAGTCAGGAGATGCAAATATGGCAATAGTTACATTTAACAGTGAAGTTGCTGGGCTCTTTTTCTCACTTGCTATCTCTACCTTTTGTACTCTCGGGCTTTCTTTCAAATCCTCTCACTCTTTCTCACACTCTGTTGATGTCGCTTTTCCTCTTGTTCTCTTGCTTGCTCTCTTGCTCACCACCTTTCTTTCACCCGCATTAACACATTCACATAACCTCACACCCGTGCTCTCACTATTTCCTTGCTTTCGTACCCACGTGCTCTCTCATTCACTCACCCCGTCACCCTTGAATTCTCCCATGCTCTTATTTCTTACGCTTTCCCTTGTTTTCTTTCTCTTCTCACTTTTCCTCTTTCCTCTCCCTCGACCTATTTCAAGTATTAATTCAATTACTGGTCCACCCCCGATTTTCCAGCAATTGGTGGTCCAGTACCTCCTTTAATCCGGACAAAATGACAAGAGCGCACATGAAATCCCCCACGGAAGTCCCCCCGAAAATGTGGGGCCGAGGCGGGATCTCTACCTCATCGGTCGATCTCTACCTCATCGGGACTTCTGCTGATCGGGTTTTCCCACTGCGGCTGGGGTTCTGGAACTCCAGCCCATTCCCAGAGCTGACTTCTGATGCTGACTTTGCGGGGTGGTATCTGGCCCCAGCGGGCAAAGCGGACCGTTCAGATACTGTTGGATTCCTCTTGGAGGCCATCAACTCGGTTGGTCTGGCAACACGGATAATCCAGAAAGGCTCTTGAATCAAAGATGCAACAAAATCGCTGGTGGCCCTGCACAATGCAGTTCAAAGTAATTCTACTGAATGTTCCTCAAAAGTACACCCATCTTGTTTGCCAATTACACAGTGGAAATTGACAAGATTTGCAATAGAAGACAAATCTGTTCCTGACTCAGTGATGTTATTCAAGGAATTTCCTATATTCCTGTTCCTGGCATTCCCTAAAGGAAGAAGACTTGCATCTATATAGAATTTATTAGAACTTCCAGATATCCTAAAATGATTTCTCACCCAACAACCACCACCTCTTTGAGTTTAGGGCTATTTTCTATGTAAAAGCACACAAACTAGAAGCAGGATTAGGCTACGGATTAGACTCCCTCACGTTAGTTCTGCTGATCTGATTTTTAATGTCAACACTGCCTTTCTATTGACTCACCTACCCTTGGTAACATGTTACCAGTTTGCTTATCAAACATTTATCCATCAAACTATTCAAAGACTGCTTCTGCCGTGCCTCAATAAGGAGGGATCCACAGATTTGTAGCACTCAGAGTGTACCTCCATTCTGTCTTAAATGGGCACCCCCTTTTTTTTTACTAGGGATATGACCCCTAGTTCGAGATTCTCCCACGTGAAGAAATTTCCTCAACATCCACCCCCCCCCCCCAGGACATTTTAGGATCTTCATTCTCTCGTTCCTCTTCCTGTAATCCTTCCCCCACTCACTCTATTGGTCTCTCACTCCCTTCCTTGTTTGTCTTCCCTCCCGCTAACCTACTCTTTCCTGCAACCTATCTTTAGAGCTCTCCCTCTTCATCGCGTCCACCCTTCAAAGAGAGTTTTGTGTTTCGATCAGGTTCACGTCTTTAACTCTATATTAATTGATGGGATGTAGGCTGAGCCAGTACTTAATGGCCCATCCCTAATATCCCTTGAGAAGGTGCTGGTGAGCTGTGCCTTGAACCTCTGCAGTCATTGAGTTGTGAGTATACCCGCCATGCAATTAAATACGTTAGTTCAAGGACCATAACTAAGTAATAGTAAAGGAATGGCAAGTCAGGGTGGAGTGTGGCTTAGAGGGCAACCGAAGAAATGGTGCTCCCATGCTTTTTCTGTCCCTGTCCTTATACCCGGATGAGGCTGCAGCTAATCGTCATAAAACCCACCCATTCCAGTTAATAATCTCGTAAACCTTCTCTGAATTTTCTTCCAAAACATTTACTTCCTTCCTTAAATCATGAAGCCAATGCTACACATGATATTACAGATGTGGTCTCACCAATGGCTTGTACACACTGAAGCATAACCTCCCACTGGTTGCAATAAATCCCACACTGACTTGCGATGTTAATAGCAAACAACCCACATTTCTATGACCTTACAAGGCCAAATAGCAGTATGGAGTCAAATGAATTGGACTGCACAGTGGAGCAGCAGTAGAGTTGCTGCCTTCGAGTACCAGAGACCCAGGTTCGATCCTTACTGCGGGTTGTGTTTGTATGGAGTTTGTACGTTCTCCTGTGACCACGTGGGTTTTCTTTGGGTGCTCTGGTTTCCTCCTACACGCTAAAGACATGTAGGATTGTAGGTTAATTGGCTTCAGTAAAAAATGTAAAATTGTTTCTAGTGTGTAGGATAGTATTAGGGTACGGGGTCATTGGTGGTCAGCATGGAATTGGTGGCCCAAATGCTGTTGGTTAACTCTACACACAGCTTCAGAGACCCAGTGCCCATCATGACCTCCAGTGCTGTCTTCCTGTGACCTCGCGGGTTTCCCCGGGTGCTCCGATTTCTTCCCACATCCCAAAGATATGTGGGAGTTGTAAAGTTTGACAGCCACAGGGAAGAAAGATCTGTATTTTGGTGGAACCAGTCTGTTGCTGAAGAAACTCCTCAGGTTGACCAGGTGTGACATGGAGGGGATGAGCTGCATTGTCCAGGATGCTCCGCAGTTTCAGGAACATCCTCCTCTCCAAAACCACCTCCCCTGAAACCAACTCCGCCCCCAGGACGGAGCCTGTTGCAGGGAAGTAAGTGAGGAAATGGAGCTGCCAGGAGTGCTCTGATGGGCAGAAAGGCCTCCTTCTATGCTGTAAGAAAATGTAATAGGAATTTGGAGTCACATCTAAGCCAGAGCAGGTAAGGATGATAGATTCCTTTCTCTGAAGAGTGTTGGCGAGTCAAATGTTATCCAAGCGAAAACAAATAAAACTGCAGATGCTGGAATATGAAACGAAAACAGAAATGTTGGCCGAGCTTAGCCAGTCAAGCGTCATCTGTGGAGGGAGAAACCTGTTTCAAATGTGACTGCCTTGCAGCCGCTGAAAGACATTTTGTTCTGTATCATTGGTGTAACATGTACAGGAAGCGATATGGTATCAGTGATAGGCACCAGCTAGGATAACAGGGGAAGCCTTGTAGATAATGCATGATGCTATTGTCATTCACCTAGGTTTCAATTCAACATTTCAGCTGAAAGATGACACTGCAGTACGCTCTCCGAGCCACAGTGCACGTCAGCCTCGCTCACATGCTCGATGGTGACAAGTGGGATTTGAACCCACAAGCTTCTGACTCAGAGGCAGCAGTGCTACCCACTAGGCCAAGGCCTGAGTGCTCATCTGACCTCCTGGGCACTCATTGTGCTGAGATCAAAACTTACCACATTGTCTCTTACTCATTCTGTCCCAAGACTGTGGTTCTCCTGATCTGATTCATTGCCTTTTATGGTCTTTTCAACCCCTCGTTCAGTATCACCAATCCGAAACCTATTACCTGTCACAAGAGGAAATAAAGAGCTGTTACTTAAAACTTGCTGATTATGGGTCGAATTTGGAAAAGAGGAATCTATGGAAAAAATTTATATGCATTTCACTGACGGTGTTATGACAATAGTGGCAGAGTGGTTAAATTATCAGACTCGTAATTCCAGAAGCATATTAGTGGTCTCATGTTCAAATTGCATTTGAGGAACTTAAATTTGAATAATGTGAACGAGAGTGAATGGGAACATTAAAGTTTAGTTTCTGTTTATTAGTTTATTTGTCACGTGTACAGAGATACAGCGAAAATACGTTTGTTGTGTGCTGACCAGTCAACGGAAAGACGATACATGATTACGATACATGTTAAAGGGAATAACGCAATTAACATTTACGGCAAGATAGAGGTGACTGTTAATATCACTTACCCCAAGTTGAAAAATCAAATAAATACTTTAAATCTTGGTTATGTGGTAAATATTGTCCAGGGTATAGGGGGCAAAAGGCTGGTTGAAATGGTGACATAGGGGGTGGCACAGTGGTGCACAGTTGTAGAGTTGCAGCATTACAACGATAGAGACCAGGATTCGATCCTGACTACGGGTGCTGTCTGTGCGGAGTTTGTACGTTCTCCCCATGACCCCATGGGTTTTCCCCGGGTGCTTCGAATTCCTCCCACATTCCAAAGACGTACAAGTTGTAGGTTAATTGGCATCGGTAAAAATTGTAAATTGTCCCTAGTGTGTAGGATAGTGTTAGTGTATGGGGATCGCTAGTCGGCGTGGATTTGGTGGGCCGAAGGGTCTGTTTCCGTGCAGTACCTTGAAACTAAACTACATTTTATCTTTCATACCTGCCGGCAATGGGTAACCCCAATGGTTACATGCCTTGTGAAAAACCTGGCTCTTCTGACAACATAGCACTCCATTAGCATTGGCCCTGGCAGCATCTGTGTCGATTCAACGGGGAATAATTAACCACAGGAGCATGGTGTTTACTGAACTCATGTTGCCTATGAGTGGTTTCCCGAACAGTAAACCACTCTCATGAGAGGGCAGAGAATTCCTCTTGTGGTTGACTGGGTCAGTATTATTGTAACAGTATCATAATGCTACCATCCCCCAGAAAATCTAATCTCATCATTAAGCCTCAACCCCTTCCTTGCGGGAATTAGTTCCACATTCCAACCACTCTCTCACTCAAGAGGTATCTACTGAGAATCGATTTGTGCTGTGGAGGTGTGTGGTTAGATAGGTCCATCCAAGTTTACTTTAGGGTTTGGCTTTACGTGGTGAATATCATAGTAGAATTATGCACTTTAAGAGAATTAGCAAGCAAATTTTCAATGAAAAACATTTCATTTTTAAATTCCAAGTGAACCCTGGCATGTACAGTATATCCAGAGAAGATTTGCTTACAAAATCTGAATGAAACGTTTCAAAGCTCACTTTATTGTTGAGGCACAGGTTTTTATGTCCAGTTTCTACACAGTACCAGGTGAGATAGCTCAGAAAATGAGACTATGGTGTAGTTGTATTGAAGAAGTTGCCTCCATGCTGTTAATCAAGGGTGGAAGACACCGTCCTTTTCCATCAGTGGCTGGTGAGAACAATGTTGGTCTAGTTTGGTGAATGAGAAGTTAATGTCAACTTTCTGCCAAGATGTCCTTCCATATTTTGTTGCCCCACTCACTGGACCAGTTTAGTGAAAGTGGATGAGAGGGCAATGCCATAGCCGGCCCCCGATGGAAGCTCTCCTTGGCTTATTGCTGAGTCAACTTCCTAATTCCAATTTACATAGATAGTAGGGTTGTATCTCCTCCGTCATGAGATTGAAGATTTAAGTCCTTTTCTGGAGGCTTTAGCAGAAGGGATGGGCTGATGCCATCAGTGTAGACCTAGCGTTTATAGGGCAATCGAAGGCGGCTTCTTTCTGAAGGGGGTGGGAAGGTGGAGGCCTGGCCTAGGTGGGAAGGATTGAAAGAAGCAAAGTAGATGAGTACTCCCCAATATCCTGACAAGTTTTTTCTAGCACATCATCACTCTAAATGGGCAGCACGGTGAAGTAGCGGTAGAGTTACTGCCTTACAGCGGCAGAGACCCGGGTTCGACCCTGACTATGGGTGCTGTCTGTATGGAGTTTGTACGTTCTCCCCGTGGCCTGCATGGTTTGTAAGTTAATTGGCTTGATATAAATGTAAATTGACCCTAGTATGTGTAGGATAATGTTGGTGTGCGGGGATCGCTGGTCGGCGTGGACTCGGTGGGCCGAAGTACCTGTTACAGCGCTGTATCTCTAAACTAAACTAACCTAAACTAAAGGCTTTGTTGCTATTGTGGGAGCTTATCACCTGCTGTGTTTTCTACATTGCAACATTGGTGACATTGCCAAAGTGGGGAATTTTGATAATTCACCAAAAGGCTTCAATGCAATGAGCTCACGTTACTTTCAATTAAGAGAACTGACTCGTGCTCTCATTCAAACGTAAAGGATTCTAAGAGGGTCGGGTAGAGTGAATGCCGGGAACCTGTTCCCCAGGCTGGAGAGGGTAGGGCCCCTGTCTCAGCAAAAGGGGTTGGCTATTTATTGCTGCAATGAGCAAGAACATCTTCACCCAGAACCCTGCAAATTGTGGCGCAACACACCTCTAAATATTGGCTATCTCCCCATTACATTCTTATTACCATCCCCCCACCTCCACAGATGCTGCTTGACATACTGAATTCCTCTAGCGGTTTTTCCTCCAGATTCCAGTACCTGCAGCCTCTGGTGTCTCTCTCTGTCAAACCAAGAGTCGTATTCATGGAGAGATATAGCAGGGAAACAAGCCCTTTGGGCCCACCTACATGGATAGGAAAGGTTTAGATGGATATGGGAAAAGACTGGCAAATGGGATGAGCATATATGGGCATCTTGGTTTGCTGTGACATGTTAGGTCAAAGGATCCGTTTCGATGCTATATGACTCTATGACTCCATGACTATGACTAAATCTACACTGACCATCAATCACTCATTTACGCCCATTCTACATTAATCCCAATTCTTATTCTCCTCATATTCTCATGACTCTGCCCCCTCAGATTGCACTGCACATCTGTACGCCACGTGCAATTTAAGGTGTCTAATTTATAGTGGCCAACTTGCCTGTCTTTGCGATGTAGAAGGAAAATGGAGCACCCGGAGGAAACCCATGTAGTCAGAGGGAGAATGTGCGAACTCCAAACGGACAGTACTGGGGATTATGTTTGAACCCTGGTCTCTGGTACTGTGAGGCTGTGGTTCTACCAGTTGTGCCCCTGCACTCTCATTGGTAATGCAGAAGCTGACAGCACAGAAACATGTGTTTTGGTCCATCCTGTCTATGCTGACCATCAAATACTCGTCTAGCCTTTTACCAGCATTTGTCCACAGTCTTCTATGCCTTGGTGATCTGTGATCATCCAGATATTTTTTAAATGCTGTGAGAAGACAAGCTTTCTCTCCAAACCCCCTCAAGCAGTGCATTCCAAATCATAACCAATGAAATATGTTCTAACCTGGCATTTTGGTTTTTGATTCTGCCCTGATTGGGAAAATGTACAGCAATAGTTTGGTTTATTATTATTATTACATGCTCCAAGGTGCAAATAAAAACTTGTTTTGCACACTGTCCAGGCAAATCATACCGTGCATGAGTACATGAGTACAGTTTGGCTTTCTTCCCGACCAATTGTTCAAGCGCTTTTGATTGCAACATGCGCCTTAATTTAGTTCAACAAAGAAACTGACAAGTTACTAAAGAACTACAATGGTAGTGCAAAGCAAGTAAGGAAACAGAGTGTAGAATATAGTGGTACAATCGTAGCAGTGCAAAGTCCATAGTGGTTCGGTGGAGAGGTAGAGTTATGGTTAGGGTTTGTAAGGTGGTTTAAGAACCTGGCGACTGATGGGAAGAGGCTGCTCTTAAACCTGGAGGTATTGGTTCTCTGACTCCTATATCTTCTTCCCAGTGTAGCAGAGAGTGTTTGCCAGGGTGGCGTGGGTCTTTGCTGATCTTAGCTGCCTTCCTGTGGATCCCTTCCATGGTAAGGAGGTCGGTACCGGTGATTGACTGGGCAGTGTCCAACTCTTTCTGCAGCCTCATTCATTCTTGAGCATTTGAATTGTAAACCAGGCCATGATGCAACCAGTCAGTATGCTCTCTGCAACAAGTCTGTGATTGAGCAGCAGAGTATTTAGTGACATGCCAAATCTTCTCAAATCGCTGTGGCATTGACGAGCTTTCCTTGTGATTGCATCAATGTGCAGGGCCCAGGATAGATTATCAGATATGTGTGCCCAGGAGCCTGGATCTTTGACTCTCTCCATCACCATCCCGTCATTGAAGATGGCTGCATGGTCCCTTGGCTTTCCCCTCCTGAAGTCAATAATCATCTTTAAAAAAAAAAAAAAGACACTATGTTCTGGAGTAACACAGTGGGTCGGGCAGCATCCCTGGAGAACATGGATAGATGATGTTTCTGGTCAGAGACCTTCTTCAAACTGGTAGGAATGTCTCTCCTGACCCGAAACCCTGAAATGTTACCTATCCATGTTCCCCAGGGATGCTGATTGACACGCTGAGTTACAAACCTGCATACCTTTTGTTTTTGTTGTAAACCAGCCTCTGCAGTTGCTCGTGTCTCCAATCAACTCCTTGATCTTGCTGGTGTTGAGAACAAGATTGTTTCCCTGGCACCACTCAACCAGATTATCAATGTACCTCCTGCATTCTGGCTCGCCGTTTCCCCATTATTCATCCCCTGACAGTGGTATTGTTGCCAAATTTAATGACAATGTTGGAGATATTTCTGGCTACATAATCACGGGTATGGAGAGAGATGATCAGGGGTGTAGGAAGGAACTGCAGATGCTGGTTTAAACCGAAGATAGACACAAAAAAAGGAAGAAGGGTCTCGACCCAAAACGTCACCTATTCCTTCTCTCCAGGGATGCTACCTGCCCCGCTGAGTTACTCCAGCTTTTTGTGTCTATC
The DNA here is from genome assembly GCF_010909765.2 of Amblyraja radiata. Taxonomy (NCBI): domain Eukaryota; kingdom Metazoa; phylum Chordata; class Chondrichthyes; order Rajiformes; family Rajidae; genus Amblyraja; species Amblyraja radiata. The sequence continues at coordinate 59,248,136 of NC_045963.1, read as the reverse complement.
TTCGAGATGACCAGGGGACTGATCCTACATCCCTGAGGTGCTCCTGTTCTGATGGTCAGTATAGAGGAAGTGTTGTTGCCAATCCATACGGATTAAAGTCTGGCATTTGTAATACAGTGACCTGCTGTTCGGTGCAACTGTCAATTATAAGAATGGAAATTTTTCCCTGTTCGATCCGACTATATCTTTTTCAAACTTGCTTTGCGCAGCAAATATTCCAGTATTTTATTCCTGCCTGTCGGTTCCATTACTGTGGTTCATATTGATTGGACTAATCCACAGCACATTTCAGCAGTCCGAGACTGAGCCTTAACTGCCGGAAATGGGTGAATTGGAGTTGTGTCAGAAGTTTACTTACCAAGGACCTTGCAGAGGAACCCAGCTAATTTTTTTGCTAATGGAAGCAGAGTTTCTGCCTGCGTTGTCTGTCTGCTTTATAAACTGGACTCACTTGCAGCAGCTTCCAGACCCACGACCTCTACCAGCTAGAAGGACACGGGCAGCTAAAATCATGTGGACACCAGCAGAAGGAAGTTGCTCTCCAAGCCACCCATCATCTTGACTTGGAAAAATAGCACCGTTCATTCACCGTTGCTGGATCAAAGTCCCGGAACCTCGCTAAGATCTTTGTGGGTATATCCATAAAGTCATAGAGTTATAGAGCGTGTTTCTTTAACATTGCAATCGTACCTGTCTCAACTACCTCTTCCAACAGCTTGTTCCATACATCCACCACCCTTTGTGTGAAAAGGTTACCACTCAGGTTCTGATGAAATCTTTCCCTCCTTCACATTAAACTTTTGTCTTCTGGGGTCCTGGCAACATCCTCGAATATCTTCACACCTCAAGGACTGCAGCAATTCAAGAAGGCATCTCATCACCAACTCACGGGGCTGTTAGGGATGGGCAAGTAAATGCTGTGTATGAAGACTACAACCCTTGAAGGAAGATCAAAATGTAAGCGGCATTTTGAACATTTCAGATCGAGACACTGCATCAGGATGCTTATGTTAAGGTTGTGTTCCAGAGACAACCCAGCCAAGGGAAATATCATCCTTACATCTCCCCTGTCAAGCCCTGCATGACGTTTGCATGTTTCAATGGAATTGCTTTCATCGTTTCTAACCATTTGTCTAGTCCGCTTAATGGTTGAAGAGAATTCAGGCCGAGCCTGCCTAATCCGGCAGGATCACCGATAGTATCTCCATGGTCAAGAAGGTCTAAACGCCTCTGACTCCACTGAGCTTCAGCCTTCAAATGACATTTTGGAGTTTGCCCTCGCTGCCCTTCCAGCTTTGCTTTCTGCTAGATACAGTCTGAACTTTTGGTTTTCTTCCATCTGTTTATTTATTTTTTGTCTGGTTGGGTTAGATTCGGCAGGCTGGGTGCCAAAACCAATAATACTGCGATTTCACTTAATTTCCTGAAGATCTTATGGGAGTTGTTAAATCTCTATCTGATCAGAGGGAGAGTGATGTAGGCAACTCGCTCAGGGTGAGACTTATGGCAGAATAAGCAACCAACCCTCCCTTTGACTCCCTTCAGCCTCAAGAAAGCAGCCATCATAATCGAGGACCATTCACTCCATAGTCATTCCCTCTTCTCCCCTTTTCTGTTGGGCAGAATATAAAAAAGTTTGAAAGCACGTATCACCAGAAGAACACCTTCTTCCCGATTGTTATCAGACTCTTGAACGTACCACTTATTTCAGTGTGTAGGAAGGAACTGCAGATGCTGGTTTAAACCGAAGATAGACACAACATGATAGAGTAATTCAGCAGGAGGCATCATCTCTGAAGAGAAGGAATGGGTGACCTTTCTGGTCGAGACCCTTCTTCAGACCCATTGTCTCCAGAGGCACACAAAAATGCTGGAGAAACTCAGCGGGTGCAGCAGCATCTATGGAGCGAAGGAATCTTCGCTCCATAGATGCTGCTGCACCCGCTGAGTTTCTCCAGCATTTTTGTGTACCTTCGATTTTCCAGCATCTGCAATTCCTTCTTAAACACATACTCTCCAGAGATTCTGCCTGTCCTGCTGAGTTACTCCAGAATTTGGTGTGTATCTCATTTCCTAAGGATGAATTCACGATCTTCCAATCTACCACATTGATGCTCTTGCACTTTAAAAAAAATCTCCACTTTCTCTGTAGCTGTAGCACTGTATTTTGCACTATTTCCTAGCTCCCTTTGCACTGCCTGTTGTACTCATGTATCGTTTTATTGTACTCGTGTATGGTATGATTTCCCTGAATAGCATGCAAGGAAAAGTTTTTCTGTATTTCTGTATCAATAATAAAGCAATAACCATTCTCACTGCCTCCTCCTGGGATGCTCCCTTTCGAAGCAATGGGCAGATAATGCAATACTGCAGCAAAGTCAAACCGACAAATAGTTAGTTTGTCAATAAGGCGGTCTTTTTTTAAAATAAAATTGCTTTGAGATATAAAAAAGTCATAGTCATAGGAGGATACATTGTTGAAGGTGCAATGGGCTACTCCAATAGAACTTCTCACACTGACAACTACCACTCAATGTATATAAAATTATAAAGCATATGTAGAGTAGATAGTCTGAATCTTTTTTCCATGATCGGGATATTAAAAGCAAGATGGGATAGCTTTATGGTTAGCTTAGTTTAGTTTAATTTAATTCAGAGATACAGCGCGGAAACAGGTCCTTCGGTCTACCGAGTCCACGCCGACCAACATTCCCCGCACATTAACACTATCTTACACACAAGGAACAGTTTACACATGCACCAAGCCAATTAACCTGCATACCTGCACGTCTTTGGCGTGTGGGAGGAAACCGAGGATCGCAGAGAAAACCCACACAAGACACAGGGAGAACGTACAAACTCTGCACCGACAGTACCTGTAGTCGCAATCGAACCCGGTGTCTCCGGCGCCGCAAGCGCTGTAAAGGGCCTGTCCCACTTGGACGACCTAATCCACGAGTTTAGAAGACCATAGACGAGTTGAAAAAAATGTCAAGGTCGTGTTGACTTGCCGAAGTTAAAGATCTCCTACGACCTCCTACGACTATGTCTACAATCTCCTACCACTATGTCTACGACCTCCTACGGCCCCCCTCGATCTCAGTCTTCCACACCTAAGACCAACTACGACTAGCTACGAGTGGAAATGATCACATGATAAAATGATGTCATGTTTGCATTTTTTTTCTCGGGCCAGTTACCGACCCACGACTACCCACGACTATCTACGACTGCCTACGACTACCATCACGACCTACCTACGAGTAAAAAGTATCAATTTTTTATCAGGCTGGAAAAAACTCCGCGACCTACTTGAGGCCACGAGTATGCGGAGACCACTCACGAGCATGAGGAAGAGTTACGAAGACCTCCTACGACCTCGTGGCGACCATGCTGCGAGTATGAGTCAAGGGCAAACTCAGCAGAGGTCGCCAATTAGGTCGTGAAAGTGGGACAGGGGCTTTAGGCAGCAACTCTACCGCTGTGCCACCGTGCGCACTAGAAAAAGGAGTTTTAAAGGGAACAAGAGAGGTACATTTTTTACTCAGGGTGTGGTTGATATCTGGAACATGCTGCCAGAGGAGGCGCTATAATTAGATGCACTCACTATGTTTGAGAGGTATTTAGGCAAGCACTTGAATAGGCTAGGCAAAGGATACGGACCTAATATGGGCAAATGGGATTAGTGTAGATGAGCAAAAAGATCAGCACGGATGTGTCTGTGCTGTACAACCTTATGGCTGTATGAGTTATGGAAGGACAAAGGCGACAGGAATATATAGGAACACCACACCTGCAAGGAACACACCATCCTGACTGGAAAATATATAATCGGCCCTTCATTATAACTGCTTCCTTATCCTAAATGTCGCTCGTCAATAGCATTGAACGAGCACCTTCACTAAAAGGACCACAGCTGGTCAAGAAGGTACCCCACCACCACCTTCTAAGAGGCAGCTAATGACGGGCAGTAATTCCTGGTCCAGATCCTGTAAAATGAAATTTTAAAAGTAATCGGAGTTCATCTGGAGGTTGTTGTTGGTCCGTGTCTGAACTGACCCATGCGTTGCTCTGGTCAGACAGTCAAATGAAGAGCTCTATTGGGTCTGAGGAGGGTGGAAGTTGAGTAACAAGGCAGCTGTGAGTTGATGTTAAGAGGAAATGCTCCCGCTGACTCTGTTGCTTTCTTTGGAATGGAGGAAGTTTGATTTGGCTGCAGCCCTGTTTTTCAGAATTAGGAAGGAGGCTTGTAGCACAGATCCAGAACAAACTCTTCACTATGTCAAAGTGGTTCAAATCCCGGCGGGACTCAACTATGGAAGGGCAGAGTAGGGACCCATGTGGGTTTGAATTCTATTACGCAGGCCGATGTGTGAATAAATTATGAACCAGAGTCGGACGTTGAACCAATAGGTTTGGGAAGGGATGGCTGAGTTTCTGTTAGGAATGAGGTGATGGTGTGGAAGGTCTGGATTAACTGCAAGTTGTTCTGGTCACTGCAGTACAGGAAGGCTGTGGAGGCTGACTCAGTGGATATTTTTAAGGCAGAAGTAGTTAGATTCTTGATTAGTCCAGGTGTCAGGGGTTAAGGGGAGAAGGCAGGAGAGTGGGATTGTGCACATCCCCAAAGCCTTTCCACTCGTCACTTTAACTTCATGTTTCATGTATTTTGTGTTTTTTTATGACTGTTGGCAGATTAATTTCCCTTCTGGGATAAATAAAGTTCTTTTGTATCGTATCGTAAGAGGGAAAGATTGGTCAGCTGTGATTGAATGGCGGTGTAGCCTTGAAGGGCCGAATGTCCAAATTGTGCTCTTCTCACTTATGACCATGAACTCATGGAAGGAAGTGATGGCATTCGAGATTGTGCAGAGAAATTTTGCTAAGATGGAGCCAGCAGAAGATTAAGATCTATGAGGAAAGACTGCCTGTGCGGCGGTTCTTTTCTCAAGAATATAAAGACTGCGTGGAGTCTCAATTGGTGCATTAAGTTGTGAAAGGATAGAGTAGAGTGGATATTAAGCATAGTAAGGACCTTTTGCCCTCAGCTCAAAAACCAGGAGCTATTGAGTTTAGCTGGAGCTGTAGAGGGTTGTGGGGCTCAGGAACTTACCTCAGTGGAGGAAGGAGAAAAACCCCACAGTATATTTAACATGGAATTGGACGATCAGTTCATTCACAGGGACCCACAGGGGCAGCAGACTGATGGCTGGGTGGGGGTAGTCATTATTAACATGGCTTTTTATATGGGCAGAATAGACATAATGGACTGGGTGTGGTATCCTTCTTCAAACCTTCACGCATTTTTTAACATTTTGAAAAAACCGCCGCGACCTAACTGAGGCCTCGAGTATGGCGGAGACCACTCACGAGCATGAAGGAGAGTTACAAAGACCTCCTACGACCTCATGTCGACCATGCTGCAAGTATGAGTCGAGGGCAAACTCACCAGAACTCGCGGATTAGGTCGCCCAAGTGGGACAGGCCCTATAGTTAATACTGATGAAAGAGTTGCACTTGGTTACAGGATTTCCCTGTTCCCAAACAAAATTCATGTAAAAGTGCACAGCATGTGTCATAGCACGAGATGTTATAATTTGTCACTGACATTAGGCTATGCAAATATATGGTGTTGTGCTGGTCACACATCTGAGGGCTATGTGCAGAGTTCTCTGCTCTATTGTTCTCCAGATCCAGTTGGACCTGACGGGCCAATGTCTGAAGACAGCCTGTCCCGCTGAGTTACTCCAGCATTTTGTGTCTGTCTTCGGGCCATTTATCGTTTTCTTTTCTGTGCTAGAATGATTCTAGCATTGTATTGATTAAATATTGTCAGATTAAATCATTGGTAAGGGTTTGATGATGGAGAAAGTGCCCATTTTACTTGACACGTTGATTTGATAATTATGTCAATCCATTTTTGTAATCACACATTGTAAAAAAACTGAAAATTATATATTGGTATTGGTATTGGTTTCTTTTTGTCGCGTGTACCGAGATACAGTGAAAACCCTATATAACTCTAATCCTAGCACGGCAACAGAATATTATGGATCTGGCAGCACGGTGGCACAGCGATAGAGTTGCTGCCTTACATAGCCAGAGACCCGGGTTTGATCCTGTCTACGAGTGCTGTCTGTATTGAATTTGTACGTTCTCCCAATGACCAGCATGGGTTTTCTCCGGATGTTCCAGTTTTCCCCCACACTCCATAGACGTACAAGTTTGTTGGCTAATTGGATTGGTATCATTGGAAATTGTCCCTCGTGTGTGCAGGGTAATGTTACAGTGCAGGGATCGCTGGTCCGCGTGGACTTGGTGAGCCGAAGCCGCTATTTCCGCTCTGTATCTATAAACTAAACTAAACTAAACTAAACTAAAATGAACATTGTTTTTTTTTTTGCATAGTAATTTTGTTTTTCACCTAAAATAATTTATGTATACTTTATGTCTTTGGGTGTTGGTTTTGATATTGGTTTATTATTATCATGCGTACGGTAATACAATGAAAAGCTTTGTTTTTGTGTGATATCCAGTCAAATTATTCTTTACATGAGTACAATTAAGCCTTACGTAACTATAACAGGTAATGCACAGAGAAAATTCCCAGAGTGCAGAATAAGGTGTTACAACATTATAGTGTTACGGTTATGAATAATTGGAAATTTTTTAATTTGCAAGTGTTGCACTGAGTAAGTTGGGAGATTGGAATTTTATGAGGGGTCCATTCAATAGTCAGATAACAGTGGGGAAGAATCTTTTCCTGAATCTGGTGGTATGTGTTTTCGTTTTCATATCTTCTGCTTGATGGGAGAGGGGAGGAGAAGTAATGACTCGGGTGTAAATAGTCCATGATCATATTGGGTGCTTTCCTGAGGCAGTGTGGACGGAGTCGATGTTGGTGAGGTTTGTTTGCGTGATGGACTGGGCTACATCCATACCTCTCTGCGGTTTCTTGCAGTCTTGAGCAGAGCTGTTACTAAACCAAGCTGCGATGCATCACAATAGAGTGCTTTCCACGGTGCATCTAGTTGTTTTTGAAGTGAACACTCTAGCAGCGATGTCCAGGTCAAATCACGAAACTCAACCCGGAAAATCTGACTGCGTAGTGTTGGTTGGACTTCTTCACAGGGCATTAGGTGGTGTTGGGAGGGAGATTTGCTAGCATTTCTATGAAGGGCTTGTTTCTGTGTTGCAGGACTGTATCACTCTAGTAATTAAAGATTTACAGTAAACAGCACCATGCACAACCCTATCATGTCCTTAAGGTTAAAATCAAGGGTTAGGATTTGTTTTAGATTGAGATGAGAAGAAACTGCTTCACTCAGGGGATGGTGAATCATTGGAATTTTTTGGAGGCCTGTGGAGATTCAGGCATTGAGGTTATTCAATGATGGGATTCTGTATATTAAGGAAACTAAGGGACTGGGAAAATGAGCTGAGGTCGAGGATCAGCTGTAAACGGGTTGAATAATGGAGCATACTTGAGAGGCTAAATCGCCTTCTCGTGCCCCTGTTCCTTATCGCCAAAGCCCTTTGCAGCTGAGGAAGTACTTTAGAGTATAGAGTTTAGAGATACAGTGTGGTAACAGGCCCTTTGACCCACCGAGTCCGTGCCGACCAGCAATCCCCGCACACGAACACTATCCGACACACAGTAGGGACACTTTACAATTTACCAAGCCAATTAGCCTACAAACCTGCATGTCTTTTGAATGTGGGTGGAAACCAGAGTTCACGGAGAAAATCCACACATGTCATGGGGAGAATGTACAAACTCAGCTCAGACAGTGTCCGTAGTCAGGATCGAGGCCGGGTCTCTGACGCTACAAGGCCGCAACTCTACCCACTGCGCCACCGTGCCACTTATTGAAGCATGGTACTGTGGTAGTGTGGAAATCACGGCAGTCTTTAATGCACAGCAAGCACTCACACAGACATAAATAACGATTCTGATAATGGTTAAGAGATTAACATTGATGCGGATGCTCGAATAATTGCTTTGCTTTTGCTGGGATCGTTCAGGTTTGTCTGAGGGAGTGCACGATTTAACACCACATCCCAAAGACATGAACTAAGGTCATAACATGGTAAGTGATAGGAGTATAATTAGGCCATTCAGCCCATCAAGTCTACTTCACCATTCAATCATGGCTGATCTGTCTCTCCCTCCTAACCCCATTCTCCTGCCTTCTCCCCATAACCACTGACACCTGTACTAATCAAAAATCTATCTATCTCTGCCTTAAAAATATCCACTGACTTGGCCTCTGCAGCCTTCTGTGACACTGTGAGTTTGCAGAACTCCCTCAGGGGTGTACCGTAGGGCTAGTCTGGATTTTGTACCCAATTTTCCAGAATTGTACTAGAATTCACAGCTGACAATGCAACGAGTTGAGAATGGTTGGAAGTAGACTTTGCTCAGTAAATTGTGGGTGGCCCTGATTTCGATAGAATCCATATCGTGTTTCCAGCAGTGTGTTCCATAATGAGTAATCAAAAGTGAAAAATAATGTGTAGGAGACTTGAGTTTCAGCTTTCTCATTTGTAGTATTGTTAACAATGGGCGATGGTTTCACACCCAAGAAGTCAAGCCAGCCAGAATATGACCATTGTGTAAGAGACAGGTCTGTGCATGACTCTTTGTGCAAACTAATTTGTCAATGGGAGATCCCCAAAGCCAACGGAGTGACAACACTTAAAGGCAAATTATTTCATCAGTGAGAACGTGAAACACTCTGACAATTGCATAAAGAGGGATGGCGGTGGAATTTGGAGTCCCACGAGTCACTGCTGGAGGACTTCAGAGCAGTATCCTTGGTTTAGCTGTCATTGGCTATTTCAGCAACAACCTTTCTTCCATCGCAGCGACAGACATGGGGATTTGCTGATGATTGTATGATGTTCAGCAAATGCCTGCATGCAGCAAGACCATGACAACATTCAGGTGTAGGCTGACAAATGACAAATCATTTTCAGGACACTAAACTCCCAGGCAATGACCATCGGAACTGGATAGCACGTGACAAAAACTTTACACTGTACCTCGGTACACTGTACACATGACAATAAGCTAAACTAAACTGAACTAAATCAATTCTAACTTGTCCTTGACATTCAATGGCATCACTATTGCCAAGTCCCCCACCGTCAATATCCTGGGGGTCACCACCAACCAGGTACTCATTTAGACCGAAGATAGACACAAAATGCTGGAGTAACTCAGCGGGTCAGGCAGCATCTCTGTACAGCAGGTATCTACCTTCTTTCCAAAGACGCTGCCTGTCCCGCTGAGTTTCTCCAGCATTTTGTGTATATTTCCGGTGTAAATTAGCATCTGCAGTTCCTTCCTACACATTTAGACCAGTTCATAAATACCTTGACTACATGAGCAGGTCAGAAGCTGGATATTCTGCATTGAGTAACCCGTCCCCTGAACCTGAGCCCTTTCCACCATGTACAAGGCTCAAGACAGGAAGGTGATGGAACACGTTCCTCGTCCCTGGACAACCACAGCTCCTACAACTCTCATGAATCTTGACACCATCCTGGACAAACCACCCTGGCTAATTGGCACCCCATCGAACACCCTACACCTTCATTACCTCCACTAGTCAAGCCTCAAGTTGGGTTTATTGTCATGTGCACAAGTATAATGAGGTACAGGCACAATGAAAATCTTGCTTGCTGCAGCCTCAGGTACATACACACTATAATGCTGCAATTCTACATTCTTGTATTTTTCTCTTTCTCTTTGCACTAACTGTTGTACTTGCGTATAGCTTGATTGTCCTCATGTCTAGTATAATATGACTGGATAGCACATAAAACAAAGCTTTTCATTGTATTACAGTACACATGACAATTATAAACCAACACCCAACAACATAAATTATACATCAATTATATTAGACAGTGAAGATAAAAATACTTTTACGAATAAAAACACGGTCCATAATGTTGTGTTGCTGAGCTATGATTCAAGTTATGCAGGTTGATTCAAAAGCCTGATAGTTGTTGGAAAGTAGCTGTGATGTTGGTTTTCAGCCTCCTTTACCTCCTGACCAACTGTAGCAACAAGCTGAGGGCCTTACCCGGATGGTGAGGATCTTGATGATAGATGCTGCCTTCTTGAGGCAGCACCTCATGTAGATGCTTTTAATGGTGGGGAAGGCTGTGCCCATGATGGACTGGGCTGTCCACCACTCTTGGCAGCCCCTTGCGTTCCTGTGCGTTGGAATTGCTGCACCAGGCCATGATGCAACCAACCCCAACTACTGGTTGGGCGACACGGTGGCGCAGCGGTAAAGTTGCTGCCTTACACCACTTACATTGCCGGAGACCCTGGCTCGATCCGGACTACGTGCGCTGTCTGTACGGAGTTTGTACGTTTTCCCCGTGACCGCGTGGGTTTTCTCCGAGATCTTCGGTTTCCTCCCGCACTCCAAAGATATACAGGTATGTAGGTAAATTGGCTTCGTAAATGTAAAAATTGTCCCTAGTGTGTGTAGGATAGTACTGCGGGGATCGCTGGTCGGCTTGGACCTGGTGGGCCGAAGGGCCTGTTTTCGCGCTGTATCTCTAAACTAAACTAAACTACTGGTGCACAGTTACAGCAGTTGGAACTGTCCACTGCAGTCACTCATCCAGATTAGTCCCAACAACATCACCACCTGCAGGTTCCCCTCCAAATCAGATACCATCCTGACTTGGAAATCAGCTGCCAGTCCATCGTGGTCACGGGATCTGAATAATGTCATAGAGAGATGCAGGATCAAGTCTCAGGCCATCGAGATGCGCTGACCACCAGCCATCTTGGAACGTCCTCCACAACGGTACTGCGGGAACACCTTCATCAGAAAGATTACAGCAGTTCAAGAAGACTGACTGTTCACCATCGGCTCAAAGGCCTTTAGGGATAGGCAATAAATACTGGCCTGCCAGCAATGCCCAGATACTGGAAAATGATTGAAAATAAACTAGCGGGGGGCTGGGAAAGGAAACTGAAGCTGGTGAAAGTTAAACTGCAGGAGAATATCCCTGATCTGTGCAACTTTAGCCATTTGGAGGATGTGGGTATTGAACGAATAGTTGGCTATTAATAGCACTGCTAATCTTAGAGTACTCTCATAAAAAAAGTAACAAGCGGAAAAATAATACCTTGTGGTCTCATGTTAGTGAGGAAGCACAGAGGGAACCAAACGGAGACAGGGGTTGGCATTGATGAATTGAAAGCCAGTTTGGACCTAAAAGATCTCATCTTTGCTGGGAAAATTAATGGGAGAGAACGTACGGGGGGTGAGAGAGGAGGCGGTGTATATTTGAGCCTTGGCTTATATTTGCTGGTCACAGAGTGTGTGTAGCACTGTTTGCTGGTTATCAGTAAACACTGTTCAGTCTGTGCTTTTCTGAAACAAGCATTAGGGTTTTAAAAGCAGGAGCCAGTGTCTTCTCTCTCACTGTTTGTGACGGCGCAGTACCAGGAGCTTAACCCTCATAGATATTACCCGGCAGGAGCTGTGACATTTTTCTGCAGTGATGTAAAATGAATGATCACTGGTTTAAAACTCCCTTATTCCAAGGAATCGGGGAGGGGAGGAGAGAGCGTCTGACGGGTTGCAGATACAGAATCGCTTGAGGTCAAAAGGCAAAACGACCTTGTTGCACTTTGCCTTCCATCCATGCTATTATGCGGCCTGATGTGTCCAGTTAATGATGCCGTGTCACCCCTTCATTGACCCAGGTTCAACCCTGACCTCCGGTTGTGTCTGGTAGGTTAACTGGATATTGTAAATTATAGATAAGTGATTAAAGATGTCAATGAGGAATTGATGGGAAAATGAGAAACACTGTAAGCTGGGGAAATACGGAGAAGTAAATGAGACAATTAAAGTAATTAAAATACATTTGGACAGGTACATAGATAGGAAAGTTCAGATGGAGATGGGTCAAACATGGGCAAATGGGACTAGCATGGAGGGGCATGTTGGTTGGCATGGGCAGGTTGGGCTGAAGGGCATGTTGCTGTCATGCATTGCTTTATGACTCTGACTCCAAGATTTATGAGTTGCTCTTTTGGTGATTGGCACGAACTGGATGGGTTCTATAATCCCCTCGTCCTCAGTGTCAGGGAGGGGATTATAGAAAGACACAACATCATGGAAACGGGCCTTTCGGCCCACTGAGTCTGTGCTGCCCATCAAACACCCATTTACACTAAGTCAAGTCTTGTCGAGTTTATTGTCGAGTACTGTGAGGTCCAGGTACAATGAAAGTATTGCTTACAGTAGCATCGCAGGTACTCAAACAACATGCAGCATATAAATTGTACATAAATTATTTACTAAACCTTCTTTCCATACTTATATGTTCTCCTCACTCTCCCACCAATTTCCCCCAAAATACTACCATTCACCGGGCTGAAGAAGGGTTTCGACCCGATACATCACCTATTCCTTGTCTCCAGAGGTGCTGGCTGACGTGCTGAGTTACTCAACATTTTGTGTCTATATCTTCGGAACAAAAATGTTTTCCGACTAAAACAGATTAGGTCCCCACTAAATCTCTAAAATCCACGTCCCCTAGTTTTATCTTCCTGCGATATGAGGATAGGTTTCCTGCTCCTCCCTCCCAGGTAATGTCCTGGAGAATCTCCCCTGCCAGCTCTACAGATTAGGTGGAGATTGATATCTGAAAGAAACTCGATTCATTAAAAATCAGAATGATCAATTGATGCCAATAACAAGATGACTGCCGAGCAAGAGATTATAGATTGTAAATCATCAGTGTAGACCCCATGAACCAAACGGCTTCTGTGATTCCATGTCTGAGCTGAAGAGAGGGGCCAAGTGCAGCACAGTTGCTCTCATTTTGTAGAAACAAGGAACTGCATATGCTGCTTTACCACAAAAGGATACAACGTGCTGAAGTGACTCAGCGGGTCAGTCAGGGAGGACATGGATAGGTTCCAACATGAAGAAGGGACCCGACCTGAAACGTCACCTATCAATGTTCTTCTGAAATGCTGCCTGACTCTTCACTCTCTGAATAACTCCAGCACTCTGTGTCCTTTTTAGCTTTCACTTTGACTGTGTCCTCTACCCATCGAAACTTCCCCTTGTGCCTTTACTACTGTTCTGGCGCAGGGATCTGGGTAAAGACGTTGCTCTGCTTCCTGGGCAAAAGCTCATGATTCAGAATGTGTGAGGCCTCTCATGGCTCGTGGTTCTGTGAAGATGCAGATACCGTGAATTCCTTTTATGACGACAAAAATTACAAGGGAGTCAGGAAAAGGGAAGAAAGAGTCATGTCGTCATGCATCATTTGGCCGATCGTCTATGTTCATCCCATCTTCTAGTACTTGGCACACAGCCTTCAACACTCAGGCATTTCAAGTAGTCGTCTAGTCACTTCTTAAATGCTATCAGCGGCTCTGCTCCCATCACTCTCTCCAGAGGTGCTTTCCAGCTACTCGCTGCTCTCCGGATGAAAAGGTCCCCACAAAATCTCTAAAATCCACATCCTCTCGTTTTATCTACCTTCGATATGAGGATAGGTTTCCTGCTCCTCCCTCCCAGGTAATGTCCTGGAGAATCTCCCCTGCCAGCTCTACAGAACTAGCACATCCTTGCTATAGCCCCAGTCACACAGAATGGATACAGGCCCTTCGTCCCAACTTGCCTATGCTGACCAAGATGCCTCATTTACAATAATCCCACCTGTTGCGTTTGTCCCATATCCCCCTAAACCTTTCTTGTCCATGTACCCACACCATTTCCCCCCCGTGGACAGGACCAGAGTCCAGAGTCAGTCCAGGATCGGCTCTTCCTCACCAGAGACCACGGCTTTTGATTGTTGTAGGCCGCAGGCCGGCGGTCGAGATTTAAAGTCTCGATAAAATATGGTGCCCGTATGCCTCAAGCGACCACGAGGTCGCGTAATTTGCGAGCCAAGGACGCGTAAGTGGGACAGACCCTTAACACCCCTTCTCTTGTATTCAGTGCCCTGACTAATGAAGGTCAATATTCCATATGTCTTATCAACCACATATGTCTTATTGACCACATTATCTACCTGCTCTGCCATCATCAAGGATTCATGGACTTGTACTCCAAGATCCCTCTGTTCCTCAATACTTATTAAGATGCTACCATATATGATATGTGCCCGAAAAGGAAACAGCCAGGACTATTCAAGACACCATAATATTGTGCGGCACACTTTGAATAATTCTCTTACAGATGTACAATGAAATCTTTTCAGTCCCCATTAGAGAGTAGATGGTGGCTTCATTTTGTCATCTATCTTATACTAAATGGAAAGTTTATCGTGTTTAGGAAAGAACTGCAGATGCTGGTTTAAATCGAAGGTAGACACAAAATGCTGGCGTACTGTAATTCAGCGGGACAAGCAGCATCTCTGGAGAGAAGGAATCGATGACGATTCGGGTTGAGACCCTTCTTCAGCACCCATTTAATGTGGAAGAATTTCTTCTCCCAGAAAATGGTGAATCTTTGAAACTTTAGAGGGCTGTGAAGTCAAAACCATCAGCTACATTTAAAGGCTGGGGAGGCAAATATTTGGTCTATAATGAGAGTCAAGTAGCATGGGTTACAGGCAGAAAAATTGAGCTGAGGACAAGATCAGCTCAGTCAAGGTCCTATTGAATGTCAGAGCAAGCTAGAGGGGCTGAATGGCCACTTTATTCTTATTTAGTTTAGTTTAGAGCTACAGTGCAGAAACATGCCCTTGTGCCCACCGAGTCCACGCCAACCAGCAATTCCCACACACTAACCCAATTTACAATTTTATCTAGCCAATTAATCTACAAGTCCGTACGTCTTTAGAGTGTGGGAGGAAACCGGAATACCCGGTAGAAACCCACGCAGGTCACGGGGAGCACGTACAAACTCCGTACAAACAGCGCCCGTAGTCAGGATTGAACCCGGGTCCCTGGCACTGTAAAAGCGCTTTCTCACGGGGCGACTTGACGCAAGAGTTAACCAGAGTTGAACATCATGGGAACCCCGTGCGATAACCGTACGGCATTCGTGGACCACCGTGGACCACCGTGGCGCTAACGGCAGGTACTCGTGTAACTTGGTGACTCGGGAGAAAATTCAAGCAAGTTTGAATTTCTCCAAGAGTGACTTGTACACTTGTGGTTGAAGATTGCAACATTATATGCACGTAGTGGCCAGTGCGATATCCGTATTAACTCTTGCGTGTACCGTGGGAACTCCTGCGAACGGTGAACCCGGAAGCTGGACAGAGGGGACAGAAGGTGAGTAATCTGGAATGAACATGCTGTTAGGCTGGGATCATTCTCTGCGAGATGATCTTAGTGCGGGAGACAAGTGTAGGAGAGGTGTACTGACTGTGTGGGCAGAACTTTGGAAGTGATTGCCCACCATTCTCAAAAGCCGCTGTGTCTCCCTGTCCCTCCAACTCCAGAGGAATCCGCTCCCCGATGGGCTGCTACGGCGACAAGTGGCAAGCGACAAGGGATCTCCGTGCTTGCAGTCGGTGTCCCGTTGGTCCTAACGTCTCCAGCCACCCCCCTGGACTGGAGCTGAGACTGTGAACTGTACCGCCCTTGCCCCCTCCCTCTGCAACTGCAAACAACCCCACAGTTCCCAGTCTCAGCTCCTGTACAGGGGGGTGGCCGGAGACGTCACAGCCCGAGCTGCGCCCCCTCATCCGCAACCCCAAGATCAAGACGTACCTTGCACACCATCAGCTTCTGCCCCTACGGGGAGAGTGTTCCTCTGGAGTTGGAACGGGGCTGCGCTGCTGCTGGCTGTGGGTCTCTGGGATCTCAGTGCTTGCAGTGGGCCTGGGGGTCGGTGTCCCGTTGGTCCTGACGTCTCCGGTGACTGGCACTGACCTGCTGGCATCGCCGACGTGAAGACAGTGCAAAACCCCCGCGCCGGTGCAATGGGCGGGGAGCTGAAGAGGGGAGGGAAGGGGTCACACACATGGCCGGGAAGCAGAGGGGTGTAGGTGGGGTGAAACTGAAGGGAGCGACAATCTGCTGCTGCCTGCCCGCTGAGTTAAAAAGTTCCCACGCAAGACTCACGATACACTGTATACACTGTATATCGTGAGTTTACCGTGGGAACTTTGTAACTCAGCGGGCAGGCAGCAGCAGATTGTCAATTATTGAGGCTGCTTGTGTACCACTTTTCTCATGCTGACTGATAGCGATAGAGCAACACTCTGTCCATTTCCATATGAAACACTCGGAGACCACAGGTCCAAACAAAGGGAGTCTTCCATTTCTGCTGAACCTCGTGTGGCTTTGAATTGTAATTCAATGTACAATTGTAATTGTAATTGGAATTTAAATTGTGATGTTAGTGTAATAGGAAATCAGTTGTAAATTCAGCACCAGAGGCAGCTCACAAGAATAGCAGCATAAGAGTGGGGAATGATGTTTCAGATGCTTTACTTGTCATTTTGGAGATGTGCTAATGTTTAATACTCTGATTAATTTGCAGAGTATAATGACAAATACCCTGCGATATATTGCACTCTTAGGATATCCAAAAATGTCTCGCAATAGAATAATGATCTTTTGATACCAAGCCACATATTAAAGTAGAAAATCAAAGCAGGTACTTTGAAAGGAATCGTAAAGAAGAGGTAAAATGGTAAGGTGCACAAGAGATGAGGAGACTTCAGAGTCACAAAAATCACTCCACATTATATATTGAACCATGTCGGGGTTAATGGCGTGAATGCAAAAAACAATCATGGATTCAGGGGCAGAATTCTCAAGGCATCGACAAAGGACGCATGAGTTCCATGAGTTCCATGAGGAAAAACCCATTACGTGGTGAGCGAATGTGATATGGAATGCGCTACCAGAAAGTGTTGTAAATGCAGATTCACTTGGGCTTCTGACAGGAAATTGGATAAATGTTTGAAGGGAATATTTTGCAGTGCAATGGGACGGATTGCATTGATGTACTGGGTGCTAGTGCCGACTCGTTAAGTGAAGGGACCTTGTACTATGACTATTATGTGATTCTAGCTGACCATAAAAGTGACTGGATCAATGTAGGTCTAATGTAACTGTGGTGCAAATTGTCCAGAGTGCAAATAGTCCTTGATTATGTTGGCTGATTTTCCTGAAGTAACGTGGTGTATAATCAGTCAATGGAGGAGTGAGGGGGGGGGGGGGTTCTGCCTTACAGTGCCAGGTTCGATCCTGACTACGGGCGCTGTCTGTACGGAGTTCGGACATTCTACCCGTGGCCGCGCGGGTTTTCTCCGGGTGCACTGGTTTCTGCACGCACTCGAAAGATGTACAGATTTGTTGGTTAATTGGCTTGGGCAAAATTGCAAATTGTTCCTAGTGTGCAGGATAGTGCTAGTGTACGGGATCTCTGGTCAGCACGGACTCGGTGGGCTGCAGAGCCTGTTTCCATGCTGTTTCTCTAACTAAACAAAACAAATTTACACTGAGGTACTAGAAGTTCCCAACCATCTCCTTTACAGCACTACTGATGCAGACACACTTCCTGAAAATGATGACCAGCTCCTTCATCTTGCTGATACCGCAGGAGAGGTTGTTGGCTTGATACCATGCTACAAAGCTCTGCATCTCCTTCCCATACAAGTAAAGTCGTTGAGTTTATTGTCATTTGCACACGTAAAGTGAGGTGAAGGTACAATGGAAATCTTGACTACAGCAGCATCACAGACCCATAGGTCCATAAGGTATAGGAGTAGAATTAGGCCCATCAAGTCTGCTCTGCCATTCAATCCTGGCTGATCTATCTCTCTCTCCTAACCCCATTCTCCTGTCTTCTCCCTATAACCCCTGACACCCGTACTCATCAAGTATCTATCTATTTCTGCCTTAAAAATATCTACTGACTTGACCTCCACAGCCTTCTGTGGCAAAGAATTCCACAGATTCACCACCCTCTGACTAAATCAAGTTTTCCTTATCTCCTGCCGAAAAGAACGTCCTTTAATTCTGAGGCTATGACCTCTTGTCCTAGACTCCCCTACTAGTGGAAACATCCTCTCCACTTCCACTCTATCCCTAGATAATGTGGTGGTGAGCCACCTTCCTGAACCTCTGCAGTCTTCCTTGTGAAGGTGCTTCCATCGTCCTGTAAAATTGTTGGAGGTGCACTTGACCAGGCAAGTGGAGAATGTTTCATCACACCCTTGATGAGGAATTTAGAGGGTAGAAAGGCCTCGGGATGTCAAACACTGTTGGATACCCAGATTCTGACCCCCCCCATCACCAATCTTTTGCACATCCCCAATCCTTTCCACTCGTCACTTTAATTTCATGTTTCGTGTATTTTGTGTTTTTATGACTGTTGGCAGATCAATTTCCCTCCTGGGATAAATAAAGTTCTGTCGTATCGTAGGTCTACTCCGCCATTCAATCATGGCTGATCTATCCCTCCTAATCCCATTTTCCTACCTTCTCCCCATAATCTCTGACACCGCGGTGGTGCAGTGGTAGAGTTGCTGCCTTACAGTGCTTGCAGCGCCAGAGACCCGGTTCGATCCCGACTACGGGTGCTGTCTGTGTGGAGTTTGTACATTCTCCCCGTGACCGCATGGGTTTTCTCCGAGATCTTCGGTTTTCCTCCCACACTCCAAAGACGTACAGGTAGGTTAATTGACTTGGTGTGTGTTAAAATTGTTCCTAGTGTGTGTAGGATAGTGTTAATGTGCGGGGATCGCTGGTCGGTGCGGACTCGGTGGGCCGAAGGGCCTGTTTCCGCGCTGTATCTCTCAACTAAACTAAACCTGTACTAATCAAGATGTCAGGTGCAAAGCTGGAATAAATGACAAATTTATCATAAATTGTTGAAATCATCACTAATTCCAGAGGGCTTAGTCAGTGGATGAGGTGCTGTCCCTCAAACTTACAATGGGCTTTGGTGGAACAGTGTGGGAGGTCAAAGACAGTAGGCAGAGTGGGATTAGAATAGACAACTATAGCGACAAACAATTGGAACTGGGGTCAACCTTGTGGACTAAAGACAGAAATGCTCCACAAAGGAGTTATCCAATCCGTAGCATTTGTTTTGTAAGTTAAGTAAGATGCAGAAAATGCTGAAATATTCACCAGGTCAGGCAGTTTCTGTGAAATTAGAAAATGAGTTAATGTTTCAGGTCAGAGAATCATTTCTTCAGAACGAAAATTGGTTAATTTGCACCTTGTGGCGGAGGCGACACTCTGGGCTGTCTTCTAAATCACGGACTGCCAGGAGAGTTCACAACTGCTTCATTTGTTGTGATGTTGTAGCTTTATCCTGATGGGCAATTGAGGAAATATTGACGCAACTTTCTGCAAGAAATAAATAGTAGATTTTCAGTATTAGCTGCTGCAAATGGTGAGAAATGCTGGATCTCTGTGTTAGTTTACTGTGGGAACATGTAGCTGTTCAAGGATCGTTGGAGAGTAGAATGAGGTGTCAGCCTCCCAACAGATGCATTGTGAGGTTGTATTCCTCCCCATTGGAGAAAACCCCTGAGGATGAGTAAGGTGCTGCCTAGATGTAGCTCCAAAGCACTGTGCCCTGTTATAGTGGGACTGGAGGCCACCCACATGCAGAACTCTGGAGAGGATGTGAGCGCAGGGTTTGGTTAAGAGAGACTGGAGTCAAGAGTGTTTAATTGTCAAATGCAGAACAGAACAAGGAAATTCTTACTTGCTGCAGCTTTACAGGCATGTTAAAGAACAACACAACACATAAATATACAATAATCAACAATACAATAAATTATCGGTAATAAGACAGTATTATGCAAACCAAGTGCATAGTGCAACCTAAGCAAAGTCTATAGTAGATCGTTGCTGAGCTAAGGTTGTGGTTGGTGTTGTGCAGGGTGGTACAGGAGCCTGATGGTTGATAGGAAGATGCTCTTGAACTGGATGTAATGGTTCTCAGGCTCCTGCACCTTCCCGATGGTAGCAGCGAGTTTGCAGCTAGAATGGACAAGGGAGAGCCAGTGGATGTGATGTATCTGGACTTTCAAAAAGCCTTTGACAAGGTCCCACACAAGAGATTAGTGTGCACATTTAGAGCACAGGGCATTGACATGGATAGAGAACTGGTTGGAAGACAGGAAGCAAAGAGTAGGAATTAACGTGTCCTTTTCAGAATTGCAGGCAGTGACTAGTGGGGTGCCGCAAGGCTCGATGCTGGGACCCCAGTTATTTACAATATAAACGATTTAGACGAGGGAATTAAATGTGACATCTCCAAGTTTGCGGATGACACTAAGCAGGGTGGCAGTGTGAGCTGCGATGAGGATGCTATGAGGCTGCAGGGTGACTTGGATAGGTTGGGTGAGTGGGCAGATGCATGGCAGATGCAGTATAATGCGGATAAATGTGAGGTTGTCCACTTTGGTGGCAAGATCAGGAAGGCAGATTATTATCTAAATGGTGTCAGATTAGGAAAAGGGGAGTTGCAATGTGACCTGGTGTGCTTGTACATCAGTCACTGAAAGTAAGCATGTAGGTGCAGCAGGCGGAGAAGAAAGCTAATGGCATGTTAGCCTTTATTGCAAGAGGATTTGAGTTTAGGAGCAACAAGGTCCTACTGCAGTTGTACAGTGCCCCGGTGAGACCACGCCTGGAGTATTGTGTGCAATTCTGGTCTCCTAATTTGAGGAAGGACATCATTGCTATTGAGGAAAAATGTTCCCGATATTGGGGGAGTCCAGAACCAGAGGTCACAGTTTTAGAATAAGAGTTAGGCCATTTAGGACTGAGATGAGGAAAAGCTTCTTCACCCAGAGAGTCGTGAATCTGTGGAATTCTTTGCCACAGAAGGTAGTGGAGGACAATTCACTGGATGTTTTCAAGAGAAGGGTAGATTTAGCTCTAAGAGCTAAAGGAATCAAGGGATATGGGGGAAAAAGCAGGAAAGGGGTATTGACTTAAGACGATCAGCCATGATCATATTGAATGGCGGTGTTGGCTCGAAGGGCCAAATGGCACCTATTTTTTTATCTTTCTATGTTATGTAGGTCTTTGGTGATATTAGCTGCCTTCTTTGATGCAGCACCTCCTGTAATTGTTAAGGGCTTGGACACACTAGAGGCAGGAAACATGTTCCCGATGTTGGGGGAGTCCAGAACCAGGGGCCACAGTTTAAGAATAAGGAGTAAGCCATTTAGAACGGAGACGAGGAAACACATTTTCTCACAGAGAGTGGTGAGTCTGTGGAATTCTCTGCCTCAGAGGGCGGTGGAGGCAGGTTCCCTGGATGCTTTCTACAACTCCATAACAGAGCTGTTGTAACAATCAGGAAAGATTGACAAATCGAGTAGATGTGGCTCTTTCTTCTCATAAATGGAGAGGGAAGCTTGGCATATGTCGTTATAAAGGATTTATTACGATTGAAGCAGAGATGGTGTCACTTCCAATGACAGCAGAACTAGTGCATGTAATGAGAAGGCAGTCAGTGGATAAATAAGCTTGGTTTAGTTTAATTTAGAGATACAGCGCGGAAACAGGCCCTTCGTCACACCGAGTCTGCGCCGACCAGTGTTCCCCGCACATTAACACTATTCTACACACACTCGGGACAATTTACACATACACATAGCCAATTAACCTACACACCTGTACGTCTTTGGAGTCCGGGAGGAAACTGAAGATCTCGGAGAAAACCCACGTGGGCACGGGAAGAGCATACAAACTCTGTACAGAGAGCACCTGTAGTCAGGATCGAACCCAGGTCTCCGGCGCTGCAAGCGCTGTAAGGCATCAACTCTACCGCTGCGCTACCGTGTCATGGATATTTCTGAAGAAGTGTCCATTTCAAGAGGGATTGTGGGTCCAGGAAACCTGTTCCCACATTTTCAGTGTAGTTTGGCTGAAGCCATATCGAAGATTATGGATGTATCGCGGATAAATTGGATCAGTGATGGGCAAAAAGGGACAACATGGACATGCTGGGCTAAAGGGTCCATTTCTGTGCTCTACAACTTTATGGTGTTGAGGACAGGTTTTTTCTCTCTCTGAAAGGTAATGAAGCAAATTTACTTTTCAATCATAATCCAATCATTTTCTGGTAACCATTACTGATATTAGCAGTTTATTTCATTTATTCAATTGCTTGATCATCAATTGTCCCCTGCCACAGTAGAATTTGAACTCCAGTCTCCCGAGACGAGTCTGGTAATTTAGATCCTGTGACAGTGCACCCGGAAAGCTTTCTTCAAATACCACTCAACAGCCACCTTCTCCCTGTCTTGCCCTCCATTTCCCCCCTCCATACTTCCCCTACTCCCCTCTTCAACCTTTCACCCCTTCTCTTTTTCGCCCACCCCTCACTCTCCCCATTTCTTCCTCCCTCTTCACCCTCCCCAGCATTTCGTTCAGACCGAAAGGTCTGAATGACAAATAAAGGATTCAATTCAATTCAATTCAATTCAATTCAATTCAATTCAATTCAATTCAATTCAATTCAATTCAATTCAATTCACACTTTCGCCAGATTCCCCTATCTCTCTTTCCCTCTTCACCCCTCCTCTTACCCCTCTCCCTCATACACTCCCCTTCACTCGAACCTCACACCCAGTCTGCCTCACCCCCCCCCCTTCCCGCCTCGCTCAGCCCCCCACCTTTTTCTGTCCTCTTTGCCTCCACTGGCCTCTTCTCCTCTCCATCTTTCCGCTCTTCACCCACTCCCCCATCTTTCCTCCCTTCACCACACTCTCCACTCCCCTCTCTCTTCATTTCCTCCCCTTTCTCCTCCTCTGTTCTTCCTCCCCCTCTCCTCCCCACTGCCGCAGCCCCCCTCCCCAGGGATGAGGAGCCAGCCTCCCCTGGCCCCCCTCAGCTGAAGTGTGATGAGAGAGCAGCTTCTGTAATCTTGCGCCCATTCACTGTGTGTTTGCAGCAGCCTGGAGTTAGTCGCAGTGTGGGTCCACGACAGACACCTGTTCCTCTTGTCACTTCAGTAAATAAACCAGCCCCTTGCCTTCCGCTTTCCTGTCACCCTGCTGCTGTGCACCGGGAGTTTCTGATGCAGATGTGTCCCGGCAGCTGTGTTGTGATGTGAATATTACGCCCCTTCTGCAGTTCATTCAGAAAGCCGCTATCCATGGATAGAAAGACCCTTCATTTATTTATTTTCCTATATCTCTTTATTCCTCTCCATTCTTTGCCCCTTCTCTATTTTCCCCCACAGTGACCATACTTCAAAAGTATTTCATGAGCTTGGACATGCTGATGCCTTGAATGGTGCTAGTTCAATGCAAACCTTTATCGTGCTCAGTCTCTCCCTCCACATTCTCTGTTTGGCAGCCAATGCTGGTCGCTGTATTTTCTAAAATTAGGAAAGATATAGATCGGGTAGATAGCCAGAGTCTAGTTCCCGTGGTAGGGGAGTTTAAAATTAGAGAGCATGTCAGGTCAAGTCAACCCGAATCTAGTTTATCATCATATGCACAGGTACGGTGAGATGTAATGACAATCTTGCTTGCAGCAACACCACTTGCAGACTAATGCACAAAAACATAAAATAAACATAAATTATACATGAACTCTGCAAAGCAGAAAAAAACGACTCCAAAAACAAGACACCAGTGCAAAGAGCAATTAGAAAAAATACACATGCCTATTGGTTGTGCAAGAGGTGGTAATTCCTCTCCACTGTAGCCTCTTGTGTTCCCGTGTGTTGGAATTGCTGGACCAGGCCATGATTCAAGCAGTCAAGATACTTTCCACAGTTCATCTGTAGAAGTCCTTTATGAAGGTGAACTCTTGGAAAGCATCCGGCCTCCATGGTGTATATGGCAGCGTTCTTCAGACGTGCACCAATCAACTGGCTAGAGGTTTTACGGACAGCATCAACCTCTAATTACTAAGGTCTGAGGTTTCCAACTGGTTCAAAGGGACATCAATAATAGTAGTGCCCAAGAAGAATGTGACATGCCTAAATGACTACCAACCAGTGGCACTGACGTCCACGATGATGAAGTGATTTGAGAGGTATGTTATAATGTTTATCAACTCCTGCCTTGCTACTGACCTGGGCACACAACAACATGCCTACCCACACAATAGATCAACGGCAGATATGATCTCACTGGCTCTCCATTCTACAGTGTATCTCTTGGACAATTAGAGCATACGTATAACGTCAGTTAATTGACCACATTTTGGCATTCAACACCATTGTACCCTCCAAACTTATCATCAAACACA
This sequence comes from Amblyraja radiata, assembly GCF_010909765.2. Lineage (NCBI taxonomy): Eukaryota > Metazoa > Chordata > Chondrichthyes > Rajiformes > Rajidae > Amblyraja > Amblyraja radiata. The sequence continues at coordinate 59,223,931 of NC_045963.1, read as the reverse complement.
GAGAACTGGGATTCTGCTTATCCATGTGTAATTGGATTCTTGACTTCCTCATTGCCAGACCATAATCAATACGAATTAGCACAGTGCATCCTCATTGATGACCATCATCACAGAAGCACTTCAAGGCTATGCACTGATTCCCCTGCTCTGCATATAGCAATGTTACATAATTTTGAGATTTTAAAAATCAAGTCTGCAATTTATCCCATCAGATAAAGCATAAAAAGAAGTTTGATTTGACACCTAATTCACTTTCATATCTTCAGTATTAAAAAAGTTATGGCCATTTTCATACTCGGAAATTAGCATCTTGTTCCCTATTGCTTTTCCATTGACTTAACACAAAAGCTGTGATCGAGGACAGTCAAAAGCCCATAACTTTCTTAAAAATTAAGCGAACTGAATGAAATTTTCAGTTATTTTAGATTGAAGCACTCTGAAACAAATATGAAACAATCTTACTTGGATGACCTGAAATTAAAGCATATAATTAGTTAGTTACCTAATTGAGTCTCGTTTGTATGTAGTTTAATTTTTTTTTTAAACTGGTTATGTGTGTGGGGGGTGGGGGGTGGGGGGGGGTGGGGAAACTTTTTAAAATCTTTCCCCTGCACGGAGAACCCGACCTTTTCCCTGTCGGGTCTCCGTTGTCATTGGGCCGAGCACCGTGGAGCGGCCTCCAACCGGAACGTCCTGGGGCACCAGTCACGGAGCTGCGGACTTACCCACCATCGTGGAGCTGGCCGAGTTCGGAGCAGGAGGAGCGGTGGTGGCGCGCTGCTGCGGCCCGACCCAGGAGATTCGGAGGCTCCAGCCGCCGGCCCGGTGGACGGTGACACCGGGAGCCCACAGGTCCCTGCTGGGAGACCGCTTTTCGGGGCTTCCGCAACGGCGACTTCTCCAGCCCGAGTTGCGGGGTTGATAATGACCTGGAGCGGGGCCTTACATCGCCCGGCGCGGCTTTAAATGGCCGCGGGATTTGTTAGCGCACGCCGGGGGCTCCAACAGGAAGACCCGGAGTGCGGCCTTGCATCACCCGGCGCGGCTTTATAATTGCCGCGGGACAATTACCATCGCCCGCCGGGGGCTTTGACTCTGACATCGGGAGGAGAACGAGGAGTGCAGGGGAGAGATAAGACTTTGCCTTCCATCACAGTGAGGAGGAGATTCACTGTGATGGATGTTCGTGTAAACTGCGTTGTGTCTTGGTTCTTCTTCTTGTTTGTATGACTGCAGAAACCAAATTTCGTTTGAACCTCTGGGTTCAAATGACAACAAATAAATTGTCATTTTAATTTTAAAATTGTAGCTAATTACAAAATTCAATTACTAGATCTAAACATCTATCCATTTCTTAAGAAAAGGTTAACATTTTTAAATAGCCTAAGTGTCCAAATAATATTCACACAAGAATACAGCTTCGGGGCCGAGTCGGGTCTCCTCTGCCGCTGCTGCTGCCGCCACCGCCACAGCTTTGGGGCCGAGTCGGGTCTCCGCCGCCGCTGCTGCTGCTGCTACAGCTCCGATGCCGCCAGCTCCGCCATTAGGCCTCGGCGCAGACGGAGACGGGGACGGGGAATACGACCGAAGAAAAAGTCGCATCCCCCGAAGGAAGAGACCAAAGCATGTTTCTCCCACCCCACCCACACACTTACACAACTTAATAAAACAAAATTAACTAAAACATGACAAGGAACAAAATGAAAGAAAAAAAACAGACGGACTGCAGGTGGGCCGCAGCTGTTAAGCCAGCGCCGCCATCTTGGAATGTAATCTTGAGTGAAAGTTAATCAGAGTACAAGAGGGAGATTGAAAATCTGATTGTGTAGGAAGGAATTGCAGATGCTGGTTTAAACCGAAGATAAACACCAAAACCTGGATAAATTCAGCGGGTCAGGCAGCCTCTCTGAAGAAAAGGAATAGGTGATACGTTAGGTCCCAGCATCACACGGGAGGGCTGGTCACCCAAAGCAATATTCCACCTCTCCACCAATTCCAATATTGCTGGCCAGTGGGGGGGGGGGGGGTTCTGTTGCGCTAGTTCGTACTATTTGTTATTTGTTGATTACACACACCCTCCACCTCACACAGACACTCACACACACACACACTCACACACACACAGACTCATTCACACACACACAGACTCATTCACACACAGACACACACACACAGGCTCATTCACACACACACACACACACAGACTCATTCACACACACATTCACACACACACACTCATTCACACACACACACACAGACTCATTCACACACACACAGACTCATTCACTCACACATACACAGACTCATTCACACACACACACACACATACACACAGACTCATTCACACACACACACACACACTCATTCACTCACACACACTCATTCACTCACACACACTCACCCAATACTAAAATGCCAAGTAACTTCAGAGCGTGTTGAATATACAGTGAGTAAAACAAATGTTTAAAGCCTCATGTAGAGGCTGCTGGTGCTGAAGCAAAAACGTGCTTTAAATAACATCCAACAAACACACACACTCAGAGCAGTCAGTTCTCTTGAATTATTCAACGGCGCCTGCACTCAGCGCCATCTTGACGTCACCCTCTCGCTTCTTGCCACGAACCGGAAATGACACACTCAGCGCCAGATGCCGCTAACCGGAAATGACGTCATCTGCGCCATCTTGCAACTAAGCGAAAATCACAGAATGAGCGCCAATTTTGAAATTAAACAATCCTCATCTAATAAAATGTTTATTCACGCTTTATCCATCCGAAAACTGTTGCAAGCAAGCCCTTTTAAAGCCAAGCCAATTAAACATTAATATCTCTCTGATTTTTCATCGATGGGAAAAATCCTCCAGTCCAGCGGAGGGGGGCTCTGAGCGAGGTATGCTCAGAAATGACGGCCGTAAGTGGCAGCGTTCTCTCGGAAATCACATCGCAGTGAGTCAAAAGCGGTCAAGATCTTACTTTTAGTAATATAGATTTTGGGTCGGGACTCCCTTTCAGACTGAGCATCAGGAGAAAGGGAAACGAGAGATATAGATGATGCACAGAAAGAATTAATGAAAGATATGCAAAATGCAACGATGATCAAGGAACGGTGGAGTCCACCATGGTCCATTGTTGGCTGTGAGGTAAATGATAACGAGTAATACAGACAGTGAAACTCAAGATTGAATGGTGCCAGAACTACAATCTTGCTCTTAACTTTCACAAGAACATGAGGTTGATTGTTGACTTCAGGAAAGGAAAGCTGGGTATCAACAAACCTGTCTTCATCAATGGACTGTGGTGGAGAGAATCAAGAGCTTCAAGTCCTTGGGTGTGCATATATCTGTGGTTCTGTCCAGAGCCCTGCACATCAATGCCTCTAATTCCTTAGAGGATTGAGGAGATTCAGAATGTCGACAAATACTCCACAAAATTCTATTTAGGTATACAGTCTAAATCTAAAGCACATCAAATGGTTCTGAGCAGCCAGAATACTTTCTACAGTGCATCTGTAGAAGTTTGTTATATTCTGTGACGTGACGAATCACTTGAAACATCTAAGAAAGTAGAAGTGCTTGTCTGCCTTCTTCATGATTACATTTTTAGGCTGAGCCCAGGAAAGGTCATCCGAGATGTTAACGCCCAAGAATTTGAAGCTGCTAACACTCTCATCTGCCGACCCATCAATGAAAACTGGCACGTGGTCTCTCGACATCCCGCTTTTGAAGGTCAATGAATAGTTCCTTGGTTTTATCGACATTCAGCAAGATGTTTGCTGTCCTTATCGATGGGACATCTGTGGAGAGAATCAACAGCTTCAAGTCGCTCTGCATATCACTGACGATTTGCCAAAAAAAGCTCATCAATGCCTCAGCTTACGTAAAAGATTGAAGAGATTCACAATGACGACAAATACTGTATCAAACTTGTATAGGTTTACAGTAGAGAGCATCTTGGCTTGGATCAGCAATTTGACCACCCAGGAACTACAGAGAGTGATAGACAGTGCCAGGTCCATCACTGGTACCAACCTTCCTACCATTGAAGGGATCTATAGGAGTTGCTGCTTAACAAAATGTCAGTTAAGAGCATCAAACAACACCAACCTGGCCACGCTCTCATTTCACTACAACCATCAGGAAGAAGATACAGGTGCTTGAAACCCATGGCAACCACATTCAAGAACTCCTCCCCAGCAACCATCAGGCTCTTGAACACGACACCACAGTAATGAATGAATCTCTTTATTGTCATTGCACATGGTACAACGAAATTTAAAAGTCAATCCCACGGTGCGATTCACAAGAGCAATTTTAAATATATATAAGAAAAGGTAAAAATATATACATATAAAAAAAAATTTTAAATGAAAAAATAAAAATAAAAATTACAGATAAATAACAATAGCAGCTGAGGTAGAACCATTCAGTTGAATGTGAGTGTTATTTCTTATTTTGCATTGTTAAGTTCACGTATGGCTGTGGGGTAGAAGCTGTCTCTGAGTGTTTTTGCGAGTTTTGAAAGACCTGTACCGTCTGCCAGAGGGCAGCAGGTGGAACAGGTTGTGTCCAGGGTGGGAAGGGTCCTACAGGATGTTGGCTGCTCTGCCAAGGCAGCGAGAGCTGAAGATGTCCTTCAGGGAAGGCAGTGGGCAGCCAGTGATTTTTTGTGCGGTGTTGATGACCCTTTGAAGGGCTCTACTGTCCGCTGCAGAGCAGCTGGCATACCATGTGGTTATACAGTACGCCAGCACACTCTCGATGGAGCAGCGGTAGAAGGACACCAGCAGCTTCTCCTCCAGGTTGTTTTCCTGAGGATCCTCAGAAAGTAGAGTCGCTGCTGGGCCTTCTTGACTGCTGTGGTGGTGTTTGTAGTCCAGGAGAGATCCTCCGTAATTTGTGTGCCCAGGAATCTGAAGTCTGAGACCCTTTCCACACAGTCCCCATTGATGAATAGGGGTTTGGGGGCTGCACTGTTCTTACGGAAGTCTATGATAATTTCCTTTGTTTTTGTGGTGTTTAGGATGAGGTTGTTGTCTGAACACCACGCTGCCAGTCTTTGGACTTCCTCCCTGTAGGCTGTCTCATCTCCTCCTGAGGTACGTCCAACCACAGTCGTGTCATCCGCAAACTTGACGATGGTGTTGGTGGAGTGGGCGGGGGCACAATCGTGGGTGTAGAGGGCGTAGAGGAGGGGGCTCAACACACAGCCCTGTGGGGAGCCGGTGCTGAGTGTGATGGGGGTGGAGAGGTGATGGTCCAGTCTGACGGTCTGGGGGCGGTTAGACAGAAAGTCCTTGATCCAGAGGCAGATGGGTTGGGAGAGTCCTAAATCCATGAGTTTGGTGACCAATCTCAGCAACTGTAATCTTTATGTACTGTGTCTTCAGTTGCGCTATAGACTTTAGTTTGCATAGTTTGCACTATCATGGTTATTCACTTATTATATTTTTGATTGTTATATTATCTATGTGCTATTGCTTTTTACGAGCCTGCTAAGAATATCACTTGTCAGTTGTCAGTACATATGGCAGTTAAACACTTCTGACTAGGTTTGTTGCAATATTCAATAACATGCCGAGTCTCTAAGTAAGTAGAGGTGCTGGCAGGTCTGTTTCATGACTACATCTACGTATATACCTGGACCAGAACAACATTCAAGACTCAGGAATTTGAAGTTACTCCCTCCACTGTTGATCCACAAATGATAATTGACATGTAGTAGTCTCCTGATTTCCCCGTTGTGAAGTTCCTTAGTCTTGTTGACATTGAAGGAGAGGTTGTTGTTGCAGCAGCACTCAACCAGGTGTTCTGCATCTCTCCTGTACACTGACTCACAGGTTTAAAGATAGAGGGAGAAAGTTTACCAAATAACTGAGGGATACATTTTTCACACCAAGTGTGGTTGGTATCTGAGTGAGCTGCTGGAGGAGGAACAGTAACAGCATTTTAGATGCATCAGTACAGGTACTTAAATGAACAAAGTATAGAAGGTCATGGAATTCATGTAGGCAAGTGCATTAATTGAGATAGGCACAATCGTTGGTATCGATGTCATGTTTCTATGTCGTACAACTCTGACTCAATGACTGATGATGTTTGGAGGCACGGTGACGCAGTGGTAGAGTTGCTGCCTTACAGCTCAGAGACCAAGGTTCGATCCTGACTACGGGTGCTGTCTGAATGGAGTTTGTACATCCTCCCTGTGACTGCATGGGTTTCCTCCAGGTACTCTGGTTTCCTCCCACAATCCAAAGATGCATAGGTTTATAGGTTAAATGGCTTCTGTAAATTGTCCCCAGTGTGTTGGATAGAGCTGGAGTACTAGTGATCGTTGGTCGGCACAGACTCGGTCGGCTGAAGGGCCAGTTTCCACCCTGTATTTAACTAAACAAAACTTCTGTACTCACTGTCCTGACTGACGAAGGCAAGTGCTCCAAATGTCTTCTTAACCAAACTGTCTTCCTGAGTCGCCACTTTCAGGGTACTGTGTACCTGTATTCCTCAGTGTCTTGGTTCTACAACTTTTCCTCCCATTTACTGTGTAAATGGGAGGAGCAAAGAGGTCCTTCTGCAGTTGTACTGAGCCCTAGTGAGACCACACCTGGAGCATTGTGTGCAGTTTTGGTCCCCTAATTTGAGGAAGGACATTCTTGCTATTGAGGGAGTGCAGCGTAGGTTTATAAGGTTAATTCCCCTGATGGCGGGACTGTCATATGCTGAGAAAATGGAGCAGCTGGGTTTGTACACTCTGGAGTTTAAAAGGATGAGAGGGAATCTCATTGAAACATATCAGATTGGTAAGGATTTGGACACGCAAACATGTTCCCGATGTTGGGGGAGTCCAGAACCAGGGGCCACAGTTTAAGAATAAGGAGTAAGCCATTTAGAATGGAGATGAGGAAACACTTTTTCTCACAGAGAGTGGTGAGTCTGTGGAATTCTCTGCCTCAGAGGGTGGTGGAGGCAGGTTCTCTGGATGCTTTCAATAGAGAGCTAGATAGGGCTCTTAAAAATAGCAGAGTCAGGGGATATGGGGAGAAGGCAGGAACGGGATACTCATGGGGGTGATCAGCCATGATCACATTGAATGGCGGTGCTGGCTTGAAGGGCCAAATGGCCTATTCCTGCACCTATTGTCTATTGTCTATTGTAATATCTGCCCTACTTTAAGTTACCAAAATGCACACGTCGCATTGCCCAAGCTAAATTCCAAATTGTAATTTTCTATAATGCAGCCCTTGCCAAAAATTTACAAACTTTGATGCTTCTACCATATTCTGTGTTTATATAGTTATTTTTTCTCACATAAATTTTGTGTCTTTTATTCCGTATCTTAAACTTGTTGGTAGTGGTTTATGATTTCCATAAGGGTGAATTTTGGTTACCTGAACTGCCCTAAGATAGCTGGACACTATATGTCTCTAGTTTCATTCGACTGGAGGCCATTTGTTTTCCCCTTACTAACCACGTTTAGGTCAATTTCCAGTGTTCAATAAACTTAACAATGTGGGAGAAAACCGGAGCACCTGGGGAAAACCCACGTGGCCACAAGGAGAACATGCAAACTCCCAACTCCGTACGTTCTTATGTGTCTAAGCTGTGAGATAGCAGCACTACCCGTTGCACCCTCATGCCACCCTGCCCCATAGTGACTGAGGTGGATTTAAACCAGAGGCTTGTTGCTTGCAGCCGAGGAGTTTGGCCTTTGGTCGCCATTGTGTTCTGGCTGGCCAAGCCTGATGTTGCTTACTTCATCAAAATTGACCCAACACCAGGTTAAGGGCAGGGAAATGGTGTTTGGAAGGGTTAGCAATGCCTGCGTGTGTGATGCTGGGTGTGGAAAGCCCACGGCTCAGTCTGCCAAGTGTATTTTCCAACAAAGGATCCAAGGCGAGGACATGTAGGCTGCAGGAATAGTCCTCAACTAGAAGAGGAACAGATTGCAAGTGTGTCCCACCATGTTTCCCAACCTGTACAGCACAAGGGATCTAGGCAATAGAGATTTGGACACACCCATTTGGGTCATTGTGTTTCAAAGGCCTTATTTTGGAATGGCTTGCAGAACACTCCTGAATGGAAACTCAGCAGAAGACATGGCAGATTTTTCCACTGGCACAATGCAAAAGGAAAACATTCAGTCATTCGTAAGGGTTTTCTGATCCCAATGGGCTGGAGTTGTAGTGTTTTCTAACATGATACATAACACAGTCACCATAGAAACATTACACATACAGATGTGCACATACCAATGTGCTGCTTGGGTTTGATTCCCTGCATTCCCATCACCAGTAGCTGCACGTCTGCTAGAGAAGGGAAACCAGGCCTCCTCTAGCACGAGTTCCTGTGCGGAGCGCTATTGGCAAACCATCACTGCCTCCTAAGGTCTGAAACCGGCGTGCTGAATGTCAGATTCAAGGGTGAGGCAAGGATGAAGAGGGGCAGAGGTCAAGGGGATGGCTCAGGGTTCAAAAAGGTTGATAAGGGTTTGATTCTTGTTCCTGCGTTTGAGGCAGCAGAAGTTATGAAACGCCCTCCAGGCGCTGTAGCCAGTTCTTGGCCTTGGTGAGGCTTTCCGCATTCAGCTACAGCAGGGTGATGCCTTCCACTTCGACATCCGTAGGTGCCGGCCCCAAAAAGGGGACATGCTCCGGGTTGGTGCCGAGCTGCGGCGACTGAGGTTGCATTAGGGCTGCAAGTTGTTGGTTGTTTGTTCGTTGTTATTTCTGCTGCCGTCTCTGTTTGTTGTCGTTCACTTGACTGAGGTCAGTTGACAGGGTTCACCACGGGGTGGTCGACAACATGACCAAGGGTTTGGTTAAAGAAAGGACACAAAGTGCTAGAGTAACTCAGCAGGTCAGGCAGTATCTCTGGAGAACATGGATAGGTGACGTTTCAGGTTTGGACCCTTCTTCAGACCCTGGGCCTTAAGTACCTGGCCCAAGGGATATTTTGTGAGTTCAAGGAGGTTAAATTCAGTAGTCAAAGGAAGAATGCAAGCATCACGGAGTTGCTCTGGGATCCAAGGAGAGTTGGTACAAGATGGTATTTAGACATTTGGTTTAGCAGCGTTTGGGATCATATGAGATGTTGGCAGATCCCCATGACTGCAAGCATACCATGTATGTGTACAACAGGTAGTGCAGAAAGAAAAATAAACAGAATGCAGATATAGTGTTACAGCCACAGAGAAAGTGCAGTGCAAAAAAGTGTGAGGGGCACAATGAGTAGATTGGGAGGTCCATTCAGTAGTCAGTGGGGAAGAAGCTATTCTTGAATCTCATTGTAATTTGCATTCAAGCTTTTTATCTTAGGCCTGTTAGGAGAGAGGAGAAGAGGGAATGACTGGGCTAGAATTGGTTCTTGATTGGGGTGTAAGTGCCCCTTGATTATGTTTGCTGCTTTACCGATGCAGCATGAAGGGTAAATGGAGTACATCAGGGAAGGGGGGCGGGTGTGGGGCGCGGGGGGGGGAGGATGCTGGTTGGTATAAAAATCATGCGGGCCCCAGACATGGTAAACTGGAAATTTCATTTGGATAGCCACGTGAATTGAAAGATTTAGAGGCTTGAAACTCTTCAGCACCCTTCAGCACATTTACAGTATACTGAAAAACAAAATACAAGAAAACAAGAACAGATGCTGCTGCAAACACTTGGCAGGTCAGGCAGCACCCGTGGAGAGAGAGCTAACATGTCAGGTATGATTTTGATTAGTACAGGTGTCAAGAAGGTAGGAGAATGGGGTTAGGTGGGAGAGATATTTCAGCCATGTTTGAATGGCAGAGTGGACTTGATGGGCCGATTGGCCTAATTCTGCTCCTATCACTTATGACCTAATGAGGTAAATGAACTTTCATCTGATGAAGGATCATTGACCTGGAAACTAAATGTTGATTCTGTTTTTCTCTCCATGTTTAAAATGGCCTGGATTAATACCTGAAGAGCTGTAACCTGCAGGGCTGTGGATTGAGTACAAAGAATTAGGACTAATGTAGAATCCTTACTTTGGCCAGCATGGAAGATGATGGGCCCAAGGGCCTCACTGTGCAGGAGGTTATATGATATTCTTTAGCTGCCACCGCAGGGGTAGTGGAACGGGCTGAATTAGAAAAGAACTATAAACTAATGGTGGTACAGACAAGAGTTATGGGTGGTCCAACAATGTCTTGTTAAATGGGAGTCTGTTTTTTCATGCTACCTTTATAGAGAGGTATGAATATTGAGGAATTATAAATGGCTTGTAAAGGAATCATGTAAAGGAATCATGATCAAATATTGGAGTAATACAGCACAGATACAGGCCCCACAGCCCACTGAGTCAATGCCAACAATCAACCATCGTTTTACACAAATTATACTTAATTTTCCAACCTCCCTGCTCTCTCCCATAAATGCTACCATTTCTCTACATGTAAGCGACAAATTAAAGTGGCCAGTTTTGCCCAATTTTGGGCACATTACTGGATAAAACTTGTCAAAATGCTGGAGAAGGGCTGTGGTACCTTTGGAAGACGAGAGATTGGAATATCAAAAGGTGTTTGTAGGCAGTCAAACTCCTTCCATCAATGGTGCTAAGCTCTAGGTAATGCAATGTAAGGTCAGTCCAGGAGAGGTCTTCCCATGAGTTGGTGAGAGGATTTAGCCTTGCATGTAGATAGTGAATATTTATTATCCAGCAGGAGCTAGTTGGTCAAGATGAATTTATTTAGGTGAGGGAGAGAGAACAGGACAGTGGGATTCATCGGTTAGCTCTTTCAGAGAATCAACTTTGTCTCAATGAGCAGATGAGCCCGCTGATATTTCTTGATATGAAGGTAATCTAGAGCTACTGGGGGGCAATGCAATGTGGTGCTTATTGAATGGCAGATCAGGTGCCAGAGGCCTTTTGCTTCTGTTTGTTGAATGTAAGAAATAGGAGTAGGGGGAGGCTATTTTTCTTCTTGAACTGTTATGCTATTCAAAAAGATGGACTTATGGAGTCAGACAACAGTGCAACAGGCCTTTCAGCCCACCATGTCCATGTCAACCATCAAGCTTCACTCCGTATTAATCCACTTGGTCCGTAGCTGCCCTTGCCTTAGTGATTCAAGTGTTCACAGATTGTTGATGATTCAAGTGCTCCTAGATATTATGAGAGATTCCAAAAACTCTGGGTCAAAATTCCATCTCAGATCGCGTCTAAATCGCTGGCCCCTTACAATAAACCAATGCCTTCTATTTTAGATACCTCTGCTCTGAGAGAAGGCTAAGTACTAATAGTAGAGATATGCCCTTCTTAATTTTGTGTACTTTAATCTGGTCCCTCCTCAGCCTCCTTCCTTCCAAGTAAAACAAACCTAGCTTGCCCAGGTTCTCCTAATAATAAAAAGTTCCATCCCCAGCAATACTCTGCACCTCCTGCAGTGCAATCAATTCTTCTTGTTGTGTGGGGGCCAGAACCACACGGAATACTCCAAACCCACATCTTGTCTATTTTCTCACCCTATCCCCATACACTCTGTCCAAAAGAAGGTCTGTCGCTCTGAGTTTTGGATATGCCCACAGACCTTTTCCAAAAACTGAATGATGAAAGATTCACCTCATCTCATTCTCAGAATAGCCAATCTCCTCGGTGGCTGTCCTCTCTATTTCCTCAGTGAACTCGGGCTTTCATCCCTCGAATGTCTAAAGGCCCAGTCTAATCATCTCTTCTCATCGTCCATTCACCTCGCCCAGATATCACTTTACAATCTCCAATGTGCTCCACCCACAAGCTTAACTTATAGTCATAAAGGTATGACGTAAATCTTGCACCTGTGATGCTGCTGCAAGCAAGATTTTCATTGTAGCCTATAACTCACCATATTAGGACATGGTTTCATTTCCCTCCTTCCTTCAGGAGCCTGAAAACCATGGCCACCAGGTTCAATACTTAACTTCTCCCCAGTAATCATCATGCTTTAGAACACCACACCACACCTAAGTGATCTCAGCGGGTTCCTCCTCAACACCCTGCTCTTCCTCGCCCTGGTCCACCGTCCGGCGGTCGGTGTTGCCTTCCAGTCATGAGCGGGGCCCCCGGTGGAGGTCCCTCTACGCAGGGATTCTCCCTCTCTACATTAGGGACCTGGGGTGGAGAGTATTGCACCGAGGTGTTCCCTGCAACCTGTTTCTCTCGCGGTTCACAGACTCGCCAGCCGCCTGCCACTTTTGCGGGGTGGAAGTGTGTATCACGTGTATATGGAGTGTGTGAGGCTGCAGCCACTGTTCCAATACCTAAAGGGGCTGCCCCTTGCCTTCTAGCTGCATTTTTCACCCACCATCCTTATCTTTGGACACCCTGTGCGTAGGGGAGAGGGTAGGGCTGAAGATGTCCTGGTTTAGTTGCTCCTGGGCCTGGCCAAGTTGCCTTCCGCGAGTCACTGCGCCAGGCGGAAGAGGACTCTGCCCGAGCCGGCTACCTGCCCCTTTTCCGGAGTTACGTCCGCGCCCGCGCCCGGGTGGTACTAGAAAGGGACTACGCGCTGTCCACGGGCACCCTGGGGGATTTCCGGGACCGTTGGGCACCGAGGGAGGTGGAATGTATCCTGGACAAGGATGGTAATGTAGTTGTTTACTAGTTTACTTGGTTTATTTGTTTTGTCTTGTACAATGGTGGTGGGTTCTGTTTAGTTTTATTGTGCTGTAAATACTATTTTAATATTTGAATAAATATTTTTGATTTTTTGTGATCTCAGCACTCAGCAACTGCAAACCTCTATAGACAGTCCCTTCGGTTGCACTGCAGACTTTGTTTGGTTTGCACTGGTATTACAGTTATTAATTTATTCTGTTTTATTTTTTTATTTATCTGTGTGTATTGCATTTACGGGCCTGTTAAACTGTCGCTGAATTTAAAGCATCTGTTGTTGGTACGTATAAAAAAAATTAAATAAAAAAATAAAAAAATTCTTAAGGGGTTGGACAGGCTAGATGCAGGAAGATTGTTCCCGATGTTGGTGAAGTCCAGAACAAGGGGTCACAGTTTAAGGATAAGGGGAAAATCTTTTAGGACCGAGATGGGAAAAAAAATATTCACACAGATAGTGGTGAATCTGTGTAATTCTCTGCCACAGAATGTAGTTGAGGCCAGTTCATTGGCTATATTTAAAAGGGAGTTAGATGTGGCCCTTGTGGCTAAAGGGATCAGGGGGTATGGAGAGAAGGCAGGTACAGGATAATTGGATGATCAGGTTGGACAGGTTGGATGATCAGCCATGATCATATTGAATGGCGGTGCAGGCTCGAAGGGCCGAATGGCCCACTCCTGCACCTATTTTCTATGTTTCTGTGTATAAAAATTAAACACTGTTGAATCTTGAAAAATAAATGTGGCTTGAAGCCATACAACAGGGAAAGAGCTCCTTTGTCCTGTTGACTCCACACTGACCATCAAGCACCCATTTGCATTACTGTTATTCTATTTTGCCACCCACCTGCACACTGGGGGCAATTTACAGCAGCTAATGAACCTCCCAACCTACACGTTCGAGAAAACCCGAACACCTGGAGGAGACCCACGTGTTATCAGGCAGAACGTGCGAGCTATACACAGACAGCACCCGAGGTCAGGATTAAACCCAGGTCGCTGGAGTGCCGCCCAGCTGAAGTGAAGAGGACAGAACTGTGCATGATATTCCAGGTTGTGCTGAGAGACTTTGACAGCGCTGAAATTCTGCGAGAGCAAGTTATCATCAAGCCAGGTCTCATTACCAATCACCCTCTGCACTCAACGAGTGGGCTCATTATAAAAACGCAACCTCTTCATTCTTAATCTGGCAACAAAGGCTGTCTAACAGATACGATCACCAACGCAGCAGTGACGTTTTTGTGGTCACCCACGCCTATGTTCTGATGAAGTCCCTTGTGATCTGTTCGGTCACATTTAAAACTAACACCTGCTTTCCAGCCTGACATTTATTGTGAATGAATGTCTAACACACATTGAAAAAAAATGTGAATCTACGAAGATTGGATCGAGTGCTTTGTCGACAAGCAAGTTTTCTCTCTTTCCCTTCCGTTCACACCCATTCTTCCCTTTCCCTGCAGAAACAGATTTCTTTGAACCTCATCCAACAGAGTAATTTCCCCACGCAGTTGTTGTTATATAACTTGCTCTCGCTGAATTTCTGCGCTGCCAAAGTCTCTCAGCACAACCAGTCTAAAACAGTGCATCGTGTCAAATGCTGAGCCCCCAGGTTCTAGACATTCCACCAGGCTGAGAAGGAGATACGTAACAGTCGTGGCTAGAGTGAGATTGATGAGGATCGTTTCGATCCTGTGCCCCTGAGGGAATCCCTTGCATTGACAAGTGGAGACACGGGGTTGTGGGATGAGCACATACGTGGCAAGCAAAAGGTCAGTAACAAGAGCAGTCCATTCAGCCCCTCAAAACAGTACCCTCCTCAGATTCAACTCCTCTATTTTCCAAAAAGGAGTTAGTTCGAGAACCCCCCTCCACATTGTAAAACTCTGATCATCCAACACAGTAGTTACTGAGTTGGCAGATTTTCCAGACCATTGGATGTTATTGATACCCCAACATATCTTTCAATTCAGTTTTTTTTACATGTGACATTGCACTGTAATAAATTTCCCAATCACCCCAGCAAGTGTAAAAGGAGCTCGGAAACCGGGAATGGGATGAGAGAGGGGGTTGAGGACGAAGCAATGGGCAAGAGCAGGTACGTGTGTATCCACAGAGTGTGTGAGTGAACAGAACGTATCAGCGTTCAGATCAGCCATGATCGAATGGAGGTGCAGGCTCAATGGGCCTGATGGCCTAATTTGGCTCCTATGTCTTATGGTTGTATGGTGTCGCTCAAAGTGAGTGTAAAGATCTGTATATGTGCATCACATTCATCCGTGCAATCAATCCTGGTCTCCAGCCATCTTGGACTCCCTCCCCACCAGACCCAAATCTCATTCTATCAAACCCTGTGCCGTGACTGGGCTGCCATGCAAAGCCCACTCTGAAAGAACTGGCACTGCTCTGAACTGGAAGCCAGTCATCTTTGGTCCTAAGGGAATATATTAGGAGGAGAAGGAAGCAGATATAAATGAAAGATGTTGGTGTTGCTGCCACTCATTGCACCAGAGGGTATAGTGTTCTAACTTAGCAATAATTCTATTCAAGGTTAGCTTCTTGGTTTGATTGTGTGGTTTGATACTTCCATAATATCTGAGAAAGATATGGAAGAAAACTTCAATCTCAAACGCATGGGAAGCGATGGACCACATCCTGATAAATCTGATTAGTAAAGATGGGTACTTGATGTTCAGCATGGAAATGGTGGGCAGAAGGGGCCTTTTCAGGTTGTATGACTCTATGACTTGAAGTCCAGTCAAAGCGCAACCAAACCAAAACCGTCCCACTGTAAATGAAGCTTTCCCTAGAAGGAATTGAGAGTCAAAAAACTGCAGATGCTGGAATTCTAATATAAAAACATAAAATTCCGATAACACTCACAGGTCAGGCAGCACCTGTGGGGAGAGAAACAGAGTCAACATTTCAAGGCGATGACCTGAAATGTTACCTTTGTTTCCCTTTCCGCAGATCCTTCCAAAACGAACGTATTGATTGGTAATGATGAAAAAAGATCTAACATGTGGAATGTAGGAAAGGTAGGAATGGCCTGCACCGCTCCTTGAGCTGCTCTGTAGACAAGGACTGATTCAAAACTATGTCCGTTCCTTGTCCGCTGTCTGACCTGTTGAATTCCTCCACCAATTTGTTTTTTGCTCAAGATTTCATCATCTGCAGTCTTCTGTGTCTCCTGATTTAGGTCTCGCCCATTTTCCCACCTGGTCTTCTTTCCTCTGATTCTATGTGTCCAAAGTGTTCTCTACCTTGCCCTTGAATATGCTCAATGGTAAAATGCCCTCGTCCCAGGGTCACAGCCCTCTATGTGAAAATAAAATAATCTAACCTTATCACGAGTCCCTAATGTCAGAGGGACCATCCTCTGAATCTACCCAGTCAATTCCTGATGGAATCTCAACAGAGCTTCCCATTGGACAAAGGGGCCGAGGGGAGCATCCTGGGGCCAGGAGATTGTGCAGACCATTGTAATGCTCCGGTCCAAAATTAATAACGGTGCATCGAACAGCAACCCCCCCCCCCCATCCTATTCAACGATGGGATGGAACTGTTGCTAAGTTTCCTGCTCTTAGCAAAGCAGATCAAATTATAGCAAATGGTTATGACCTCATTTGTTTTGCTTAAAAGCCAAACTCTGAAAAAAATTGACAGTTATTAAAGGTCAAACGAATTGTGTCTCGTTTACAACTAGCAGACGAAAGGGCTCAGTGCTCTTTTTGTTCCCTCGCAACCAGTGGAGACACATTAAGGATATTGTTTACTCATTATCCGTGTGTTGGAAGCCTACAATTGGTCTTCAATGTTAAAGAACAATTGGATGAGATGCAAACGTTATTGAGGTTAATTACAGTCAGGCATCATACCATTTGATGAAATCTCACATATTAAATCAAACCATTAAAAACTCAGAGCTGACAGCTCGCGATGCTGGTGTTCAATTAACAAAATGAATGTGTTGTTAGCTGTGGATCAGCTTGGAAATTATGGGAGTAGGTAAAACAAAGTGCGACAGAAAGACTGAGATCTCTCCTTTAGGAGTGATTCCTGAAGAAAGAACGGAGGGCATCTTATTTGATATAGAACTACTTGGCACCAAGTGGGCCATTTGGTCTTCCATGCTAGCTCGTAAGGTTACAATTTGTCCCATTCTCTGTTCTTCAAGCACTTGTCAAACGTGTCCTTTTCCAGTACAACTCTCATTGCCCTTTGGAACGCATGTTAATGTGGCACCTTCAGCCCTCAAAGGTTGCAGTACATCTCTTACTCTGCGGTCTTGTCCGTCCGCAGTTTTCATTGCTCCACCACTGACTGCCTGGGCTCTCAGCTCCAGAACACCCCCTAATCTCTCCACCACTTTATCTTCCTTTGAGCACTCTTCAACCTTACCTCCTGGACCAGGTCTAGTGTATGAAGTCCAAAGATGGATCCCAACCAGAAACGTTCTCCAGAGATGCTGCCTGACCCGCTGAGTTACTCTAGCATTTTACGTCCTTTTCTGGTGTCCAAAGATCTCTTTAAGCAGTCCGGTTGGGTTTGTTTAATGATGCGACTGTGAGGTATTTTGTTCCATTGGAGATCTGGATAAATGTTGATTGTCACAGAGACGTACAGCACAGAAAGAGGTCCTTCGACTCCATGCTGACCATCAAACACCCATTTACATTAATCCTGCGTTAATCCCATATTCCCATCATCTCCTCTCAGATTCTAGTACTCACCCACACAAAAGGGGCAATTTACTGATCAATTAACCTACTAACCTGCAAGTCGTTGGGATGTGGGAAGAAACCAGAACACCTGGAGAAAGCCCACACAGTCACAGGTCGAATGTGCAAACACCACACAAGTGAGGCAGTATGAGGTTGCAGCTTCACTTGCAGTGCCACTAAGCCACTCCTACTCACCCTGAGTCTAGAACTCAATGTTAGAAAGATTGGTATAGGCAGAGACCCTATTTAAATAAAAAACAGGATAGCCCATATCTATCATTAAAATTGTTAGAGTTATATAAAAGTTATAAAAGGTATCTTGGCACACGTGACAATGATAAACCAACAAATACAAACACAAGAGACTGCAGATGCTGGGATATGGAGCAAAAAAAACAAACAAACCGATGGAGGAACTCAGCAGAAAGACACAAAATGCTGGCGTAACTCAGCGGGTCAAGCAGCATCTCTGGAGAAATGAATCGGTGACATTTCGGGTCGAGACTCTTCTTCAGACTGAGAGTCAGGGGAAAGGGAAACGAGATATAGGTGGGGAATTAGAGAGATCTACAACAAATGAATTAAAGATATGCAAACATGTAACGACGATCAAGGAAAGGTGGAGTCCACAAGGGTCCATTGTTGGCTGTAGACCAGGCGATAACGAGTTACACAGACAATGAAACTCAACAGGATGACAATGAAACTAGTGGTGTGGGAGGGACGGAGAGAGAGGGAATGCAAAGATTACGTGAAATTAGCTAAATCAAAATTCATACACTGTTGTAAGCTGCCCAAGCAAAAGATGAGGTGCTGATGGTCCAATTTGCGTTTGGCCTCACTTTGACAATGGAGGAGGCCCAACACTTTGTCTCCTTCCCATCCCATATTGACCTACGAGGAGCTCACCAGGTGAGGCAGCGTCTGTGGATGGGAATAAACTGTTGATTATTCAGGAAGACATCCTTCATATTGTGTCATATTCATATCATATTGAATGGCAGTGCAGGCTCGAAGGGCTGAATGGCCTACTCCTGCACCTATTTTCTATGTTTCTATGTTTCATTTGTATTGAAAGAGTATTGAATACTTGATTGAAGCATGCTTTTGGGCAGAGCAGGTGAGGCTGGTACAGTCTTGCATTTATTCAGGACTTTCCACTGCTTCAGAGTGTCTCAGAGATCTGTATCCGAAAGAATTAAGTCATTATTTCCTGAATTAATTTTGAAAGATCCATTAAGTATTTTACCCTTCAAGAGTCGAGACTGTTTTATTGTCATATGTCCCAAATAGAACAATGAAATTCTTACTTGCAGCAGCACAACAGAATAGGTAAACATAGTACGCTGTAAACAATAAAGTAAATGAGAAAAAAAAGTTCAGTGTATGTATATTATACACACATACACACACACACACACACACAAAAACAATCAACAATAATAATGCAATAATAATAATGCAAAAAGAAAAAAACAATGCCCCCAAGTCTATGTAGTTCAGAGCTTATTTGGAGGTTGCAGTGTTTTATAGCCTGCTGGCTGTAGGGAAGATGATGTTCCTGGACGTTACAGTTTTCAGGCTCCTGTACCTTCTTCCCAATGGCAGGGGTGAAATGAGTGTGTGGCCAGGGTGGTCAGCTTGAGTTACTGAGACTGGACAGCTTGAGTTACAAGAAGAGGCTGGATAGGGTGGGACATTTGTCCCTGGAGCATAGGAGAGTAAGGGGTGATCCGAGAGAAAGGAATAAAATCAAGAAGGGAATAGATAAGACGGATGTTCACAGTCTTTCTCCCAGGGAAAGTTGGTGTCTGAAACTAAAGGGTGGAGGTTTAAGATGAGAAGGAAAGGAATTAAGAGGGACATTTTTTTCACACAGCAGGTGGTGGGTATATGGCATGAGTTGCCAGAGGAAGTGGTAGAGGTGGGTGCAATTGGAATGTTTCAAAGGCATTTAGACAGGTACATGGACAGGAAAGGCTAAGAACAGTATGGGCCGCAGCTCAAGGACACTGCTTTCCCAGCATGGACGGGTTGGGCTGCAGGGCCTGTTTCTGTGCTGTATGACTCTCTGACTCGGTGGCAGGTGTGGAGGCTGCTCTGCTAATGCACGCAGCCGAGGGCGCCGTTGCCCCTCACCCCGTAGAGACCCCATCACTTCCGCTGACTCAGCACTTTCCCCAGGTGTCAGCCGCCACAGATTATTTTTACGGCACGACGGCTGCGGAAGCCCTTCAGCGGAGTTGGATCCGGTGGAAACGATGACAGATTTTCCACCGGCACTGCCGAGTGTGGGCTTCGCATCGCAGCTGTAGGGGAAGTGGTAATCAGCTTGGTTGTGTCTCAGGAAGTAGTGAATCAAGATTTCTGAGTGGGTATTTGATGTTACCCTCCTCTCAGTCCCCCCCCCACCCCCCCAAATCTGGCTGTGTGGTTCAATTACAAGCATGTTAGCATGTGTGTGTCTGATCATAAGGTCATGTGATTATAGAATTAGGCCATTCGGCCCATCAAGTCTACTCCGCCATTCAATCATGGCTGATCTATCTGTCCCTCCTAACCCCATTCTCCTGCCTTCTTCCCAGAACTTCTGACACCTCTACTAATCAAGAATCTATCTATCTCTGCCTTAAAAATATCCACTGACTTGGCCTCCACAGTTTTCTGAGGCAAAGAATTCCACAGAATCAACGTCCTCTGACGAAAGAAATGTCTCCTCATCTCCTTCCTCAAAGAACGTCCTTTAATTCTGAGGCTATGACCTCTAGTCCTAGACTCTCCCATTAGTGGAAACATCCTCCCCACATCCATTCTATCCTAGCCTTTCACTATTCGGTGTTTCAACGAGTTCATCCCTCATTCTTCTAAACTCCAACGAGTACAGGCCCAGTACCAACAAACGCTCATCATAGGTTAACCTAATCATTCCTGGGATCATTCCTTTGAACCTCCTCTGGACACTCTCCTGAGCCAGCACATCCTCACATATGGTGTCCAAAACGGGTCACAATATTACAAATGCAGGCTTACCAGCACCGTATAAAGCCTCAACATTACATCCCTGTGATGACACAGTTACGTCAAACAACTACAAGAACTGAATATTCAAGGGTATACATCCTATCGAAAAGACAGACAGGTGGGCAGAGGGGGTGGGGTAGCTCTGTTGGTGAGGAATGAAATTCAGTCCCTTGCAAGGGGTGACATTGAATCAGGAGTTGTGAGTCAGTATGGATAGAACTAAGGAATTGTAAGGGTAAAATACCATAACTGACTTATCTACAGGCCCCCAAATAGTAGTCTGGATATAGGGTGCAAGTTGAATCAGGAGTTAAAATTGGCATGTCGTAAAGGTAATGCTATGGTTGTTATGGGAGATTTCAACATGCAGGTATACTGGGAAAATCAGGTTGGTACTGGACCCCAAGAAAGGGAGTTTGTGCAGTGCCTCCGTGATGGATTCTTAGAGCAGCATGTATTGGAGCCTACTAGGGAGAAGACAATTCTGGATTTAGTGCTATGTAATGAACCGGATTTGATAAAGGAACTTGAGAAGGAGCCATTAGGAGGTAGTGACCATAATATGGTCAAGTTTAATCTACAATTGGAGAGGGAGAAGGGCAAATCGGAGGTGTCAGTGTTACAGTTGCATAAAGGGGACTATGGAGCCATGAGGGAGGAGCTGGCCAAAGTTGACTGGAAAGATACCCTAGCAAGGATGACAGTGGAACAACAATGGCAGGTATTGGACAGGTTGGGTGAGTGGCAGATGCAATGTGAGTTTATCCACTTTGGTAGCAAAAACAGGAAGGCAGATTACAATCTAAATGGTGTCAAGTTGGGAAAAGGGGAAGTACAACGGGATCTGGGGGGTCCCTGGTCATCAGTCAATGAAAGTAAACATGCAGGTACAGCAGGCAGTGAAGAAAGCGAATGGCATTTTGGCCTTTATAACAAGAGGAGTTGAGTATAGGAGCAAAGAGGTCCTTCTGCAGTTGTATAGGGCCCTAGTGAGACACACCAATTTTGGTCCCCTAATTTGTGGAAGGACATTCTTGCTTTTGAGGGAGTGCAGCGTAGGTTTACAAGGTTAATTCCCGGGATGGCGGGACTGTCATATGCCGAGAGAATGGAGCGGCTGGGCTTGTATACTCTGGAGTTTAGAAGGATGAGAGGATATAGTATTGAAACATATGTTTATTAAGGGTTTGGACACGCTAGAGGCAGGAAACATGTTTCCGATGTTCGGGGAGTCCAGAACCAGGGGCCACAGTTTAAGAATAAGGGGTAAGCCATTTAGAACGGAGACGAGGAAACACTTTTTCTCACAGAGAGTTGTGAGACTGTGGAATTCTCTGCCTCAGAGGGCAGTGGAGGCCAGTTCTCTGGATACTTTCAAGAGAGAGCTAGATAGGGCTCTTAAAGATAGGGCTCTTAAAGTCAAGGGATATGGGGAGAAGGCAGGAAAGGGGTACTGATTGGGGATGATCAGCCATGATCACATTGAATGGCGGTGCTGGCTCGAAGGGCCGAATGTCTATTGTCTATTGTCTAAATCAGGAGCAGGATTAAGCCACTCGACTTTTCAAACCTGCCCTGGCATTCAATGCTGATCCATATTTTGACAACAGTTGTGCCCAAGACCGCAAGAAATTGCAGAGGTTTGTGAATGTAGCCCAGTCCAACCTACAGACTAGACACCCCACCATTGACTCCATCTACACTTCACGCTGCCTCGGGAAAGCACCCAACATATAATCAAGAACTATTTTCACCCCAGTCATTCTCATTCTCCCACTCTCATCGGGCAGAAAGTACAAAAGCTTGAAACCACGTACCACCGGATTCAGGTATAGCTTCTTTCCTGCTGTCCTCCCATAAGCTAGGGTGCAGCCCTGATCTTCCAATCTGCCTTTTCTCTAACAAGCTGTAATGCTGTAAAAATATATTCTGCACTCTCTATTTTTTTTCCTTTGCACTGTATGATGTATAGTGTGATTTTCCTGGATAGCACTCAAAATAAAGCTTTTCACTGTATCTCGGTACTCATGACAATAATAAACCGATGCCATTACTATTGATGGTAAATAGATGTAACCCCAGCGTGGATCCCTGTGAGAATCCATTTGTTATATCTTGCCAACTTCAAAATGACCCGGTTATTATCCTTATTGTCTACCCAAGATGACACATTAATCCCAAGGCCCTGTGAATGTATGTACCTTGAACAGTAACCTTTTACATCACACCTTACCAAATGCACTGCACCCACTGGTTCACCTTTATACTTCCTCAAAGTACTCTAATTGTTTTGTCAACCGTGATTTCCCTTTTACAAAACCATTATTGACTGCTGGATTGTCTTATGATGGTCTGAATATCCTGCTATTACCTAATTAATAATGGCTTCCAACAATTTCTCAAAATTTCAGACTGACCCTGTTTTATGCTTTTGGTCATTCTCGTCTCTTAAGGAGAGATATGTTTTCCCATCATCTGGGGCCTCTCTCCATGATTTATTGAAAGTTGGAAGATCGCAATATGCTTAAGGTTAATCGTTTTTAGGGTTTCAAATTTAAATCCTAAACCCTGCACAGGACAAAACCTTTGAATTTAATTTAGATTAGAGATACAGCGCGGAAACAGGCCCTTCGGCCCACCGAGTCCACACACTAACACTGCCCTACACACACTAGGGACAATTTACACTTATACTTAGTCAATTAACTTACAAACCTGTACATCTTTGGAGTGTGGGAGGAAACCGAAAATCTCGAAGAAAAGACCCATGTGGTCATGGGGAGAACGTACAAACTACGTACAGACGGCACCCGTGGTCGGGATAGAACGCGGGTCTCCGGCGCTGCAAGCGCTGTGAGGCAGCAACTCTACCACTACGCCGCTGTGCTGCCCAATGACCTTAAAATGTCAGTACTGCTTTGAATTCTCTTAAGTTTTATTCCCCTTGAAAATACGCGGCGAATTGAAGGCCATCATATCTCTCAATCAGCAGAGCAAAATTATTTTTAGTTGTAAAATGGGGAAATGATCATGAAGATATTTTATTGCAGAGAATAGTTGTGGGTTGACTGGGAACAGGTGTTGGTCCATGGGGGTAGAACATGGCTATTTCTAATCTTTGTTTCCATCTGTTATCAGTTCTACTTGTGTGCCAGTGAAATAATCATCTCGGACAGATTTGTAGACAGTCTTTTACCAAGCTTATCACTGAATAGCAAGCTCCTGTAGTACACCACATCACCCAGTGCATTCAGGGCTCTCAATGGGTCTCATTAGTGCAGTAATATTTTATTTGAGAATGGTCTGTGATCACATTGAATGGCAGTGCTGGCACGAAGGGCCGAATGGCCTATTCCTGCACCTATTGTCTATTGTCTATTGCAATCACTTGCATCTCCAAAGAAATAGCTCTGCTTTTAATTGCATTGTAAATGTTATTCACGTTATTCCCTTTATCATGTAATTGTACACTGTGGATGGCTCGATTGTCATCATGTATTGTCTTTTTGCCGACTGGTTAGCGCGCAACAAAAGCTTTTTACTGTACCTAGGTGCCGCCCACAATGCTGGGTAGATCCTGGATGAGCTGGGGGCTGAAAGGTCCAACAGGTAAGCGGGGAAATAGAAATTAGGTTACAATTGGATCAGCCACGATCTTAATAAATACCGAATAGGTTCAATCTGCTCCTAACTTGTATAGAACATAGAATAGTACAGCACAGGAATAGTTTTTTTCAGCCCACAATTTCAATGCCGAACATAATACCAAAGTAAGCTAATCCCTTTCACCAGCACATGGTCCATATCCCTCCTTTCACTGCATATTCATGTGCCCATGAGAAAGCGTTTTGAACACCACTATCGTATCCACCACGACCACAAGAAGTGGCAGCATATTCCAGACACCCACCACTCTCTGTGTAAAACTTGCCCCACATATCTCCTTTAAACTAATCTCCCTCTGACCTGGTGATAATAAATTAAACTAAACTAAATTACCCTCAGAACCTATGCCCTATTCCTTCGGGGAATGATACTCAGCAATACCCTTTAACATTTAACATTTATATTAACATTAAATTAACATTTATACCATTTAATACCATTTAACAATTTAACAGAATCACCAAAAATTGTAGAGGAATATTGTCCCAGATCTCTCAATTTCTCCTGATGGAAGAACTCGCTACCCAGCCAGAAGTCACTAAGACTGAAAATCTCTTGACTTTCTCAGTTTTGCATGCCAGAATCCCCGGAGTGAGGCTGTGAACTCAAAACTTTCATGACTCAGAGGTGAGAGTGCTCCCCACCGAGTCAAAAATGTAACGAACTGAATTGATGTGGTTCCCAAAGCACCGGTCCAAACTCTCGAATCCTGTATGATTACAATGGAATGGAATTGATTCAGTTGCTGAAGTTAATGGCTCTAGCACTGGGCCTGAAAGTAGCTTTTATCAGCACTTTTTGCTGGTTTTCAGATGGCCGTGCAGATTGTTGGCACTCGCACTTGACTGAGCACTAGTTTGAGCTTATATTGATGGTGTGCAAAGAGCATTCATTTACATGTTACAGCACAAAAGGCCATTCAGCCCATCATTTTCATACCTGCTTCAAATCATATCAGCCCCATTCTCCTCTCCTTATTTCCCTGTACCCCTGAACTCCGTCGCTCTCACACATCGTAGAAACAAGGAACTGCGGACCTGGTTACACAAAGGGACACAAAGTGCTGGAGTAACTCAGCAGGACATCTTTGGAGAACATGAGTCAGTGATGTTTTGGGTCGAAAGAAGGGTCCCAACCTGACACGTCACCTTTCCATCTTCTTCAGAGATGCTGCTTGACCGGCTGAGTAACTCCAGCACTTTGTGTCTGTCTCTCACACACATGTTTATCAACTCAGCTTTGAATCTTTTTGCCATTATCCTTCACTAATGGGTAATTGCTCAAGCTACAGGAGGTTGAGAGGACCTGAAGTTAATATGGAGGCTGAGGGGAGACCTTATGGATGTTTACAAAATGATGCAAGGCATAGATAGTCTAGACAGTCCCCTGGGGCAGAAATATCAAATAATAGGGGGCATAGCTTTAAGGTCAGAGGGAGAAAGTTTAAAGGAGATATGTGGGGCAAGTTTTACACAGAAGAGTGGTGGGTGTCTGGAATATGCTGCCACTTCTTGTGGTTGAGGCGGATACAATAGTGGTGTTCGAGAGGTTTTTGTCATAGGCACATGAATATGCAGTGAATGGAGGGATATGGTCCATGTGCTGGTGGAAGGGATTAGTTGAATTTGGCATCATGTTCGGCAATGAAATTGTGGGCTGAAAGAACTATTCCTGTGCTGTTTTGTTCTATGTTGTATACAAGGACGGAGCAGATTGAACCTATTCTGTATTTATTAAGGTCCTGGCTGATCCAATTGTAACCTAATTTCTATTTTCCTGCTTACCTGTTGGAACTTTCAGCCCCCCCCCCCCAGCTCATCCAGGATCTACCCAGCATTGTGGGAGGCACATTGGCACAGCTGGTGGAGCCACTGCCTCATGGGTTCAGTGTGTATGGCGTTTGTATTGGTTTCCTCCGGATGTTCCGGTTTCCTCCTACATTCAAAAGACAGGCAAGTTGGTTTGGTTAATTGGCCACTGTAAATTGTGCCCAGTGTGTAAGCGTGTGTGAGGGGGGGAGTTGATGACATGAGGACTCTCTTACCCTCCATCTCTCTTGCTACTGAATCTCTCTCCCCCTCTCTCTATGTATCCATTCTCTGTTTCCCCATACATTAGAAACATAGAAAATAGGTGCAGGAGGAGGCCATTCGGCCCTTCGAGCCAGCACCGCCATTCATTGTGATCATGGCTGATCGTCCCCAATCAATAACCCGTGCCTGCCTTCTCCCCATATCCCTTGACTCCACTAGCCCCTAGAACTCTATCTAACTCTCTCTTAAATCCATCCAGTGATTTGGCCTCCATTGCCCTCTGTGGCAGGGAATTCCACAAATTCACAACTCACTGGGTGAAAAAGTTTTTTCTCACCTCAGTCTTAAATGGCCTCCCCTTTATTCTAAGACTGTGGCCCCTAGTTCTGGACTCGCCCAACATTGGGAACATTTTTCCTGCATCTAGCTTGTCCAGTCCTTTTATAATTTTATGAGAGATACCCCCTCATCCTTCTAAACTCCAGTGAATACAAGCCTAGTCTTTTCAATCTTTCCTCATATGACAGTCCCGCCATCCCAGGGATCAATCTCATGAACCTACGCTGCACTGCCTCAATCACAAGGATGTCTTTCCTCAAATTAGGAGACCAAAACTGTATGCAATACTCCAGATGTGGTCTTACCAGAGCCCTATATAACTGCAGAAGAACCTCTCTACTCCTATACTGAAATCCTCTTGTTATGAAGGCCACCATTCCATTAGCTTTCTTCACTGCCTGCTGTACCTGCACGCCAATTTTCAGTGACCGGTGTACAAGGATGCCCAGGTCTCGGTGTACCTCCCCCTTACCTAACCTAACCCCATTGAGATAATAATCTGCCCCCTTGTTTTTGCCACCAAAGTGGATAACATCACATTTATCTATATTATACTGCATCTGCCACGCATCTGCCCACTCACTCAACCTGTCCAGGTCACCCTGCAACCTCCTAACATCCTCTCCCACTTTCTATCTCTTTTGCTTTCCCAGCCATCTCTTCTTTTCCCTTGCTCTCCCTTCCCTTGATCCTTCCCCCTCTCTCCACTATTCTCATTCTCCCTTTCCCTTGGTCTTCCCAACAGATTTATTATTTTTCTTCGTTCCTTGTTTTCTGTGTCACTCCTTTATTGCCCCATGACTATCTCTCTTTTATCCTTGTCTTTCTCTCCCTCGCCCTCACTCTGACTCTCTGTCTTCCTTTCTCTTGCTCTCTTGCTCTCACCCTCTCTGTTTTCCTCTCTTGCCTTTCTTTTTCTTACTTTCTCTATCTCTCCACCCAAATTGTCTCCCCTTTCTTAATGCTTCTCTCCTCCCTGCCCCACTCTCTCCCCTCTATCTTCACCCTCTTTTCTCTCTCTCTCTCCGTTCCCTCCGTCTCTCTCTCCTTTTCCTATCTCTATTTCTGCCTCTCTCTCCCACACTGTATCTTTCTCTGTCCCACGCTCTCTCTCTCTCTCTCCCCCACACTGTCTCTCTCCTTCCCCACTGTCTCTCTGCTTTTCTCTCTTTCTTTTTATACCTCTCAATCCTCTCCCCAGCTCTCTCCACCATTTCCCCTCTCCCCCCATTCCTTTCTTGCTTACTCTCCTCCTTTCTGACCGCCCCCCTTACCCCTTCTCTCACCCCTCATTTTTGCCTCTCTCTTCTCCTCAAACCCCTCACTCTCTGCACCTCTCTCATTCTCTCTATCTTTTTATCTTGCTCTCTCTGTCTCTCTCTCTCTCTATCTACCTTTCGCTGCCCCCTCGCCCCCACTCCATCTCATTCCCCGGCTCATTCTTGCCGCCCCCCCCGCCCCCTCGAGAAGCATCTCCTGGCAGTGCAATGAGTGTGTATCCTGGAGCAGATGCTCTTGCCGTGGCCCCCTGGATATACCGGGCTCGGGTGCAGGGAGCATGTTGAGTGGAGCATCTGCTCGCGCTGATCCCTGGCAACGCACAAATCCACTCAGCACACTTTGCCGACAACCCAGCGCTTAGCCCAGCCACTCACCACCTTGAACATGAGCTGTCGCGCTCAGAGACTGGTTGATATTCAAACACTGCACATCTCGGGCTATCTACTTTTACAGGAGGGCTCTCCAGTATTTTCAACCACTGCCTCCCCAATAGCTCCACCCACCCCATTGCTAACCCCTGCCCATCTCTGTTCAGTTGGCAGCCTTCGATGCCCAGGATTTATCCCAGAATCTGCCCGGTGCCTGCAGAGTCGCCTCGTGCTGAGTGTAAACATTGCCCTGTGCCAATGCTTCTGTGATTTAAATTCTACTCAATGCATTTTTGCAGGGGATAATTTTGCAGGTTTGAAAGCCCTTTGTGGCTGTACAAGAGCAGCGTGGGGTGCTCAGGGGAGATGTTGAGAGGCTCTTCATCTGGGTAGAAGTGTCCAATACAATGGAGCCCAATCTCAAGAGAGCCTAGGATTGGGGCAGAGTGGAGGCCAGGCAGTCTCTGGAGGGTCTAGAACTGAATGTATCATTTCAGGACAGTCCAGAACTGGAGGGACAGTGTCAGGGGTATCTAGAACTGGATGCAACCCCTTGGGAGGGTCTAGAATTGGATCTTAGACTTGGGAGGAGTCTAGAACTGGTGGCATCGTCTCCGGGGTGTCTAGAAGTGGGTTAAATCACAGGGGCATCTAGTATTATGGATAGTGTTGAGGGAGCCTAGAACTAGAAGCATTATTTCAGGGTGGTCTAGAATTGGGTCACTGTCATCTAGAACTGGAAGCACTATCCAGGTCTCAATCTAGAACTTGGGGGTCAATCTCAGAAGAGTCCAGGTTTGGCTTCAGAGTTCTCATCCATCATCACCATTACAGGTTATGGGTTACTCCAGCATTTTGTGTATCCGTGTTGGAAACCGGCATCAGTAATTCCTTTTATTTCCTAGCTTTGGTGCTCTTTTGTGGAAATAATTCCCGCCGCGTTCCGCAGTTACACTTGGTTGTCTGGGAAATGTGGTGAGGTGTCCTGAGGAGGTGATGGGTGCTACCGGAATACAGGTCTTGCTTTCTGCCACCTACCTGAGTAACCTAACGTGACACCAGTCATCTCCTCTGACGCCCACCTGTAATAGCGTCCCTCACTCCACCCACAAAATGCAAATCTCTGACAGATAAAGGATTAGTCTTGAAACTGAAATACGATGCAAATGAACAAGTGAAGTACTGGTGCCTCTGCGTCTTATGCACAAACAGTGGTGTTATTTTGAGGGAGCAATGGTGTGGTGTTAACCACCAGGCAGATACGTTCACTCATTGACAGATCAGCTTCTACACCGGTAATACACAGATATGGCAGCAATTAAACAATAGCCTTGCTGGGCAGGGTGGTGGAGATGGGTTGGGAGAGCTGGACCTCATAGATTAAGGTTGGCGGATGGAGGGAGGTCTCCTTGGATTATGTGTGAGAGAGAGAGAGAGAGAGAGACAGACAGACAGACAGACAGACAGACAGACAGACAGACAGACAGACAGACAGACAGACAGACAGACAGACAGACAGACAGAGATTCCTTTTGTCCATCTTAGTGACAAGGCGGTGGTTTATGGAGTGTCTACCAGGCCAGGACAGCTGGTGATGGAATAACAAAGTCACACGCAAGGTTTGTCCTGGAAGCCGTTGATTAATCGTACACCACCGGACTCGGGAACAGCCTCCGTTACCAGGCTTCTGAATGGTCCTACCATAGGCTGGGATACTGTTCCCTTCACCTCTACCCCATTGCAGGCATTGAACTTTGTCTATGGAACTGTTGCGCTACGATGCTGAGAACTATACTCTGCCCTCTCTCTGGATCTTCCCCTTTGCTCTACCTGTTGTACTTGAATTTGACATGATTGTATGTATGTATAGTATTATCTGTTCTGATTGAAAAGCTTTGTTTTGCACGTTATCCATTGTCTACCTACCTAGTTTTACTGACAATTTATTGTTTGTTGTATATTTGGTTGTTGTGTCACCATGCCTGTGAAGCTGCAGTAAGTAAGACTTTAACTGTTCCGTTCCTGGTTCATGTATGACAACTAAATACTCTTCATATGGTAACCAGACCTCCATCGTACTGTAATTAATAGCATCAAAAGCACAGACGTTGCTAAGAACAAACACTTAATAAAAAGTGAAGACAGAGAGGAAACTAGTTCTGCTGTTCATGGGATACATGTGTACGTCAGAATTAAATTTATTAATTTCACGAGCGCTTGAATGTATGCAGAGTTGTCTATGAGTCGAGCATTTCTAACCCGGAGCCAGCCTGTTGAGTAAACAGGAGAATATCAAGAAGCGCAGGGAGGAACAGACATCTACCGGAGCATATATCTACATATCCTTAAATGTAACAAACAGCTTAATTATAATCATAGCCATACATGCAGCATGGAAACAAGCCCATTGGCCCAACTTGCCTGCATCGACCATCATGTCCCATCCACACTAGTCCCACCTGCCTGTGTTTGGCCCATAACCCTCTAAATCTATCCTATCCATTTACCTGTCTAAATGTTTCTTAAACGTTGTTATCGTACCTGCCTCAACTACTTCCTCTGGCAGCTAGTTCCAGATACCTACCACCATTTGTGTAAAAAAGTTACCCCTCAGGTTCCTATTAAATTTTTCCTCCCTCATCTTAAACCTATGTCCTCTGGGTTCTCAATTCCCCTACACTGGGTAAGAGAATGGGCAGTGTGTTTACCTGATCTATTCCTCTCACGCTATTGTATACATGTATAAAATCACCCCAATTAGGTGGTCAAAAAGGCAGTGAGAAATGGGTCCTTATTCACCTATTATGCAATTGTAGCAAGAATGCCCCAATTTTAAAATGAAAACAGCAAACTATGGAAACACTCAGCCATTCAGGCAGATTCTGTGAAAAGAGTAACTGTTAATGTTTCCAGTTTAAGACCTTTCATCCAAACTGGAAACTAGAGAAACCATTTCTCTCCCCACAAATACTTCCTGACCTGCAAAGTATTTCCAGCATTTTGTTTCAGATTTCCAGCAACTGCTGTTTTTTATTTTCATTCATTAATTTTATACAACATTTCTCTTTACGATAAAGATCAATGTTCCTTCTTTTTCCTGTATGAAGGCATTCTTTCACGGCAACATTTGAAAGCAAACACCCACAATACTGGTCTGTTATTGAGGAACAAACATGGGCCAGGACTTTAGATAATACTCCACTTGGATGTTACATGTGAGAAAGGAGTTAGACTAAAGACAGGCCAGCCTCTCTGATAATGCGAACTGGTGCGTCAAACTGAGTCCCTAGTTTGGATCTCCGGATGTTGTATTCCATATCCTTTACTTTAGAGTTACAGCATGGGATTAGGCCCTTCGGACCACCGGGTCCATGCCGACCCACGATCACCCTGTACTAGCACTCTCCTACACACTAGGGTCTGAAGAAGGGTTTCGGCCCGAAACGTTGCCTATTTCCTTCACTCCATAGATGCTGCTGCACCCACTGAGTTTCTCCAGCTTTTTTGTGAACCTAGGGACAAATTACAATTTTACTGAAGCCAATTAACCTACAAACCTGTACATAGTTGGAGTGTGGGAAGAAACCGGAGCACCCAAAGAAAACTCACGCAGTCACAGGGAGAATGTACAAACACTGTACAGACCGCACCTCTGGTCAGGATCGAACCCTGGTATCTGGTGCTGTAAGGCAGCAATTCTACCGCTGCACCACTCGATTCCTTAAACTGTAGAGAGTAGCACAGGTTAAAAGTCCAAAGGTTAGGTAGGTAAGCACAAAAAATAACTGAAGTGTTTGTACTTTCAACTATTACACATTATAACTCATGTTGAATTTATTGTCAAATGCCCAAGTACGGTGAAGTGCATGTACAATGAAAATCTTGCTTTAGCAACATTGCATTTAAATAGACAGAGGCACACAAAAACATGAATTTTACAAAGCAGTGAAAAGAAAATGCTGTGTAAAAAACAAGACATTGTGCAAAAATAAACAATTAGAAATGTCCATGGTAGTGAAAGAGGTGGTGTCCAGTTTTCTGTTGTTAAGGTAGGATTAAAGTATCTCTGTCCCTGCACCTGGTGATGCAGGGCTTCATGTTGCTGTACCTTCTGCAGCAAGTAAAAGGCATGTGCCGGGTTGTGCAGGACACCATAAAATTGGTGGTACACAAAATTGCTGGGGAAACTCAGCGGGTGCAGCAGCATCTATGGAGCGAAGCCAGCCTATTTCCTTCGCTCCATAGATGCTGCTGCACCCGCTGAGTTTCCCCAGCAATTTTGTGTACCTTCGATATTCCAGCATCTGCAGTTCCCTTTTGAACACCATAATATTGGTGCCTGATTCGCTAAGTTACTCCAGCATTTTGTGTTGATCTTCACCATTATATTATCCAGGGCACTATTAATAATTATTTTACAGATATGCCATAGACCTTTATCAATCCCTTTTGCAGAGCCGATGGTGGCTTGATTTGTCATCTCCCGATAATGCGGCACGCAATCTTTCTGTATTGCAGGGGCGTTTAAAAGCATAGGATTCACGCTCATTTCCCAGGAGTGCAACTTGAACCCATCATCCTGTGACTCAAGGTGTGAGTGCTACCCACTGGCTATAATCCACTCTGTGTGTCACACGTTACAAAGCTCCCGATCTCGTGAAACAGGCTCACTGTGTGTCCAGCCGCAGGAGGTTTGTGTTGGAACCATGGAGTGTTTTCTTAAGGTTTGCTGCTTTTATACACAGCGAGGGCCAACCTCCTTCACATCATGTGGCGTCGCTCGTTAGCCGAGGCAACCCCTGGGCTTTGAGAAGCATCTAATTACAGGAACGAACAAATCTACCACAGGTAGACACAAAAAGCTGGAGTAATTCAATGCGACAGGAGAGAAGGAATGGGTGACGTTTCGGGTCGAGACCCTTCTTCAGACCCGATGACACCTTCTCCTCCACCCGAAACGTCACCCATTCCTTCTCTCCAGAGATGCCGCCTGCCCCGCTTTGTTACTCCAGCTTGTTGTGTTTATCTTCGGTTTAAAGCAGCATCTGCAGTTCCTTCCTACACAAATCTACCACAGACGTCAACTCTGGCAGCACCGGGACATGAACGGTGACGGGACAGCCTTTGTTTGACAAGCGAGTTCCGTCTTTTAATAGGTAATATCAAGGAACTGCATATGCTGGTTTATAAATTCATAAGTTCCAGGAGCAGAATTCGGCCATTTGGCCCATCAAAGAAAGCTGGGGAAAGGCTCCCGACCTGAAAACGTCACGCATTCATTTTCTCCACCGATACTGCTTGCCTGACCTGCTGAGTTACTCCAGCGTTTTGTCATAGAGTCATAGAGTGATACAGTGTGGAAACAGGCCCTTCGACCCAACTTGCCCACAACCGTGTCCATCTTTAGTCTGTTAATAGCTCGTCTCCTTTCTGCAGTTCGCAGTGACCCTCTGCCCACGCTCCGTCATCTGTCTTGTTGATTCGATGCTTCATCCCCACATTGCTATTCTTAAGAAGTAAAATCATCACAATTCACCGGCGCCGCCCCTCAGCAAGTCGACCAACATTCCTTCCCTCCCCTCCTCCCCTCCGCTCAGTGAGTTCAGATATGGAACAGTACTGAAGACGGGTGTTCCGTAAAGACCATGTGTGTAAAGTTGACTGGACTCAACAGTCTTGTTGGCCTGTGGCAGTATGAAGTGCTCTGGTCTCCGTGTCTCTGTTTGTTTGTGTGTGTGTGTGTGTGTGTGTGTGCTCATGTGTGTTTGTACATGTGTGTATCTGTCATGCGTGCGCCCATGAACATCTGTGTGTGTGTGTGCGTGTTAGTGTCTAAGTGTGTATCTGTCTGTGTGTACTTGTGTGTGGCTATGCGTACATGCTGTTTGTATGTCACGTGTGTTCATGTCTGTGACTGCTTGTGCTCTGTATGTGTGCAAGTGCACGTGTGTTTGTGTCCATGTGTGATGGTGTGTGCATATACATGTACTTTTGTGTGAATGTGCTTGTGTGTGTGTCTGTGTCTGCATTTGTGTGTACATGCTGTGTTTATGTCTGCATAGCTATGTGTGTGTCTGTGCGTGCGTATACAAGTGCCATTGTGTGAATGTGTCTATGTGTGTGAGGAAGAAAATGTTGATTTCCCTTTGGAAAGCAACCTTCCCCCAATCACCCATCTGTTAAGTTGGCTGTTGCTTACTTCACGTCACCAGCAGGTGTACTTTAAACAAATTTATACATAATAGAGGAAGAGCTTGGAATGTAGAAGATGAAACAGCATCCCGACACTGAAGTGTACCTCGATATTAAAATTGTTTTAAAATCCCACTCTCCCTGTAGAAACACTTCCAGCCCTATAACCCTCACTGATGTCCTCCATCCCTATAATTCTGGCCTCAGTAATGCGTTACTTTAATAGTTCAAGAGACAGCACCGTGGCACAGCTAGTAGAGCAACTACGGGATCGATCCTGACTTCTAATGCTGTCAGAGTGGAGTTGGCACGTTCTCCCTGGGACTGCGTGGGTTTCCCTTGGGTGCTTTGAACCGTCCCCATCCCACATCCCAAAGACACGGGGATTGGTAGGTTGAATGAGCACGATAATCTCCCCTTAGTGAGTAGTAAGAATCTAGAGGGAATTGATGAGAATGTGGACCATACAATAGATATTAGGGAAAACTAGAGGAAAGTAGAGAGCTTGGTGAGTTGGTTTGGGCTCCTGTGTTGTAAAGAAATTGTGCAGCCTTTAGTTTAGTGCAGGAAACAGGCCCTGCGGTCCCACCAGGTCAGTGCCGACCAGCGATCCCCGCACCTTAACACCATCTCACACACACTAGGGACAATTTACAATTTTACCAAGCCAATTATCCTACAATGCTGTACGTCTTTGGAGTGTGGGAGGGAACCCGG
Organism: Amblyraja radiata; assembly: GCF_010909765.2. Lineage (NCBI taxonomy): Eukaryota > Metazoa > Chordata > Chondrichthyes > Rajiformes > Rajidae > Amblyraja > Amblyraja radiata. The sequence goes on along the minus strand of NC_045963.1, from coordinate 59,188,989 downwards.
AGCTCTCAGAGAAATCCCACGCAGGTCACGGGGAGAATGTACAAACTCCGTACAGGCAGCATCCATAGTCAGGATCGAACCCGGGTTTCTAGCGCTGTAAGGCAGCAATTCTACCAAAGCACCACCGAGCCTCTGGAGATCCAAGATCTGGAATCTTCTTCCTAAACTCTTCAGATTCTTGGTTTCTTCTGTATGTCTCCTTCCACGCCATGTTTTTGTCCAAATGTTTTGGTCACCTGCCTTGTTACCTCATCATGGGTTAACATGACATTGTTTATTGGATGAAGCTGCCCAAAAGCAGACATTCCAGTGCTCTACAGATGGAGTGAAAATGTGATTATTATTATTATGCTTTTCTCTTTCTGTTCCTGCTAATCTGTTTTTTTAGTCTAAGATAAACAAGAGCACCCTACAGTCAGCTGGGGCTTGAAAATATGTAAATATACTGTAAAATTGATGAATGCAATAAAATATTGCAGCACACCCCTGTTGCATGTTTCAATAATGATTCAAGCCAAGAGTCAAGTCAAGAGTTTAATTGTAATTGTTATTTTCAGTCAAACCTGCTTTTGCTGTCACTTATGACAATACCCAAGAGATTAAGTCACCATGTGAAGAATTTTTTATTGTCATAGGCACCGGAAATGGAACAATGAAATTCGTACTTGCTGCAGAGAACTCTAAAGTTCTCAAACACAACAACCAAAAATACAATAAATAATAATACAATAAATGATCAGTTATGTTGGGTAACCAGACCATAGCAGTGCACGCCAAAGTACATACTGCAACGTTAAACAGGGTCCATAATAGGACATAAAGTGCTGGAGTAACTCAACAGGCCAGGCAGCAACTCTGGAGAACATGGATAGGTGATGTTTTGGGTCAAGACCCTTCTTCAGGGTCCGTGGTGACCTGAAATGTCACCTATTCATGTTCTCCAGAGATGTTGCCTGACCTTGCCTGAGTTACTCTGACACTTTGTGTCCTTTTGTGTATTAACCAGCATCTCCCATTCCTTGTTTCTGCAAGGTTTATAGTAGTTTGGCACTGAAGTAGGGTTGTGGTTAGGACTGTGCAGTGTGGTTCAAGAGCATGATAGTTGATGGGAAGAAGCTGTTCTTGAACTTAGAGGTACCAGTTCTCAAGCACTTGCACTTTTATCCCTAATGGTAGCAACGAGATGAGAAGGTGGCCCATTAATGATATTATCTGTCGCCTTTAGGCAGGGATTCCTATAGATCCCTTCCATAGTGGGCAGGTCAGTACCCATAATAAACCGAGCAATGTCCACCACTTTTTGCAAGTTTCTATTTAAAGCACTGCAGTGTAATGTAACTAAGCTTCCTTACAACACCTTATATTCTTGTTTTCCACCAACCCTTCTCAGAATCTACCACTAAGGGACAATTTACAGCATCCAACTAACCTATCAATCCGCATGTCTGGCATGTGGGAGGAAAGTGGAGCATTTGAGGAAGACCCACATGGTCACAGGGAGCACACGTAAACTCCACACCAACAGCATCTGGAGTCAGCTTCGAACCTGGGTCACTGTAGTTGTGAGGGACAAGTTCGACCAGCGGTGACACAGTTTGTCCTTTTTTGAACAGGATCAGTCAGATTAGATATAGTCTGAAGAAGGGTCTCGACCCAAAGCGTCACGTCACCCATTCCTTCTCTCCAGAGATGCTGCCTGTCCCGCTGAGTTACTCCAGCTATTTGTGTCTACCTTTGATTTAAACCAGCATCTGCAGTTCTTTCCTACACAGATGTAGGGAAGATGTAGAAACAAAGAACTGCAGATGCTGGTTTACCAAGGAAAGACACAAAATACTAGGGTAACTCAGCGGGTCAGGCAGCATCCCTGGAGAATATGGATAGGTGACGTTTTGGGTCGGGACCTTTCGTCAGCGAGGGAAGATGTTCCCGGTTGGTGGATTATCCAGAATCAAGGGTTGTAGCTTCAGGTTGTAGGGTATATCATTCAGAAACAGGATGAGGAGACATTTCTTCACCTAGAAAAAGGTGGGCCAATGGAACTCTTTCCCAAAGTGAATTTCTTTCCCATCGTACAAACCTGCCTCCCCACCCACTAATCTACTCCTCCATTTACACTCCATGACTATGGGTGCGTGTCTATACAGTGTTTGTACGTTCTCCCCGTGACCTGTGTGGGTTTTCTCCGGGATCTCTGCTTTCCTCCCACACTCTAAAGACCTGCAGGTTCGTAGGTTAATTGGCTTGGTTAATTGTAATTTGTCCCTAATGTGTGTGGGATGGTGTTAATGTGCGGGTATCGCTGGTCAACGCAGGCTGAAAGGGCCTGTGCTGTTCAAATATTTCGAAACTAAACAGAACTCAATCAATGTAATTTTTTTTAAAAGCGGGTATATTTTTCAATGCTGCAGCATCCCTGCAGCAGCATTGAAAAATATACCTACTTTAAAAAAAATCACATTTATCAAACAGTTATTCTGTTTAGTTTAGTTTAGCTTTGAAATATTTGGATACTTTCAAGAGAGAGCTAGATAGGGCTCTTAAAAATAGCGGAGTCAGGGTATATGGCGAGAAGGCAGGAACGGGGTACTGATTGTGGATGATCACCCATGACCACATTAAATGGTGGTGCTTGCTCGAAGGGCTGAATGGCCAACTCCTGCACCTATTGTCTATTGTCTAATTAACCTACAAACCTGTATGTCTTTAGAGTGTGAGAGGAAACCGGAGATCCCGGCGAAAACCCAGGGGAAAGGGAGATGGGTGAATGCAGGAACAGTGTCGAGGTGGTTGATCAGTCATGATCCTGTTAAGTGCTGAGGAGGTTTGAAGAACCAAATGGCCTATTCCTTCTCCTATCTCCCGTTTTCAATGTAATTAGGGTTGTCAAGTGATCAAAAAATTAATCACAATTAGTCTTGTGTATTATTAGAAGACATTGTGATTTAATTGTGGTATTAATCAGATATCAGTATTCAACATGCAAAGATAAAATTGTCTTCGAGAGGATGGGCAGCAAGTGAGAGGAGGGAGGCAGAGGGGATACAGAGAGGGTGAGTGGGGATGGGGGAGATCTGGGTGGGTAGGAAGAAGGGGAGAGATATAGAGAGAGAAAGTGGGGGCATAAGGGGGAATAAGAAGATGGGGGGAAGGGGATATAGATGCGGAGGAGGCAGAGAGAATAGCAATGAAAGGGGAAAGATACGAAGACTGGGTTCAATGTTTAAAAATAAGGGTCATCCATTTAAAACAGATGAAGGGAGGACTTTCTCATAGAACCGCCTTCATCAAAGGATGGTGGAAGAGTTTTTGAGTATTTTTTGTAGCAGAGGCAGGTGAATTCTTGATAAGCAGAAGAGGGAAAGGTTACTGGATGTAGGCGGGTTTGCAGAGTTAAGGTTAAGAAATGATTTCATTGAATTGGTGGCATAACAGTGCAGTGAATAGAGCTGCTGCCTCACAGCATAGGAGTCCTGAGTTCAATCCTGACCACGGATGCTGTTCGTGCTCAGTTTGCATGTTCGACTTGTGTCCTCGGGTCCTCCAGTTTCCTCCTACATCCCAAAAAGATACGTGGGTCAGTAGGATAATTAGCTGTTGTAAATTGCCACAAGTGTGTAGGTGAGGGATGGAATCTGGGAGAAGTTGATGGGAATGCGGGGAGAATAAAAATTGAATCTAGGATCAGTGTAAATAAGTGGTTGAAGGTGAACACGGACCCGGTGGGCCGAAGAGCCCGTTTCCATGCTGTGTCACTTCATGGCTGCATGAATAGCAGGGCAGAATCCAGGGGCTGAGAGGCCTACTCTTGCTTCTAATTTCTATGATTAAAAATACTGAATTTAAAAATCCTTACGGTGCAGTGGTGAGATTTGAACCTGCGGCCTCTTGATTGCCACCCTGTGATGTCATCACCACTTTATCCGCAGAGCTTTCACTAAACACCTGCAAATGTGGTGGCGTGTGGGAAATGCCACCTGGGTTGATAATAACCAGTTTGACCTCAAAAGGTGCTGTTTTCCAGATGACATCAGGGATTGTTATGTAAGGATTCCCCGCCCTGGTGGAAAGGTTAACAATTACCTTGACTGGGAGCCACACACCCTGCCTCAGTAACACTGTTTTATCACAGTTACACCTCGCTCGGTATCACCCTCGCCACCTGTTCTGAGGTGCGGAGTAGAGGAAGTCTTTGTGTTAAAGAATTCAGAGATCTTGGCTGTGGTGAGTATTGTAGATTTTTTTTTAAACTTACAGTTTGAGACTTCTATTGGATTCATGGGAGGCAGAGGGGAGGATGCTCCTCAAACTGCAGAGCATCTTGGACAATACAGCTCACCCCCTCCATGACACACTGGTCAACCTGAGGAGTACCTTCAGCAACAGACTGGTTCCACCAAGATGCAGGACAGAATACCACAGGAGATTCTTCTTCCCTGAGGCTATCAAACTGTACAACTCCTCCCCTTCTGTCGTGGGGTAGACTGAGGCTGGCTCCCCTCCCCCCCCCCCCAATCTTTGCAAATCTCCAATTCTTTCCACTCATCACTTTAATTTCATGTATTTTGTGTTTTAATGACTTGGCAGATCAATTTCCCTCCTGGGATAAATAAAGTTCTATTGTATCGTATCTATTGGACTCAGACACATGTGCATGGTCTAAAGTGAAAGTTGGAAACAAAAACTGAAAATGCTGAAAATACTCTGCAGGTCAGGCAGCATCTGTGGAAAGAGAAACAGACATAATGTTCAAAGTTGAAAACCGTTCATCAGAATTCGGGTGGAGAAAACAAGCTGGTTTTATGCTGATGAGTGGGTGTGGTGGAGAAACAAATAGAGGGAATATCATATGGTCATAGTGGGCTGAATGGCCTCTTCCTGTGCTGTATAACTCCGATAGGTTGCAGCCAGGATTGTCACTGGGATAAGTTGTAGGTAGAGTTGTCCAGTCGATAGTTTATTGATGGAAGCAAGAGAGAGCATGAAATATGGAACACTAAAGCTAGGAGGGTAGTTAGCCTGTTGTTTCTTAATGCTCTCGAGGCAAGTTTTGCTACGCTAAAGGCATCATGGAAATAAATTGATGTAAATGAAAACTTTTCTTCTTGGGCAAGGCTCCTCAATTTACAGGGAATATATTGTGCTATAAAGGCATTGGGCAGCACAATCGTGTTGCAAATAAAGTTATTGCCTCACAGTTCCAGAGGCCGAGGTTTAATCCTGATCTCTGTGTTGTCTGTGTGGTGTTTGCACATACTTCCTTTGACCACATGGACCTCCTTGAGGTGCTCCAGTTTCTCCTTACACCCCAAAGACGGAGGTTAGTACAGTTAATTGACCCAATTGTGTAGGTGAGTGGAAGTAGAATCTGGGGGGAATTGATGGGAATGCAGGGACAATAACAAAAAATTGACAAGCATAGGATTAATCGAAATGGGTGGTTGATGATCAGCACAGGCCAAGTGGGCCGAAAGGCCTGTTCCTGAGCCACACAGTCATAGAGTGGCTCTATTACTCTGAGCCACTCTGTCCAATTGTTCCCTGCAATCCACTGCCCATCCCTCATCATCTCATTCAAACCCTATCTCAGAATCAAAGAGTAGTACAGCATGGAAACAGGCCCTTCTGCCTTACCGATCTAGATTCCCCATCTAAGCTAGTACCATTTACCCACTTTTGGTCTCCATCCTTCTAAACCTTTCGTATCCACATACCAGTTCAAATATTTTTAAATGATTTTATATCTGCCTCAACCACTTTTTCTGACAGCTGTTCTATATACGTTCCACCCTCTGTATGAAAAGGTTGTCCCTCAGGTTCCTGCTAAATCTTTCCCCTATCACCTCAAACGTATGCCCTCTAGTGGACACAAAATGCTGGAGTAACTCTGGGACAAGCAGCATCTCTGGAGAGAAGTCACAAGTCAAGTCAAGTCACATTTATTTATATAGCACATTTAAAAAACAACTCTCGTTGGCCAAAGTGCTTTACATTTGTTATAAGAATAGTATAAACAAACAAACTACATACATATATACATATAGCCCTCGCTCATTGGACGTCAGGAAAGGCTTGGGAGTATAGATAAGATTTTAGTCTTGACTTAAAGGAGTCGATGGAGGGGGCAGCCCTGATGGGAAATGGGATACTGTTCCACAGTCTAGGAGCTGCAACCGCAAAGGCGCGGTCGCCCCTAAGCTTATGCCTAGACCGCGGGATATTCAGCAGCCCCAAGTCGGCCGATCTGAGGGACCTGAAGGTGGAGTGGTGGGTTAGAAGACCATTAATGTAGGAGGGGGCAAGCCCATTGAGGGCTTTGTAGACATAGAGGAGGGTCTTGAAATGTATACGGAACCGCACAGGGAGCCAGTGGAGAGAGGCCAGGATCGGGGTGATATGGTCCCTTTTTCGGGTGCCCGTCAGGAGTCTCGCTGCGGCTTTTTGGACCAGTTGCAGGTGGGACAGGGAAGATTGGCTGATGCCTGTGTAAAGAGAGTTGCAGTAATCTAGGCGGGAGGAGATAAATGTGTGGATGATCTTTTCGAGGTTATCAAAGTGGAGGAATTGTTTTATTTTAGCTATCGTCCGAAGCTGAAAGAAGCTAGCTTATACCACGGCATTGACTTGTTTGTCAAATTTCAGTGCTGAGTCAAATATCACGCCGAGGTTTTTGACGTGAGGTTTGAGTAGAGGGGTAAGGCTTCCAAGGCTGCCTGCTATCATTTTGATTGAGTCCGAGGGACCGAGAAGGATGACCTCAGACGTCAGAGAAGGAGTGGGTGATGTTTCGTATCGAGGCTCTTCTTCAGAAGAAGGGGGTAGGTGGCATTCGACCCACTGGGGTTAAGCATACTTCCAACAGAACAATTCCATCAGTCCCATCCTCCTTCTCTTTCTTTTCCTGTACTTCTGAAACGTATTCTTTGTCAACTGCCCAGCAACTTTCCATTTGATTCTTTGACTCCTATATAAGAGGTGATTTAGGGCAGCCAGTTAAGCTACCGAGTGGCATGTCTCCAGGATGTGGGAGGAAACTGGAGCACTCAGAGGAAACCCACCCAGAGTTGACCCAGGGCGAATGCCAAACACTGCACAGACAGCACCGGAGGTCGAGATCGAATCTTGGTCTCTGCATTTGGAGCAGGAAAGCCAAGGAGTCTATTTGCCTTTTCAGCAACCACACTGTCTTTCATCTACCTCATCCTCCTCAACTCTTAATAACCATTGTGGTTTTGCCCCTTGGATGCCCTCCTCTGTTCAACTAGAGCACTTGAAGAAGACAGCATAGTCATCCTTAAAGAGGCGTAAATTCAGAACCAATCAATGAAGCGGTAGTTTGTGATCAAGTAGTTAGTTAAAGATCACTCTCCACAGCAAGTCCGTGCCGACTAGCAATCACCTTTGCACTGGTTCTATCCGACACATTAAGGACAATTTAACAGAAGCTAATCAACCTACAAACCTGCACATCTTTGGAATTTGGGTGGAACCAAGAGCACCCGGAGAAAACCCACATGGTCACATGGAGAACATACAAACTCCTTACAGCCAGCACCCGAAGTCCGGATCGAGCCCAAGTCACTGGCACTGTAAGGCAGCAACTCTATTGCTGCACTACTGTGCTCACTCAGCGCAGCGCCCCCACCAACCGTTATTTCATGCTACATCTTTATCATCCTGAATGCAGCATGTTAGTCTTTTCAACTTTTTTTTTGTGTGTGATTTAAGGTATGTTTTTAATGTTTCTTTGTGTGTCTTGTATGGGGGGTGGTGTGGGGGAGTGTAAGGGGGAAACCGTTTTGGTCGCCTCCTCCACGGAGAGGCGACTTTTTCCATGTCGCCTCCCCAGTGGCCTAACTGCAAGAATTGGTGCGGCCTTTCCCTGTGACGTGCCCGGGGCTTCAGCTGCGGGTGCAGCGCGGACTCTCGGCGTGGAGCGGGCGAGCCCTCGCTGGAGGGGAGCTCTCTGTTCGCTGCCCCGCGGCAGCCTGAGGCCGCGGTCTGCAGTGCTCCGGCCGGCGCGGCGTCCGCAGCCTGGGATCCCTCATGGGGGACCCGGGGTGAAGAAGCTCCGACTGCCAGCCCGCGGCCAACTTCTACCGCGGGCACGGCGTGGACTTACCATCAGGAGCGGGGTCCCTTGCCGCGGATCCCTGGAGGGGAGCTTCGTCTGCCGGCCCTGCAGTCTGCGGTGCTTCTGGCTGCGGCGCAAACTTTAAATCTTCGACCGCCGGCCTGGAGCCCACACCAACATGAAGCCGCGGTCTCTGGTGGGGGAGGCACTGTTTCAGGACTTACCTGGACTTTTTAACCTTGTCTGCATATCTGGACGCAGTGATGAATGCTGTGGTGGATGTTTGTGTCAAATTTTTATTGTGTTTTTGTGTGTTCTATTTTCATTGTACCGCTGCTGGCAAATTCATTTCACTTGCACTTTATGTGCAATGTGATGAATATAACTGATTGTATTGTATTGTATTGATTGTAAATGAAAAGCAAAGAATTGCGGATACTGGAACACTGAAACAACAGTCAGGTAGCATCTGTGGAAAGAGAAACAGTTAATGTTTCTGGTTGAAGATCTTCAAACTGGAATGTTAACTCGTCTCTTTCCATAGATGCTGCTTGACCTGCTGACTGTTGCCAGCATTTTCTTGTTCGTGACTATTGTAATGTTGGAAATGATGCAGAAACTTCACACCAAAAATTACTCAATGACATGACTTCCAAAGCCATCTGTGGCAATTTCATAGATTCACCACCCTTTGACTACAGAAATTCCTCCTCATCTCCTTTCTAAAGGTACATCCTTTTATTTTGAGGCTGTGCCCTCAGGTCCTGGACTCTCCCACTATTGGAAACATCCTCTCCACAGCCGCTCTATCCGAGTCTTTCACTATTCAGTAAGTTTCAATGAAATAACCCCTCATCCTTCTAAACTCCAACGAGTGCGGGCTCAGAGCCGCCAAACGCTAATCGTATGTTAACCCAATCATCTAATGGATCATTCTCGTGAATCTCATGTGGACCTTCTCCAATGCCAGCACATCCTTTACTCAGATGGGCATTTGCGCAGCGGTAGGCTTGCTGCCTTACAGCGCCAGAGATCTGGGTTTGATCCTGACTACTGGTTGCTGTTTGTACCCAGTCTGTCCATTCTCCCTGTGACCTGCGTCAGTTTTCCCCGGGAGCTCCGGTTTCCTCAAAGGCAGTCAGGTTTGTAGGCAAATTGGCTTGGTAAAATTGGAAATTGTCCCCAGTGTGTGTGTAGGATAGTGTTAGTGTGCAGGGTTCACTGGTCGGCATGGACTTGGTGGACCGAAGGGCCTGTTTCCAAAATGTATCTCTAAACTAAACTAAATATACATGGTCTAAAACTGTTCACATCTTACCCTGATAAACTACAGTGCAGCACTCCCTCAATACTGCACTGGGAGCATCAACTTAGATTGCGTGCATAAGATTATGTTGAGAAACTTCTACCCATGACCATCTATATTAGAAGCAAGAACAGGCCCCAGGGCTGACTATACATAATGATGTTGGTTGCACATTACAAGTCACAATAACGATGGAAATTTTCTTACTTTTGAATTCTTTTTTTTATGTAAGCAGAACTGGGCTACAAACAACATTAACCTAGTTAATTTTATCTTCAGGCCTCAGTAGAACATTTCACACTTGTGCGATGCTCTGTGAATGAAGTAATGCACAGATGCAACACAGCAGGAAACATTAGTGGAATTAGAAATAATTGTCAGTCATTAACAGGATGTAAACTAAATTTGCAATAAATCAAACACTCTTTCGGCATTGTACTGGGTTAGCGATGATGTTAATCAGAGGTGCCCATTGTGCATAGCAAGTTATGACTAGTTACATTAACAGGGCCCAAGTGGTTATAACCAGAAAGATTGTAATGCCCCTGTCCCACTTAGGAAAGCTGAACGGAAACCTCTGGAGACTTTGTGCCCCACCCAAGGTTTCCGTGCGGTTCCCGGAGGTTGCAGGTGGTTGCCGGAGGTTGCAGGTAGTGGAAGCAGGTAGGGAGACTGACAAAAACCTCCGGGAACCGCACGGAAACCTTGGGCGGGCACAAAGTCTCCAGAGGTTTCCGTTCAGGTTTCCTAAGTGGGACAGGGGCATTACTCTCTTGTTAGTCCCGGTTAGAATGCCACTTTGGGAGGCACAGCTGGTAGAGCTGCTGCTTCACAGTGCTCGTTTGATCATGACTCGGGTGTTGTCTGTGTGGAGTTTACACACTCACTGGTTGACTGTAGTTTTCCTCCAGATGCTCCAGTTTCCACACACGTCCTGAAGACATGCTGGTTGATAGATTAATTTGGCTACTGTGAATTACAGTTAATGAGTAGATGGGTGGTAGAATCTGGGAATGTGGGGAAATTAAAATGGGATCAAGATAGAGCACCAAGCAAACTGCTGGAGTAACTCAGCGGGTCAGACAGCATCTCTGGAGAAAAAGAATTGGTGATGGTTCGTGTCGATACCCTTCTTCAGACTGAGAGTTAGGGGAATGGGTGCTTGGTAATTAGCACAGACTGAGTGGGCCGAATGGCTTACTTACATGCTCCATAAATCTATAACCTTGCAAAGGATATAGTCTCTAGCGCAGTTGTGAGACTGACTCAATGATACCAGGATAGACACAAAATGCTGGAGTAACACAGTGGGACAGGCGGCATCTCTGGATAGAAGGAATGGGTGACGTTTCGTGTTGAGACCCTTCTTCAGACTGATAGTCAGAGGAGAGGGAGACACATATATAAGGATGGGTAAGGTGTAAAAATGAGACATCAAAAGAGATGAAGCTCAAGGAAAATGTAGAATAGTTCATAGTTCACTGGAAGAAGTTGACAACAAAGTAAACGGAGAAAAAAAATAATTGGGGACATTCGGACTGGTCGGATAACTAGGAAGGGAGGGGAGGGGGTGGAGGGAAAGCAAGGGTTACTTGAAGTTAGAGAAGTCAATATTCATACCGCTGGGGTGTAAGCTGCCCAAGCGAAATATGAGGTGCTGTTCCTCCAATTTGCACTAGGCCTCATTCCTTATACCAGGAATGGGAAATCAACTGTGTTCAGAAATGGGGGGCTGTTCTCCTTGGAGCAGAGGCTAAAGGGAGATCTAGCAAAGATACTCAAAATAAAGATTAGTTTTAATTTGGTAAGGACTAACTCATATGATTTTGATGAAAGTTCAGTCACTGAAAGAGAGAGATGAGAAAATGTGTTTTTCGTACATTAAGTTGTTGGGATCTTGAATCATTGAATCATAGGATGATTAAACATTTACAATACTGGAGGCAACTTGTCTATTTGTGGTTAAAAAGAGCCACTCAGTCTAATCCCTCCTTCAGGCATAATCTGTACACCTAGTGGACATGGTTCTCCAAGAACTGTTCCCTCAACTCCTTTCTAATGTTAAAGTTGCTTTAAATCAATCCCTCCCTGGTGTATGGTCCCTTATCAATCAGAAATAGGCTCTATATACCCTTGAAGTCCCCCTCACTATTTTATGCACTTCATTTACATCTCCTCTTCATCTCCACTGTTCCAATCCTTATCAAGCAGAAATAGGCTCTATATACCCTTGAAGTCCCCCTCACTATTTTATGCACTTCATTTACATCTCCACTGTTCCAAAGAAACAATTTCACCTCATGGCTACAGCTTTCCAGCTTTCACTACATCTTCAAAAATCTCCTCTACTTTCTCTCCAGCATGATCAACAGCTCTCCTGTTAGGTGGTGGCTATCAGTGAAATAGTAGTTTTGGAATCCTCGTTACCACAGAAATAATTTTTAATGATCCAAATAATTTATTAAATCTAAATTCCTGCAGCTGCCCCACTGAGAATTGAACTCTGGTTGTCAGTCCAGGCCTCTGGTTAACTAGTCTTGTAACTTAACCACAGTGCCATGTTCTACGTGCTATGCTAATGATGGAAAGTAGTCAGCTTAATAAAGGGACAAGCTGCCTGCAGAAGAAGATTCAGCATAAACTTTAAAAATAGACGATAAAATAAATATGAAGGTAAAATATTTGTAAGGCTGTGGGAAAGAACAGTCAGGTTGGTTAGCGAGCCCACTGTGATTAATTGATTGGCTTCCTTTTTAACCATTTGGCTTGGTGAATAACCATGTATGAACATTATATATCAGAGATATTAATCATATATACAAAATTCCTCAAAAGTTACAAAACATACTTGACTAATAAAATATTATTGTTTTGTATTGTATTGTATATAAAAAAATGACGGAGAATGGGCAGACTAGTCTCCCCCTTCCCCATTTCTCAGGGAGCAACGTCGGATATAGTTCTCTTTCGCTGATTATCTGGTCTAGAGCAGCCCAAGTTAAAGTCCCTGCAGAATGTTGCCCAGACCCTCTCCCTTTCGATTGTTTACCTGTTTCCATAAGATTTCTTATTGAATAAATCCAACAAAGGCATATCTGAGAATATCTGGCAACTGGGTGGTGGTAGGATGGGTGACACCAGTGGGACATTATTTAAGGAACATCTGAACAAAGAGAGAAGTATAAGGAGGGAATTCCAGAGTTGAAGACCTTGTCATCTGAAGAAATGGTCGTCAGTGGTGGGGACAGTGAATTCAAGGATGTGCTTAAGTTCAGAACTGAAGGGGTTCTGAGATCTGGGAAGGAAAGCAGCCAATCTTATAGAGATGTACAAAATCATGAGAGGAATAGATCGGGTAAACGCACATAGTCTCTTGCCAGAGTAGGGAAATCGAGAAGCCCAGAGGACACTGGTTTAAGGTGTGGCTGAAAGTTTTAACAGGAACTGAATGGTAACAAAGGATGATGGATGTATGGAATGAGCTGCTGGAGGAGATGGTTGGGGCAAGTACTATCGTAACATTTAACAAACATTTAGACAGGTACTGTACATGGATAGGACAGGTTTGGAGGGCAATGAGCCAAACACAGACAGATGGGACATGTTGGCTGGTGTGAGCAAGTTGGGCAGAAGGGCCTGTTTCCACATTGTAAGACTCGATGACTCTAACAGATTGGACCAAGAACGTCTAAAGAGTTTTAGTCAATTAAATCAAGTAATGAGATTAATATAGGAAACCCTGAACCAGCTGACCAATCGAGAGGAGTTTGTGATCAGATATTATTATTAAGTTTGTGATCACATGGAAAATGAGTCTATTTGAGTGCCTCAAGGCAGATATGATCCCCTCTGGAATTTTATGGGAAGAACATGGAAACTGCTGCACTTAGAAAGGGGCAGCTGTTTTCAGGGAGAATATAAAATTGTGAAACAAATGGATAATAACAGAACTATGATTAATTAATGCATCACTGTGTGTGAAGTGTGCACTAGATGTTCTAGATGCACGAGATCCAGTTCTAGATTTCCCCATAGAGGTGCAGCACAAAAATAGCCCATTAAGTTCCGCACCGCCCATAAATCACTCCTTTGACCCATTCTACACTAATTTCACTTTGTTTCACTCCTCACATGCTCATCATTACCCCCTACATTATACCAATCACTTTCACTTGAGGAACAATTTACAACAGCCAATTAACATACTGATCCGCACGTCTGTATTATGTGAGAGGAATCTGGAGCACCTGGAAGAGCCTCACATGCTCACAAGGTGAATGCAGCAGAGGTTAGGATTGAATCTGGGTCCCTGGTGCCACAAGGTGGATGCTCTACCAGCTGTGCCAATGTACCACCCTGATGTACATCCTGGCACACCTATTGATAGTTGTGAGCAAGATCAGTTTTCATTCTTCATTTTGTGTAGCCTCACTGTCTCCTCATAAGACAAACATCTCATTCTGGAATCAATAGTGTCATACAACATGGAAGCAGGCCCTTCGGCCCAACTCATGCATGCCCGACCTAATCGCCATATGCCCACATTTGGCCCTTATTCCTTTCATTGTCTCCTATTCTTGTACCAATCCAAATGTCTTTTAAATGCTGGTAGACACAAAATGATGGAGTAACTTAGCGGGTCAGGCAGCATCTCTGGAGAGAAGGAATGGGTGACGTTTCGGGTCGAGACCCTTCTTCAGACCTGAAACGTCACTCATTCCTTCTCTCCAGAGATGTTGCCTGACCCGCTGAGTTACTCCAGCATTTTGTGTCTACATTCGATTTAAACCAGCATCTGCAGTTTTTCCCTATACGCCTTTTAAATGCTGTTATTTAATCTACCTGCCTCAATCAGTTCCTTGGGTAGCTTGTTCTATATATGTAACATCCTCTGTGTGAAAAGGTTGCCCCCTCAGCTTGCTATTAAATCTGTCCCCTCACTTTAAACCTAAGCCTGCTAGGGCTTTCACGCTTTCTGTGTCCATTATCTAGTAAACTTTCTCAAAAGTGTCTCCATGGCCAGAATATCCTTTCTTAAATGAGGTGACTAAATTTGTGCACGGTATTCCAAGGGTGCTTAAAGACATTATCATTGATATTCAAAGACTGTATCAAATAAATGCAATTCTTGAATTTCTCATATTACAATTTGCCATTTAATAATTCAGTAAATGTTAATAATTGATTTGCATTTCAGTGAGAGACTTGTATTTATATTTCATTTTTCATAAATCCAAATTGCTTTATAGACAACGCAGTACTTTTGATTTGTAGTCACTGTTGTGGTATAGGAAGCAGCCAATTTGACCGCAGGACACTCCCTCAAACAACAACAGGATGCAGATTAAAATTTTTACTGTTGTAATGTTGGTTGAGGAATATGTATTTGGCCAGGGCATCAGGATGTCTCCTCTAATCTTCAAGATAGTGCTGTGGGGTTATAATCAGAAAAGACTTTCCAAAGGAAGTTAGATTCACCACTGCCAAAAAGGCAGGGGTCGCGAGGTTGGGGGTCTGTAGATGGTTGGGAAGGGCCTAGCCGATTAAGGAGTGTTGAGGGCACCGAGCATGGGAGTTCATAAATTATAGGAGCAGAATTAAGCCATTCGGCCCATTGTCATGTCCGCCATTCAATCATGGCTGATCTATCTTGCCCTCTGAAACCTTATTCTCCTGGTATCTCCCCATTACTCCCGACACCTAAACTAATCAAGAATCTATCAATCTCTGCCTTAAAAATATACATTGACTTGGTGTCAATGATTTTCACAGATTCACCACAATCCCACTAAAAAAATTCCATGTTGTCCCCCTAAAGGTACGTACTTTTATTCTAAGGCTGTGCACTCCGGTCCAAGACTCTCCCACTAGTGAGTGGGGGTTAGATTTCCACATTGCCATAGGCATCAGTGAGCCACCGCAAGAGTCAGAGCATCCCGGCAGGTCCCACTGCTGGGTATGGCAAAGACAACCTGTCCAATCTTCCCTGCTGTGTTCCAGTGGGAGAGCAAGAGTCGTAGCTCTATGCAGCATGGAAACAGGCCCTTTGGCCCAACTCAACTATGCTGACTACCTGAGCCTGTCCCACTGGCTTGGATGAGCTGGTGAATCTTTGGCATGATGACCATTGAAAACAGTCTTTGAATATTTTTAAGAAGCGTTCAATCGATTCTTGATGAGCAGTTGGATGTGAGGTTACCAGGGGGTAGGTGGAAATGTGAAGCTCAGCTTACAATCAGATCAACGATGATCTTATTAAATGGCAATGCAAATTTGAGGGGCTAAGATGCTTCTAATTCACACATCAATTTATGTGCAAGGGCAATCTTGCTGATGTTTTGTTTGATTCTCAATCGTAATACATGATCATATTACTCTTTGTGGGAGCTTGCTGTGCAAATTAAAAGCTACCACTTCTCCGGTATATGCATGGCCATGCCCCAGAGATTTACGTTAGCTTTCAAGGATTTGAGGGTGTCTCGTGACAATGCAAACTCCTTCACTGACGCAAGTTTCCACTTTCTTTATAATATGACGTCTTGTGTTGATAAGTGAACGCAGCGTTCAAGCGTGTTAAGCTGTTGCCCTGAAGGGTTTCTTCTTTAACTTTGATCTGAGCTAAATGCTTTCCTTGTTGCAGTTCCTCAATTTTCAATGAACGCCTGTTAAGAACTTCATTTGTTGTTGGATTCCTTGAATGTTCCGATCAATGTCTGGTGATTTTCCCTCACTTGCTCGGAGAGATAAAACACTGCACACACTGAATCTCCTCAATAACAAACTGCCAATGCTGGATTAACACAGCAGAGTGAAGGGAGTCAGAGGGCCATTAAGAGAAAGCACTGGAAGTATTCAACAGATAGACAAAAATGCTGGAGAAACTCAGCGGGTGAGGCAGCATCTATGGAGCGAAAGATTCAACAGGTGCGTGGAAAGTGAAACAGAGTCGTGAGAGATTGAGGATCATTCCAAGTTAGACTTTAATTGGATTTGTCATGGTTTTAAAGCCAGTGTTTAATCGGATAAAGTACAGCTCCACAAGTCAGGAGCAGAGTTTGACCATTCAGCTCCTCAAAGGCTGATTGGAGATTGGAGAAGAATATTTAGTAAAGAAAGAGAAATAAAAGTGGAGATAGATTTTATATTTCTGGCTGGATATAGAGATTCAAATAGGCAACTGATAAAAATTGCATTTAGTAAGTAATGTTTTTGGAGAAGACAGAAGAGAATGAACTGGGAGAGGTAAGGCGGAGTAATGTGTTAAGCAGAAAGAGCAGAGTTCTGACCTGAGATTGCAGGAGGTGAGGTCTATCTTGGGCGGTTCTCTCACGCCCTATTTTCTGCAGTTAATTTAATGATAAGGAGAGATAAACAAAGGCAGAAATATCTGAAGAAACGAATGCTTGAAATTGTAATGAACAGAAGAGATGGCCAAGCAGAAACAAGTCATAAATCACGTAAGATTAAATGGAATTTACTGTCCCTAGGGGAGAGAGAGAGAGAGAGAGACTTTGAATTTGATTATTAGGGAAGTGACTACATTTAAAAATAGTTAATTGGCTGTAAAGTTCTTTAGTATGTACTGCACACCTGAGAAATGATCGTTAAAATGCATTCAAGGTCCGGGTATCACTGGCAAAGCCTGCATTTAAAACCCATCTCTAAGAAGATGGTGATGATATGCCTTCCTGAATGGGTTCAGTCCCTTTGCTGCTGTTGGGGAGAGTTTCAATACTTGGGCCAAGTGATGATAGGCACAGCAAATGTAATTCCAACAATTCCGGGATAGTGTTAACTTGGAGGGGAACTTGCAGCTCGTGGTGTTTCCTGCGCCTGTGACTCTTGTCTTTCTTGGTGGTGGTTGTAAGTTTGGGAGGTGCAGGCGCAGTAGCTTGGGTAAGAAACAGCAGTGTGTTTTGTGGATGGGGCACAATGCAGCCACGGTGTGCTGGTGGTGGAGGGAGTGGATGTTTGGGTGTCACTCAGAGGAGCCGGATTGTGCTGAGCTTATAGGCAGCCATTGGAGGTTCACTCATTCCGGCAAGTGGAAACTGTCCCATTACTCTCCTACCTTGTGCCTTATAGATGGCAGGAAGGCTTTTCAATGTTGAGACAATCACTGCAGGATACAGTTTCTGACCTGCTCCTTAGCCACAGTAATTGTGAGGCTGGTCCAGAGAGGTTTTGGCTGAATAGTGTCCCCAAGGTGTTGAGGCTGGGGTATTCGGCAATGGCACAGTCACTAAATATCAAGGGTAGTAGGTAATTAATGATATAAATGCAAGGAGAGGGGGGTGTGTGGGCTCACCTGTTCCTGGCCCCGACCGCATTCCTGGCTCCAGGACCTGGCTCTGGACTCACTCAGCTGCTCCCGTCCCCAGCGCCTGTCGCCCTCACAGCCCCCCGAAACACAGCCCGCGGACCACAACGCACACTCTGCTGCTTCAGCTTTATTCTCGACGGCTTCTGGATGTGCTCATGGACTCAGTCCGGCCTCCGGGGCTTTATTCTCCAGCGGGTGCCGGAAGGGGCATTACCATCATGGTGACTGACAGGCGAGAAGGCCAATCTGCTGATCTCACGATTTGTTAAACCTTCATAACTTTTGTAATCTTCCACAATTCGGAACAAAACGTAGTGGCTTGGAGCAGAGGAGAATGGTGAGTAAGCTGGCAAATAATCCTAGCGATATAGGGTACCGTTTTTACGCAAATTTAAATACAACGCAGACCGGAAGTAGTCAAGATGAGAGTTTTAGTAATAGCATAGATAACACAAATAAGCTTAATTTTCTTCTACCTGCCATGGTAACTCATTTGGTCTCACCATATCACAGATAGTCCTTTTGTTCTCTTCATCCACACCACCCCCACTTTCTGCAAATAAAAACAAAGGATCTAAAACATTAACTCAGTTTCTCTCTCCACAGATGCTGCCTAACCTGCTGGCCTATGTGTGCCCCGCATTTTCCATTTAAAATAATTTTTACAATCTTCTTGTGTATGGCGTGCACAGCCTAAAGTTGTAGATCAAGGGTAGACATCCAGGCCAGGACAGCATCAGTTACTGGGTGGATGGCTTTGATGCCCCCAGGCCTCAGTGGACAGTCATTCATGATATGTAGGATGGCCTGGTCTAGGTGTCCGCAGTTGCAAGCAGGGCTGTCTGTCAATCCCCACATGCATGTGTTGGGCTGTTCTTGCATGGAGGGTGCAGATTCTGTTCTGGGTTAGCCATTGCTTGCGATGGAGGTCAAAACCCTGTGGTTTTACTGTGGATTCTGTGATGAACTTTCCGTTGTTGATGTTGGCATCTTTCCAGGCTTTGTGCCACTCAGTCTTGGAGTCAAAATCTTCCAGGGATTTAACGGAAGACCAGAAGGGTCTGCGGGACTTCAGGCGCATGTTGGGCAGATTGTTCAAGTCAGCATGGATGGAAGGTCATTTTTCAAATAGTTGTCATTCATCAAGAATGTTGATGTTCATGTGTCTAAATGTGTTAATTCAACTGAAACTGACAACAATTGCAAAGCATTATCTTATCGACTCTGTATTTAATCCTTTACAGATAACTGGTGCCTCGACAAAGGATTGTTGGGATTACTTTACCCGGGTGAAACTTGAAGTATAAACAGGTAATGGATCGCAAAATATTTTCTTGTGAATTTTGATCTTGTGAGTTTCAGAATGTTAATAGGGAACAATAACCTTTTCATAAAAACCTACATTTTCTTATCCCGAGGATGGAACATATGCCCAAAGCTCACTTTAATTGACTTCTGTAAATTGTCCCAGTGCGTAGGATAGAGCTAGTGTACAGGTGATCGCTGGACGGCATGGACTTGGTGGGCTGATGGGCCTGTTTCCACCCTGTATCTTTAAACTAAACTGCTGGAATCTTAAGCAACTCATAAAGTGTTGGAGGAACTCAGCGGGTCAGGCAGCATCTCTGGTGCGAGTGCACACATCGCAGAGTATAGCTCAGGATATGCAATTTCGGAGTAGAAAAATTCAACCTGGTATTGAAGGAAGGTGGATATCAGTTCAGCTAATGGCTGTCAAATGGATATCAGTTCAGCTAATGGCAGTCAACATTAAATTAATGGCCTTGGTATTGGTTTATTATTGTCACATATATCGAGATAGAGTGAAATACTTTGTTTGCATACTATCAAGGCATTTCATATCATACTTGTGTCCAATCAAACCATTCACAAGTACCACACGTAGTGTAGAGAGAAAATAAACAAAGTGCAGTGTGTAGTGATACACCTACAGCAAAACTGCAGGTAAAAGGGGTGCAAGAGCCACAACAAGGTAGATTAGAAGATTGGGGTCACATCCGTAGCTTGTGAGAGGTCAATTCAATAGTAAGGAAGAAGCTCTTGTTGAATCTGGTGTTATGTGCCTTCAAACTTTTGTATCTTCTGCCCAATGGGAGAGGGGGAAAAAGAAAATGGCCTTTGAGAATGAGAGGGGGAAACAGAGCGAGTGATCCTTGATTACGCTGGTTGTTTTCGTGGGGCAGTGTGGTGTAAATTGAGCCTAAAATGGAAGAGTGAGTCCCTTGGATTAATGAGCCAACGTCAATTTGCAACTGCGGTCTACTCTAGATTGTCTTTGATCACGCATGAAGCACCGTGAGCTGAGGAGATGCCTGCCAGCTGAGTAGTTTGTTAGATGGTGAGCTCCTTCCTCATTTTAAGAAGTGTCTTGAGTCAAGTGTGCTAGGAATGGGATTGGAATTTTGGAATTCTAGGAATCTATTCCTAATTGCTAATAATTCCTAATAATATTCCTGTACTGTTCTGGATGTCAGATGTGGAAGGTCATGGTGTCGGATGGCCCTCCAGACGTCCACATCTGCACCAGGTGCATCGAGATGGGGCTCCTAAGGGACCGTATTAGGATCCTGGAGCAGCAGCTCGATGACCTCTGTCTGGTCAGGGAGAGTGAGGAGGTCATAGAGAGGAGTTATAGGGAGGTGGTCACTCCAAAACCACGGGAGAGAGACATGTGGGTCACGCTAAGGAAGGGCAAGGGGCAGAGGCAGGGACGAGTGAGTACTCCAATGTCGGTACACCTTGCAAATAAGTACTCCTGTTTGAGTACGGATGGGGGTGACAGCCTGCCGGGGGTAGCGACAGCGGACGGGCCTCCAGCACAGAGACCGGCCCTGTTGCTCTGAAAGGTAGGGACAAAAAGAAGAGGGCAATAGTAATTGGGGACTCTATTGTTAGGGGGTCGGATAGGCGATTCTGTGGACGCAGTCGGGAGACCAGGATGGTGGTCTGCCTCCCTGGTGCCAAGGTCTCGGACGTGTCTCAACGCGTCCAAGATATCCTGAAATCAGAGGGAGAGGAGCCTGAGGTCGTGGTACATATAGGTACCAATGACATAGGTAAAAAAAGGGAAGAGGTCCTGAAGGGAGGATTTAGGGAGTTGGGAGGAGAGTTAAGGAAAAGGACCAAAAAGATAACAATCTCAGGATTACTGCCTGTGCCACGCGACAGTGAGAGTAGGAATGGAGCGAGGTGGAGGATAAATGCGTGGCTGAAAGACTGGTGCAGAGGGCAGGGATTCAAGTTTCTGGATCATTGGGACTTCTTTTGGGGAAGGTGGGACCTGTACAGAAAGGATGGGTTGCACTTGAACCCGAGGGGGACCAATATCCTGGCGGGGAAATTTGCAAAGGCTACTGGGGAGACTTTAAACTAGAATGGTTGGGGCGAGGGACTCAAATAGAGAAAGCTAGTAGACAGAATGGGAGGCAGGAAGCAGAAAAGGGAAGCACTCGGACACAGGAGAAAGAAGAAAAAGGAAATAAACAGAGAATAAGAGGCGGGGGGTTTCTTAAATGTGCATATTTTAATGCTAGGAGCATTGTAAGAAAGGTGGATGAGCTTAGAGTCTGGATAGACACCTGGAAGTATGATGTTGTGGCGATCAGTGAAACATGGTTGCAGGAGGGCTGATTGGAAACTAAATATTCCAGGATTTCGTAGCTTCAGGTGTGATAGAATTGGAGGGGCAAGAGGTGGAGGTGTTGCATTGCTAGTCAGGGAAGGTATTACAGCAGTGCTTTGGCAGGATAGATTGGAGGGCTCATCTAGGGAGGCTATTTGGGTGGAACTGAGAAGTGGGAAAAGGTGTAGCAACACTTATAGGGGTGTATTATAGACCGCCAAATGGGGATCGAGAATTGGAAGAGCAAATATGTAAGGAGATAGCAGATATTAGTAGTAAGCACAAGGTAGTGATTGTGGGAGATTTCAACTTTCCACACATAGACTGGGAAACACATTCTGTAAATGGGCTGGATGGTTTGGAGTTTGTAAAATGTGTGCAGGATAGTTTTTTTGCAGCAATACATAGAGGTGCCTACTAGAGGAGGGGCAGTGCTGGACCTCCTGTTAAGAAATGAGACGGGACAGGTGGCGGAGGTATGCGTTGGGGAGCACTTCGGGTCCAGTGATCACAATACCATTAGTTTCAATATAATTATGGAGAGGGTCAGAACTGGACCTAGGGTTGAGATTTTTGATTGGAGAAAGGCTAACTTTGATGAGATCCGAAATGATTTAAAAGGAGTGAACTGGGACATTTTGTTTTATGGGAAGGATGTAGAAGAGAAATGGAGGACATTTAAAGGGGAAATTTTAAGAGTACAGAATCTTTATGTTCCTGTTCGGTTGAAAAGAAACAGTAAAAATTGGAAAGAACCCTGGTTTTCAAGGGAAATTGGACATGTTCGGAAAAAGAGGGAGATCTACAATAATTATAGGCAGCATGATGTAAATGAGGTGCTTGAGGAGTATAAGGAATGTAAAAAGAATCTTAAGAAATACATTAGAAAAGCTAAAAGAAGATATGAGGTTGCTTTGGCAAGTAAGGTGAAAGTAAATCCAAAGGGTTTCTACAGCTATATTAATAGCAAAAGGATAACGAGGGATAAAATTGGTCCATTGGAGAGACAGAGTGGACAGCTATCTGCAGAGCCAAAAGAGATGGGGGAGATATTGAACAATTTATTTTCTTTGGTATTCACCAAGGAAAAGGATATTGAATTATGTGAGGTAAGGGAAACTAGTAGAGTAGCTATGGATACTATGAGTTTCAAAGTAAAAGAAGTACTGACACTTTTGAAAAATATAAAAGTGGATAAGTCTCCAGGTCCTGACAGGATATTCCCTAGGACATTGAGGGAAGTTAGTGTAGAAATAGCCGGGGCTATGACAGAAATATTTCAAATGTGATTAGAAACGGGAATAGTCCCCGAGGATTGGCGTACTGCGCATGTTGTTCCATTGTTTAAAAAGGGTTCTAAGAGTAAACCTAGCAATTATAGACCTGTTAGTTTGACTTCAGTGGTGGGCAAATTAATGGAAAAGATACTTAGAGATAATATATATAAGCATCTGGATAAACAGGGTCTGATTAGGAACAGTCAACATGGATTTGTGGCTGGAAGGTCATGTTTGACTAATCTTCTTGAATTTTTTGAAGAGGTTACTAGGGAAATTGACGAGGGTAAAGCAGTGGATGTTGTCTATATGGACTTTAGTAAGGCCTTTGACAAGGTTCCTCATGGAAGGTTGGTTAAGAAGGTTCAACTGTTGGGTATAAATGCAGGAGTAGCAAGATGGATTCAACAGTGGCTGAATGGGAGAAGCCAGAGGGTAATGGTGGATGGCTGTTTGTCGGGTTAGAGGCAGGTGACTAGTGGGGTGCCTCAGGGATCTGTGTTGGGTCCTTTGTTGTTTGTCATGTACATCAATGATCTGGATGAAGGTGTGGTAAATTGGATTAGTAAGTATGCAGATGATACCAAGATAGGGGGTGTTGTGGATAATGAAGAGGTTTTCCAAAGTCTACAGAGTGATTTAGGCTATTTGGAAGAATGGGCTGAAAGATGGCAGATGGAGTTTAATGCTGATAAATGTGAGGTGCTACACCTTGGCAGGACAAATCAAAATAGGACGTACATGGTAAATGGTAGGGAATTGAAGAATGCAGTTGAACAGAGGGATCTGGGAATAACCGTGCATAGTTCCTTGAAGGTGGAATCTCATATAGATAGGGTGGTAAAGAAAGCTTTTGGTATGCTAGCCTTTATAAATCATAGCATTGAGTATAGAAGCTGGGATGTAATGTTAAAATTGTACAAGGCATTGGTGAGACCAAATCTGGAGTATGGTGTACAATTTTGGTCGCCCAATTATAAGAAGGATGCCAACAAAATAGAGAGAGTACAGAGGAGATTTACTAGAATGTTGCCTGGGTTTCAACAACTAAGTTACAGAGAAAGGTTGAATAAGTTAGGTCTTTATTCTCTGGAGCGCAGAAGGTTAAGGGGGGACTTGATAGAAGTCTTTAAAATGATGAGAGGGATTTCCCTTTGAGAATAGGGAAGATTCAAACAAGAGGACATGACTTGAGAATTAAGGGACAGAAGTTTAGGGTAACATGAGGGGGAACTTCTTTGCTCAGAGAGTGGTAGCGGTGTGGAATGAGCTTCCAGTGGAAGTGGTGGAGGCAGGTTCGTTGGTATCATTTAAAAATAAATTGGATAGGCACATGGATGAGAAGGGAATGGAGGGTTATGGTATGAGTGCAGGCAGGTGGGACTAAGGGAAAATAATTGTTCGGCACGGACTTGTAGGGCCGAGATGGCCTGTTTCCGTGCTGTAATTGTTATATGGTTAATAGGAATCTATTTTAGTTATATTATAGGAATCTAGTTTAGGAATCCATGTCGTTTCCAGTTGCACACTGCACTCCACTATCCCCATGGATGCGCCCAACCCGACATTGTTCCATTGCAAAAAAAGAGCTCAATGATGGGTTTTCCTGAACAGTGTACATTTTTGCAAATTTGCTGTTGTGCAACAGGCAATGGGTCTAACCCAACATTGTTTCATTGCAAAAAAAAAAATAGCTTAATGATGGGTTTTCCTGAAAAGTGTCAATGTTTGCAAATTTGCTATTGTGCATTTCTGCACACCTGTATTCCTTCTTTACACAAAATGCTGGAGTAACTCAGCTAGACAAGGAATGGGTGACGTTTCATGTCTGAAGAAGGGTCTCCACCGGAAACGTCACCTATTCCTTCTCTCCAGAGATGCTGCCTGTCCCGTTGAGTTATTCCAGCATTTTGTGTCTACCTTAGATTTAAACCAGCATCTGCAGTTTTTTTCCACCACATTCCTTGTTTACACCTTGTGTTTGTTCATCTTTGCAGGAATCAATTTAAATAATACAACTCTCGAGAAATCTGAAGGAAGACGAAGTAGAACGTGGTACTCGTTACCCAGACTAGTGTGGGCAGAAGAAACTTTACTACCATTTACCGAATCATCTTGCATTCCATGGCGCAATGATGTTGCGGGATCGGAGGAAAGAAGAGGCAGGGCTGGCACCGACCTGCTCCGAATGAAGGAATGTAATTCTATAATGGGAAGGACGGAACAGCGGAGAGTGACAATCATTCCCCAGACTCACTGCAGCTACAGTCAGAGAAATAGCCTGCCCTCGCCCGCCTTGGCTTTACGGCCACACAGTGAACTTTGCGAGGTAGAAGGGCGTCGTTATCCGAGAGCAGTTTGATGCTGGGCACGGTTCCCTGGCAGCAGAGACCCAACTAGAACCAGTGCCCGTGCCAGCAGATGGCAGAGGGAGGGCTGCCTTAGGCCGGGCTTCGTGTCACCGCGGACTGCCGGCGATCTGGCACTCGCAACCACTCTTACCACGATGGAAACAAAGCGTAGTACGCTGGCCTCAAGCCGGACTGCACAGGAGGCCGGCGGCTCAGCACAGGGGAGCAGAGAGTGGACGCCCCTTCCACGAGGGCAACCCAACGCCTTCGCCGAGAAGCCGGCCCCAGGGCGGACCATGGAGGCCGTGCAGCCATACTACCGGGCCGCCCCCATCGAGGCTCCCCCACCTCCTCCTCCTCCTGCCCACCACCCGCACCTTCTCCCCGGCCCCTACCACTACCCCCAGCCCCCGTTCCCAGCCTTCCCCAGCCGGTCTGGGACCACCCCGTCCTACGTTCCCGAGGGCAGGTCCTGGCAGTCTGAGAGCGCCAGGGCCCCGGAGTCCTACCAGGCCCGGCTGCCCCAACACCACCCCCACCACCAGCAGCAGCAGCAGCAGCAGCCCGCTGGTAAGAAGGCGCCGGGCTTCAGGCATTACCCGCCGGTCCCAAGAGAGGAGGCGCTGGTGAAGGAGCGCAAGGTCAGGAAGCCGGGCCGGCACATCTGCCACTACTGCGGCCGGGCCTGTGCGAAGCCCAGCGTGCTGAAGAAGCACATTCGCTCGCACACGGGCGAGCGTCCTTACCCCTGCATCCCCTGCGGCTTCTCCTTCAAGACCAAGAGCAACCTGTACAAGCACCGCAAGTCGCACGCCCACGCCATCAAGGCTGGCCTGGTGCCCCCGGCGGCAGAGCAGGGGTGCGAGGGAGGGTGGTTAGGGACCGCCGCCCCAGAGCTGCCCTCCGATGGAGACGAGAGCACGGACACGGACGAGGAGGTACGGCTGAGAGGGAGGCCATCACCCCGGGGGGAGACGGAGGCGGGCAGAGAAGGAGATGGTGAAGCCTATCTCCCCCAGTCCTCTGGGGGCTCATTGGACGCCCCAGGAGAGGAGCCGTCTCACACCCACCCCCACATGAAGGTGCCGATCCTCATCGTTCCCAGGGCCTCGGTAGGGGTGACGTCCTCGCAGACCGAAGCCCCGGTCTTCATCAAAGCTGAACCGTGCCGGAGCCCCGGCCTGGCCCAGAGTTACGGCGGGCAGCACGTCATCAAGCAGAAGCTGGCGCTGAGGCTGAGTGAGAAGCGGGGGCAGGACAGTGAGCAGTCCCTCAATCTGCTCAGCCCTCACAGCAAGGGCAGCACAGACTCGGGCTACTTCTCCCGCTCAGAAAGTGCCGAGCAGCAGGCCAGCCCTCCCAACACCAACGCCAAGTCCTACGCTGAAATCATCTACGGGAAGTTCGCCCGGCGGGCGCCCCGGACTGTGGTGGCTAACGTGGCCATCCAGGAGGCGCAGCTGGCGGGCCTGAAGGAGAAGGCCGAGTCGCTGCCCCGTTCCGGCTCCAAGCCGGAATTCGAGAAGCTCCTGGAGGAGCACATCATTCAGGTGATGACACACGGCGAGGCGCTGATGGAGCCGGGTCAGGTGAAAGCTCGGAGGTTCTTCCTGCCCGGAGAGGACAGCGCGGAGATGCCGCTGTACCCAGACATCAAGGCCGAAGTCTATCGCCTCGCATCCCAGGTTGACAAGGAGCTGCTGGGTCTTCCCGCCGACGCGGCTGAGAGCTCCCCTCTCATCCGGTGCAACTCCATGCCCATAACCCCGGGCAGCGGGCTGGGCGTCCCGCAGGTGCTGCGGGGCAGCCACTCCTTCGACGAGCGGATGGCCAGCCCCGACGATGTCTTCCACTCCGGCTCTGCCGCATTGCCCCAGCAGCGCTGCCTGTTGAAGAGGCAGACGGCCATCGAGCTGCTCCACGGCCCCGACGCCCACTCGCCGGCAGATGACCCCGAGGCGGGCCACGGCCTCCAGAGAGTCGGCGTGGTCCCCAAGGTGGAGGAAGGGGAGCCCATCGAGGGTGGGCAGAGGGGACAAGGCACCGCCTTCGAGTGCGAGGCCTGCGGCGTCAAGTACCAGATCTGGGATAACTTCGAGGCCCACCGCAAGTTCTACTGCTCGCCCGCCCACGGGCCCAGGGTGACGGGCTCGGCCGCCCACCGACCGCGAGGCGAGAGCGGCGCCGAGTACGGGGCTCTCCCCCAGGCCCCGCACCACAAGCCCGCCCACGGCCCGGAGAACCTGCCCTTCCGCAAGAGGAGGAAAGAGAAGAGCGTGGGGGACGAGGACGAACTGGCTGGAGACTACGGGAGTCCTTACAGTGGCTCCAGCACCTCGCCCGTCTCGTTGTGCGACTCCAGAGCCGAGTCCTTGGAGCAGGAGCCGGTGGCCAGGGCTACGAAAGTCGCCGAGGAGCGGGGGGAGGAAGAGGGAGCGGGCGTTTCCGAGCCCTGGCCTGTCTCGCCGCAGGCCTCCCGCAGGCCCGGCGGCAACGAGATCTCCGTGATCCAGCACACTAACTCCCTGAGCAGGCCCAGCTCCTTCGAGCGGACAGAGTCGATGGAGGTGACGCCCGCCGACCCAACCCTCTCCGACCCCCAGCCCGAGTCGGCCCCCTCGGGACTGGCCGCCTCCCCTCAGCCTAAGCTGGTGCGCCAACGTAACATCCAAGTGCCGGAGATCCGTGTGACCGAAGAGCCGGACAAGCCCGAGAAGGAGCAGGAGCCACCGGCAAAGGAGCCGGAGAAGATAACGGAGGAGTTTCAGTGGCCGCAGAGGAGTGAGACCCTGTCCCAGCTCCCCGCCGAGAAGCTGCCGCCCAAGAAGAAGAGGCTACGCCTGGCCGACCTGGAGTACTCGTCCGGGGAGTCGAGCTTCGAGTCGGGGACCTTGAGCCGCAGCCCCAGCCAAGAGAGCAACTGGTCGCACAGCTCCAGCCTCTCCCTCTCCTTGGACCGGGACGAAGGACCGAAGGCTCCGGATTTGGGCCGGGCCCCGGCAGAGTACCTGACTGTGCCCTACGGCGCCAGCGGGCCGCAGCAGAAGGAGATGAGGCGCTCGGCCTCGGAGCAGACGCCGTGCCAGCCCTGCGTGGAGAATGCGGAGGCCCGCAGCAAGTCCTTCGACTACGGGAGCCTGTCGGCCGGGCCCGGCTTGCTGGGACTGCCGATACACGCCTCCTCGCCCGTGGCCATGGAGAGGAGAAAGTGCTTCTTGGTTCGCCAGGCCACCCTCAGCCAGTACTCGGAGAGCCCCCAAGCCGAGCCGTGCCCAGAGCCCGGGCAATCCATCCAGCTCAACCAGGGCTACCCGCTGCAGGCGCCGTGGCTCCGCTCCCCATCGCCCGGCATCGAGGCCTCCCCGCAGCCCCCAACCATCCCCCTCTTCCCGGGGCCGGCCAGACTCCCGGGTCCGGCTGGCGGGCCCGAACCGCCGTCTCTCATCCCCTACGGCCCCTGGCGGGCCTTGCCGTCGGATCCAGAGGGCTGGCCGGACGAAGGAAGGCTCCGCTCCCGCCCGGAGAGTCAACATGTCTCGTCTCCCCGAGCCTCCCCCCAGCACTCCCCCAGCCGCCAGGGAACACCTGCCCTCGCCACCACCGTCCTGGCTCAAAGCCCTACCTCGCTGTTGGTGCCGGTCAGGATCGAGGCGTACGTCCCAAGCTACGGCACCGTTACCTACACCAGCGTTTCCCACGCCGACTCCGCCGCTTCATGCCGTGTTCTCCCGGCCAGAGGTGGAGCCGGGGTGGGGCGGGAGCTGTCCCGGTTGCTAGCGGCCCAGCGCGGTTCGCTGCTTCTGCCGCCCTGGAAGCTTCCCCTGCCGCCGGGTCGGGCCGAGGCGCCCCCGTCTGAGGGTTCCTCCTCCTCCTCCTCCTCGGCGGCTGGCGGCAGCAAGCGGGTGCTGTCGCCGGCCAGCAGCCTGGAGCTGGTGCTGGAGTGCCAGCGGCAGAAGCGGGTGAAGGAGGAGAAGATCTGCGGGCAGATGATGGAGAAGTTGAGCCTCCGGGAGTCAACCAAGCCGGCCAAGCCGCAGCTGGTGCGGCAGCGCTGCACCACCGAGCTGAGGGACAACCGTGCACCTCCCTCCCCTCAGGACCACTGGTCCCGCCACCACAGACACTCCCACCCCGACGAGCAGTGCAGCGACGTGGAGAGCGGGGGCGGAGAGAGCCCGCTGCCCTCCGACCCTTCCCCCGACCCCCCTGCTCACCGCTTCCCCATCAGCATGGTGGTCCAGGTGCCCTCGGGTGCCGGGCCGCCGGTGGGGGGGACCCTCCTGTTGGCCGACGCCACCGAGCTCCAGCAGTTCCTGCAGTTCCCCAGCCTCCGCAGCAACGTGACAGTGAGCTGGTGCTTCCTCAACTACACCAAGCCCAGCCCTGCCCGGCAGACAGCCCCCACCTCCTCCATCTACGCCGCCTGGTGTATCAGCTCCTACAACCCCAATCCGCCCGGCACTCCAACCAAGGTGGCCTTGGCCCTTCTACGGTCCAGGCAGAAGACGTGCCGAGAGATCTACATCACCTCTGCTGTCGGCTGGCCCAGCGCCGGCAAACTGGTGGCTTCCAGCGGGTGGAAACAACGGTTAGCCCAGGTAAACGGCAAGCACCGTCCTTTCACCAGCACAAAGGGGTTGGGGTCATGCGTTTTGGCAGAGCTGCGATCTCACTGTCTCACACAATTTTCCCCTTCACTTTCCCTCCCAGCAACCTTGTTGTCCTGCCACTAACCTATATAGTAAGGGTAATTTCTAGTAGCCAAATAATCTATCAACCTAAAAGTATTTTGGATATGGGAGGAAACATGAGCACCTGGGGTAGTATGTGCAAACTCCACACAGGCTGCATCAGAGATCAGGAGCAAACTGTACATTAATAGATAGAACAGCACAGGAACAGGCCCTTGAGCCAACAATGTCTGTGCTGAGCATGATGCCAAGTTAAACTAATCTACTCTGCATGCGATCCATATTCCTCCGTTCCTTGCAAAACCCTGTCTCAAATGCCACTATCATATCTGTTTCCACCAGTACCCTTGACAGTGCCTTTTCAGCACCCACCACTCTGGGTAAAAAAAAAACGCTCTGCACATCTTTAAATTTTTCCCCTTTGACCTTAAAGCTATGCCCTCTCTTGTCTTTGATATTTCCACCCAGGGAAAAAGGTTTTCACTGTCTACCCCATTTATGTCTCATAATTCTATCAGGTCTCCCCTCAGCGTTCAACACCCCGGAAAACAATTCAAATTTGTCCAACCTCTCCTTATAGCTAGTGCCCTCGAATCTAGGCAACATTCTGGTAAATCGCTTCTGTACCCTCTCCAAAGCCTCTGCATCCTTCCTGCATTGAGGCAACCAGAACTTTACATAATATTCCAAATGTAGCCTCGTCAGAATTGACGACCTACTCTCATATCGTGGGGATAGGTGACAGTGAAATGAGGACAATTTTAATGTAGGGAGTTGCCAAAGTCTTATTATATTGCCTGAAAGACCAGTGAAAGCGGATTCACAAAAGAATATTCCAAGGGAATTGGATAATTTAATTCTAGTATGTTTACCAGGGCTGAAACTGAAGGTGATGGAGGGTGGTAGGAAAGGTAATGGTGAGTTCGATGAAAGAGCAAGCACAGGCAGAAAGGGCAGATTGGCCTCTTGCATTGAGAGGTTCTCTGGCTCTGCAGAATTCATCCCTCACTCTGATCCTGACTAATCATAGAGAATGGGGGCCCCATCGACCCGGGAAGGGTTAAAATCTGAACTCAGCTGAGAGAGAAAGAAATAACAAAGTACCATCTGTCTTCCGCAGATTAAATGGTACGAATCTTCCCAGCAAGAGAGTGACAGAACTGGAAGAAAAACAACAGGAAGTATGGAAAAGGAGAGGGAGAAGATGGATACATGTGTCACAAAAGACCTTGGAACTAAAATGATTGAGCCCACAAGGATTAAAATCTTCGATGGAGGGTAAGCCTTCCCAAGGCAACTAATGTCTTGGATGTGAAAATATTTACAGCTTGTAAGCTTTTTATTAAATTGTGCACCGTCTTCTCAGATTCAATGTTTCTGTCACAAACTACAGCTTTGGTGGCCCTATTGCAACCAGCTCCTGATAAATGCTTAATAAAATTCCCTCATGTCTCCTCTGCCCCAGCACCATTATAGAAAACTATGCCCCATCTTCCGGTGTTTACAGCTCTTGATGAAGAGCAATGTTGTCAAGCCAAGATTCAGTAACTTGAGTAGAGTAGGCTGGGACTCTATTCCTTGGAGCGCACGAGGATGAGGGGTGATCTTATAGCAGTGCATAAAATCATGAGAGGAATAGATTGGGTAGATGCACAGAGCCTCTTGCCCAGAGTAGGTGAATCGAGGACATAGGTTTAAGGTGAAGGGGAAAAGATTAAATGGGAATCTAATTTTTTCACACAAAGGGTGGTGGTATGGAACAAGCTGCCAGAGGGGGTAGTTGAGGCAGGAACTATCCCAGTGTTTAAGAAACAGTGAAGCAGGTACATTGATAGGACAGGTTTGGAGGGATATGGGCCAAGCACGGGCAGGCGAGACTAGTGTAGCTGGAACATGTTGGCCGGTATGGGCAAGTTGGTCCGAAGGGCCTTTTTCCATGCTATATCACTAATACTCTAACCTGTGTTGCTTCAGCTGACAGTAGGAGTCATGCTCGGGCTGAGAATTCCTGGGTGAACAGGCTGGGAACAAGACAGGGTTATATTGAAGGTTGTGATGGGGATCAGGGGTCAATGTCAGGGTGAGAGAATTATCAGGGATCAATGTCACGGTGAGGGGGGGTGGGGTCAAAGGTCAGTGGCACAGTTTGGAGTGTGACGGGGTCAGGGCTCAATATCACATTCTGCACAGTGTCATGGGTCTGTCCCAGTGCGAGTATGTTTAGGGGTCAGTGCCATGGTGCAGATGTGTTATTAAATGTGATAAAGAATCAGTGCCCCATGGAAAAACGTGATGGAATTGGGTTTGGTGTTGCAGTGAGTAGTGTGTGAGGAGACAGGGGTAGGTGTGTGGGGTACATCGGAGGTCAGTGTCACAGTGTGGGGTGGGAGAGGTGTGGGTGACATAGGGTGTGTGAGGGGTCAGTGTCACAGTTGGGGATGTGTCCAGGGTCTGGAGTCTCTGTCGCATTGAAGGGTGTGACATGGTCAGGGGGTCAGTGTCACAATGTGTAGTGTGTCAGTACTTAGTGTCACAGTCTGTAGTTTGTAGTGTCAGGTGTTAATGCCACACTGGGTATGATTTGCTTTCTCGCCTTTTCACACTGTGTTCCTGTATCGGAGGGGTTAACGAGAATCTCTCCTTTATCCCTTTATCCCCTCAGTATAAACTCTGTGAAGTCTGCACATTGCTGTCTATGGAACTCCCTCAGCTGATGTGGCAGATTGTGTGCCCTCTCCAGAGGCTGCAGTGACGGGATAGCAGGCATTGTTGATTGTCTGGGTGCAGGGTTTTGACTGGGGGCGAGCAGTTAAATCATGTACGCAGTCGTGAAGTCATTGGGCTTTCAGTTGACATACGTGAAATGTTAGGTCATGATATTTTGCCTGCCCACATGTGTTGCTATAATTAGCTTTCCTTTCACTGTGAGGCAGACTCATCATTTCCTTCACGTGGTGTGATTGGGGCCGTGTTTCACTGCATTTCTCAGCTTCAGAGCTCCAATCTGGCCATTCAAACATATTCACACATACCTTCACACATACTCACACCCATACACATAATTACACATGCTCACACACACACACACGCACATGCTCACACACACACGCACATGCTCACACACACACATGCACACGCACATGCTCACACACACACGCACATGCTCACACACGCACATGCACACACACACGCACATACTCACACACACACGCACATGCTCACACGCTCACACACGCACATGCTCACACACGCACATGCTCACACACGCACATGCTCACACACGCACATGCTCAAACACACACGCACATGCTCACACACGCACATGCTCACACATGCACAAGCTCACACACGCACATGCTCACACACACGCACATGCTCACACATGCACAAGCTCACACACGCACATGCTCACACACACGCACATGCTCACACACACAGGCACATGCTCACAGGCACATGCTCACGCACACAGGCACATGCTCACACACACAGGCACATGCTCACACACAGGCACATGCTCACACACACAGGCACATGCTCACACACACGCACATGCTCACACACACACAGGCACATGCTCACGCACATGCTCACAGATACATATGCACATGTATACAAACACAAATGCATATATACGCACACAGAAATGCACATATGTATATGCATGCACACATGCATACACATGCACACAAACATAGGCAAAAACACACGCACACACACACACGTGCAAACACAAACACAAA
This sequence comes from Amblyraja radiata, assembly GCF_010909765.2. Taxonomy (NCBI): domain Eukaryota; kingdom Metazoa; phylum Chordata; class Chondrichthyes; order Rajiformes; family Rajidae; genus Amblyraja; species Amblyraja radiata. The sequence continues at coordinate 59,155,581 of NC_045963.1, read as the reverse complement.
AATGCAAACACTGGTGTGATCACACTATCAAACACTAACACACATGCACAGACTTACAGAACCTTACATACCAGTGCATGTGCACAGAGACATGTAGATACACACAGATGTACAAAGGCATACAGACTCAAAATAGTATGTATGCTTGCGCATAAGATCTTCTGACGCCCACAGATTCTCAGTTATCTCAGTCACATTTTATGACATGAAATGATGATTTAACTGAATAACCAAGTGAAGGTTAAACAGTGCACTGTTATTTACTACTGAACACAGAGTTGTTTCACTATGACTAACGACCAATCTGTAAATGACTTCAGCAGAGACTTTGCACCAAGCAAGTTAAATCCTGCACCCTGATGTGACTCTGTGACTCCTGCACACCCCGTGAAATCTGCACACTGTTCCGTGAGATGTAATGGTGGTTTATAAAACTTTAAGGGTCTGAGGTCAAGTAAATAGGAAAGATCTACTTCCCAGCATAGAAGCGAAAGAAAAAACCAACATGGGGTTGAGATGTAAGTTAAGAGATTGAAGGGAAAGAAGAGAAGAAGAAGCTTTCACCATCCAATGAGGATCTGGAGCTCACTTCCTGGAAGGTAGACAAGACAGAAATACTGGCCACACTTACACAATTCACGGGTGTGGACTCGTGGGGTTAAGGACTAAGTGCTGGATGGAGGGGATAAGCTGGGTGGTACTTTCAAACAGCACAGAATATTATTCTCTTGAAGTAAATTATTGTCAATTTAAAAGTCAAAGATACAGCATGTAGAGCGGCAGCATTGGAGCTCCAGAGACCCGGGATCGACCCTCTCCTCCAGTGGGGTCTTAAAGGTGTTTGGATGTTCTCCCTGTGACCCAGCAGTTTTCCACCGGGTGCTCAGGTTCGCTCCCACATTGCAAAGATATGCTGGGTGTTTGGTTGTAAATTGCCTCTGATGTGCAGGTAAGTGGTAGAATCTGGCGGGAGATATTATACTTGTGAGTGAGAATAGGTGACGGAATGAAGTGGGAGAATGGGGTTAGTGGGATTGCTTTGAGATCCAGCACATGGACCCAATAGCTTCAGAGGAACTATGTACAGTTACATTTCGAAAGTTAAAACTTCACACTGCATTTCAATGGTATATTAGAGAATACCCAGCAGGTCAGGCAGCATCTCTGGAGGAAAGGAATAGGTGACGTTTCGGGTCGAGACCCTTCTTCAAACTCTTGATCCGAAACATCACAATTTCCTTTTCTCCGGAGATGCTGCTTGACCTGCTGAGTTTCTCCAGCATTTTGTGTCTATCTTCAGTGTAAACCAGCATCTGCAGTTCCTTCCTACACATTGGAGAAAACCCGATGGGAGACTGGGCCAGTAGTTAAATGTTTTATCAGAAAGGTGGGTTATTTTAAATGGGAACAGGAGTGGGAGGTGGAGGGGTTACATAGAAACATAGAAAATAGGTGCAGGAGTAGGCTATTCGGCCCTTCGAGCCTGCACCGCCATTCAATATGATCATGGCTGATCATCCAACTCAGTATCCCGTACCTGCCTTCTCTCCATACTCCCTGATCCCTCTAGCCACAAGGGCCACATCTAACTCCCTCTTAAATATAGCCAATGAACTGGCCTCAACTACCTTCTGTGGCAGAGAGTTCCAGAGATTCACCACTCTCTGCGTGAAAAATGTTTTTCTCATCTCGGTTCTAAAGGATTTCCTCTCTATCCTTAAGCTGTGACCCCTTGTCCTGGACTTCCCCAACATCGGGAACAATCTTCTTGCATCTAGCCTGTCCAATCCCTTAAGAATTTTGTAAGTTTCTATAAGATCCCCCCTCAATCTCCTAAATTCTAGCGAGTACAATCCGAGTCTATCCAGTCTTTCTTCATAAGAAAGTCCTGACATCCCAGGAATCAGTCTGGTGAACCTTCTCTGCACTCCCTCTATGGCAATAATGTCCTTCCTCAGATTTGGAGACCAAAACTGTACGCAATACTCCAGGTGTGGTCTTACCAAGACCCTGTACAACTGCAGCAGAACCTCCCTGCTCCTATACTCAAATCCTTTTGCTATGAATGCCAACATACCATTCGCTTTCATTACTGCCTGCTGCACCTGCATGCCTACTTTCAATGACTGGTGTACCATGACACCCAGGTCTCGTTGTATCTCCCCTTTTCCTAATCGGCCACCATTTAGATAATAGTCAGCTTTCCTGTTTTTGCCCCCAAAGTGGATAACCTCACATTTATCCACATTATACTGCATCTGCCATGCATTTGCCCACTCACCCAGCCTATCCAAGTCACAATGTTTATGTTTATAACCCAAGTCCCAAAGGGTTTATGGAGGGACTTGGGCTGATATTCAGGGATATGCGGAGTACCAAGGCAAATTCCTTGTATGTGTACATACTTGGCCAATAAATTTATTCATTCATTCATTCAGCACTGGAAGACCTCAGGGGTCTTAAGAGGGGAAGACCATATAGGAATCTGAAAACACTGAGAATTGTGAACAGTACTCTTTGCTATGAGCAAGAGTAGGCTTGATGAGTATGCATTATCAGCTGCTCTGCTCAAGGTTGCAAAGAGTAGAATTTTCCACCCTTGGCATAAAGACCTACTTAGCTTGCCCCACACTTGGGCAGGCTATTCTTCTGGATTCCCGAGCAATGAATCCATTAGTGTTTAACTGTCCCACTCCACACTTGACATTGGTTGTGAAGCATGCGCATTTCTTGCCTGCTCTTGTCTAGTCACAAGGTGGACAAACTTTTTTCTTACTTGATTGATTGATTCTTGCCAGTCATTCAATCATGTTTTCTCCCCCACAGCTATCATCAATATTTTTCTAACCATTAACAAAGGTGAAAAATTCAAATGATTCTCCAAAATGGTGGCAGGAAATGGCTTTTCAAATCCGTGCGCCATGGACTGGATGGTGTGGGCAGCAAGGGACTAATTGCTCTGGGTAATGAATGACCGTGGTTTATCTGTGTAACAGCTGGCAGTCATAGCTGAGTAAGGAATGGTACTGGTTGCTATGTATTGATCTGATTACCATGGGTATTTGATGGCACTGGTTGCTATGGCCTGTGGCAGAGATTGATTGCTGTAGTACTGTTTGCTATGGGCAGTGAAGGGGACTAGTTGCAATGCGTGTTGAATGGCATTGGTTACCATGGGTATTGAATTAAAATGGTTGCAAGGGGTACTAAGTGGCATTGATTGCTGCAGGTACTGAATGACACTGGTTGCTATGGGTACTGAATGGCACTGGTTGCTATGGGTAGTAAATGATAGTGATTCCATTGGTACTGAATGGCACTGGTTGCTATGGGTACTGAATGAAAATGGTTGCTAGGGGCAGTGAAGAGAACTGGTTTCTATGAGCAGTGAAGAAGATGGGTTGCTATGGGTATGGAGTGGCATTGGTTGCTATGGCTTGTGACGGGTACGTAGCTTAGGGTACAGAATGCCTCTGCTTGCAATGTGCAATGGCTGGCAGTGGAGACTATGGGTATTGAAGGGTACTGGTTGCTATAGGTAACAAATAGTTTTGGTTACTGTGGGTACTGAACATTGCCAAGGGCTCACATATTATTGACAATTAAATTGAAATGGAAATGATGAGTATCTGTTTTCATTTGCCAAGAAAGGATAGGAACTTAGCCAATCTGTTTCATTCCCAGTTGGGGCTAATCTTAGTGGTTGCAGTTTCTGGGAAGGAGAGTCATCCTGAAACCCATGCAGTGCTGGAGGAATGCTTCCCTGTGTACAATCCTAAAAATTCCTTGATCAGATTCAGATTCAGATTTACATTTATTGTCACATGCACCAATTAAGGTACAGTGATATGGAGACGGGTGTTCATCGCCTCCTAAAGTCCACCATTAACTCCTTAGTCTTGTCCGTGTTGAGCAGCAAGTTATTCAGCCCACACCACTCAACAAAGTCGTTGACTACACCTCTGTATTCAGCTTCCCTCCTCTCACTGACTATCACAGTGCTTTCCGGCTTATTCAGGTGAGCATAGGAACGATGCAGCAGGTGGATGATGGCATCCTCAACCCCCATCTTTAGTAAGCAAACTGCAGGGGGTCCTGGTCGGGTTTCACCAAGGATCGCAGGCGAGTGAGCACCAGCCTCTCCAGGGACTTCATGATGTGTGAAGTCTGAGCCACTGGTCTGTAGTCATTGGGGGAGCTGGGGCGCATCCTCTTAGGTACAGGAATCAGGCAGGATGTCTTCAACATCACAGGAACCATTTCCTGGCTCAGGTTTGGGTTGAAGATCTGAAACAGCCCTGAAACAAACCCTTCGGCCACAGCATCCTCGCCAACCAAGCTATCTATCTAAGCTACTCCCATTTGTCTGCCCTTTGGTTTTAGATGCTCCTACTCTGGGGAAAAAATACATTGTCTATCTACCCTATCTATGCCTCTCATAATTTTATACATTTCCATATGGTCACCTCTAGACTTCCTTCACTCCATGGAAAACTGGTTACCATTTAGTACCCATCCAGGGAACCAATTTCTTCTTATAACTCAAGCCCTCCAATCTAGGCAACATGTAGATTGGTTTATGCATGACAACCAATCATAGTCGAATAGCATCACTAACCCCACCCTACTGTACGATTTATATTAACACCCACTTCCTGTACTGCTCAGTCTTGGAAGCGGTTATGATGTTCTGACAACTAACAATCTGCAGTACCGCTATAGTTTGAATACTGATTAAAGATGATCTTGGATTTTAGATTGTATGACTCAGTTGTTTACATGGTAGATTAGGTTTTAAACTAGAGAGTCTCTTCCCACGGGCCCTGCAGGCGGCAGAGAATTGGCTCATTTTCTTGCAGTAGTTGCAAGACTTTCCATAAGATGTTATGGTTCTGGTCTCCGATTGGAGGCATGGGTTCGAATCCCACTTCTGACACCATGTAAACATCTGAGTCATACAATCTAAAATCCAAGATCATCTTTAATCAGTATTCAAAATATATGTATAAACCAATCTACACAACATCTTTACAAATCTTTTCTGCACCTTCTCAAGTTAATTATATCCTTCCTGTAGCGTGGTGTCCAGAACTACACACAATACTCTATTTGTCCTAAACAACAATACCTTGAACTGTTACATGACTTCCCAACTCCTATACATAATGTCACAGCTAATGAAGGCAACCATACCATATGCCTTCTTTGTGCGTGTGGTTATTCTCAGGAAACTATGTACTTGTCCCATTAGGTCACACTGTTCATTAATGCTCCCTCGGGGCCTGCCATTCATTGCATGTGGCTTGCCCTGGTTTAACTTCCCAAAATGCATAATTTCATACTTTTCTGAGTTAAATACTATTTGCCATTCTTTTGCCCGCTTTCCCAGTTGATCTAGATTTATTGCACTTGAGAAGGTGCTGGCGAGCTGTTTCTTGAATTGCTGCAGTCCTGCTGGTGGTTGCTCCCATAGTGGTGTTGGCAAGCAGTGTTCCAGGATAGAACCAGCACTGACGAAGCATGAAAGTCTGGAGGTTGTGTGAATTGGATGTGAAACCTGCTGGTGATGGGATTTCTGAGCACCTGCCAACTTTATCCCTTGTGGTAGAGGCCGCTGGGGTTTGGAGGTGCTGTCGGAGAGGAACAGCAGTGTATTTTGAGGTGGTTCACACCTCCGTGCTGGAGATGAACCTGGACTGATAGATCCCCATGGTGACTTGAATCACAGTTACAAGACTTGTTGACATTGCATGTATAATAAATAGTAGACTGTTATGTGGCTGTACAACTTTTGCAATGTCATTTCCACATGCAAAACTTTTTGTCTTTGTAGCTACAAATCCAACGAAGATTATGTTTATGTGAGAGGGCGAGGAAGAGGGAAATATATCTGCGAGGAATGTGGAATCCGGTGTAAGAAACCAAGCATGCTGAAGAAGCATATTCGCACACACACAGATCTCCGACCCTTCATGTGCAAGTTCTGTAACTTTGCTTTCAAAACTAAAGGTAAGCTTTGCATGCAGAGTGTGTGAAGATATTGTTCAATGGTTGAGTATTGTGTCACAGACAAAGAAATAAAAGGCTGAAAGAAAGGCTAGCCTTTCTAAAACCTCTTGCATGCCTTTCAGCATATTCCAAGTGGTTGGAGTATTTCTTGAAGTGAATTCACTGCCATGGGAAATGATGCAATATGCATACAGCAAGCTCCCACAAACTGCAGTCTAACAATAATAAAACAATATATTTCAATGAAGTTTGAGCTTGGAGAAATTGTCCTGCTTATCTTCAATGTATTGGCCACCTGATATGTACTACGATCAGAAAACACTGCAAGTGCTCAGCTGGCTAGAGGCATCTGTTGGGGGAGAAGGAACAAGGAACTGTGGATGCTGGTTTACAAAAAAGGGCACAGTGCTGGAGTAAATCAGCGGGTCAAGCAGCATCTCTGGAGAACACAAATATTCAGCATTTTCTCATTTTATTTCAGATTTCCACCTTTTAGGCCACTGTATCAATATAATTCACTTGAGAGACCAAACGTTGGTGTGTTTGGTTTAATTTAGTGTAGTTTAGAGATACAGTGCGGAAACAGGCCTTTCGGCCCATCGAGTCCGTGCCAGCCGGGGGTACCCGTACACTAGAATCATCCTAGATACTAGGGACATTTTTACAATTTTTACCAAAGCCAATTAACATATAAACCTGCATATCTTTGGAATGTGAGAGGAAACCGGTGCACCCAGAGAAAACACACACGGTCAAGGGGAGAACATACAAACTCTACAGACAGTCCCCGTAGTCAGGATCGAACACTGGTCTCTGGCGCTGTAAGGCAGCAAATCTGCCACTGTGCCGCCCTTTGGTTTTGGACTAGAGTATTCACATTAAATGGTTGGGAAAGATTTGGCCAGGCCAATGGAGTCAGCCCATCTCTTTGACAAAAAAGCAATTCCCATCAGTCGCAGTCCTCAAGGGAAAATATCTCACCATTTAAGATGGCAATAATAGTCGTGAATCACTGGAATTCTGTACCCCAGAGACCTTTGGAAGCTTATTCCAGGCTGATACAGACTGGGTCAGTAAGGAGTCAACAATTAAAGGCAGAAACATAGAGCTCTGGTCAAGTTGAAGTCACCCATTTTGGATGGACCATATGGATCATTCCTGCTCCTATATACAAGCAGCTCTTGGGTAGATGTTCTGGTCAATTTTCTCAGTCAGTAAAGACGCAAAAATCAATCAATAGGAAGCACAAATGTACATATGTCAGACTTTGAATGTAATAATTTTAAGGGAGCTCACTCATATCTTTGTGTGTGTCCATAAGTAGCGTGTTCAGAACCCAGGAATGGCCAGTGTCGCATATGTACGCTCTAATGCAACACCGAGAGGTTGCCACAGTGCCTTCCTTCTGAGCCAATTCCATCCTCGCTGATTTAGATGAATGTTAATGATCGAGTTGGACAGTTCAGAAATGAGTGGGAAGCCTTTATTGTTTTAACAAACACAGTCAAAATTCCTTCACATAATGAGCACTATCAAGAAAGGGGGAAAGGAACAGTTTAACCAGCCTTAAATAGCTATTTGTGGAACTTTGCCTTGTGCCAAATGGATGCAGAGGCTGTCTTGCGTGCCTACGGAAAATGCAATGACAGCTCCCTCAATGCAATTCATTGTACACGGAGTTTCTCTGAAATGTCTGCACAGACAGCTTTATTACATAAAGGCTTTTCTTAAACAAAACAGGCCACAGTATCAACAAAACAAAAATTTGTGGATCAGTCAATTAAACGGGAGTTTACCATTAAAAGAATAAAGATTTTGCCAAGTTTCTTACTTATGACGGGTACACAACCCTTTTATCAGCTCGAAATGTACAGCGCTGCAGATATGGCAGGAAGCCGGCAGATTGTTGACCGTCGCTGCTCTCACAGACTAATTATCTGAAGGTAGTTACCTTTGTGGTTTTCATTCATCTGTCTAGGAAACCTGACAAAGCATATGAAGTCAAAGGCTCACACGAAGAAGTGCTTGGAGCTGGGAATTGCAATAAACTGCATGTACAACACCGACACAGAGGAAACAGGCAAGTAACGAGTGGCAACCCGTTTCATCATTGCTCCTGACTGAGGGATCTAGGAGTACAAGTACATGATTCCCTGAAAGTGGCGTTATAGGTAGATAGGGTGGTCAAGAAGTCTTTTGGTACATTGTCCTTCATCAGTCAGGATGCTGAATATAAAAGTTGGGATGTTATGTTCCAGTTGTACAAGACGTTGATTAGGCAGCATAAGGAATATTGTGTTCAGTTTTGGTCACCCTGCTGTAGGAATTATGTTGTTAAGCTGCGAAGAGTGCAGAGAAGATTTATGAGGATGTTGCCGGGACGAGGGCCTGAGCTACAGGGAGAGGTTTGGTAGGGTTGGACTTTATTCCTTAGAGCGCAGGAGGTTGAGAGGTGATCTCATTGTGGTGTATGAGATCATGATGATAAAAGATAGTGAATACACGGAGCCTTTTATCCAGAGTAGGGGACTCAAGAACCAGAGGAGCATCTTTTTCATGCAAAGGGTGGTGGCTGTATGGAATGAACTGCCAGAGGAGGTAGTTGAGGCAAGAACTATAACAACATTTAAAATACATTTGCAGAGCTGCCAAGTAGTACAGATTCTCCGTATTTTGTATGGAAATGCGATAAGAATATGCATGTACGGTTTTGCATTGTTAAAAGTCCGTATTTAACAATGCAATATCGACCATAGATAATCGTAACAACAAGGTGCAGCGGGCAGGTGGGAGTGGCCGGGATCGGCCCGACTTCCTGTTTCGTTACCATGCCACTCGCCAATGGAGGGGTGGTGGCCCAGTGGGGTTGACTTTGGATCTTGCTGCTTGGAAAATGCAGGGATGTGGGGGGTCATGCTGTACCTCTGGGGATTGTAACAGATTAAATCTATTGGTGTTTTGGGTTTCAAGATCTGGATGATTGTTTTTGTGGGCGTTGCTCTGCCGCGGTGCTTGGGTTGGGGTCTCTCTGTCTCATTCTTTCTCTCCCTCGCGCTCTCTCTCCCTCCCTCTCTCCTTTCTCTCTCTCCCTCCCTCTCTCCCTTCTCTCTCTCCCTCCATCCCTCGCTCTCTCTCCCTCTCTCGCTGTGTCTCTCTGTCTTTCGCTCACTCTCTCTCTCTCGCTCTCTCGCACACTCGCTTACTCTCTCGCCTCGGCATTCCCGGAACCATTTGGCATTTTGCGGGGACGGCTGCATCTGCAGTTCCTTCCTGCTGTGGGGGGGGGGGGGGGGAAGCCCTGGCCCGGCGAGGTTCCTGGTCCATTCCCTCCGCAGGTGCCACCTGGCCTGCTGAGTTCCTCCAGCACTCTGTGTTTTTTGTTTGGCTCTGGAGTTGAAGGTGGGCACGGGGGGCTGGGGTGGCTCAGCAGGATGGGTGGCGGCTCTGGGGGAGTGAGTGGGTGGCGTTTCGGGTCAAGACGCTTCTTCAGACAATTACAAGTACTCTCACCCCCCCCTCACCACCCCCCACACAAGACACACCAAGAGACATTAAAACACACATTTAGACACACTAAATAAAACAAAAAGAGTAGAAATGACGAACACGCTGCTGGCAAGGCAGCCGTCTCGCAGCGCCCCCACCAACCTATTTCTCTTTGAGTCGATGTGGACGGTGGGCTGAAGGGCTGTTTCCATGCTGTATTACTCCATGATTCTTTAATAATTTGCAAATTGTATTTGGTATTAAACTCTGCTCCTCTTCCTTTCAGGAATACTGGATGAGACGGAAAAAGATGCCCTGAATGAAGTGCCGGTCCTTCATCAGTTCTCGGATCCCGAGGACACAGATGGAGCCGAGGAAGAGGGAGACGAAGATGATGACGACGATGATGATGATGATGATGACCGACAAGGAGACAGTACGCCGACCACGAGATCTCGAAGCACCAGCCCCTTAGCCCACAGTTCGAAGCCACACTCTGTCACTTTTAGTATTGCCTCAGCCTCTTCGTATGATGTTTCGCATTCAAGCAACCAGTCTTCCCTCATCAGTTACTTAGTGACGGTTCCAAGGATTCAAGTGACTCAGCTCATCCCGCCCAGCTATACTCACGCAGGGTCTCCATTGACAGATTATCAGAGGCATTTGCACAATAGGTTGATAGAATCAGTGGAGTACAAAGATAGACTGGATATACCGGCCACAGCTGGCTTGTGGCCTTCGCAGACTGAAGACGGGTCTTCGAGAGAGGATAGTTCCAGAGAAATGTCCCCCTCCGGAGATACGGGTTCAAGTACTCAACCCTCACCAGCCTACGAGGGATCTCCAGGGAGGGATGCGTCGCCAACTTCTCGCAGGTACCTGTCTCCCAGGCGAGACCTCTCGCCCAGACCCCACCTGTCTCCAAGACGAGAGATATCGCCTTTAAGACACCGGTCGCCAAAGAGGGAAACCCACCTGAGCGATTGGTCTCCAAAAAGAGATGCTTCCCCACACAGCCACTTCCTTCCAAGGAGAGAGATTTCCTCAGCAAGGCAGGTCTCCCCTGCTAAAGACCACTCCCCAAGAAGGGAACTATCTCCCAGGAGGGATTACAGAGAAAGGATGCACGTGCCAATGATAAGAGCAACATTGCCACGGAGAGGTTCATCCCAGAGTGAATATGTAATGGGCCAGTATATGCAGCATCCAGAAATGAACCTGGTGAGTGAATCAATGATGGGTATTGCTTGAATAGAAATTCACTTTGTAAGGATGGATGATCTATGGACGATGGAAAGACCTCATGTTTGTAACATAGTGGAAAAAGCAACTTTCATTTGTTGAAATGTGTAGGAAGGAACTGCAGATGCTGGTGTACATCAAAGTTAGACACAAAATGCAAAATTCAGCGGGACAGGCAGCATCTCTGGAGAGAAGGAATGGGTGACATTTTGGGTCTAGACCCTTCTTCAAACTGAGAGTCAGGGGAGAGGGAAACATAAAGATATGGAAGGGTAAGGTGTGAAAATGAGAGATCAAAGGGGATGAAGGTCAAGGAAAATGTAGAATGGATCATTGTTAGCTGAGGGGAAGGTGACAATGAGACATATAGTCAGTAAAATGTAATCAGGAGGTCAGTGAAACTAGTCGGAGATCAAGGATGGGGGAGGGATGGAGAGAGAGGGAAAGCAAGGGTTACGTGAAGCTAGAGAAATCAATATTCATACCGCTGGGTTGTATGTTGCCCAAGCAAAATATGAGGTGCTGTTCCTCCAATTTGCGTTGTGCCTCATCTTGACAGCGGAGGAGGTCCAGTACAGAAAGGTCAGTATGAAAATGGGAGGGGTAGTTAAAGTGTTTAGCAACCGGGAGATCACCGGGAGATCACTTAGGCCTAGGTGGACTGAGCAGAGGTGTTCAGTGGAACCATCGCTGAGCCTGTGCCTGGTCTATCAGTTAATTCAAACACAATTCAGTGGCAGCGCTCCAGCAGCCTAGGTTCAATCCTGACGTCTGGCTCTGCCTCTGTGAAGTTTGCATGTCCTCATCATGTCTGCTTGCGTTTCCAATGTGCTCTGGTTTCTTCCCACATCACAAAGACTTGCAAATCGGTAGAATATAGCTGTCCAGCGTTGAAGCAGGACCGTTGGCCCATCATGTCCACGCTGACCTTTACGCCCATCTACACTAATCCCATTTGCTCACGTTGGGTCCGTATCTTTCAATGCCTTGTCTATTTAAGTGTCTATATAAATGTATCTTAAACTTAGTGGCTTTATCCGATTCCACCACCTACTCTGGCACCCTCTGTAAAAATAAATGAAACCTTTAAGCCCTTTTAAAACTCTTCACACTCACCTTAAACCTATGTCCTCTTGTATTAGATAGCCCGACCATGGGGAAAGAAACTGTGCCTCTCATAATCTTACAGACTACAGATTTCCCCATCTGCCCTTTAATCCTCCACCAATTACTTCAATTCTATATATCGTGTTTTCTGACCATTCTGCTAAGCAAACTAGGTTCCTTCTATTCGCCCACTCGATAATGTCTCTCCTTAATCTCCTGCACTCCAAAGACAGTAGAGCTACCTCATTGACTTTTGACTCAAGGCCACAACACTCTAGTCCCAGCAACATCTTCACAAATATCCTCTGCACCCCACCGGTGGAAGCACATCTTTTCTGTCAAGTGTGTAGGGAGGAACTGCAGATGCTGGTTTCACCTTTTTCCTGAGAGATACTGCCTGACCCGCTGGGGTCCCTCCAACATTTTGGGTCCATCTTCAAGATTTCCAAGTGGTCACATAGCAGATTGTTAGGGGTTGAGTGTATCTGAGCTTGTTTTTTTAATGTTCCATTTTTAATCTTTTCCTCACCTGCAGAGACAATCGTGGTTGACCCCGTACGATAGCAGCAGGCCAACACCCTGGCCGTGGTATCCCAGTGAGAATGCCCAAGGAGATCCGAGCCACTCAGTCCTGCCCGAGGCTCAGACTGGTTGTCTCTTCACACACTTGCCTCTGCACTCCCAGCAGCAGGCGAGGGCCCCCTACCAAATGATCCCCATCGGGGGCATCCAAATGGTCCAGTCGGGGCCCCCAGCCTTTCCCGGGAACCTGCCAGCATCACAACTCCCTCTGCGGGGTAGACGGAGAGAGGAGAGCATCATCGACGAAGCCACCCACTGCGTCATAGAGAGCATCAAAGAGATGGACATCTTCTCCAAGGCGGAGGAGGTGTCCGTACCTTCCCCTATGGCCGTCTCGCCACCGAGGCACAACTTCCTCGAGGGATCCGGGTCGTCCCCCAGGCCGAGGGAGCGAGGCGCGATGGGCGACGAGGCGTGCGAGGACCATGCCCTCCAGAGCCGAGTGGATGCGGCCAGGGAGTTTGCAGCCCGTTCCCGGGCGGACGAGGCGGCGAAGGCCTTCGAGCGGCTCTGCCAGCCAGAGAAAGGTGCGCTCCTTCCGCCGGGCGCGGAGCACTTCAGCGGAGCGCGCCCCGCCCGCGCCAATGGCGGGACCTCCTTCCCTCGCCAGCATGCCGGTGAAGAGGGACCTGCGGACGAAAGGCTCAGAAACAGTGATGGGTCACGATGACCCAGAGCACCAAGTGTACTGCATGAACCATTGTCAGTGTGGAGATGATCTGAAGGTCAGCGTTGAGGCTGTGAGGCCAGGGGCTGGGGTGTTGGTCACACCAGCTGTCCCTCACTTTGTCCACGACTGGATCCGACGTACACAAATATATGGAGATATTTTCTATTTGTTTGTTTTAAAAAAAAAACCCTGACCAAAATTAACTTGCAGGCTTAATTTTATCGTCCTGTTACGTACTTTTCTTCAATGTCGCAGATATTTTGTGCCTTTTATTTCTGCTTGTACTTTTCCTGTATGCAAAATGACAGAAAGGGAGAATTTGTACATATTTTAAACATTGTGTACCTGCTTAAGAATTGTACTGTTTTTCTCTTTAGAGCACTTGGTGGGGTTTGGGGTGGATGGGGTTTTGTCTTAAATGATGTGAATGATTTATTTGAAAAGTTTGTTTTTCTGGGTTGGAGGTGAATGGGCTGGAATATCGTTACACATGTGAGGTTGCACTAAAAATGTATTTTTATACAATTGAAACTACTCTTGTGTACAGCAAATGAATCTGTGATACTAATATTTATTATTTTTGTTTTATAAATTGCAAATGTATTTTCCTCTCCCCCTGCCCCTTTCGGTGTAGGCACCTCTTACATGAAGCATGGGATTTGTACGCTGTAAATATTTTGCTGCTGAGATCTTAAAATGTGAGCACTACCATCAAATCAGTGCCCCGATCACTTGACAGTCTAAATCATTGCAAAACGTTGTCTGAAACACCCTTCCAATTTCCTTTAAAATATTGAGACCTGGTGAGATAATGGGAGGAAAAAACTCTCCAAAACTGAATCTAATCCTTGTGAAGATGTGAAGCAGATGGGTAGCACCTGGACACAATTATGTTCAATGTTCTCATATCTCTCTCCCTCTCTCCCTCTCTCCCTCTCTCCCTCTCTCCCTCTCTCCCTCTCCCCTCCTCCCCCTTCCCCCTCTCTCATCTGTCTCCATCTCTGTTTCTCTCTCCACTCTCGAGGGGATGTAGGTGATCTTCTGTTGCTGGCTGGCACACGGTGGTATCTGCAAGACCAAAAAGATGGTTATTCCCAACAAGAATTTTGCTTCCTAACCTCCCAGACCCTAGTTCCTTGGCAGCCTGGCCAAGATAGGATGAACAACGCCTTTTCCTCTCCATCCCCACTTATCCTCAAATAACTGCTGGGAAGGCAGTTAATAAACTGGCAAGTGCCTGGCCTGTAATGAAAGCACCCACTGATTCCACTCCCAAGCAGCAAACCTTGGGAATATATTGCCGCTCCTTCATCCTCGCTGGGTCTAAATCCTGGAGCTATATATTACGTTCCAAGTCGCATTCCATCCTGACTTTTATATTTCGAAGTGACTTGGAAAAAACATTAATTGTTACAATTTAAATCCAGGAACTTTCTCCCCAACAGCATTGTGAGAGCACCTTCACCAGAAGGACCACAATGGCTCAAGAGGGCAGCTCACCTCCACCTTCCCAAGGGCAGTTAGGGATGGGCAGAAAATGCTTGCCTTGATGAATAGATCCTTAAAAATGAATAAAGAAGGACTTAAAAGCCCTGATCCCACCTAATGTGTCATATCCCCCTCCTGGTTTACCTGCCTTGCACAGTTACAAGGAAATATTTTTTTTTGTAACAATGTTACTTAGAACATGTCAAGATGATTAAATGTGTTCCTTTTACAATGTTTGGTGTTCCCAGGGCATAATTTAGTTGTTAAAAGTCGGGGTAAAGATGGTGATGCCTACTATTTTTTTTATATATTGGGAGAAAATGACGTATAGTGATTATGCACTTAAAACATATTGAAAACTGATGACTGCATATGATGTAATCATTTGAATTAAATTTTTAATCCAGACTGTTGCTGTATTCATTATAAATGATGAGATTATCAGTGATTTTTAAATATAGTACTGTTTAGCATTAATTAAATTGTATCTGGGCTGTGTGCATCATTTTAGAGCTTTAAATACAATGGTTTAAGACAAAAAAAATCACTTTAAAAGATATTTTAAACATAAGTGAATATGTTTTTTTGTGTATGTGCTTGGTATATTAGCAAAGACAGAAAAGAATACATTCCAAACATTTGTACATATTGTATATTTTAAGTGAGATATCTGTGCAATTTCTGTGTAATTACTTATAAACTGACACTGTCGCCACATTTCGTGTAATTACACTTTACTGTACAGTAGAGACTTTAACAACAAGCTTGAATAAAAGCACAGAACTGTCATTTAAAAGAAATATATAAGGGGTTGTGAGGGAGGGGTTGGGGTGGGGGGTGGGGCGAGAACCCTTTTGGAAAATGTGTGTATTTGGCATTCAGTGGAAATAAAATATGCAGTGGTAACATGTTTTGTGTCTGGTTAAATTTGGCCTTTGATCGAAAGAAAAGAGTCCCGACCCAAAACGTCACCTATCCATGTTCTCCAGAGATGCTGCCTGCCCCGCTGTGTTTCTCTGGCACTCTGCGTCTCTTTTTTGTAAACCTGTATCTGCGGTTCCTTGTTTCTATATTTGGCTTTTTCAGCAGCAAACTGATGAGGACTGGAAGAAGAGGAAAAAGACTCATATTATTGATCTGCCCTCAGAGTATATGGAACAAAGTGTAATCTAGAAGATATGATCACCGATCCGATCTTCCTGTGGTATCGATGCATGGCACAGAATGTGTTAAAGAGTCATACGCCATGGAACATGCCCTTCGGCCCAACTCATCTGTGCTGACTAGATGCCCATTTATGCTAGTCCCATTTGCTGTCATCTCTTCAAATCTTTCCTATCCACTTACCTGAGCTTTTCATTGTACCTAAAGTTTTTCACTGTAACTTGGTACACGTGACAATAAACTAAACTAAACTTTTACATGACTCATCAATTCTATATCAACTCCCAGCAGAGCAATCTCACCAGTCTCATCACCTCCCACCCATCTAATTCCCAACGACTGCAAGCTATTCTCTTTCAAGTACAACTTTAAGGGGGATAAAGAGACATCGCTGGTAGAGCTGCTGCATCACAGCTCCAATGAATCAGGTTCGGCTGCTGTCAGTATTGAATTTGCACGTTCTCTAAGGGACGATGTGGGGTTCTCTGGGTGCTCCGGTTTCCTCCCACATCCCACAGATTGACAAATTGGTAGATTCATTTGCTGTGTGTAGGTGAATGGTAAAATAGGTGTGTGGGGGGGGTAATTCAAGGTCGAGGTCAGTTTATTGTCACATGTAATTAAGGTACAGTGACATTTGAGTTCCCAATTGATAGAATAAATTGAATAAAGTAGTATTTGCATAGGTTCAGTGAACAGAGATGCGTGAATGTTAGTGTAGATTCACTGGGCCAGTTTTCTGTGCTCTATGCCTCGATGACTACCCATCCAGTTCCCTTTGAAAGGCTTGAAATGGCTCGGCTTGAAATGGCTCAGCATTCTGCAGTTGTACAGAGCCCTAGTGAGACCACACCTGGAGTATTGTGTGCAGTTTTGGTCCCCTAATTTGAGGAAGGACATTCTTGCTATTGAGGGAGTGCAGCGTAGGTTTACAAGGTTAATTCCTGGGATGGCGGGATTGTCATATGCTGAGAGAATGGAGCAGCTGGGCTTGTACCCTCTGGAGTTTAGAAGGATGAGAGGGTATATCATTGAAACATATAAGATTGTTAAGGGCTTGGACATGCTAGAGGCAGGAAACATGTTCCCGATGTTGGGGGGGTCCAGAACCAGGGGCCATAGTTTAAGAATAAGGAGTAAGCCATTTAGAACAGAGACGAGGAAACACTTTTTCTCACGGAGAGTGGTGAGCCTGTGGAATTCTCTGACTCAGAGGGTGGTGGAGGCAGGTTCTCTGGATACTTTCAAGAGAGAGCTAGATAGGGCACTTAAAAATAGCGGAGTCAGGGGATATGGGAAGAAGGCAGGAATGGGGTACTGATTAGGGACAATCAGCCATGATCACATTGAATGGCCGTGCTAGCTTGAAGGGCCAAATGGCCTGCTCCTGCACCTATTGTCTATTCGACAGGCTGAGCTCCAGATCACCATTACTCTGTAATTTCTACTACAAACCCACTGACCCATGGCTATCGGGACTACACTTCTTCCCACCCTGCTTCCTGTAAGGACTTTTTCCCCTACTCCCAATTCCTCTGTCTACGCTGCATCTGCACCCAGGATAAGGTGTTCAAACCAGGGCATCGGAGATGTTCTCATTCTTTAGGGAACAGGAACCTCTTCGACTATAGATGGGGCTCTCACCAGGGTCTCTTCTATATCCCGTAGCTCCGCTCTCACACCCCATCTCCCCACTCGTAACAAGACAGAGTCCTCCTTGTCCTCACCTTCCACCCTACCAGTCGTCACATACAACAGATAATCCTCAAACATTTTCGCCATCTCCAACGGGATCCCACAATTGGCCACATCTTCCCATCTTCTCCCCTTTCGGCTTTCCGCAGAGACCGCTCCCTCCATAACTCCCTGGTCAATTTTTCCATTCTCACCGAAACCACCCCCTCCGGGGTGGAAGATTGCAACCTTCACATGGTCCACCCTGTTTCGACGAATGCAATCAACCCGGTGTGCACAATCAAATAAGATCAAATAGCACAAGTTGTCCTACAACTTTAGGCTGTGCACACCATACGCAAGAAGAAGGCCACCCCCTCCCCTGGTACTTTCCCTTGCAACCGCAGGAAATGCTACACTTGTCGCTTTACCTCCCCCCTTGACTCCATCCAAGGACCCAAGCAGTCTTTCCAGGTGAGGAAGAGGTTCACCTGCACCTCCCCCAACCTCATCTATTGCATCCGCTGCTCTAGGTGTCAACTGCTCTACATCGGTGAGACCAAGCGCAGGCTTGGAGATCGCTTTGCCCAACACCTCCGCTCAGTTCGCATTAACCAACCTGATCTCCCGGTGGCTCAGCACTTCAACTCCCCCTCCCATTCCGAATCCGACCTTTCTGTCCTGGGCCTCCTCCATGGCCAGAGTGAGCCCCACTGCAAATTGCACGAGCGGCACCTCATATTTTGCTTGGGTAGTTTACACCCCAGCAGTATGAGCATTGACCTCCAATTTCAGGTAGTCCTTGCTTTCCCCCTCTTCCCCTCCCCTTCCCAGCTCTCCCACAGCCCACTGTCTCTGCCTCTTCCTTTCTTCTTCCCGCCCGCCACCCCAGTCTGAAGAAGGGTCTCGACCCGAAATGTCACCTGTTCCTTCGTTCCATAGATGCTGCCTCACCCGCTGAGTTTCTCCAGCATTTTTGTCTACACTCTATTTCTTGTGTTCTTTGGTACAGCTCTGGAATTTAAATTCAGTTTGCTTAAGAAATCTGTAATAAAATTATAAAAAACGGTACTACCAGATTGCTATACAAAAACATCTGGTTCAATAATGTATTTTTGGAAAATAAATCTGTACACATTCTAGCCTTTATATGATTTGATAGGAATCTGGTTGTCAGTTGCTACTCCATGTTATGGCCCATCAAGCCACTATCTATGATAATACTATTTTCCTGAATTTGATGCATATCCCTTGATTCCTATCCATGTACTTATCCAAATGTTTTTTAAATGCTATGATTGTATCCGCCTCTACAACCTCCTCTGGCAGATCGTTCCATAATAACATCACTTTATATGTGAAAAACATTCCCTTCAATTCTCTTTTAAATATTACCCTTCTCACCTTAAACCTATGTCCCCTGATGTTAGACTTCCCTGCCCTGGGAAAAAGAGGGTAACTAACCACGCCTCTCGAAATTTGAGATATGTCAGTAAGGTTTCGTCAGCCTTCTGTGCTCCAGTGGAAACAATCCTTATACTACAGCCCTCCATTCCAGGCAACATCCTGGCGAATCTCTGCTGTACTTTTTCTCACACTGCTACATTATTTCAATTGTGCGGTGACCAGAACTGCGCACAATATTCCTATTGTGGCCTAATTAACGTCCCATAAAGATGCAACATGAGGCCTCAACTCTCATACTCAATACCTCGCTAATGAAGGCAAGCAAACGAAGAGAGATGTAAACCTGCACACCAACCTCCCTCTGTACATCAACGCTTGTACAGTCCCTGCAGTCCACGGTATAATTGACGCCAGTATGAGATACCATCTGCCACTGTCATGCCTAACTTTCCAGCTAATCTATGTCCCTCTGTGTCCTTAGGCAACCATCCTCACTATCTAACACCATCAATCTTCATGCCTTCAGCAAACTAACTTATCAGATGACAGACATTGCCATCCCAGTTATTTGCCTTTATGACAAACAATAAAGACCCAGCACCAATCCCTGAGATGCTCCAAAGACATTTGGGTTGGTGGGTTTAATTGACCACCATAAATTACCACCAATGTGTAGATACTGAATCTGGGAGGAGTTAATGGGAATATGAAAGACTAAAAAATTGGATTAGTTAAGGATTAATGCAAATGGGTGCATGATTGCTGTGGACTAGATGGGCTGAAGGGCTTATTCCCATGTTGCATGATCATAATGCAAATATAAACCAAATTCTGAGTAGCAATAATCAATATAAGGACAGGGGCAGACACATTGCTGGTGACTCTTAACAGGGAGAAAGCATGATGTGTGTTTCGGAGGAAGGATTGAGAGCATGGAACAGTATGGCATTGGGTCAGACCATTCAGCCTATAATGTCTGTTCTGAATAAGATGCCAAGTTAAACTAAACTCCTCTATATCGATATGTCCTCTATATCTCCTATACATCCCTCCATTCCGTGCATATCCATG
The DNA here is from genome assembly GCF_010909765.2 of Amblyraja radiata. Taxonomy (NCBI): domain Eukaryota; kingdom Metazoa; phylum Chordata; class Chondrichthyes; order Rajiformes; family Rajidae; genus Amblyraja; species Amblyraja radiata. Next base: position 59,135,681 of record NC_045963.1, on the reverse strand, counting down.
TGCCTATTCAAAAGTTTCTTCATTGTCGCTACTACTTAAATTCCACATGCTGTTTTAACATTCAGTTTCCTATTTCTGAACATCCTTTAAAACTGGGTCATTTAGTTTATATTGAGTGTCCTGACAGACCTGATAGAAATATATAAAACGATGCATCTGATTCAACCAGCAGTGCCATCCAAGCACCTGCTCTGTAAAAAAACTTGCTGGCTTATCTCTTTTAAACTTTTCCCCTCTGGTGTTCAAGTTATGCCTTCTAGTCTTTGACATTTACACCCTGTGAAATAGGTTCTGACTATCCACCCTATCTGTCCCTCTGATCATTTTGCATACATCTATCGGATCTCAGCATGGTCAAATTGTTCAGCTTTAAAAGACGTTAGCAAGCAGGGAACTGGACATTAAAACAGTATGTAGAATCCTATAATTAGGAAGATAATTCACACCAAACGTGTTTACAGACAAGGTCATAAGTTCATGTTCATAAGTTCTAGGAGCAGAATATGGCCATTCGGCCCATGAAGTCTACTCTGCGCTCCCATCTATCTTTCCCTCTCAACCCCATTCTCCTGCTTTTGCCCCACAACCCCTAACACACTTATGCCCCTGTCCCACTTAGGAAACCTGAACGGAAACCTCTGGAGACTTTGCGCCCCACCCAAGGTTTCCGTGCGGTTCCCGGAGGTTGCAGGTGGTTGCCGGAGGTTGCACGTAGTGGAAGCAGGTAGGGAGACTGACAAAAATCTCCGGGAACTGCACAGAAACCTTGGGTGGGGCGCAAAGTCTCCAGAGGTTTCCGTTCAGGTTTCCTAGATCTTCTTCTTCTTATCGAGTCCACACACAAGATTAGAAGTTGTTCAGCCAGAGCTGAACACACTTCTCGGCATCTGCACAATGGTGTCTGTCTTGCGCTTCTTGTGCGTCTTGTGCGTGGTGGTGGAAAGTTTGGTTGAAACAGGGCCGCGACGTGAACACTCTTTCCTTGACCCCGGTTTCCTAGGTGGGACAGGGGCAATACTAATCAAAAATCTGTTAATCGCCATCTTCAAAATATGCATTGACTTGGCGTCTAGAGCCGTCTGTTGCAATGAATTCCACACATTCACTTCCTTCTGACTAAAGAAATTATTTCTCATCTCCTTTCTAAAGATACTTCCTTTTATTCTGAGAGTCCTAGACTCTCCCACTTGTCGAAACTTCCTTTGCACATTCACTTTATCCAGGCCTTGCACTATTCGATTAGGCTGAATCTCTGCATATTTTCTTGATGAGGAATCCTCGAGGTGAAATCAGGTCAAATGTTTGGTTAGCTGGAGTATTGTGTCCAGTTTTAGGCACCTAATTTTCGCAGCTTGCCTTCATCTTGTAAAGGGTGCGGGGAGATTAATCACAATAGCCTCAGGGATGTTGAAGGCAGTAGAAACTTTGATTGGTCTCTTCAGAGTAGAGATGTTCATAGAACATAGGATCAGGCCCTTCAGCCCACAATGTCCACTCCAAACATTATGCCAGGTACAACTAATCTCCTCTACCTGCATGTAATCCACATCCCACCAGTCCCTGCATATCCACATGCCTAACCTAAAACCTCTTAAATGCCACTATCATATTTAACTCTACCACCACCCCTAGCATTGCATCCCAGATACCACAATCTTGCAAAAACCTTGGCCTGCATATTTCCTTTAAACTTTGCCCACCTCACCTTAAAGCTATGCCCTGTGGTCCTTGACATTTCATAAGCTCATAAATTCATAAGGAGCAGAATTTGGCCTTTCAGCCCATCAAGAATTAGGCCTCTCGGCCCACCATGGCTGAATTTTCCTGCCTTCTCCATTTAACCCCTAACACCCATACTAACCAATCACATAATTTAATCAATCCTCATAATTTCAGATCTCCCCTCAACCTCTGACATTCCACATGTTCAAAGCTTGTTTGCAGAAAGAAGAGGGTCAGGAACTGATGCACAGATTTCAGGCACTTGGTAACAGAAGCAGAGAAAACTTTTAATGATTCTAAAGGAAAATGGAAGCAGTGGCTTTCAAAAGTGAAATTGGTAAAAATGGATAAAAATAGCATAGAAAGAGTCCATCTGTCACGGGAAGGGGTTGGTGTCTACAAATATCATGCTGGTTCAAATATAATGGGCCAAGTGACCAACATGTGCCCATTGAACTTACAATTTCCTGCAATTACTACTCTTCACAGATTTTTCAATTTAAAACTAACTGATAATGTAAAAATCCAATGTTGTAGGACCTACACAGGGTTGCACTTCAGCATAAATGGAGTTGGATGCACCTGTGTCTGCATCTTGAGTGCAAATTTCTATCTTTGACTATTTAATCCAATGAGGAAGCCCCTCTGGACACAGATGAGGTAGCACTATGACATTCAACCTCTCTCGCTCTGATGCCAAGAACCCCAAATCCACTCCTTCGATTCCTCACCATCCCACTACTGAAGTCCCTCAGTACTTAACCCAGCAATTTCAAACATCTTTTGTCTGTAGAGACTAACCAAACCATCTGTTTATAGTACATATATGAAATGTGCAGCCAGAGGAAGTGTTTGAGGCAGGTAAAATAATAACATTTAACCAGGTAGATGGATAGGAAAGTTTAGTGTGAAAAGGGACACAAAGAGCTGGAGTGACTCAGCCGGTCAGGCAGCATCTCTGGAGAACATGGTTAGGTGATGTTTCCAGTCGAAACCCTCCTTCTTCAGAGTCGTATTTCGAGTCAACAACTTCTTCATGCTCTGAAGAAAAAGTAGGGTCTCGACCCAAAACATCACATATCCATGTGCTCCATAGACACTGCCTGACCGGCTGAGTCACTCCAACATTTGTGTCCTTTTGTGTACAAACCAGCATCAGCTCTTCTTTGTTTTCACATGGTTTAGAGTGACATGGGCCAGAGAAGATGGGCATCTCAGTCAATGGATGGGTTGAACCAAGGATCTATTTCTGTGCTGTATGACGCTATGACTTTCCCATTCTCAGGAGGATTCAAAGACACAAATTTCCACTAATGCGGCATCTGATTGCTTGGCAGTCCTGACCATTCTGCATCTGACTCGCTCATTAGAGCCGTATATCAGTCAGGGGGTCCAGACTAAAACAGGGTGTACAGCTGGAGCCAGGAGTGCACAATACCAATACTCTAGGAGTGCAGCTGGACTCAAGGTTGGTGTCCGAAACAACATGTGTCAGGAAGACAGGCAATGTAGTGTCCTGGAGATGGGACCCAGAGTGCTTGTACATTTCCCATTCCCTTTAAGCTCAGTTGGTTCATTGGAAAATGTATTACACCTCAGTGCAACATTACAAAAGTGAAATAAACGCGTGTTTGGTTATTAATAGTAGTGACATCCAACAGTTTGGACAATCTGCTCGTCTGGCACCACTGAGGTCCACAGGTACTGGCTTATTGGAGTGTCACTGGATATCTCTGCGAGACGAATGACGCAATGGAACGGGCTGCGCGTTAGAAAAAAGAGCAGCCCTGCATGTCTGTAACGTCATTCATTAGCTAATCTGCCTCAGGGGCATTTTACAGCACCATCTCCGCATCCCTCGATTTCCCGCCTAACGAGTGAACAATAAGTCAATGTGTGGCAGCACCAAAGGGATGGCGTAGAGAAGTGATGTCAGGAGAGCCACACTCCTGCCTCAGGCTTCATCGGCAGTGACCCTGTGGGTAGTTCCGCTGCCTGAGTCAGGAGTTGACAGATGTATCCCAGAGTCAGGAGCACAGTTGCAGACAATACACAATAGACAACAGACAATAGACAATAGACAATAGGTGCAGGAGTAGGCCATTCGGCTGTTTGAGTCGTTGGGAGTCAGTGGGTTTGTAGTAGAAATTACAGAGAGTAATGGTGATCTGGAGCTCAGCCTGTGGAATAGACAATAGACAATAGGTGCAGGAGTAGGCCATTTGGCCCTTCGAGCCAGCACCGCCATTCAATGTGATCATGGCTGATCGTCCCTAATCAGTACCCCGTTCCTGCCTTCTCCCCATATCCCCTGACTCCGCTATCTTTAAGAGCCCTATCTAGCTCTCTCTTGAAAGTATCGAGAGAACCGGCCTTCACTGCCCTCTGAGGCAGAGAATTCCACAGACTCACCACTCTCTGTGTGAAAAAGTGTTTCCTCATCTCCGTTCTTAATGCCTTACCCCTTATTCTTAAGCAATGGCCCCTGGTTCTGGACTCCCCCAACATCGAGAACATGTTTCCTGCCTCTAGCGTGTCCAAACCCTCAATAATATTATATGTTTCAATACCATCCGCTCTCATCCTTCTAAATTCCAGAGTGTACATGCCCAGCCGCTCCATTCTCTCAGCATATGATAGTCCCGCCATCCCGGGAATTAACTTGTGAGCCTATGCTGCACTCACTCAATAGCAAGAATGGCCTTCCTCAAATTAGGGGACCAAAACTGCACACAATACTCCAGGTGTGGTCTCACTAGTGCACTGTACAACTGCAGAAGGACCTCTTTGCTTCTATACTCAACTCCTCTTGTTATGAAACCGATGACCGATGCCTCACTGCAAGTAGCAAACTTTAACCTGATGCCCGGGCTGCCTCCTGAATGGACATAAATATTCCAGGCCAGATTTATCTCTTAACTAGACTCAGTGGGGGGTGATTGTTGTGGGGGTGGGTGGTTGTGGGGGAGGGTTGTGGGGGAGGGGGAGGAGTGTTGTGGGGGAGGGGGAGGAGTGTTGTGGGGGAGGGGTATTTATGGGGGCCGGGTTGATGGGGGGAGGTTGTCGGGGCAGGGGGGTATGGGGTGGATATGTGTGGGTGGGGGTGTGTGTGTGTGGGCAGGGGGGCTTGTGGGGCGAGAGGGGTGTGTGGGCGGGGGGGGGGGGGGGGGGGGGAGATTGTGCTCGGACAAAAGACGGGGGAAGAGCCATGGGGGAGAGGGGGGCATCACGGGGGAGGGGGGAAGAGCCAGTGAGGGGGACCAGAGGGGTAGTGGGCTGCTTGGGTGGGGCTGGGCTGCTTGGGGCGGGGCTGGGCTGCTTGGGGCTGGGCTGCTTGGGGCTGGGCTGCTTGGGGCTGGGCTCTGGTCTCTGCCACGGTCGCAGGCACAGAGCTCTTCCAGTCTCAGTTTACTTTTGCTCATTGGCATGGAGAGAGGCTGGGACCACTGTAGAGTGACGGAGTCTGCAAACAATTTCTCCAGAGGCGGCAACAAAACGCTCACATAAGCGGCTGGTTGTGGCACAGTGGTTAAGTTACTGGACTGGCATGACAGAGGACTGGGTTCCAATCCCGCCACTGCAGCTCAGAGTAACCGTCTGAGGTTTTGAACAACAAACTTTTAATGATGACACAGAGAATGCACATGCTGGAATCTGGGCATAAAACAAACAAACTGCTGGAAGAACTCAGCAAGTCAGGCAGCATCTGTGGAGGGAGTTGGCATTTCAGGATCCAGACCCTCTGGATTGCAAGAGAAGATGAGGTATAGTGACAGGTGTTGCATCTCCTGCGATTGCAGGGGAAACTCTCCCCCTCCCTCTACTCTGTCCAAGGACCCCAACAGTATGTTTCTATGTTTCTATGTATTTTCAGGTGAGGCATAGGTTCACTCACACCTCTTCCAACCTCATCTACTTGATCCACTGTTCCAGGTGTAGACTCCTACATATTGGTGAGACCAAGTGCAGGCTTGGCGATCACTACCACCCAGTTTGCCTAAACCTACCCGATCTCGCTAAACACTTTAACTCCCCCTCCCATCCCCACACTGACCTTTATGTCCTGGGCCTCCTCCATTGTCAGAGTGAGGCCCAGTGCAAATTGGAGGAACAGCACCTCATATTTCGCTTGGGCATCTTACAACCCAGTGGTATGATCATTGACTTCTCTAACTTCCAGTAACCCTTGCTTTCCCTCTCTCTCCATCCCTCCCTCTTCCCAGTTCTCCAACCAGTCTGACTGTCCCTGATTACATTTATCTCTGCTTTGTTGTTACCTTCTCCTAGCTAACAATGATCTATTCTACATTTTGCTTGAACTCCATGCCTTGATGTCTCGTTCTCACACCTTACACTTCCTTATCTCTGAATCTTCCCCTTCCCCTGACTCTCTGAAAAAGGGTCTCAAATAGAAACGTCACCCATTCCTTTTCTCCAGAGATACTGCCTGCCTGCTGAATTACTGCAGCATTTTGTGTCCATCTATGGTTTAAACCAGCATCCGCAGTTCCTTCCTACAAAAACTGAGTATCCACTGTTCAGCTCTCCCTCATGCAGCCAACAGAACCATCGACCAAAGTGGAATTTTAGGTTCTTTACTGGTGTTTTGAACCCACAAACTGATGATAATATAACTTCACCTCCTAATTACAAGAATAATCCCAGGAATTAATAGGTTAATCTATGATGAGCGTTTGTCGGCACTGGGCCAGTACTCGCTGAAGTTTAGAATAATGAGGGGGGACCTCATTGAAACATACAGAATTGTGAAAGGCTTGGATAGAGTGCATGTGGAGAGGATATTTCCACTAATGTTTCTATGACTGGAGATCACAGCCTCAGAATTAAAGGATGTTATTTTAGGAACGAGATGAGGAGACATTTATTTAGTCAGAGGGTGGTGAATTTGTGGAATTCTTTGCCACAGAAGGCTGTGGAGGTCGTCAGTGGATATTTTTAAGGCAGAGATAGATAGATTTTTGATTGGTACATGCGTCAGAGATTATGGGGAGGCAGCAGAATGGGTTTAGGAGGGAGAGATAGATCAGCCTTGATTGAATGGCGGAGTAGACTTGATGTGCCGAATGGCCTAATTCTACTCCTATCACATGACCTTATGACCTTAATAGGGCTGGTAATTCAAGTTTTCCTTGATCGACAAGCTCTGTCCGCTCAGGTGGATACAGAATCTTACAACTAGATAGGAAGCCATTCTCCCTTCATGTCCAGCTTGCCATTTTGTAAGACTAATCCAATCAAATGTGCACTAGGGCACTATTTCAAGGGAGCCTTAACTGGAAGCACTCATCAAAATGAATGTCAACATTTCCAATGTAGTCAGGCTTCAGAATTGTACATACTTGCATATGCACACAAAGGTGAAAAAGAAATCTAGTTTTAAATTCACTGCGATCCTGTGATTCACATGGATTAGATTATCACCTCCTGGCCAAATTGTGTAGGTCATGGACTGGATGGCTGTTAGAAAACAGATCTGATTTTTAGAGGAATTGGTGGAATTGAAACCCAGACGATTCCATAAGTGAGATAATGCCTTGTCAATAACATGGGAAGTGACATTATAATTTGACGCCACTGTGAGAAACTTATTCTAGTCTCTTCCTTCGGGGAGGGATGTGATATTTTCTTGTCGTATCCCCCGTCTCCGTGTGCGCTGAGGCCTAATCGCGGAGCTGGCGGCCTCCAACTGGGACAGACCTCGAGGCTCCGGAGGCAGAGCCAGTCAGGACTTACCAACGAGGCTGGCTGACTTCGGGGCTCTGCCGGCGTTGCGGTGGCGGCGACCCGACTTCGGAGCCTCGGAGGCTCGGCCGCAGGCCCAGTGGACGACATCATTGGGAGCTCGCAGGTCCCAGGTTGGTGGCCTGTTTTTCCGGAGCTCCCGCAACAACAGCTTCATCCGCTGGACTGGAGTGGAGTTTGAACCGGCCCGTTCGTGGAGCTCGAATTCAGCCGCGGGACTTACTTACCATCACCCGGCGGGGTCACAACATCAGAAGCCTGGATCGCCTCAACGCAGAGGGAGAACAAGGAGGGAAGAGACAAGGACTTTAAGACTTTTGCCTTCCATCACAGTGAGGAGGATCTGGTGGACTCACTGGGGTGGATGTTAATCTGTGTTTATTGGGTGTTTTGTTGTTTTATTCTATGTTATGACTGCAAGGTACAAAATTTCATTCAGAATGAAAAGTCTGAATGACAATAAAGGATACTTGATGTCTATTGTCTATAAGGCAGGAACGGGGAGAATTGTCTATTGTCTATAAGCAGGAACGTGGTACTGATTGTGGATGATCAGCCATGATCACATTGAATGGTGGTGCTGGCTCGAAGGGCTGAATGGCCTACTCCTGCACCTATTGTCTATTCGACCTCTCAAGTACACACCAAGGGCAACTTCCAATGGCCAATTAATCTACCAACTGAGTTCCCTGGTTATCCTTGCCTTCCCATTCTTTATTATAAAGACCCAGATTGCGCAATGCAGATTTATTTGCCTGCATTGCCCTATAATTCCTCAGTCCTTTTGACTCAGCAGAACTAAAAATTACTCTCCTTAAAACTCTACACTTTTGTAGCTCCATTGGCTAACAGGTGGGACATTGAATTGGAATATTCCTTCAAAGAGAAGGCATGGGTACAATGGGCCAAATGGTCTCCTGCTCCACTACATGTCTTTCCAAAGCTATATCTAAGCTAATTTTTTAAAGCTAATATTGCATCTGTGATAGACGCAAAAAGATGGAGTAACTCAGTGGGTCGGACAGCATCTCTGGAGAAAAGAAATAGGTGACCTTTGGGGTCGAGACCCTTCTTCAGACTGAGAGTCAGGGGAAAGGGAAACGAAAGATATAGACGGTGATATACAGTGGTGAGATATAGAACAAATGAATGAAAGATATACAAAATAGTAACGATGATAAAGGATACAGGCCATTGTTAGCTGCGCGCTGGGTGAAAACGAGTGATAGACAATAAAACTCAGCAGGATGACCTTGAAACTAGTACAATGACTAGGGTGGGGGAAAGATGGAGAGAGAGCAGATGCAAAGGCTACTTGAAGTTAGAGAAATCAATATTCATACTGCTGGGTTGTAAGCTGCCCAAGCAAAATATGAGGTACTGTTCCTCCAATTTGCATTTGGCCTCACTGACAATGGAGGAGGCCCAGGACAGAAAGGTCAGTATGGGAATGGGAGGGAGAGTTAAAGTGTTTAGCAACCGGGAGAACATGTAGGCCCAGGCAGACTGAGCAAAGGCGTTCAGCGTAATGATCTTCCAGTCTATGTTAGGTCCCGCCGATGTATAAAAGTCCACACCTGGAGCAACGGATACAGTAGATGAGGTTGGAGGAGGTGCAAGTGAGCCTCTGCCTCACCTGAAAGGACTGTCTGGGTCCCTGGACAGTCGAGGGAGGAGATATAGAGACAGGTGTGCATCTTCTGCGGTTGCAGGGGAAGGTACTTGGAGAGGGGGTGGTTTGGTTGGGAAGGGATGAGGTAACCAGGGAGTTGCAGAGGGAACAGTCTCTGCAGAAAGCGGAAAGTGGTGGAGATGGGAAGATGTGACTAGTGGTGGGATCCTGGTGGAGCTGGCGAAAATGTCCGAGGATTATATGTTGACAGTCCTTCCAGGTCAGAGACAAAGTCCAATGTCCGTAATGGGGGAGAGAAGAATCGGCCTGTTTAGGAATAAGGCATTTCTCATTTTATAATACATTGCAGAACAACGGGACAACCAGTGGAGCCATATCGTCGAGGGAATATATTTTATACATAATATATACAATAAATACAACGATTCATTGTACCTTCAATTCAATTATCTTACAATGCATCAATGACAATTATATTTTCTTCTCGATTTGATATGACCTACCCCACAAATGTTTCAGGACTCATTCAGCGAGGCTCTAATTTCTATTTCAAATGCCTCAAATTCTTCCTTGAACACAGCTGAATAGTGTGTGAACAATGGCTTCACACATGTGCGAGTACACAAACAACATTGACTCTGTGCCACACAAGGAGACATTAAAGCAGATATAATTAATAAAGGGAGTCAGTGGTACCAGCAGTTACTGTAAATGGCTCCACAGTCATTACTGCTAATCATGGTGAATTCAATTACTCCAGATGGTATGCTGGAAGCCGATCTCCTGTCTCCAGATTTATATATTCTCAGGATGTCTCTGGCAATGCTGCCATTTATTTTCCAACCCTAATTGCCTTCAGACTCATGAAGCGGTTAAGCCTCGTCTCTCTTGGTGGGTCTGGTGTTGCACACAGGACAGATTAGGTTGAGATGGTGGATTTCCTTTGCTGAGGACCTTGGTGATCTAAGTTTTTCTACAACCTAGTTGGTTCATGTTGACTATCGCCAGAACTTTTCCTTTGAAACTCCAGGTTTATTTAATTACCCAAATTTAAGTTCCCCAGCTACTACAGTATGTGGCTTTAGCATGTGTTCTTAGTCATGTACTACACTCCCTATACACACACGGTGTTGCGGCCAAATTTTGGCTCTAACTTCATCTACAATTTTTGCAGATGGCTCCACTGTGATGGGCCTGGTCACAAACAATGACACTACTGAACCATCCTGAATGGTTAGCTTCCATGCATGTGCGCCGACATCAAACCCAAGTCTCTGGCGCTGTAAGGTGGCAACTCTAAAGCTGCACCGCTGTGCCCCCCTTCAGCTGCTTCCATCCTCCACACAGTCAGAAGTGGGGATGATTGCACGATGTTCAAGTCTAACATGGGCAGGGCCTACACAGTGAATGGTAGGGCTCTGGGGAGTGTTGTAAAGCAGAAGGGATGTAGGAGTGCAGGTGCATAGCTCCCAGAAGGTGGAGTTGCTGGTAGATCGGGTGTTCAAAAAGGCTTTTGGCACATTGGCCTTCATCAGCCAGAGTATCATTTAGAAGTTGGGAGGTCATGTTGCAGTTGTATAAGATGTTGGTGAGGCCACATTTAGAGTATTGTGTTCCATTCTGGGCACCGTGTTATAGGAAAGATGTTGTCAAGCTGGAAAGGGTACTGTGAAAATTTACAAGGATGTTGCCAGGGCTAGAGGGTCTGAGCTACATTATAGGCAGAGGTTGAGTAGGCTGGGACATGTTGGCTGTTGTGGACAAGTTAGGCCAAAGTGCCTGTTTCCACACTATATCACTGTATCACACTATGACAACTTTGACTCTAATTGTGTTCACGACTCCTCAGCAGCTCCCACAGCAAGACCTGAACAACATTCAGACGGCGACTGCTAGGTTGCAAGCAACTTTCATGACACAAAAATGTCAGGTAATGCCCATTTCCAAAAGCATAGAATCTACCAATTACCTATGATATTGTATGGCATTGCTATTACCAAATATCCCCACTCCAATCCCCAACTCCCACCATTAACACTTTGGGTGTCACCATTGACTTGACATTCAATTGGACCAGACGTATAATACTAGGGCTACAGAGGTCAGAGGATGGGTATTATGCAACAAGTGATGCACCTTCTGACCTCCCAGAACCATCTACAAAATGCAAATCAGAAGTGATAGTGTCATAGAATTGTACATCAATTCTATGCTGTATAATTCCCTTCAGCCTTCATCCATTGATCCTATGCTGACCATCCTGCCTCCTGTATTTACCCCATTTTCTCGCATCAATTCCATATCCCTCTATGTCCTTATTCAAATACCAATGCCTCTTAAATATCATTAATGTTCCTGCCTCCACCATCTCCTCTGGCAGCTCATTGCAAATACCAACTACTCTTTGTGTGAAAAGAATTACCGCTGAAATCCCCTTTAAACCTCCTCACACTCGTCTTATGTTTTAGACACCCCTACATGAGAAACAGACTGGCTATCTATCCCATTTGTGTTTCTCATAATTTTATAAACCTCTATCATGTTAACTCTGTCTCTTGTGATGGAATATTCTCCACTTTGATCTACCCGATTAGTACACCATCCACCACACCAAACAATCATTCCCTCTACCATTGGCGTCTTCCAGAGGGCCACTGTGGCAGATGCCTTCCGTAGGGCCACGGAGAAGCCGAGGCTGGAATCTCGCAGGTTGGAGCCTCGCGGGCCTGAGCCTCGTGGGTCGGAGGTGGAGCCTTGCGAATCGACGAAGCCTGCGGTCGACGGAGTCTGGGTCTGCGGAGCCCGCGGGTGGGGCCCAGGTCGGTGCCTCGGAGACGTCTGGAGAGGACCCAACAGCGATAGGAGAGGTCGACCAACGGATGAGGAGGGACATGTGGAAGTGAGGATGCCGCTGCTGGGGAAGGAACAAAGGAGGACCCATTGTGGGGGGACCGCCGTGATGGAGGGGGAAAAACAATGGAGGACCCGGCATGGGGGGACTGCCATGAGGAGTGAGTGGGCAGAAGGGAGAACAAAGGGGGACCTGCCTCGGGGGTACTTTGTAACTTTGTAAGCGCCCTTTATGGGCGACTATTTGCATAACTTGGGTATGCAAACAAAGAATTTCACTGTGACTTGTGACGATAAAATATTCATACATTGGCGCACATTGGCCGCAGTGTGTACACAATAAAATGTGGTTACCTGCCCTGGATAGTCCCGCAAACTCATTATCTCCACCAACAGGAAGGGCAAGGGCAGTGAGTGAATGGGACTCCCCTCCAAGTATAAACTTGGTGTGAGTTGGAAATATATTGCCGTTCCTTTGTCAGGCCTAAATCCCAGAACTACATTCCCAAGAGCTCGGTGTGAACATCTTCATCCAAAGGACAGCAGTGGTTCAAGAAGATGGCTCAACAACATCTTCTCAAGTGCTTTTCAGGATGGGCATTAAATGCTGGCCTTATCGGCGACATCCAAAGAAAAGATGACACACACACGGCGGTTCTGGTGCACTGATGGTGGGGGGAAGAGGATGCCCTGAGGGATGGGTGGGTTGCCAGTCGAGTAGCCCTGTGTGGTATTAACCTCAGCGAGTGCTGGCTGTTGTATAACTGAATGTTCTGCTGTCTAATCTTGGACGTTTCCACTGCCGAGAGCAGGAGAAAGAATCATCCAGGTTTCCAAGCGCGTGCTGACTGAGGATGTAAGACCTGCAAGTGATTAGGCCGCATCTCATGCCAAAGACATTTACAACAAGTCTGTTTCTACAATCAGCAACATATGTGCATCGACGTCATGGAAACAAAGAGAGTTTAAACTGTAAAAATAAATAATCCTCGCCTTAATAAAAAAAACGAAGAAATGCAGAATAATTCCTCATCCCGATTCCAGACAATGTAAGTTTTCTCCGATGAGACACCATTAAGCAACGTTCTGTGTGATGCCAACCTGCTCTTCATTAAGGCTGTGGCATTGAATGTTTTAAAACAATCGCCTCTCACGATTATTGCAGGGAATTTAAAAACAAGAAAAGAAAACTTTAATGTCTGCAGCATTTAATGGACATTCTGGGCTAATTATTCCTACCCTTGAGGCATAAATTACTTCAGAGTGTTTTTACAAGAACTGGGGAAGGAATTCAGTGGAAAAATCATAAAGCAGATCAGATGACTGGGCCTGCGAGTGAATCCAAAGTCAGTTTGCTCGAATGGCGAGAGTTTCCACGTCTTGTTTGACTTTGAAAAAGTTCCAACTGGTACTCAACCCCCCACCCCCACACCTCACGCGTAACCTTTGTGAGGACAATGTTCTATAGATGCCACAAGCATGACCCCTGTGGCCCTTAGACCACCCTCCACATCTCGCAATGGGCAGCTACTTGACCAGGGAGGGCATCACGTTCCTTCCCAATCACAGAGCATGTTATGGTATATAGCACAGCATAGAAATAGGCCATTCAGCCCATTGCAACTAGGCAGACGATCTTGCCTATCTACATTAAGCCCTCTTGCCTGCATTAATTCCGTATCCCCCTATGTCCTGTTCATTCACCTACCTACCCAGACAAATGTTGTTACTATTCCTGCCTCCACCTCTTTCTCTGGCAGCTCATTCCAGATGTCAACACTGACCTGGCAGCAACAGTGGGGAGGTCAGTGCGGCGGCCGATGATTATGCTGACCGTCGGACGAGGACGGACCACGTGGAAGTGAGGACGCCGCTGCAGAGGGAAGGAACAAAGGAGGACCTGGCATGGGGGGACCGCCGTGAGAGAGGGGAAAGAACAACAGGGACCTGGCATGGGGGGACCTCCGTAAAGTGGGAGAGGGGGAACAATGCACAATGGAGGACCCAGCTTGTGGGGGACCGCCGTGAAGTGGGGGGGGGGGCGGAACATTGCACAATGGAGGGCCCGGCGTGGGGGGGACCGCCACGATGGAGGGGGGAAGAACATAGGGGCGAACTGGCACGGGTGGGGGATTAGTGATTTTGTAAGCGCCCTTTAGGGGTGTCTATTTGCATTACAAAGTAATTATTGTATTGTATTGTAATGCCAATTACCTTGGAAATGTATGCAAGCAAAGAATTTCCCTGTGACTTGTCACTTGTGACAATAAAGTATTCAATTCAATTCAACTACTCTTTGTATGAACAATTTATCCTTCAAATTGTCTTTAAACCAGTTTTTAATCAGCCCTAGTATGGGAAACTCCGGATATCTACTATGTCACTCATCTATATTATTAAAAGTCTCATCTTGACCACTTCCTGTCTGCGCTGTATATTGATTTTAGAAAAAACGCTACCCTATATCGCTATGATTTTTGGCCATCTTACTCACAGTCCTCCTCCACAGCCCCGAGGATTTTTCCGATTGCTGAAAAATAAAAAAGTTATGAGTGTTTAAAAAATCTTGAGATCAGCTGATTGGTCCTCTCGCCTGCCAATCACCATGATGAAGGTAACGCCTCTTCTGGGGGAGGGCAGGACTATAAAACCCCAGTTGCCTGGATGTGAGTCAGTCACTCTGAAAGATCACGAGGGTGAGGCCACAACTCTGATTCAGCTGTGAGTCTACTGAACTGTGAGTCTACCCTTTATGCGCTTTATGTGGTTAACCCTTTATGTGCTTGCAATAAACGATTTGTTAGCCAGTAATGTGCTTGCAATGAATGATGATTTGTTAACCCTTAACGTGCTTGCATAAATGATTTGTTAGCCAGCAAAGTGCTTGCAATGAATGATGATTTGTTAACCCTTAATATGCTTGCAGTAAATGCTTTGTTAGCCCTTAATGAAATGAAATGAGTTGTTTGGCCTGCCCTATGCTTGAAATTGAAATGGAAATAGAAATGAAATGAAATGAGTTGTTTGGCCTGCCCTGTGCTTTTTCTTTGGCTTTGCTTTGCTTGAGCTCACCTGAAATGAAAGCAAATGGATTGTATTACTGGCTAGCCCAGCTGCCCTGTGCTTTTGCTTTTGGTTTGCCTTTGGTTTGATTGAGCTCACCTGAAATTAAAGCAAATTGATTGTATTGTTGGCTGGCCCCGCCTGCCCTGTGCTTGACTTGGCTTGACTTGAAAGGGATTGACTTGACATGAAATGGATTGTTGACCCTGCACTCACTGTGCTTGGCTTGACTTGACCCACAACACCCATGCTAGCACTCCAGAACTCCCACTGGCCACCAATATTGGAATTGGTGGAGAAGTGGAATATTGCATTGGGGAACCAGCCTTCCCATGTGAACCTGGGACCCAACCGGTCCCTCTTAGTCTAGTAATTTTATATATCTCTATCATGCCAGCTCTCAGACTACTTTGTTCCAGGAGCCAGCATCGCCAATTTACTCAAGCCCACTATTCCCATCATCATCCTTGCAAATCTATTCTGTACCCTCTAACTTAATCACAACCTTCCTGTGTTGTGGCAACCAGAACTGCACACAGTACTGCAAGTGTGGCCTCACCCACGTTTGTCTCCAGTCAGAAAGAAATGCAAAGAAGTAGTTTACTCAGCTTCCTTTACAGCTACTTTACAGCAACACCAGACAGCAATGAGTACATTATTGAATGCTGAGGGAGAAAAATAGAAGAGATTCACCAGGATTGAATTGCAACAGGAGGCTGTGGGGGCCAAGTCTTTGTGTATTTTTAAGGCGGAGATTGATAGATTCTTGATTAGTAAGGATGTCAGGGGTTATGGGGAGAAGGCAGGAGAATGGGGCTGAGAAGGAAAGATAGAACCGCCATGACTGAATGACGGTGTAGACTCGATGGGTGTAGACTCGAATGACCTACTTCTGCTCCTATGACTTATGAACATACGGAACGGATGGCTGGCTTATTCTCTCTACAATGTAGGCGGCTGAGAGTTGATCTTATAAATGTTTATAAAATCGTGGTCTGAAGAGCCTGTTTAGGAACAGGATTAGAAATACTTCATTGTGACATGTGACTAGGCACAGTGAGATTCTTAGCCTGCATACCCAATGTTTACAAATAGCAGCCACCTACGGGCAATGACAAAGTTACAAAGCACGCCGGCTCCCCCTTCTTCCCCAAAGGGCCTCAAGCTTCAAGCAACTAGAAACCACACCACAAAGAACAGGAATGGACTAGCTCTATTAGTCCCAGTTGCTCTAAGTTGAGACCATTTGGAGAGTTGTTAATTTGTAAATGAGAGTTCTTTCAGTTTTTTCCTACGTTCCCCAAAAGTTGCCAGAACCCTAAACCCAGTTTAATGGAAGCACGGGGCAGGTATTACCCAGTAAGGTGATATGGGATTATGAAAGGAAGATTGGTCCTCTTATGAGTTGGTATATGGAACGAGTTGCCAGGGGCAACAGAGAATGGATTCAATATGACATTTAAAAGTCACTTGCACAGGTACGTGGAATCATAAAGTTAAAGAGTCACAGAGCACAGAAACAGGCCCTTTAGCCCACCTTGGCTATAGTCGATCAAGATGCATATCTAGTTTGGTCCCATTGGCCAGTGTTTGACCCATACCCCATTAAACCTTTCCTATCTATCTACCTGTTCAAATATCTTTTAAATGTTGTTGTATGGACAGGAAAGGTTTGGAGGGATGTGGACCTGTAAGTCATATTAGCTTAGTTAGGCAACTTCATTGGCATGGATGTGTTGGACTGAAGGGGCTGTTCCCGTGTAATGACTACTGTATATAACCTCAGAATGCCCAAAAGCAATCTGTGGGCAATTAATATAACGCAGGAATGGCAAGAGCAATTTCACACAACAAACTTGCACAGACGACAATGAAATAAAGTTAGTTTGTGTAGTTGAGCATAATTATTCATCAGGACCCCAGGGATAACTCCCCTGCTACTCTTCAAATGGTGTTCATCAGATCTTGTGCGTCCACTTGAGAGAGCTAATGGTTTAACATTTCATATGGATGTTGAAGTGGGTTCTATCTACATCCCCTGAGCTTGATGGATGAGCGCATTTGGGTTAAGTGAAAGCGAAGGCTGGAAGAGGGGTAATGCTCTGTGTGGAAGATTGTCTTAATATTATTCAACTAGTTAAATGCAGTCTGGAGGAACTGCAGCAAATCAGCTGGCTAAAGATGAATACCATTGGAGATAGGCACAATTCAAGTCAAGTCAAGTCACGTTTATTTATATAGCACATTTAAAAAACAACGTTCGTTGGCCAAAGTGCTATACAATTGGTGAGGTACTAATGTTATATAGCATTGGTTCATAGATTAAGTACATACATAAATACATACATATAGCCCTCCCTCAGAGGACGTCAAGAAAGGCTTGAGAGTAAAGATGAGTTTTAAGTCTCGACTTAAAGGAGTCGATGGAGGGGGCAGTTCTGATGGGATGAGGGATGCTGTTCCACAGTCTAGGAGCTGCAACCGCAAAGGCGCGGTCGCCCCTGAGCTTATGCCTAGACCGCGGGATGTTCAGTAACCCCAAGTCGGCCGATCTGAGGGACCTGGAGGACCTGTGGTGGGAAAGCAGACTTTTGATGTAGGTGGGGGCAAGCCCATTGAGGGATTTGTAGACATAAAGGAGGATCTTGAAATTTATTCGGGACCGCACAGGGAGCCAGTGGCGAGAGGCCAGGATTGGGGTGATGTAGTCCCTTTTTCGGGTGCCCGTCAGGAGTCTCGCTGCAGCGTTTTGGACCATTTGCAGTTCAGAGATGTTAAAGAACAACAAAATAAAACCCACATGTAATACTCATACCTTCTTCATTCTCTCTTCATTCCCCTCAGGCAGAAGATACAAAAAGCTTGAAAGCACATATCACCAGATTGAAAAACATCTTCAACCCTGCTGTTATCAGACTTTCGAACAGACTTCTCATATGATAGAATTGAATTTCATGATCTTCCAATCTACCTCATTGAGACCCTGGCACATTTTTATCTGTACTTTCTCTTTACAGTAGCACTATATTCTGCGCTCTGTTTATTTTCTCTTTTGCACAGTTCCTGATGTACTGCTTGACGTATTCATATGTGATACAATTTGCTCAGATAACAGCCAAACAAAGTTTTTCATCGTATCTTTGTATCTTGGCACAATTCTATTCCTACCTCAGCTATGGAACACTATGGACCATCTCTTGCACTACCATGGACTTATTTTTGAATTATGTTTTGCACCAATGTGCTTCTATTTCTTTTTTACTGTCTTGCAAAATTTTACGTCCAACTAGACCATGTGGAACTCGTTGGGTCCCTGTCACAAGGGAGGCCTGGTCCCCCAATGCAATATTGCACCACAAACCCATTGCCCCCACGGGAGGCGTGGTTATCCCGTGAACCCGTTCCAGAAAATAATATTCCAGCACTCCCTTGCCTCCCTCAGCAGTGGACTTAAAAAAAATCCAATTGCACTTCCCCTGCCTGCCGCAGTAGTTCCAATTGCAATGCCAATTCGCCCTCCCCCTCCTTTTGAAGCACTTGCTGTGATATCCTATTGACGTGTAAAGTTCAGAGTGTTCCTGAATTGCAATTTTGTGTGTTGGAAGCTGGCAGGAAGAATTTTAACAGTAAAAATCATGTTAAAGTTGGCATTTGTAAAGCTTTAATCATCAATAACTCGTGAAATATGGCATCATCACTGGAAGCTCCTGGCAAATGGCTCTTTGTGAGAAGATGCGGTTACCATTAGCAACGTCCCATTGTGATATCTTTGTGGCACTCGGCAGCTTGAGAGCCCATTGTGATTGGTGCACTGTGAGTGGCATTGTGACATCATCATTGGAAGCTGCTGGAAAAAGGCTCTCTGTGAGAAACGGGTTTTGGTTTTTTTTTTAACTTTAATCATGAATAATGTGAAATATAGGATGAAATCTTAAATGAACCTGAGTACGGCGTGGAGGAGAAAAGTGTGAGTTAGAATATGTAAAAATGTAAGCGCTAGCGCATAGCGTTTTGAAGAAGATACAAAACATATACACACACACACACACACACACACACACACACACACACACACACACACACACACACACGATGAGACTTTTAGTATATACATTTATGTATAATTTATTTTGTAATGTGTTTGTGTTTATCTGTCCGTGATGCTGCTGCAAGCAGGATTTACATTACCTGTACCTCACCGTACTTGTACATATAACAATAAACAAGACTCAATTTGAAATGAGAATAATACTAAACCAAACCAATCATTTTTGAAAGGTATTCAAAAGGGAACTGCAGATGCTGGAATATCGAAGGTACACAAAATTGCTGGGGAAACTCAGCGGGTGCAGCAGCATCTATGGAGCGAAGGAAATAGGCGACGTTTCGGGCCGAAACCCTTCTTCAGACTGATGGGGGGTGGGAGAAAGAAGGAAAAGGGGAGGAGGGGGAGGAGCCCGAGGGCGGGCGGATGGGAGGGTGGGAGGAGACAGCTAGAGGGTTAAGGAAGGGGAGGAGACAGCAAGGGCTAGCAAAATTGGGAGAATTCAATGTTAATGCCATAAGGACGCAAGATCCCCAGACGGAATATGAGGTGCTGTTCCTCCAATTTCCGCTGTTGCTCACTCTGGCAATGGAGGAGACCCAGGACAGAGAGGTCGGATTGGGAATGGGAGGGGGAGTTGAAGTGCTGAGCCACCGGGAGTTCAGGTAGGTTTTTGCGGACTGAGCGGAGGTGTTCGGCGAAACGATCGCCCAACCTACGCTTGGTCTCCCCGATGTAAATCAGCTGACATCTAGAGCAGCGGATGCAGTAGATGAGGTTGGAGGAGATACAGGTGAACCTTTGTCGCACCTGGAACGACTGCTTGGGTCCTTGAATGGAGTCGAGGGGGGAGGTGAAGGGACAGGTGTTGCATTTCTTGCGGTTGCAACGGAAAGTGCCCGGGGAGGGAAGGGAAGAATTGACGAGGGAGTTGCGGAGGGAGCGGTCTTTGCGGAAGGCAGACATGGGGGGAGATGGGAAGATGTGGCGAGTGGTGGGGTCACGTTGGAGGTGGCGGAAATGGTGGAGGATTATGTGTTGTATTTGGAGGCTAGTGGGGTGAAAGGTGAGGACCAGAGGGACTCTGCCCTTGTTGCGAGTGCGGGGATGGGGAGAGAGAGCAGTGTTACGGGGTATGGATGAGACCCTGGTGTGAGCCTCATCTATGGTGGTGGGGGGGAATCCCCGTTCCCTGAAGAACGAGGACATTTCCGATGCCCTGGTGTGAAATGTCTCATCCTGGGAACAGATGCGGCGTAGGCGGAGGAATTGGGAGTAAGGGATGGAGTCTTTACAGGGGGCAGGGTGGGAAGACGTGTAGTCCAGATAGCCATGTGAGTCAGTGGGTTTGTAATGTATGTCGGTCAGGAGTCTGTCCCCTGCGATGGAGATGGTGAGGTCAAGGAATGGTAGGGAAGTGTCGGAAATCGTCCAGGTGTATTGGAGTGCCGGCACTCCAATACACCTGGATGATTTCCGACACTTCCCTACCATTCCTCAATACACCTGGATGATTTCCGACACTTCCCTACCATTCCTTGACCTCACCATCTCCATCGCAGGGGACAGACTTCTGACCGACTTAAGCCCTTTTCCCTTTGTGTTTCAGAATGGATCTGGAGAACAAGTTTAGACAGATCCAATGACAGGAAAAAATATTAAGGATAATGCATAAATTGCACATAACAATAGGTTAGATCGCATGAACAGTCATTTTTGTGAGGAGATAGACAGATAGAATCAAAATGCTCGAATCTCAGCGAGACAGGTAGCATCTCTGGAGAGAAGGAATGGGTAACATTTTGGGTTGAGACCCTTCTTCAGACTAAAGAAGGGTTTTGACCCGAAACGTCACCCATTCCTTCTCTCCAGAGATGCTGCCTGTCCCGCTGAGTTACTGCAGCATATTTAGTGTCTATCTTCGGTTTAAATCAGATTCTGCAGTTCCTTCCTACACATTTCTGTGGGGAGTTTCGACCACTGGGAAAGTGTGCTAAGATATTAATCTTGGCCCGACTCCTACAGATTTTGCTCCTCATTCACAGAGATACTAAGAGAACTCGGTGAAGGTTTTGTCAGACAATTAAAGGGTCAGCATTATCCTCCGCACAGCTACCACCATTTTTGTGTAAAATGATTCACTGGAGCTCCCCTCATTGATCGCAGCCTCTCTCTTCAGATCAGTTGCACATTGGGACCTCTGTGTCCGCAGTCAGCACGCATTTCACGTTGGCTCAGGACTACACAGGGCAGATGAGTAGAACAAGTTGGACCAATCATTAAGGGGTGTCCGGACCTACAAGGTTTGCACAGTTATAATCTCCTTATCCACAAAAAATGGATGCAGTAGCATCCGTCCAGAGGAGATTAAGTCCAGACTAATTCCAGAGTTGAGAGTTGTCCGATCAAGAGAGGCCAGCCAGTTGTATTGTTTGGAGCTGAGAAGAAAGATGGGGACCTGATTCCAACCTATAAGGTCCTAAGGTGCTTGTTGGGATAGATGCTGAGATGTTCTCACTGGTGAACAAGAGGATGTAATTGCAGGATAAGGTGCCGGTCATTTAGAAATACGTAAAAATTCCTTGTCTTAGAGGGTGGTGAATCGCTGGAATTCTCTGCCTCTGTAGATGCCGGTGGTCAGATCATTTGATATTTGAATGTGAGACATAAAGAAAAAAGAGAGTTTGAGGTATTGAGGATTATGGGAATCTGGCACAGAAGAAGAGTCCTATTCTGTGGCAGTTCCCCTGGGGCAGCTGAGCCATGGACATATTGAATGGTGGGGCAGGGTTGAAGGGCCGACTGGGCAACTCTGCACCCACGCTCTTCATTCCTGTGGTTTTCCTTCACTCCGTGGCACCCTAAGCTGCTCTGTAATGCAAATGCATGCAGAGATTAAGCGTGCTAACAGCAAGCAAGGCAACCATGCAGCAGCAAAATCTACAAATTTCAGGTTGTGTTTTGTGCTAGGATCAGTGCAAAACAACAGAGCACTACTTTGTGTAGACATTTGCACAATTATGTTAATTCTCGTGGTGATCTGAGAGGGACTGTACACTCAAATAGGATTTTTAAAATGTATTGTTTTTTCTAGCAAGACAACAAGTTAGTCAACTACCCTAATTGCCTTTCAATTGAATAGGTTACCAGGCCGTTGTCAACCCCATGAATATCTGAAAAAGAGGGCCAGGAGTAGGCCACTGAAGCCCTCAAATGTGTCCACCATTCAATATGATCATGGCTGATCTGCCCCAATTCTTATCTTTTCTTCTGTGCCAGCTCCCATAGCCTTTGACAAAGGGTCTCAGATGTTAAGCATTAAGGCTCCCAGCATCATAACGATAGAGTGGGATAGCATGGTAACAGCCCCTTCAACCCAACTCATCCATGCCAACTAAGATGTCTATCTGAGCTAATCCCATTTGCTTGCATTTGGCCCATACTCTTCTAATGCTTTCATATCCATGTACCTATCTCAATATCTTTTAAATATTATAATTTTCCCTGCCACTGCCTCTGGAAGCTCATTCCACTTAACCACTATATCCTGTGTGAAAAAGTTCCCCTCGGATCATTTTTGATTCTTTCCCCTCTCACACTAAACATGTGCCCTCTAGAGTTATAGTCATAGGGTCATATGGCATGGAAATGGCCCTTTGGCCCAATTTGCCCATGCCGACCAACATGCTCCATCCACACTAGTCTCACCTGACTGCGTTTAGTCCATTAAACCTACATTATCCATGTACCTGTCTCAGTGTTTCTTAAACATTGCGAAAGTACCTGCTGCAAGAGTCATCAGGTTTTTGAGCCATTTCACAGTCCCAACCTCAACTGATGACAAAGGCCCATTGTAGCTGTTGCCCCCATTCGATTGTCTGTCAAACCATCGTCCCTCTAGTTTTAGACTTTGCTACCCTGGAATGATGACTGTGACAATCCACCTTATCCACAGCACTGAAGATTTAAGGTCACCCCTCAACCTTCTATGGTCCAGGGAAATAGGTACCAGCCTATCCACCCATTCTTTAGAACCTAACCACTCCAGTCTCATTTATATCCTCAGGAGTATTTTCTGTACCCCTTCCAGCTTAATGACATCTATATAACTAAAAGTCTCATCTTGACCACTTCTTGTCTGCGTTGTATATTGATTTTAGAAAAAACGCTACCATATATCACTATGATTTTTAGACATCTTACTCACAGTCCTCATCCGCTGAGGGCTGAGGCAGCCCTGAGGATTTTTCTGATCGATGAAAAATAAAACAGTTATGAGTGTTTAAAAAATCTTGAGATCAGCTGATTGGTCTTCTCGCCTGTCAATCACCACGATGAAAGTAACGCCATGAAGGTGACGCGCTCCGGGGGGGGGGGGGGGGGGGGGGTGCAGGACTATAAAACCCCAGATGCCTGGACTTGAGTCAGTCACTCTGGAAGATTGCGAGGGAGAGGCCAAGACTGTGATTCTAAGCTGTGAATCAACTGAACTGTGAGTCTGCAATGTACTTGCAATAAATGATTTGTTAGCCCTTAATGACAATGCAATGAGTTGTTTGGCAATTTGGTGGCCGACACTCTGCTTGAAATGCTATGAAATGGAATTTGGTGGCCTGCACTCTGCTTGAAATGCTATAAAATTGAATTTGGAATTTCAAGTGAGTGAACTGCCAGCCCACCAGCCTTGAGTGACTGAGCTGCCAGCCCAAGAATCCATTTGGCTCACAATGTCCATATTAGCCCTCTGGAAACCAGTCCCTTCGATCGACAACACCCATACTAGCATTCCAGAAAGCCCCCCCCCCCCCCCACCCCCACTGACCACCAGTATTGGAATTGGTGGAGAGGTGGAATATTGCATTGGGGGACCAGCCCTCCGGTGTGAACATGGGACCCAACAGGTCAATACAATACAATACAATACAATACAATTTATTGTCATTTGAGCCTCAGTGAGGCTCAAACGAAATTCTGTTTCCACAGCCATACAAACAAAGACAATTCCTAGACATACACACAATTTAGTTCACACAAACATCCATCACAGTGGACCCACTGTGATGGAAGGCAAAGGTCCCATTTAGTCTTGTCCTTCCTATAGCTGTGTAATTAGAACTGCACGCAATACTACAAATGTGGCCTAAGCAAGGTTCTATGAAGTTGTAAGCTGACTTCCCGGTTTTATTTCACATCATCCTAAATGTGCAGTATGCTTCTTTACCACCCTATCTATTTCTGTTGCCACTTTCAGGGAGCTATGGACTTGCACCCCGGGAACTAATGTAGAAACAAGGAATTGCAGATGCTGGATAATACACGACAGGACACAAAGTGGTTCCTCAGACCCTGAAAAAGTTACTCGAGCCGAAACGTCACCTATCCATGTTGTCCAGAGATGCTGCCTGATGTGCTGAGTTACTCCAACACATTGTGATCTTTTGTACCCCAGGATCCCTCTGTACATTTGTGGTCCTGTATCCTGGCATTTCCTGTATACTTTCCACTTGCATTTGATCTCTCAAGGTGCAACACCTCACACTTATTTGGATTCAGCTCTGTCTACTATTGCTCCACCCATATCTCGAACTGATCTATGTCCTGTTGTCATTAAGTTGTTATTAAGTACTAAGACAATGTTCTGCAATCCATTTTCCTAATCACCAGAGTGGCTCTCCAGAAGGAGATACGTACCTGAAGATAAATAACTGCTCAAGTTGAATCATATTCTGGAAGGAAGGTGTTCTGGATTTGTGTTAGCAAAATTTGATATTCCCCAGGCAACTAATAGAATACAAGACAAAAGCTTCATGATCCAATGATGCATTCTCCCCTTTCCATGGTACTTCATGCAGAGGAAATATTGTTAACTTGTAGAAACATTCAAGTAATTATGCTATTCTCTGTTGTTTCTGTGCCGTACCATGAGCCATGAGAAGTGCACAGGGCACCATCTGCAGCTCAGACATCAGTAATGCAACAAGGAATTTCACCAGAACCACAAGCCCAACACTTGGCCTGTCCCACTTAGGCGATTTTTCAGGCGACTGCCGGCAACTGAAACGGCAACTATCAGAGTGGAACGCACGCACACACACACACACACACACACACACACACACACACACACACACACACACACACTCACAGTGAAAGGGCAAGCAGGGGGGAGCGCTGTCTGAGTAAAATTCACACGGTGCAAAGCCAAGGTGATACAGACACACACCGCAATGAACAGGAAGGTTGGCGTTGTAATTTAGACAGCTAAAGCACAGTGTACGGTAAGTCCTTTAAAAGAGGGGGGGGTCGCGGAAGAGGGGGTGGGGGAAGAGAGGGGGGGGGGGGAGAGGGGGGAGATGGAGTGGAGACAACTTTTAAGAAGCCAGACAACTTTTAATAAGCCAAAGATACACAGCTGTGAAGTTCGGCAGGCATTTAACATTACCGGTCGCCTCCCCTTGGTTCAGAAAACTCGTGCTTATGTTTTCTTTTCCCCCAATGATCCAATGAAAA
Organism: Amblyraja radiata; assembly: GCF_010909765.2. NCBI lineage: Eukaryota > Metazoa > Chordata > Chondrichthyes > Rajiformes > Rajidae > Amblyraja > Amblyraja radiata. The sequence goes on along the minus strand of NC_045963.1, from coordinate 59,110,095 downwards.
TGCCCAGTCAGCAAAGGCAATTAACTAAAACTACCTACGACTAGCTCAACTACCTATAACTACATGGCGACCCCACTACAACTGCACCTACGACTACAAAGATATCGATTTTCTCCATGGCGACCAAGTTTTGGTCGCAGAAAGTTTTTCAACATGTTGAAAAATTTGTGGCTACCATACTGAGGCCGCGACTAGTTCCCAGAATGCGGGAACTCCTCGCGACCATGAAGGAGACTCACCAGAGACCACCAGCGAACATGTGGCGATCATGTGGCGAGCGCAGAGTCTCCTGCACTCGCCTAAAAAGTCGCCCAAGTGGGACAGGCCCTTAACATTACCAGTCGGTCATCCTTGGTTCTGAAAACTACTGCTTACGTTTTTTCCCCAATGAGCCAATGAAATTCACCGGTCAGCACCGGCTACAACCTACGAGAACCTTTGACCTCTTGGCAACCCACTAGGAACTCCTGGCGACCCACCTACGGCACGAGAATTCTCGCTACTCTGTCACGGCGGCTTCATTTTGGTCGCCGCTAATTTTTCAACATGTTTAAAAATTTGCGGCGACCATAATGGGGCCACGACTAGTTCTCAGAATGCGGGAACTCCTCACGACCATGAAGGCGACTCCCCGGCAACTACGCGCAAATAATGTGGCGACTATGTGGCAAATGCAGAGTCACCTGCAGTTGTCTAAAAAGTTGCCTAAGTGGTTCAATCCTTTTAATCCCACACCACACAACATCCATTCCTTGTCCACTACTCGAGTCCTCTCCCCACCAACACTAGTCCACTCTTCACCAGCTCCTACCCACACACCATCAATTCCAGTCCACACACTCTTAGCTCCAGTCCACTCTCCACCATCTCCAGTCCACTTTCCATCAACTCCAGTCCACACATCCTTAACTCCCATCCACTCTCCACCATTCTTAGTCTGCGCTACTCGAGTCCTCTCCCCATCAACTCCAGTCCACTCTCCACCATTCTTAGTCTGCGCACTGTTTGCTCTACTCCTCACACCATTAACTCCAGTCCATACACCATTAGATCTAGTCCACATACATCAGCTTCATGCAACTCTTCATCAACTCCAGGTCACTCTCCACCAACTTCAGTCTTCGCAGAGTTTGCTCTACTACACGCCCTCAACTCTAGTCCATCTACCATCAGATCTAGTCTGCATACCATCAGCTTCATACAATACGTTATCAACTCCAGTCCACTCCTCATTAACTGAGGAGGCCCTTGCAGAGATGCTTGCTTCATCTTTAGCCAGAAGGCAGGAAGGTTGTAATAGCAGAAAGGACAGGCCAGCTCGCCTGATATCAGTCATGAGCAAGTTAATACGGAGGGGTTTCGTGAGATGGGATTTACCAGCATTTGATAGAAAATGACTCATTAGGGATGGCCAGCATTGGTTTGGGCGTGGGAAATCATGTCTCATGAGTCATGAAGAGGTCACCAAGAAGCCAAATGAGGGCAGGATGGTGGAGATTGTCTTTTGGACTGTTGCAAGGCTTTTCACCAGTCCCACATGGCAAGCTGCTCTGGAAGGCCAGATCATATTGGATCAGGGAGAGTTTGCCAATTAAATGCATAATTGGCTTAATGATAGAAAGCATAGTATGATAGTTGCAAGTTGTTTTCGGACTGGAGGCCTGTGATAAATTGGGTGCCTCGGGGATCGGTGCTGGGCCCATTGCTATTTGTCATCTATGTCAACAATTTGGATGACAATGTACAAGGCATGATCAGTCTGAAGAAGGGTTTCGGCCCGAAATGTTGCCTATTTCCTTCGCTCCATTGATGCTGCTGCACCCGCTGAGTTTCTCCAGCATTTTTGTGTACCTTCGATTTGCCAGCATCTGCAGTTCCTTCTTAAATACAAGGCATGATTAGTAAGTTTCTAGATTACGCTAAAATAGTGAAGAAGGTTATCAAAAATTACAGCATTATCTTGATCGGCTGGTCAAATGGGCCAAAGAATGGGAAAAGGAGTTTAATTCAGATATGTGTAAGGTTTACATGTTGGGAAGTCTGTTGGGAAGAGAGGACATTCATAGTGAATGTGTGATCCTGAAGAGTATGCTGTAGAACAGGGGGGTCTAGGAGTGCGTGCAACATTCCCTAAAAGTGTAGTTAAGGTAGAAAAGGTGTGAAGAAAATATTTGGCATGTTGGTTTACATCAGTCAGGGCATTGTGTTTGGGAGTTGGGATGTTATGTTATACAACATATTGGCGAGGCTGCACTTCAAATATTGTGTTTAGATTTGGTTACTCTACTATTGGAAAGATATAATTAATGGAAATACTGCAAAGATAATTAACAAAAATATTGCCAGATCTCTAGGGCCTGAGTTACAGTGAGATGTTGGGCAGGCTAGGACATTAAACTTTAACGCGCAGGAGGATGAAGGGTGATATTGTAGAGATATAATATAATATCACGAGGAGCATAGATGTGGTCCATATTTGTGTAATATCACGTGGAGAATAGATATGGGTGAGTGAACATAGTCTTTTCCTCAGGGAAGGCGAATCAAGAACTAGAGGGCAAAGATTTCAGGTGAGAGGGGAAGGATTTATTAAGAACGTGAGGGGCTGTTTTTTTCATCTAGATGAAGATGCATTTATAGACTGAGTAGTCAGAGAAAGTGATTGCAGCAATTACAATAAAGATACATTTAAGAGAGTTGGATAGGAAGACGGATAGGAAAGGATAGGATGAATGTAAGCTTAATGTGTCAAGGAAATGATCAGACTCACACATAGTGATTAGAATCCATAGTCTTTTATTAGCAACTCTGTGGAAGAAACACAAGGTGCTTTCATCTCCATGCATTCAGCTAGTCTGAAGGGAGAGAGAGAGCTCACTAATAAGCCTTAGTGCGGACCAGTAGTATGTGACATAAGGAATGTGTAGCAAGCATAATCTGTGTGGTAACATATATATAGTATCGACACACTAATCTACATCCTCCCTCTGAAAGAATTAAATGCAAATGCAAAACTACTGAGTATTACAAAGAATTAAATGCAAATGTATGCTGCTGATTATATAAAGCACACATACTTTGTGGCAATAAATAGGAGGAAGTTCAAACATAGCCCGGGTACTTTATGGTGGGCTTACAAACATGACCAGCACGCGTACGGTACAGTCCTGCAGCTCCTCCCATCACCGGGGACACGCTCGGTGGTGAAATAGGTGTTGGAGATTAAAACGGCATTCCCGGGAACGAAACAGGAGATTTTGGCACAGGTGGAGGCGGCGTGGCCATCGGCAAAGTAACCAGATCAGAAACAGGTTGTCGTGCTGGTGCAGTTGAGCCAATGTCGCTGGATGTGGATGGAAGTACACTTGTGGGGTCAGGATAGTACGGAGGTGGTGCTGGCTCATTCACAGGCAGGGTATGTTGCCTATTACGTCTGTAGTGGTGACGCCATCGGCATTGACCAAGTATGAACGTGGCTCTAAGGCAGTTCCAGAAATTAGACTGATGCGGTCGTGACCTTTGTCGGTTTGCAGACGCACCACCTGTCCCTCGGCTAGTGGAGGAAGTGGTCTGCTCGTTTTGTCATACCACCCTTTCTGAATGTCGCGCTTTTGTTGTAGACTGGACTGGACTTCTGATGGTGGGAACACATGCGGTACCAATGCCTGTTTCGCCACAGGCAATGTGGTTCGGGTCCACTTTGACATCAGACGCTGAGCTGGTGAACCCAATATTGGGTCGCGCGAGATGTTGCGCAAGTTAAGCAGGTCCAGGTACACATCTGATTGTGCTCTGTGGGACCGTTCCATTAATTATTTGGCACTCCTGACCGCACGTTCAACTAGTCAATTCGACTGAGGATACTCAGGGCTGCTGGTGATGTGACCAAAACCCCAGCATGTAGCGAAGTCTTTGAAGTACTGGCTGGTAAATTGACTGCCATTATCAGATAGTAGTTGACATGGAGCTCCGAGGTTAGAGAAATAGCATTCCAGCTGTCCCAAGAGAAGTGGGGCTACTAAGAAGATCAATGTCAAATCGAGTCGACAAGAACTAGTTATTGTTTGTCATGCCACTCAAATATGTCAGTTGTCACGGGAGAGCAGGGACCGGGTGTGAGAGAAGTGGTTGCTTTTGTTGATGTGGTGCCAAACTGTTGCACACTGCACAGGATTCCACTTTCTCGTGAATGTAATTGATCATGCCAGGCCAGTAAAACATGTTTTTTTGCTCACAGGACAATTGCTTTGGCGCCTGGGTGTCCCGCATGGACAGCATCAAAATACTTGCTGTGTAGAGAGGCAGGAACTACAGCTATGTGGCCCTTTACGATAATGCCATTTTGTGGTACTAGTTCATTATGAACGGCAAAGGAGGGCCGAACTGGAAGTGGTAGATTGTATTTGTAGGAATTTGTGGAAGTGGTAGCTTGTCAGGTCAACCACGCTTAATGACAGAGGAGAGCGATCGTAAGGTATCGTCAGCAGCAGTGTGGGCTACCAGGTCCTCCAAGCAGGACGAGGGAATAAAGGAAACAGTCATTACCACAAAACGTCATCTGTTGTGGATGAACCCTCGCAGGTCTTTTGAGGAGCACACGTGAGGGTGTCAGCCAGGTGCATGTCCTTGCCACGTTTGTAGGTTAGAACAATGTCATACTTCTGAAGCTGTAGCAACATCCGTCGAAGGCGTCCTGGAGAGGCGTGTATTGGTTTGTTCAAGATGCTGATCAGCGGTTGATGGTCAGTTTCAATCATGTCCGTTTTCCCAAAGATAAAGTCATTAAACTTCTTGCATGCAAAAACGACCGCTAGCAGCTCCTTTCCAATCTGGGCGTAGCGTTATTCTGTGTCTGTCATGGTGCACGAAGCTTAGGCAACAGGCCTGTTGCTGTTACCATCATCTTGGAGGCAAGCTGCTCCTAAACCGTACTGTGAGGCGTCACAAGTCAGTGTGACTGGTAATTTAGCATTAAAATCCCACTTCTGACATCATGTAGGAAATGATCAGACTCACACACAGTGATTAGAATCCATAGTCTTTTATTAGCAACTCTGCAGAGGAAACACAAGGTGCTTTCGGCTTCATGCATTCAGGTAGTCTAACTGGAGAGAGAGAGAGATCTCACTAATAAGCCCGTGGGTGGACCAGTAGTATGAGTGACATAAAGAATGTGCAGCAAGCATAATCTGTGTGGTAAAATATATTTAGTATCAACACACTAATCGACAATGTGGGAAAATGGGACTAGTTTAGTTGGGTATTTGGCCGGCATGGATGAGTTAGGTTAAAGGGTTAGTTCCCTTGCTATATTACTCAATGACCTAATAGTTCTAACTCCAATCCACACACTCCTCCAGCTTCGGTCTACACACTCCATTACCCCATCACCCCCATCAATTCCAGTCCATTCACTCCACCAGCTCTGGTTCATGCTGCATTACCTCCAGCCCATACAAATCCACTCCAGAGCCAACAGACCATTAACATCAGAATCCAACAAAAATGCAAAATAGTCTAGGATAAATTTGATCGGACATTCCTTAGCCCACCTTCCCTTCTATAGTTTAATTTAGAGATATAGCATGGAAACAGGCCCTTCGGCACACCAACCAGCGATCCCAGCACATTATCCTACACACACGAGGGACAATTTACACTTATATCAAGCCATTGTACCTTCAAACCTGTACGTCTTTGGAGTGTGGGAGGAAACCAAAGACCTTGGAGAAAACCCACATGGTGAAGGGGAGAATGCACAAACTCCATACAGAGACCATCTGTAGTCGTGATCGATCCTGGGTCTCTTGCGCTGCAAGCACTATAAGGCAGCAACTCTTCCGCTGCGCCACCGTGCTGCCCTTCAGATTTCCAACAGTCTCCCATTTGTGATTTTCAAATTTCGTTTAGTATAGAGATGCAGCGTGGAAAACAGGCCCTTTGGCCCACCGAGTCCATGCCAACCAACAATCACCCTTACACTAGTTCTATCCTACACACTAGGGCAATTTACAGAGGCCAATCCACCTACAAATCTGCACGTCTTTGGAGTGTGGGAGGAAACCAGAGCAACCGAAGAAAGCCCATGTGGTCACGGGGAGAATATGCAAACTCTGTACAGACAGTACCCAAGGTCAGGATTGAACCTGGGTCTCTGGCGCTGTGAGGCAGCAACTCTACCCCTGCGCCTCTGAGCCACATTGTAAGTTTGTAGGTTATACTAAAATAGTGGAGAAGATTATCAAAAATTACAGTGATACCTGCTGTACTTCGTGGTCCGGTATCTGTTATACCATTGTTATGACTCTGGAATGACCACAAGTACACGTATTTAGGAGTTTGTAGCTGAGCATAAAGCAAGGCTTTGTTTATTCACGGCCATTTGGAACCAGAGTGCCCTGCCCATATTACATCATTCCCACATATACATGTTGCTACGTGGGCAAACAAAGTAGCCCTTGTGATATAACAAAGTAGTCCTTGCAAAATCACAACAATACCTTAATCAGCAGGACAGGTATTTTCAGACTCAGATTAGTTTATTGTCATTTATTGATCATCACATTGATCATATTGAATCACATCAGTGTGTGAATATATAACTATATTGATTCACATCAGTGTGAAGGGACCAGGCTAAGTTATTGGTGATATGGATGCCTGGAAACATGAAGTTGACAACAATCTCTTCACCTGCTCTGTTCATTCCCTCAATTCCTTCGATCAACAACCAACTCTTCGTCTTGCTGACATTAAGAGCTAGGTTGTTGATTTGACACCATGATCTCTTCCCTATACTCTGCCAGATCATTGCTGTTGATCGAATAATGGTATCTAGGAAACTTAAAGATCAAGTTGGTGTCATATTCATCCACACAGGGAGAAGCACAGGACTGAGCACACAACCCAGTGTTGGGGGTCAGGGTGGAGGAAATTATATGATCAATTCCCACTGACTAAGAACTGCTGGTCAGGAAGTCCAGAAACCAGTTTCAGGTAGTGATCCCAATGCCAAGATCCAGGACTTTAGGAATTAGTGTATTTGGAATTATCATGTTGAATGCTGAACTGTCAGCAATGAATAGCATCCTGACATAGGTGGTCTTATTGTCAAGGTAATCCAGAGCTGAAAGTAATGCAAGATAGATGACAACATCTGTATCTGCTGTCAAAAGCAGTCTTTTTTGCAACCCCACCGATCTAATCTCTTTGGTCCATTTTTCGGACAGCACCCAAACTGCCTCAGAAGTCGGAATTATTTCCCTTAAGCAAATTATTCACTCTTTTCACAACAATGTTTCATTCTCACACTGCTATTAACAGGCAGACACTCCACTTCAGTCTGCAGTTAATAATGACACTCCAGACTCACACCATCAGTTCACACACAGCCATAATCAGCAGGCTGCACTCCTCGTAAGCAAATTACATCCTTCATTTACATCTGGCTGAATTAATCCATCAGATTGACAAGTCTAACTGTTTTATTTATTGCATTTATCTCATGGTTTATTTAATGCTTTATTCATGGAAGAGCAATTGCATTACAACACTAAAATAATGATGATTCAATGAATCAAATAAATTAAAGTAAAACTCTCATCATCTTTATACCCTTTATACCCTCATTATACTTATCCTGTATCTGTACACTGTGGATGGCTGGATTGTAATCATGTATAGTCTTTTTGCTTCTTCTTCTTAGAAACATAGAAGCATAGAAAATAAGTGCAGGAGTAGGCCATTCGGCCCTTCGAGCCTGCACCGCCATTCAATATGATCATGGCTGATCATCCAACTCAGTATCCTGTACCTGCATTCTCTCCATACTCCCTGATCCCTTTAGCCACAAGGGCCACATCTATCTCCCTCTTAAATATAGCTATATTCTTCTTCTTCTTCTTCTTCTTGCAAATGAAACATAAACCAAAGGAATAGTTAGATCTCAAGCAGGGTGTTGAGCAGCCAGATGGTTGTCTCTGCGCCAATGTCTGCCAGGCCCTTAGCTCCATTTGGTGGGTGGTAGAGCGGGCACCCAGAGATGACATGGTTGACTGTCTGTTCTGCATTCACAGGCTGGGCTCTGGCAGAGTCCCCATCTCCACATGCTGCATTGAAACGCCCAACTCCAGTACCAAGTCTGTTGAGCTTCACCCGTGCTCCTCCGGGGAGGTCAGACCCTGGACAGCTTTTATCTGCTGAAGAGATGTAGCTGTGTAATGGAGATGAGGTTGCCTTCTACTCCTGTGACCACTTGGTGGCTATCCAGGGTGCTTTTGTCTCAGTTGGCTGGATGGATGCTAGGAGTTGTTTTCCATGTGGAGCAAAGGGGTGACGGGACTTCAGTCGGGGTGGCCTCTGCTCTCTGCTGATAGCCTGATGGAGGAGGTGATCTGGGTCCATGGCACGACGAGATAGTGCCAGAGTTGTTGCTTGCCTCCGGATCCCTGCAGGCGGAATGCCTGCAAGTATAGGGAGCTGTAAGGGTGATTGTTGGTTGGCATGGACTCGGTGGGCCAAAGGGAGATAGATGTGGCCCTTGTGGCTAAAGGGATCAGGGAGTATGGAGAGAATGCAGGTACAGGATACTGAGTTGGATGATCAGCCATGATCATATTGAATGGCGGTGCAGGCTCGAAGGGCCGAATGGCCTACTCCTGTACCTAATCTCTATGTTTCTATGTTTCTCTATGATTGTCCATAAAATCAGCTCAGTCCCACCAGAGCCCCAGTGGTGGAACTGAACTGGAACATTGTAGTTTTACTGCATTGTACAGAAGCAGGTTGGAGCAGACTCGACAAGGAAGGATAAATAAAAATAAAATATTTCACTGACGGAGTGTTATATATTTAAACAATATCCCGTGAAATACGTGTTACTATCAATTCCTATTCAGATGCAGTAGTTACTTGCAGTTATGAAATAAGTGAACTGGTTTTAAATTAAGAAGCAAAGTATTCTTGGTTAATGATTTTATTTTTCATGTCCAATTATAAAAATATCTTCCAAATGTTCAATGTCAATATTCAATTATTGAATATAATTCAATAATTAGAAGGATGTTTCAAACGGCCAGGGGAAGTGTTCAGGACATTCGGTGGGGAAGTGAGATTAACTTTCACCTACATCGTGCACTTGCTGGAATATGTCATCACCTCACATGTTGTCAACACCTTCCATCAAAGCGCCGGTATTATCTTCATGGCCAACAGACTGCAGCCATTTAGACCAAACATTTTACAAACGTATTATCCGCCAAGATTCGGGTGAGGAAGGTTATAAAGAGAGAAGGATAGAGACAAAGATTATCACGTTCCTGAAACTAATTTTTTTCTTAAATGTTCCAATCAATGCCTTAATCACCTTAGGTATGTCAGTAATTCACCAGCCCTTGACCGTGGAAAATCATGAATGTAAGACAACCAATGCATCTTCTCCTGACTATTTCATCCATTTAACCTTGAGTCTGGTGAATGCCGTTCGAGGGCAATCCCTCTCTCCTGAAGTGTGCTCAGATGGTGACAGAGAGGAATGGTGACAGAGAGAGGGAGAGAGGGAAGGAAAGGAGAGAAAGAGAGGAGAGGAGAAATAGAGAGATATATAGGCAGAGCGAGAAGGAGTAGTAGAGAGGGAACGTAGATGGAGAGAGGGGAAGAGGGGGAGAGAGAGAGCGAAGGTGGGAGTGGGAGAGGGAGAGGGAGTGGGAGAGGGAGAGGGAGTGGGAGTGGGAGAGGGAGTGGGAGAGGGAGAGGGAGAGGGAGAGGGAGAGGGAGAGGGTGAGGGAGAGGGGGAGAGAGAGGGACGGAGACGGAGACAGGAAATAAATATGAAGTTACGATCTGTGTTATGGTATGTGTTAGTTATGGCAACGGAATGTTGGACACTGGAAGAGTCGGAAAGTTGCCATTACAAATATTTTTAGCGACAAATGTACTCTCATTTGAAAAAGCACAGACTTATTAGGAAGAGCCACTGGCTCCACTTCCTTTCATCTCCCCCCACCCCACCCCTCACATCAGTCTGAAGAAGGGTTTTGGCCCGAAACGTTGCCTATTTCCTTCGCTCCATAGATGCTGCCTCACCCGCTGAGTTTCTCCAGCATTTTTATCTAACTTAGGAAGATTTAAAGTCCTTCCAAGGCTCTGCCTCACAAATTTGATTGAGTTTAATTTCGGCACTAGTTAAAGAGGTGACGAAGATGATTGATGAGGGTAGGCAGTGTATGTTGTCTATATAGAGTCTGCGCCGATCAGCGTCACCCCGTACACGAGCACTTTCCTACACACGAGGGACAATTTTCAATCTTTAACCTGCACGACTTTGAGTGTGTGAGGAAACCGGAGCACCCGGGGGGAGCCCATGTGGTCGCAGGGAGAAATTGAAAACTCCATACATACAGCATCCATAGTTAGGAATGAACCCGGGTATCTGGCGTTGTCTGGCAGTAACTCTACCACTGCGCCATCATGCGATCCTCTATTGTTAGAAACATAGAAACATAGAAAATAGGCGCAGGAGGAGGCCATTCGGCCCTTCGAGCCAGCATTCATAGTGATCAAGGCTGATCGTCCCCTATCAATATCCCGTGCCTGCCTTCGCCCCATATCATATAACCATATAACAATTACAGCACGGAAACAGGCCATCTCGACCCCTCTAGTCCGTGCCGAACACATAATCTCCCCTAGTCACATATACCTGCGCTCAGACCATAAGCCTCCATTCCTTTCCCATCCATATAACTATCCAGTTTATTTTGTGGAGTCAATCCCACAATATTATTGTGGAGTCAATCCCTTGACTCCACTAGCCCCTAGAGCTCTATCTAACTCTCTCTTAAATCCATCCAGTGACTTGACCTCCACTGCCCTCTGTGGCAGGGAATTCCATAAATTCACAACTCTCTGGGTGAAAAAGTTTTTTCTCATCTCAGTCTTAAATGACCTCCCCTTTATTCCAAGACTGTGGCCCCTGGTTCTGGACTCGCCCAACATTGGGAATTTTTTTCCTGCAACTAGCATGTCCAGTCCTTTTATAATTTTATATGTTTCTATAAGATCCCCCTCATCCTTCTAAACTCCAGTGAATACAAGCCTAGTCTTTTCAATCTTCCCTCATATGACAGTCCCGCCATCCCAGGGATCAATCTTGTGAAACTACGCTGCACTGCCTCAATCACAAGGATGTCCTTCCTCAAATTAGGAGACCAAAACTGTACACAATTCTCCAGATGTGGTCTCACCAGAGCCCTATACAACTGCAGAAGAACCTCTTTACTCCTATACTGAAATCCTCATGTTATGAAGGCCAACATTCCATTAGCTTTCTTCACTGCCTGCTGTACCTGTAAGCCAACTTTCAGTGACCGGTGTACAAGGATGCCCAGGTCTCGCTGCACCTCCCCCTTATCTAACCTAATCCCATTGAGAGAATAACCTGCCCCCTTGTTTTTGCCGCCAAAGTGGATAACCTCACATTTATCTATATTATACTGCATCTGCCACGCATCTGCCCACTCACTCAACCTGTCCAGGTCACCCTGCAACCTCCTAACATCCTCTTCACAGTTCACACTGCCACCCAGCTTTATGTCATCTGCAAACTTGCTAGTGTTGCTCCTAATTCCCTCTTCAAAATCATTAATATATATGGTAAACGGTTGCGGCCCCAACACCGAACCTTGCGGCACTCTACTCGCCACTGCCTGCCATTCTGAAAAGGACCCGTTCACTCCTACTCTTTGCTTCCGGTCTGCCAACCAATTTTCTATCCATGTCAACACCCTACCCCCAATACCATGTGCTCTAATTTTAGTCACCAGTCTCCCGTGCGGGACCTTATCAAAGGCTTTCTGAAAGTCTAGATACACTACATCCACTGGCACCCCTTCATCCATTTTACTTGTCACATCTTCAAAAAATTCCAGAAGATTAGTCAAGCATGATTTCCCTTTCATAAATCCATGTTGACTTGGACTAATCCTTTTACTGCTATCCAAATGCCCCATTATTACCTCTTTAATAATTGACTACAGAATCTTTCCCACCACCGAAGTCAGGCTAACTGGTCTGTAATAGTAAGATTAAACGAGAATTTACCAGTTTGAAGTTTGATCTGTATTTTATGAGGAGTTACGATGAGGGATTAGGTGAAGAGCCCGCTCAGCACGCGTGCGCGGCATACTTCAAAGCAGAGGTGTGGAATCACAGATAGACACAGTTATTGAAGTAAACATAGTAAAGACAAGGAGACATCAGTTTATCAGTTTGACCCATATTATTGAGGGTGGGAGCGGAGGGCACGTAATCCCTCATCGTAACTCCTCATAAAATACAGATCAAACTTCAAACTGGTAAGTTCTCGTTTAATCTTACTATTTTACTTCGGAGTCACGTGAGTGACTACGTGAAGATTTCAAAGCTCTGTGATTTCAAACCGTGTAACAGGTATTACTTCACGCACTGCCGAAGTCCTTGAGGGAGGAAGTGTGTTATCGTAATCAACCAATGAATCTGTTTGTAGAAAAACACAATGGTATTTTTTAACAATAACAACAAAGAAATTAAATTGCTCCCCTGGGCTTAAATTAAATATTTGCAGTCTGTAAAATCGTTTCTGCAAATAAAACAGGTTTTGCCAACGGCTTATTATAAAATTTCTGAACGGTCTTTCCCCCGACCATCCTGCTGTAGCCAGGATGTGGTCTATAGGCACGTCCATTCTTTTAGCCGTCGACGTGGATGCTGCCCTGGTGGAATGAGATTTGTACATGTTAGTGTTTATCCCAGCAGCTTTTAGCACCTGCTTGAGCCATCTCGCAATGGTTTGGCTCGTCACCCGACCATAAGGTTTTTTATGACTGACCCACAAGGCTTTTCATCTCCCTCGAATATTTTTGGTTGTGTCTATGTAGGATAGTAGGTGGGTCATGGCATATAACCGTGGTTCTGGCGGGTAAGCCCGGAATTCCACGACTGGATTAGGTGTTCCTGGTCTGCTCTGTTTGATCAGTCCCTGGATAACGACAGAGATCTGGTCTGGAGCTGTGAGCATGCTGTCCAGTCGCAATCGGTGTAGTGACTGGACCCTCTGTGCAGATACAAGTGCCATCAACATGAGTGTTTTGAGCATAGATTGTTCCAGGTTGAGGGATCTGGCTGGTGGCCATCCCCTGAGGTATGTCAGGACCACACTGACATCCCATATATGGGTGTACCTTGGTCTAGGGGGTTAGAGTTGTAAATACCCTTCATTAGTTTGACCACCAGCGGGTGGGACCCCATGGCCTGTTGTCCTGGAGCTGGTTTTAAATAGACAGGCAGGGCACTTCTAGCTGTGTTGATAGCTCTGTAGCTGAGTCCTTCGTCGTGGTGAAGGTTCGCCAGGAATTCCAGTACGTTGGTAACTGTAGCGGTTGAGTAGGTGGTCCCTGTATCCAAGCAGTACTTCTCCCATTTTTTGATGCTGGACAAGTGCTGTTTTTTAGTGGATGTTTGGAGGGATGCTGACATGGTGTCGGCGGTTTGTTATGATAATCTCAGTCCCAGAAGAGGTTTGTGCAGAATCTGCAACCCAGGAGTTTGATTTTTTCATGGCACGGGTGGCTTGTGCCTGACACTGGGTGTTAATAACTCTGGGTCACTGGGGAATACCATCGGAGTTTCAACAACCATGTCATGGAGTATTGGGAACCATGGCTGCGTAGGCCAGTTGGGTACTATCAAAATACCTGAAGCAGAGTCCATTTGTATTGTGCGTAGTCCCCAACTGATGAGGCTGAAGGGAGGAAATGCATAGAAGAAGAATTTCCCCAATCCAGCGCGAACGCATCTACCGCTGCTGCCTCAGGGTCTGGTTCCCAAGCGACATACATAGGTACCTGGTGATTTAGCCTTGATGCAAATAAATCGATATCTGGCGTGCCATATTGCTTGATAACTTTTGCAAATTTTTTGGCGTTTAACATCCATTCGATGTTGTCATTAAATTTACGTGACCTGGTGTCTGCCACTGTATTTAGCTTACCTGGCAGGTAAGTTGCTGATAGCCAAATATGTCTTTCGACACACCATTGCCAAATTGTGTTGACCAACTTGTCGCATGATACCGATTTTATGCCGCCCATATGGTTAATGTAGGCCATCTATTTGTAGTATTATCTATTTGTAACCGTACATGCAAGTGATGCATATTTGTGCATATGCTTTTAAACCATAAAAGTCACCCAACATCTCTAGATAATTAATACCCAGTGTAAGTGGTAACGATGACTCTGGGTTAGTCCATCTACTACTTGTGCTGGATGTAGAGTTAATTGCTCCCCAGCCTTGAGCACTGGCATCTGTTTGGATAACTAACGTAGGGTCAGTGATGATAATAGGGCTGAAACTATGCCAAACGTTTTTTGCCCACCACTGTAGTTCTGATATTGCTTCAGTGGGTAACTTTATGACACGATCATAATGACCTGTATGTCGTTTTGGTGCCTGTACCTTTGCTCTTTGTAAGTTTTGACAGTGCAAAGGTCCGAATCATTAAATTGTTGCATGATTGTGCCAATTCAACTATTTTGTCTCTTGGCAATGTTACAGTCACGTAGACTGAATTAATTGTGAAGCCCAAGTAGTCCATGATTGTGGATGGCTTCAACTTAGATTTATCTGGATGTAAGACAATCCCAGGGTTTCGAATAACTGTTTGGTAGCTGAACAGCTAACATAGTCAATTCCATGGTCTTGCCTAATATTTAAGATATCATCAAGATATGCCATGACAATATGTTTTTGTCTTCTCAATATTGCCAGAGCTGGTTTTAGTATCTTGGTGAATAATCTTGGGCAGATGTGAGCCCATTGGGTAACGCTTTAAACTGCCATAGCTGCCCCATCCAGGTAAATTTCAGGTATCTGCGATGATCCTTGTGAATGGTACTAAATAGTAAATATCTTTAAGATCAATGCTTGCCATGAAGTATCCTTTGGAAATTAGTTGTATGGCAGTAACAACCATTTCCATTTTGAAATGTATATACTTAACAAACATATTTAGTGAAGTTAAGTCAATGATGATGCGACATCCACCATATTTTTTGGGTTTTAGTGACGAATATTTGATACGAATTCCAAGGGTTCATGTTTTCCCATGATATCCTTTGTAATTAGTCTCACCAGTTCAGCTTGTCCCTCTCGTTTCTCTATCGGAGAGGAAAAATACCCTCTGGGGTGAATGTTGAACTGGTGGCAATTTTTCTAGTATGAATTGTATTTTGTATCCACTAATGCCATTGAGTATATACTGATCACTCGTGATAGACTACCGTGCTTCTTAAAACAGGTGTAATCTCCCCCCTGTTAGTATTAAGCCCCTATTTTCTATATGCTGGTAGGAACCAGACCCACCTACCTCCATGGTTATGGGTATTGTTCTGTTTCCTGCCGGTCCAACGAGTCTTGCACGTCATCTGACGTGGCGGTGATGTTGGGGGGTGGCGCATTTTCCATGGGGTCCGCTCTGGGCCCTGGTCTAAAGAAGACTTCCGGGGATAGAATGCGGACCCCGAGCTTTACACCAGTCCCATATGGTAGACGTCGACTGATGGACGCGATGGGATGCTGCTGCTTAGGAATTATTGTTTTTTAAAGCCTCTCCCATATCCTTCATATGCTTTGTGAGGTTTTTGCCAAAGAGCAGTGGGTCTGGCTCAGTGGCTGGGGTATGCACAACCCCGCAAATTTAGGATTTTATGGCAGGTTTTATGATTTGTTTATGAAGGTTGTGGTCATCTCCGTATTTGTCCACGGAACGAGCAAACGATGTGATGGCTGACGTCAGGAGTCTGAGGATCCGCTGCAGTTTTCTAAGGCCTTATTGACCACCTCTCCTGTAGCGGCCTTTTGGAGAGGTGGTTAAAGCTGGCCGCTGGTTTGGCCTTTATCGGCCTCCTGCACGTGGGGTTGCCACGTAGCGGTCCACCACACCTAGCAGCTCTTCCTGTTCCTGCACTCCTTGCATACTCCCGAGATCTTCAGCCATCGTCCCCTCTTCTTGACCAGCCCAGTCCTGGTCACCAAAGCTACCCTCGGGTAAGGAGGAAGCAATGGGCAGTGCACAAGGCACTGTGGAGGGAGTGCCTGAACTCCCCCTGCGAGAGCGCCCCTCACGAAGCACGTCTCGCTGGAGCTCCTGCTCCAGGAGCCACTCCATGCGGCTCAGGCGGCTGTCTCTCCCCCGGGCGGGTGGAGAGACGTCCCCGTCCGACAAGTCGGAAGCCACCGGCCGGATGCCTCTTCCGTGGCTTCACTTCCAGCTCGCTGCTCAGGCGCTAGCGTGCTGGGCTCGGCACGATGTCGGGGTATAGCGGAGCGCCGGGTAAGCGGTCCTACCGCCTTGTTGCTGCCCCCCCCAGATGGAACGCTCCTCCGTGGAGTCGAGCGGGGAACAGGTCTTTTCAGGCGGCTGTCTTTCCCCCCGTGCGGGTGGAGAGACGTCGCCGTCCGACAAGTCGGAAGCCACCAGCCGTACGCCGCGCATGCGTGCTGAGCGGGCTCTTCACGTAGTCACTCACGTGACTCCGAAGTAAAATTCCCCGTTTTCTCTCTCGCTCCTTTCTTGAAAAGTGGGATAACATTAACTATCCTCCAATCCACATGAACTGATCCTTAATCTATTGAACATTGGAAAATGATCACCAATGCGTCCACTATTTCTGGAGCCACCTCCCTGAGGACCCTGGGATGCAGACCATCAGGCCCAGGAGATTTATCATCCTTCAGTCCCATTAGCTTACCCAATACTATTTCTCACCTAATGAACATTTCTTTCAGTTTCTCTACCCTCTTAGATCCTCTGTCCTCCAGTACATCTGGGAGATTGTTTGTGTCTTCCTTAGTGAAGACAGATCCGAAGTACCTATTCAACTCTTCTGCCATTTCCTTGTTGCCCATAATAATTTCACCCGTGTCTGCCTTCAAGAGACCCACATTTGACTTTGCTACTCTTTTTCCCTTAACATATCTAAAGAAGCTTTTACTGTCCTTCTTTGTATTCCTGGCCAGCTTCCCTTCGTACTTCATCTTTTCAGCACCTCATTGCCCGTTTTGTTTCCTTCTGTTGTCCTATGAAAGTTTCCCAATCCTCTGGCTTCCGGCTACTCTTTGCTGTGTTATAAATCTTTTCTTTTAGTTTTATTCTATCCCTAACTTCTCTTCTCAGCCACGGTTGCCTCCTACTCCCCTTAGAATTTTTCTTGTTGTGATTTACAATGTAAATGATCTGGATGTAGATGTAGTGGGCTGATTAATAAGTTTTTGATGACACATAAATTCATCGAGTTAGGGATAGTGAGAAAAGTTGTTCAAGGAAATGGTAGGATAGAGATCTGTTGGAAATTTAGGCAGAGAACTGTCAGATCAAATGTAAGATGAATCTATACAATAAATGGCAGAAAGGAGCATTGTTGTCAAGAGGGATCTAGGGATACATATACATATCTCTCAGAAAGCGGCTACACGTGGATTGGGTGGTAAAGAAGAATGCTTGCCTTCATTAGTGAGGTATTGACTAATGAGTACAAAAATTGGCAAGTCATGCTGCAGCTGTATCAAACTTAGGCGAGGCAACAGTTGGAGTATTGTGTGCAGATGTGATTGTCACTGTGCTGGAAGGATGTGGAGGATTTTGGGAGGGTGTAAAAGAAGTTCACCAGGATGTTACCTGGCTTAGGGAGTATTCACCACAAGGACAAATTGGATTGTTTTCTCTGGAGCATCGGAGGCTGAGGGGTGACCTGATAGAAGTTTATAAAATTATGAGGCATAGTTAAAGTCTTTTTTCCCAGGGTGGAAATACCAGACACTTGAGGGCATACTTTTAAACTGCGAGGGAGAAACCTTAAAGGAATTTACGAGGCAACCTTTTTAGGTGCCTAAATCGTGTTGCTAAGGGAGGTGATGGAAGCAGATAGGATAGTGTTATTCGAGAGGCATTTAGACGGGTACACGAATATGCAGGGAACCAAGTCATACAGACCATTTGTTTAATTTGAATTAAGTGACTCACAGATATAGTGGGCTGAAGAGCTGTTTCGGTACTGTTCTGGTCTATGTTCTAGTTTAGTTTAGTTTAGTTTATAGATACAGAGATGAAACAGGCCCTCCGAGGTCCCACCGAGTCCATGCCGACCAGCAATCCCCGCACAGTAACACTTATCCTACACACACACTAGAGACAAATGACATTTATACCAAGCTAATTAACCTACAAATCTGAATGTCTTCTACTTCCCACGTCATCTTCGCTTCATCCCCTAAGCTGGGGATAATTTACAATGGGCAATTAACCTAACAGCAAGTGGGAGGAACCTGGTGCACCCTGATGAAGCCCACATGGTCACAGGGAGAACCTGTAAACTCCACACAGACAGAACCGGATGTCAGAAACGAACCGGGGTCATGGGGCTGTAAGGCAGCAGCTGTACCAGCTGTACAGCACTGTTCCTCTTTAAGTGACTGGGGATATTAATACACGTCACATAACACATTCCATTTTAAAGGATCCCTGTGCATCTATGGTCTCCAAAGACATTAAAAATCGACTCCATCTGACAATGGGCATTAAAGATCCCATGACCATTGAAAGGAGCTGAAAAGATATCCTCAATGAGCTCACCAACACATATCCCCAACCCAAATTGCAAAAACAGATGTTACATTCATTATCACATTGTTGCTCACAGGATCTTAGCTGCGTGAAGATGAGCTGCCACATATCCCACATTATAAGAGCGACTACACTTCAAATGTGTTGTGATGTTCTTGGGCCTTTAAAGGTGCTATTTTAAGTGTAATCCTACATTATATATATTCTGTATATGTCTCAATGAATTCTCTTGATCCTACTGTAGCTTCTTGTATCTTGTATCAGACCCATGCCTCCCTATTTTTCATAATAGACCTGAACCCACAACATCTGGATCACCTACCAATCTCTGAGTAAAAAAAAATTCCACCTTTCAAATTTCCTCTAATTCCTCACCTTAAAGCTATGCCCGTTAGTATTTGACAATTCCAGCCTGGGAAAAACTTTGGGGGGGCGGGGGGGGGGGGGGGGGGGGGGGTGGGCGGGGATGTGTAAAGGTGGGGAGGGGGGGGGGCGGAGGGGTCGCAAACCCTTTTTGCGCAAATAGAAATACCGCCAAACCGGAAGATAACAAGATATGAGTTTTAGTTATGGACGGACAGACAGACAGACAGACAGACAGACGGACGGGCAGACAGACAGACAGACAGACAGACAGACAGACAGACAGACAGACAGACAGACAGACAGACAGACTCCACTCAGCCTCTGACAGTCTGGAGAAACTCCAAGTTTGTCCAACCTTTCCTCATGCCAATGCTTTTTAATCCAGGCAATATCCTTTTGTGAGGCGCAAAATGATGCAGATGCTGGAATCTTGAGCAAATAATGCTGGAAATATTCTGCAGGTCAGGCATCATCTGTGGAGGGAAATGGATAGATAATGTTTCATGTGTAGGAAGTGGTGAGAGATTGCAAGCTTCACGTGGCCCACCCTGTTTCAACGAATGCAATCAACTTGGCGTGCACAATCAAATAAGATCAAATAGATTAAGTTGTCCTACAACTTTAGGCTGTGCACGCCATATGCAAGAAGAAGAAGAAGAAGATGTGTAGGAAGGAACTGCAGATGCTGATTTAAACCGAAGATAGACACAAAAAGCTGGAGTAACTCAGCGGGCAGCATCTCTGGAAAGAAGGAATGGGTGACAAAGAAAGGCCAACACATCACCCATTCCTTCTCTTCAGAGATGCTGCCTGTCCCGCTGAGATAACATTTCATCTTGAGATCCACCTCTTCTTCATCCTCTCCAAAGCCTCCACATCCTTCCTGACCAGAACTGCAGACAATACTCCAAATGTGACCTATTTGGTGTGTAACACTGCAACAGACTTCCTGACTCTTATGGGCTGATTGATGAATGCAGTACCACCCTATCCACTTGTGTTGCTACTTTCTGGAAGCTACTGATGTGCATCCCGAGTTTCCACAGTACATCAATGTTCATAGAAGTTCTGCTATTCTACTGTATACTTCCCTCAAACATTTGACCTCTTAACGTATAACATCTCACACTTGTCCAGATTAAGCTCCATCTGCCATTCCTCCATCCTAATTTCCAACTAAACTATATCCTGCTGTATCCTTTGACAACCATCCTCATTATCCTCAACTTGGCTGATTTTCATATCACAACTTTAATCTGAGCAGACCAACACTTTCATCCACAGCGTTTATACATGGACAGCGACGTTGTATCTTAGAAAAATGCAGCAGAGAAACAGGCCTTTACATTCTACCGTTTAAGTGCTGACCATGATGTCTACCTACACTAACCCCACTTGCTCACATCAAGCCTATATATCTCCATGTTTATCCTATCCACCATTCAAAAAGCATTTTACATGTTGTAATTGTCATCTACCTCCTCTTCCTCCTTTGACAGCTCGTTCACCTAATTACTAAAAACTTCTCCATCAGATCTTCTTTAAATTTTTTGAAGATTGAGTGGGGGATCTTATAGAAACTTACAAAATTATTAAGGGGTTGGACAGGCTAGATGCAGGAAGATTGTTCCCGATGTTGGGGAAGTCCAGAACAAGGGGTCACAGTTTAAGGATAAAGGGGAAATCTCTTAGGACTGAGATGAGAAAAACATTTTTTACACAGAGAGTGGTGAATCTCTGGAATTCTCTGCCACAGAATGTAGTTGAGGCCAGTTTATTGGCTATATTTAAGAGGGAGTTAGATGTGGCCCGTGTGGCTAAAGGGATCAGGGGGTATGGAGAGAAAGCAGGTACAGGATACTGAGTTGGATGATCAGCCATGATCATATTGAATGGTGGTGCAAGCTCGAAGGGCCGAATGGCCTCCTCCTGCACCTATTTTCTATGTTTCTATGTTTCTAAATGTCACCCCTCTCAATTTAAACCCGTGGCTTCTAATTCTGGACACCTGTGACCTGGGAAATAGACGCTGACTATCTACGCCCACCATAATAGATTATAGATTATGAAAGAAAACTGGCAGGGAACATAAAAACTGACTGCAAAAGTTTTTATAGATATGTGAAAAGAAAGAGATTAGTTAAAACAAATGTAGGTCCCTTGCAGTCAGAAACAGGTGAGTTGATCATGGGGAACAAGGATATGGCGGACCAATTGAATAACTACTTTGGTTCCGTCTTCACTAAGGAAGACATAAATAATCTGCCGGAAATAGCAGGGGACCGCGGGTCAAAGGAGTTGGAGGAATTGAGTGAAATCCAGGTTAGCCGGGAAGTGGTGTTGGGTAAATTAAATGGATTAAAGGCCGATAAATCCCCAGGGCCAGATAGGCGGCATCCCAGAGTACTTAAGGAAGTAGCTCCAGAAATAGTGGATGCATTAGTAATAATCTTTCAAAACTCTTTAGATTCTGGAGTAGTTCCTGAGGATTGGCGGGTAGCAAACGTAACCCCACTTTTTAAGAAGGGAGGGAGAGAGAAAACGGGGAATTACAGACCAGTTAGTCTAACATCGGTAGTGGGGAAACTGCTAGAGTCAGTTATTAAAGATGGGATAGCAGCACATTTGGAAAGTGGTGAAATCATTGTACAAATTCAGCATGGATTTACAAAAGGTAAATCATGTCTGACGAATCTTATAGAATTCTTCGAGGATGTAACTAGTAGCGTGGATAGGGGAGAACCAGTGGATGTGGTGTATCTGGACTTCCAGAAGGCTTTCGACAAGGTCCCACATAAGAGATTAGTTTACAAACTTAAAGCACACGGCATTGGGGGTTCAGTATTGATGTGGATAGAGAACTGGCTGGCAAACAGGAAGCAAAGAGTAGGAGTAAACGGGTCCTTTTCACAATGGCAGGCAGTGACTAGTGGGGTACCGCAAGGCTCAGTGCTGGGACCCCAGCTATTTACAATATATATTAATGATCTGGATGAGGGAATTGAAGGCAATATCTCCAAGTTTGCGGATGACACTAAGCTGGGGGGCAGTGTTAGCTGTGAGAAGGATGCTAGGAGACTGCAAGGTGACTTGGATAGGCTGGGTGAGTGGGCAAATGTTTGGCAGATGCAGTATAATGTGGATAAATGTGAGGTTATCCATTTTGGTGGCAAAAACAGGAAAGCAGACTATTATCTAAATGGTGGCCGACTAGGAAAAGGGGAGATGCAGCGAGACCTGGGTGTCATGGTACACCAGTCATTGAAAGTGGGCATGCAGGTGCAGCAGGCAGTGAAGAAAGCGAATGGTATGTTAGCTTTCATAGCAAAAGGATTTGAGTATAGGAGCAGGGAGGTTCTACTGCAGTTGTACAGGGTCTTGGTGAGACCACACCTGGAGTATTGCGTACAGTTTTGGTCACCAAATCTGAGGAAGGACATTATTGCCATAGAGGGAGTGCAGAGAAGGTTCACCAGACTGATTCCTGGGATGTCAGGACTGTCTTATGAAGAAAGACTGGATAGACTTGGTTTATACTCTCTAGAATTTAGGAGATTGAGAGGGGATCTTATAGAAACTTACAAAATTCTTAAGGGGTTGGACAGGCTAGATGCAGGAAGGTTGCTCCCGATGTTGGGGAAGTCCAGGACAAGGGGTCACAGCTTAAGGATAAGGGGGAAATCCTTTAAAACCGAGATGAGAAGAACTTTTTTCACACAGAGAGTGGTGAATCTCTGGAAATCCCTGCCACAGAGGGTAGTCGAGGCCAGTTCATTGGCTATATTTAAGAGGGAGTTAGATGTGGCACTTGTGGCTAAGGGGATCAGAGGGTATGGAGAGAAGGCAGGTACGGGATACTGAGTTGGATGATCAGCCATGATCATATTGAATGGCGGTGCAGGCTCGAAGGGCCGAATGACCTACTCCTGCACCTAATTTCTATGTTTCTATGTTTCTATGTTTCTATAATATTATAAACGCCTATAAGATCACTCCTTTGTCTCCTACATTCCAATGAGAAAAAACTCAGTCCCTCCAATATAACTACAGGCCTCCATTCCGGGCAGCATCCTGGTGAATCTCTTCTGCATGCCGTCTCTTACTTCCACATTCTTCCTGTAGTGTGGCGACCAGAACAGTGCTCAGTGCCTTCTAACCAATGTCTTATTCAATTACAATATGATTTCCCAACTCTTACACTCAATGCCTCAGCCTGTTACGGCAGGTGCAAAAAATGTATTTTTCACTTCCCTATCCACATGTGTCACCACTTTCAGGGAGATATACCTATGAAATGAACACAGTTGGTGATGGGTATATGGAACGAGTTGCCAGAGAGGGTAGTTAGGCAGCTACTATTACAACATCTAAAATACATTTGGACAGGTACAGGGACAGGAAAGGTTTAGAGGGATATGGGCCAAACACAGGCAGATGGGACTAGTGTAGATAGGGCACGTTAATCAGCATGGGCAAATTGGGCCAAAGGGCCTGTTTCCATGCCGTGTGATTCAATGACTGTGTACATTTGCACACCAATGTCTCTCTGTGTATGTGCTCCAGAGGTTCCTGACATTTATTCCATGTGTTCAATCGGAATTTGACTTGTGGGGTAATCTCGATCAACAACAACTAGACATGCAACACCTGGACAAGCAAACATCTGGACAAGCAACAGCTGGACAAGGAACACCTGGACAAGCAACACCTGGACAAACAACCCCTGGACAAGTAAACATCTGGACAAGCAACAGCTGGACAAGGAACACCTGGACAAGCAACACCTGGACAAACAACCCCTGGACAAGTAACACCTGGATAAACACAGCTAGGCACACATTTACTGAACCAAACTGAACCTACAGGAAGGAGCAACCCATGGAGGTGCCCACAGTGATTACATTGGCTGCACTGCCACCTGGTGTCCTGTCTGGACTTTACATTTATCTGGAAATTTTGTCTTGAATGTTTGTTGCATGCTTTGAGCAGATATTGAAATATTACCCCTCATCCGAAGATCAAAAAATATTGCAAATGCTGAAATGGTGTAATAAAGACAGAAAATGTCAGTAATTCAGGCAGCAACTGTGGAGAGACAGTTAACATTCAGGATCGAATAGTGCTGAATCTTCAATAATTCAAGAAAATGGTTAAATTCACCACTGACATCTGACTTCACTAAGAGGCGGCTCTTAAAATTGAGACTCGAGTCATACAGCATAAAAACAGGCCCTTTGACCCACCACGACCATACTAACCATTAGGTACCCATTTATACAAATCTATTTAATAGCATTAGCCGCTAACCTTCTCTTGGAGGTTTTATGAGCATGCCGGGGTGTCTTTGTGGATCTTTATTGTTAGAGGGGAGAGAGGTGCAATGGCGACATATTATAGAATTGTAGATTTATATCACAGAAAAAAGTTCATGCTAACCAAGTTGCCTTCGTGAGCCCGTCCCATTTCCCTGAAAATGGCCCATGTTCCTTTAAAACTTTGCTATCTATGAATCTGCTTAAATGTCTTCTTAGTATTATATTTATACTATTATAGTATTATAAATTACTTCCTCTGGCAGTTCATTCTACATCGCTGTGTGAAAAAATTACAGCTCCAGTCAAATTTTTCCTCTCTCACCTTAAACATATGCCCTCTAGTTTTAGACTCCCTAAAAAGACTGTGACCATCCACCTTATCAATGTCGCTGATTTTGTTATAAGGTCAGCCCTCAGCATCCTTTGCTCCAAGAAAAATTGCTGCCCCCTCCCAGGCATTATATATATTCACCAAAACCTAGACGGTAGAAACAAGGAACTACAGATGCTGGTTTACCAAGGAAAGACACAAAATGCTGCAGTAGCTCAACAGGCAGCATCCCTGGAGTACAAGATAGGTGAGGTTCTGGGCCGGGACTCTTCTTCAAAACTAGATGTTACCTTGCAACAGTAAGCAAGTTTTTCAAGGAAGGAATTTGTGCCTGTGGTCAGGGGAAGTGAACAAGATTCTAAATGAGTACCTCACATCAGTATTCAACAAGGAGAAGAATTGTGAGATCAGGGAGGGCTTTGTTGATATTCTAGGGCACACTGAGATGAAGATGTTTGAGGAGTCGTGGCTGTGGAAGGCGATTAATGAGCACGGTGGCGCTGCGGTAGAGTTGCTGTTGGTAGAGGGTCTGTTTCTGTGCTGTATCTCTAAACTAAACTAAACTACGTCTCCACGGCTTGCAAATCTATCTGAGGTTACAGAAAGTGGCAAGATAGGAGATTACTGGGGCTTTGAGAGAGATCTTTGCGTCCTCTGTAGCCAAAGGCAAAGGCTTACTGGGCAGGAGAAAATCCAGTGTTATTCCTCTCTTTAAGAAGGGCACTGGAAACAAACAAGGTAATTATACGCTGGTGAGCAGTGTTAGGGAAATTATTGGAGAATTCATAGAGATTCATAGGGATAGTATTTATTCACATTTGCAAAAGCTTGGACTCATTACGGATTGTCAGCAAGACCTAGTGAGGGGTATGTCATGCCTTACAAACTTGCTTGAGCTTTTTGAGGAGGTGATGAAGATGATGGATGAGGGTAAGGCAGTGGATATCGTCTACATGGCCTTTGGTAAAGCAATCCCTCGGGGTAGGCTTATTCAGAAGATTAAGGCACATGGGATCCACGAGACTTGGCAGAATGGAGTCAAAATCAGCATTCGTTTTTTTTGCGGGGGGAGGGGTTTGCTATTCTAGCTAGAGGTCTGTGACCAGTGGTGTTGTGCAGAATACGAAAAGGGGTGAGGGTTGGAGAATAATGTGTTGGATGTAGTGGCTGGTGGGGTGAAAGGTAAGGACTGGTGGAGCTCTAAGCTTGTTCCGTCATCTGGTGAGAGAGGGAGCAAGATCAGAAATGCAGGATGCAGAGGACACATGGTTGAGGGATCCATCAGGGTAGAACAGCAGGGGAGAAAACACGTTTACTGAAGAAAGAGAAAAGATGTGCGGAGACAAAGATAGATTGGGAACAAAGGTATCCTTTGATGCCCAGGGGATTAAGTGTAAAAATTGGCAACTTATCTTGAAGTTTTATTAAATGTTTCTTAGCCTTTGGAGTGTTGCATGCAATTATAGTCACCCCATTATAGGAGGGATATGGAGGCTTTGGAGGGGGTGCAGAGGAGATTCACCAGCACGTTGCCTGGATTAAAAATATTAACTATGAGCAGAAGGTAGACACTTGGATTATTTTCTCTGGCGTATCGAAGGTTGAAGGAAAACATGATGTAAGTATATAAAATTAGAGAGGCATATATGAAATAGATAGTCTTTTTCACAGGGTGGAAATGTCAAACATAAGAAGTCATAGCTTTAAGATGAGAGGGGGAAAGTTTAAAGGTGATTTACAAAGCACATTTTTTTATACAGAGAGTGGTAGGTGCCTGGGACACTGTCAGGGTGGTGGTGGAAACACATATGATAGTGGCATTTAATATGCATTTAGATATGTACATGAACAGGCAGGTAATGCTATAATGCTAAACTCTGCACTCTCTTTGCACTACCTGTTGTACTTGTGTATGGTTTGACTGTATTCATGCATAGTATGATTTAAAATAAAAGACAGAGTGCAGGAGTAGCCCAGTGGGTCTGGCATCATCTCTGGAGAACATGGATAGGTAACGTTTCAGGTCAGGAGCCTTCTTCAGATTGATTGTGGTGGGATGGGGGAAATAATGCTGGAGGAGAGGAGGGGCAGGATAAAACCTGGCAAGTAATAAGTGGATACAGGTGAGGTGAGGGGAGGGGAGGGGGTGGAGGGGGATTGATAGGAAGATGGTTGGATAAAGATCAGAGGTGAAAAGTCAGAAGGTGTGAGACAAAAGGAGTGAAGAGTTGCAAATTCTGAAGCTGGAGGAAGGAATGTAGGTGGAAGGGGAAGGGAAGGGAAGTGGAGAGAGGAGATGAAAAAGAACGGGGGTGGGGGGAGAGAACAAAGAGGTAGGAGTTTTGGTATTTATCTAAAATAGGAGAATTCAATGTTCATACTGTTGGATTGTAAGCTACCAAAGCTGAGTATGAATTACCATTCCTTCAATTTGCGTGTGGTTTCACTGGTAATGGAGGGGGCCCAGGACAAAATGTCAATGTGAATGGGATGAAGTGTTTAAATGGTTCGCAACCAGGAGATCCTGTAGGCCTTGATGGACTGACACAAGTATTTGATGAAATGGTCGCTGAGTCTATGCTTGGTCTCGCTAATGTACAGTATAGTACTATTTGACCGAATAGCTGCAAATCAGTGTTAATCTGGTGGACCATCTTCCTCTAGTCGTGGGCGTGGGGGATTGTGGGGGGGGCCTCACAAGTGGAACAGCTTAGGGCCTCTCTTCATCTAAATCTGGCCCTGCAGAGTGGGCAGATGCATGGCAGATGCAGTATAATATAGATAAATGTGAGGTTATCCACTTTGGCGGCAAAAACAAGGGGGCAGATTATTATCTCAATGGGGTTAGGTTAGGTAAGGGAGAGGTACAACGATATCTGGGTGTCCTTGTACACCAGTCACTGAAAGTTGGTGTGCAGGTACAGCAGGCAGTGAAGAAAGCTAATGGAATGTTGGCCTTCATAACAAGAGGATTTCAGTATTGGAGTAAAGAGGTTCTTCTGCTGTTGTATAGGGCTCTGGTAAGACCACATCTGGAGTATTGTGTACAATTTTGGTCTCCTAATTTGAGGAAGGACATCCTTGTGATTGAGGCAGTGCAGCGTAGGTTCACGAGATTGATCCCTGGGATGGCTGGATTGTCATATGAGGAAAGATTGAAAAGACTAGACTTGTATTCACTGGAGTTTAGAAGAAACATATAAAATTATAAAAGGACTGGACAAGCTAGATGCAGGAAATTTTTTCCCAATGTTGGGTGAGTCCAGTACCAGGGGCCACAGTCTTAGAATAAAGGGGAGGCCATTTAAGACTGAGGTGAGAAAAAACATTTTCACACAGAGAGTTGTGAATTTGTGGAATTCCCTGCCACAAAGGGCAGTGGAGGCCAAATCACTGGATGGATTTAAGAGAGAGTTAGATAGAACTCTCGGGGCTAGTGGAATGAAGGGATATGGGGAGAAGGCAGGCACGGGTTATTGATTGGGGACAACCAGCCATGATCACAATGGTGGTGCTGGCTCGAAGGGCCGAATGGCCTCCTCCTGCACCCATTTTCTATATTTCTAATTCTAAAACTGGAGCAAAGAGAACTGGGAGATTGTTACACAATTGATTGAAAGTTGTACGGCAAGTTAAGAAACCGGTTATTAACGCATACACAGTTCTGGGCTTTATTAATAGCCCTTGGGCTACGGCCAAGAAAGTTCACCACCACCTCTATTTACTGTGAAGTCGAAACAAGTTTGTCATGTCTCCAAAGACTCTTGCCAACTTCGAGAGATGCAATGCAGAAAACATTCCATTGGGATGCATCGCTCCTTGGTTTAGCCACAGCTCTGCCCAAGTCTGCAAGAAATTGCAGAAGGCTGTGGAGTAGTAACATAGAAAAAAGGTGCAGGAGTAGGCCATTCAGCTCTTCGAGCCAGCACTGCCATTCAATATGATCATGGCTGATCATCCAAAATCAGTACCCCTAAATCAGTGATTGGAGTGATTGGAGGCTGCACGTTCGGAGGTGTGAGGTTGGAGTGAGGGAGTGGAGGTCAAGATGGTCGGTGTGATGGTAGCAGTTGGAGATGAAGGGTAGAAGGCCTGCAGGGGGTGTCCAAGAGGAACAGGAGCGGTGAAGGCAGGAGAAGGGATCATCAGTAGGGGTGGGGTGGGGCAAGTAATTTTTACTAAGGCAGAAATGATGAGAGAAGAGCTTGGCATCATGGTGGGCTTGGGAGGAGTAGGCCCAGGGGTACATAGGTCAAGGAAAGAATATTGAGTGTCAGTGAGCAGGAGGTCAAGGAGTGTACAGTGGAACAGTGCAGGGGTTGGGGCTAAGGCTAGATATGGGATTATGATTGGGAGGGGCCAGCCAAAGGAGTTCAGGGAGGAGGGGGGTGGGGGTTCAAAGGAGAGTGTGGGTTGGCTCTGGAATGGGAGGTGTAGGGTGCTCAGTGGCAGGGGAAACGGGACCCAGCAGTGCTGGTGTCGGCTGTCTGAAGAAAGGTCCTGACCTGAAGGGTTATCTGCAACATAGTGATGGAGTTTCCATTTCTCATCCATCTCTCCAGCAGATGGGAGCAAGACCACACTCCGAATGAAGAAGAAAGGGAGCAGTAGCTACCCATGTTCATGGAAGAAGTTACAAAGTGCTGGAGTAGCTCAGCTGGTCAGTCGGCATCTCAGGATAATATGGTAGGCAACGCTTCGGGTCCAAAATGTTGCCTATCCACGTTCACCAGAGATGCTGTCTGACCCGCAGAACTACTCCAGCTTTTTTTTTTTAGCTTAGTTTAGTTTATAGATACAGCGCGGAAATAGCCCTTCGGCCCACCGAGTCTGCACCGACCAGCGCTCCCCGCACAATTACACTATCCTACACACACTGGGGACAATTTACACTTACACTAAGTCAATTAACCTGCAAAGCTGTACGTCTTTGGAACGTGGGAGGAAACCGAAGATCTCGGAGAAAACCCACGCGGTCACAGGGAGAACGTACAAACTCCGTATAGACAGCACCCATAGTCGAATCGAACCCAGATCTCTGTAAGTGCTGTAAGGAAGCAACTCTACTGCAGTGCTACCATGCTGCCCTCTGTCTTCTTTTGTAAACCATCATCTGCAGTCCCTTCTTTCTACAAGTTCATGGAAGCATTCCCTGAAGACAACTCACTTACTACAGCCTGTTCAATGGTTCACTGGGCTGCACTCATTGTTCTAGATCAGGGTCCAAGTCAGATTCCCTGCCCCAGGCTCATTATCTGTGCTGACATATGGAGGGAATGCTGTATTTTATTGATTAGGTGTTGAAATACACCCTCTCTGGTCCCCCGGATGCAGACAAGGACCTAGCGTTCCCTTTTGAAGTGCTGGGGAGTTTTTCACACTCCCCTGAATTTATTGATCTATAGTTCTCTGAAGAAGGGTCCTGACCCAAAGGATCTCTCATCGATTCCCTCCCCTCCTGCTGAGTTCCTCCAGAGCTTTGTGTTTTGTTCAAGACTCAAGCATCTGCAGTTCTCTGTGTCTCCACAAAATGGAGTATCTGGCCGTAATCAGAAGACAGGGCCCAGCCTGCTACCATGTTAAAACCGTGGTTTAATTGACTATTAAAGTGCTTGTAGATGTCCTGCAGGACTAAAATTCAGAAAGAAATCCAAGAAAACACAAGAGGTTGCAGATGCTAGAATCTGGATCAAAAACAAAACTGCTGGAGGAACTTAGCAGGTTGAGCGACATCCGTGGAGATAGAGGGATGTTTTTTTGGTTGGGATGTGAAGTGTCAATGCTAATCATCTCTCTCCCTCCACAGATACTGCTCAACATACTGAGTTTCTCCAGCAGGTTGTTTTCTACTGTAGAATTCAAACTTTATCCCTTGACTACGTTCTCATCCAGTCTGGATGGTACTATCTATTAGGAAATGTTGGACAAACTCACATTATATTCTCTGGACCATTGCAAATTGAGGGAAAACCTGTTAGAAGTTTATTAAAATGTTGAAGGTATTAATAGGGTAGACATTCAGAATCTTTTTCCTGCGTTGAAAATGTTAAATACTAGAGGCCATAGCTTCAAGGTCAGAGCACGAAGGTTTAACGGAGAGGTGTGGGGCAGTTTTTTTTTTGCACTGAAAGTGTTGGGTATCTGGTGGGGGTGGTGGCGGAATCAGATATGATAGTGGCATTTAAGAGGCATTGATATGGGCATCAGGTCATGCAGGGAATGAAGGGATATAGATCACGTGCATGCAGAAACATAGAAACAAAGAAAGTAGGTGCAGGAGTAGGCCATCCGGCCTTTCGAACCAGCACTGCCACTCGATAGGGTGGTTGCACATAAGGTCATCAGGTCAAAGGGCATGACACACAGAGTAGCTCAATCCTTCTGGAGTACAAGGCAGCTTCCGGCATACACTAGTAACACATGCAACACAAACATTCTTACCTGTTAAACACCGCCAAATTGGTCAATTATTGCGCTGTAAAAAATTGTGAAAATAGGGGTAACTGTGAGTGAAACCCCCCAAAATCACTGTTACTCACTGACTTGCGAAAGAACAGCGTGCCGGTGGATTGAGGGCAAGTCCCGGCCCATGACAGCCCGGGGCTGGAGTGTGACTGAGCGCTCTGAACCAAATGCTCTAGTATCTTTGCTCTGAACACGAGCACCAAGGTGTAAGCGGCCGAAGGAGCGCATCCCTCGGGACAGCCCCCACTCTCCCTCCGGGGTCAGAGCTGTCCGGCCACGGCCGCCCTCCGCCCCGTCTTCCCCTGTGCGGCTGCACTATCATGGGCTGTGGGTTGGCAGTGCCCACACACGGGGGCCGGGTGGAGTGGGGCCGCGGCTCCTGGCAGCGAACACACGGGGACGAAAACCCGGCAACGTCCCCGTCAGCTGCCACAAAGTTGGGGACAGTCGGGTCCCTCCGCCAACCCAGCGTCACTGGTCGCGCTGCATCGGCATCGGCACCCCGACCCCCCCCCCACCGGCATCCCGACTCAGTCCCCCGTTCCTGCTTTTTCCGCTCATCCCTTGATTCCGTTAGCGCCAAGAGCTAAATCTAATTCTCTCTTGAAAACAAAGAATTCACGAAGTGATCATCAATTTTGGCATCATATTCAGCAGAGGTATTTTGGGTTGAAGGGCCTGTTTCCGTGCTGTATTGTTCTATGTTCCATATATGACTATTCCCATCAACTCCTCATAGAAATAACCATTCACCTACAAATGCTTGGGATAATTTACAATGGCAAATTAACCTATCAACCCTCTGTTCTTTGTGTCATTGAGTCAAAGTCATAGCGTTACACATATGGGGATAGGTCATTCAGCCTGACTCGTCCATGCCGACCAAGTTGTCCTTCCCACAAGCTCATACCATTTGCCTGTGTTTGGCCCATGTAACTCTAAACCTTTCCTGTCCATGTACCTGCCCAAATGTCTTTTAAACATTGTAAATGTACCTGCCTCTGCCATCTCTTCTAGCAGCTTCTTCCGTACACTCAGCCTTTCAGTGATAAAATGTTGCCCCTCAGGTCTACTTTAAATCTTTGCCCTCTCACATTAAACCAATTTCCTCGTTTTAGACACTTCGACCCTGGGGAAAGTACTCTGACTATCTACCTTATCTATGCCCCTTATGATTTTATGTGCTTCTATAAAGCCACCTCTCAGCCTCTATCCTTCCAGTAAAAACAATCCCTGACTGTACACTTTCATAATAGCACAAACCCTCCAGCCCTGGTAAAATCATTGTGAATATTTTGGGAACTCTCTCTAGCTTAATGGCATCCTCCTAGGTGATGAAGAGAACTGCATTTAATACTCCGCGTGCTGCCTTACCGATGTTATTGTAACATGACGTTCAATACCTGTACTCAATGCCCTGACTGAGGAAGGAAAGCATGCCAATTGCTTTCTTCATTGCCCTGTCTACCTGCGTTCCCTCTTTTAGAGAACTATGCACTTGTATCCCTGGGTCTCTCCATTCTGGATCCCTCCTCAGAGCCTGGTTATTCACTGTGTGTCTGTGACCTGACTTGGTTTAGATTTCCCAAAATTCATCATCTCACACCTATCTGAATTAAATTCTAACTGACATTATTTGGCCCATTTTTCCATTTGATTTTGTGGTGTGGGCGGAGACCAGAATACCAAGTTTTCACAGGGAGAACGTGCAATCTCTTACATGAGCAGCACCCGAGGTCAGGATCGAACAGTTCAGTTGTGCCACTGAACTGTTCATTCTCCCCCCTGTGGTGCTGGAGTCCTTCAAGAACTCTTGTCCTACCTAATGGATGGGAAGAAGGGGCACAGCCTCGCTGGGTATTTGCCCATTCCACTGACAATTAGAAAACAGGTATTATTGGAAATATCCAGCAAGTCAGGCAGCGTGGAGAGAGAAGCAATCAACATGTCCATCGGAGAATGCCACCATTTGAGTTGGATTGGTCAGCCTCAAGGTGGCTCTGTGGGTAGGTTTCTCCCATGAGCGAGTTTGGTATCTCGATAAACACAAGGAATATGGGGTTTGTCAAAGGTCATTCGCGATGAAAAAAAAGCGGACGCAGCGCTGTATAAACTGTGAGGACATTTTTGGTCTGAGTTTTCGTCTTCTTTGAATGTTATATTGGTTATGGCTGACCCAAACTACGACGATATGACATTGGATGATTTTCTGTGATGGAAAGTCGAAGCTTTGAAGCATTTTTTAGTGAGCAGGGGGTTGAAAAAGACAGGATGAAAAACTAACTCGCTGCTCTTGCTTACGTTGCATCGTACATGATGAAGCCCGTGCTACCGACTGCCGGTGAAGAAAAACTTCATTATGCTGATCAATACAAGGAACTCTTGAAATGTGGAGAAAAAATTCTTTCCGATCCCATGAGCGAACTGAAAGATGGGTGGTTTGGAAAATCAGAAGGACTAAACTGCTGGCCTCCCACATCCATCGACGAGCTGCTAGTTATGATGAGGCTAACCAGCCAGCTACTTCACTGAAGTCTCGCCTGCTTAGTGACTACAAAGAAGGCAAGGCCTATAGCTATTTCAGTTCATTTACCCTCCCCCCTTCCAAAACAAAAACAATAAAAAATGGCTGTTATTCATCATCACGATCTCGCTCACTCACTGAAGCATAAAGCAATAAAACCATCAAAATCATCGTATTCTACAAATGAACCATGTACCGAACCGAATGTTCGTACTTTCAGGTAAAGAAAAATCAGAAGCGCATGCTGAACTGGAACGGCTTTACGCAAAAGGAATAATTGAAAAATCCCAACACGAATCGCTAGAATTCATGTCCAATATCTTTACCAAAAACAAAAAAGATGGTGGTTGTCGCATCATCATAGATTTGACCAAATTGAATACATTTGTACAATATATTCATTTTAAAATGGAAACCTTTGTTACTGCAAAACAATTGATTTCCAAAGGTTACTTCATGGCTAGCATCGATTTAAAAGATGCTTACTATTCAGTGCCTATATGAGGTGACCACAGATGTTACTTAAAATTCAACTGGATGGGACAGCTCTGACAGTATAGAGCGCTGCCAAATGGGTTAACATCAGCCCCCAGGCTGTTCACAAAAATTTTGAAACCAGCCCTAGCGTTTCTACGGAAACGAAAACACATGGTCATGGCACATCTAGATGACATACTTATTGTGGGCAAAACTTTGGAATTGGCCAAACAAACCGTAACAGCCACAAAACAGTTATTTGAAAAACTGGGGTTTATTATCCATCCAGTTAAATCTAAATTAACGCCTTCCACTACTATGGACTATTTGGGGTTCACCATTGACTCAGTTCACATGTCGGTGACTTTGCCAAAGGGAAAGGCTATAGACTTAATAGAGGCTTGCAATAACCTCATTGACATCAGTAAACCATCCATCAGATTGGTAGCAAAAGTAATTGGCAAAAAGGTCCACACAATTCGGACCTTTACATTACCAAAATTTACAGAGAGCAAAAATACGAGCACTCAAAATTAATGCTGGTCATTTTGACAGACCAATGAAGCTACCAATCAAAGCTATAATGGAACTAAAATGGTGGAAAGATAACATTCGGCTTTGTTTCAATCCAATCATTATCAGCAACCCTTCTATGGTGCTACAAACTGATGCCAGTGCACTTGGTTGGGGTGCCACCAATTCCATCTCCAGCTGTGGAGGTAGATGGACTGCACAGGAGGCATCATTATTACAAACACTGGGCATAAACTACCTGGAAATGTTGGGTGCATTCCATGGCCTAAAGTCATATTGTTCTGGGTTATATCACCAGCATGTTAGACTACAGATTGACAAAACCACCGTGGTAGCATATATCAACCACATGGGTGGAAACAAATCGACATCATGTGACAATCTGGCTAATACAATTTGGCAATGGTGTATCCAGAGACATATTTGGATATCAGCCACTTACCTACCAGGTAAACTAAATTTAGTGGCAGACACCAGGTCACGCAAATTTAATGAAAACACCGAATGGATGTTGAATAAAAAAGTATTTGCTGATATTACAGCACGGTATGGAACACCAGATATCGATCTATTCGCATCCAGACTTAATCACCAGTTATCAAACTATGTTTCGTGGGAACCAGACCCTGGGGCAGCGGCGACAGATGCATTTTCGCTGCATTGGGGGAAATTGTTTATTTATGCATTCCCTCCTTTCTGCCTGTCAGTCGGGTATTAAGGAAAATACAGCAAGACTCTGCGTCTGGTATTTTGGTAGTACCCGATTGGCCTACTCAACCATGGTTCCCTGTGATACTCAACATGGTATTAGAACCATGTATCACCATCCCGAATAGACCAGATTTATTGGTTCATCCCGTAACAAGTGATTGCCACCCATGTCATAACTATATGAATTTATTAATTTGTAGAGTCTAAAAATACCTCTACTACAGCTGGGATTGACGGACCGAACAGTGAACATAATTTTGGCGGCCCACAGACAGTCCACCAAAAAACACTATCTGGTCTATATCAGGAAATGGGAGATGTATTGTCACAGAAACAGCATCACCTACAGATCAATGAACATCCCGTCTGTTCTGGAATTCCTGGCAGGCCTCCATTATGATGAGGGGCTCAGTTATAGTGCCATCAACTGCGCCAGAAGTGCCCTATCAACTTATCTATGGCAAGGAACAGAGCGTCATTCTGTTGGGACTCATCCCCTGGTAACAAAACTTATGAGGGGAATTTTTAATACCAATCCCCCAAGAACCAGGTACTCTCAAATATGGGTTGTGAGTATTGTCCTGACGATGCTAATGAATTGGTCTCCAGCAACAGCTCTGTCCCTACATAGACTGACACTGAAAACAGACATGCTAATAGCTTTGGTCACGGCACAAAGGGTACAGTCGTTACATAAATTAAGACTGGACAACATGACTTCTTCATCTGGAAATATTACTTTTCATATTTATGAATTAGTTAAGCAGAACAGACAGGGATCAGCAGGCCTCAATATAGAATTTAGGTCTTACCCAATAGATGATCGTCTCTGTACAGTAAGACATTTGTTGTTATACATGGAGAACACGAAAATCATCAGAGGCAATGAGAAGGCACTTTTAATCAGCCACAAGCAACCACACAAAAACGTGACGGTCCAGACCATCTCAAGGTGGCTGAAACAGGTTCTAACACAGGCTGGGGTGGATACTAATATTTTTAAATCTCATTCCACCAGGGCTGCAGCTACATCAGCAGCTATGCAGTTGGATGTACCAATGGACCAAATCCTCAAGACAGCAGGATGGTCAGGGGAAAAAACATTCCAACTATTTTATCATAAACCAGTCATTAAACCTGGAACATTTGCAGAAACAATTTTAAGTTCTGTAATTTAATTTACCCCATAAATAGGGGCTATAATTTGGTGTTAATAAATTTTTCATGGATTTCAATGTCGGATTCATGTCTAAATTATGTTGACACAATTCCTCCCACAGTCATTAAGGCAGATGTGATGCATGGACTCGTTTCCACGGCATGAAATCACAGAGCTTTGAAATCTTCACGTAGTCACTCACGTGACTCCGAAGTAAAATAGTAAGATTAAACGAGAACTTACCAGTTCGAAGTTTGATCGTTATTTTATGAGGAGTACGTTGAGGGAATACTTGCCCTCCGCTCCCACCCATGATCATATACTCAACTGGTATTTCTTCTCTAATCTTACTGACGCTAAACTGCATTTCGTTGTACCCATACTTGTATTTGTGCAATGACATTAAAGTTGAATTGAATTGAATTGAACTATGTTCAGTCATTACAGTTATCTGTGAATTCACACCGCTGTTTTGAAGAATGACACGCATGCGTCCTGGCGGGGTTCTTCACATATTCCCGCAACGTACTCCTCATAAAATAACGATCAAACTTCGAACTGGTAAGTTCTCGTTTAATCTTACTATTAAAATGTCCAGGGCAGCTGATTTAAGTGGCCAGTGCCAGAGTTATTAAAATGTCAGTGTAAAGCCGTAGAATCAGGTGACTGTGAGTACAGAGTGACTGTTTAGCAGCCTCACAGCCTGTGGCAGGAAGCTGTTTAGCAGTCTGGTAGTCCGGGCTTTGATGCTACGGTATCTCTTGCCTGATGGCAGGAGATCCAGGTGTGTGTGGAGGGGGTGCAGTTTGTCCTTAGCTATTCTCAGAGCTTTTTTCAGACAGCGGCTCAGGAACAGTTCTTGTACCGAGGGTAGGGAGACGCCAATGATCCTCTCTGCTCCCCTCACTACCCTCTGCAGAGCCTTCCTGTCTGAGCAGTTGCAGTTGGAGTACCACGTATTTATGCAGTACGTGAGTACAGACTCCACCGTACCCCTGTAAAAAGTCCTGAGGATGTTGGTGGGGAGTGAGGCCTGTTTGAGTTTCCTCAGGTAGTGCAGTTGCTGATGGGCCCGTTTGACAATCCCAGTGTTGTTCCTGGACCAGGTGAGACTGTCTGTAATTTGCACTCCGAGGAACTTTATGCTCTCCACTCTCTCCACTGTGGTGCCACTGATGTTGAGGGGTGTGTGTTTTGGCTGCGCCCTCCTGAAGTCGACAATCATCTCCTTTGTTTTGTCGACATTT
The DNA here is from genome assembly GCF_010909765.2 of Amblyraja radiata. Lineage (NCBI taxonomy): Eukaryota > Metazoa > Chordata > Chondrichthyes > Rajiformes > Rajidae > Amblyraja > Amblyraja radiata. The sequence continues at coordinate 59,072,308 of NC_045963.1, read as the reverse complement.
AATGCTAAATTGTTGTTGCCGCACCAGTCCACTAGTTGTTTTACTTCCTCCCTGTACAATTTTCCATCTGGGATAAATAAAGTTCTATCGTATCGTATCATATTGGACTTATATTCAGGATATTCAGGCTAGATGCAGGAAAAACGTTCCCCATGTTGGGGGAGTCAAGAACCAGGGGCCACAGTATAAGAATAAGGGGTAGGCCATTTAGGACTGAGATGAAAAAAAACTTTTTCACCCAGAGTTGTGCATCTGTGGAATTATCTGCCGCAGAAGGCAGTGGAGGCCAATTCACTGGATGTTTTCAAGATAGAGTTAGATATAGCTCTTAAGGCTAACGGAATCAAGGGATATGGAGAGAAAGTAGGAACGGGGTATTGATTTTGGATGATCAGCCATGATCATATTGAATGGTGGTGCCGGCTCAAAGGGCCGAATGGTGTCCTCCTGCACCTATTTTCTATGTTTCTATGTATCGTATCGTATCGCGTTTCCCTCCTCAGGCACCTTCCCTTGTGACCGCAGGGGGTGCAAAACCTGTTCCAATGCCTCCTCCCTCACTCGCCTTCATTCAGGGACTGCTAAAATCGTTCCAGGTGAGACAAAGGAGGTCACATCGAGAGCACCGAATGCATCAGGGATCAGTGTTTGAACCTCTGTTGTTTGTAATATATATAAATGAATTGGATGAAAAATTTGGTGGATTGATAGTTTAGTTTAATTTAGTTTATTGGCACGTGTACCGACAATACGTGTGTTCATTTGTCAGTGGAAAGACAATGCATGATTATCATAGAGCCACGCACATAATAAAGTGAATAACGCGAATAATATTTAGTGCAAGATAAAGTCCAGTAATGTCTGATTAAAGATGGTCCAAGGGTCACGAATGACGTAGATAGTAGCTCATGACTGGTCTCTAGTTGTAGGTAGGATGGTTTAGTTGCCAGGTAATAGTTGGAAAGAAACTGTCCCTGAATCTGGAGGTTGTTTAAGAAGGAACTACAGATGCTGGAAAATCAAAGGTAGACAAAAATGCTGGAGAATCTCAGCGGGTGAGGCAGCATCTAAGGAGGGAAGGAAATAGGCAACATTTCGGATCGAGACCCTTCCTCAGGCCCTTCCCCTGAGGAAGGGTCTCGACCCGAAACGTTGCCTATTTCATTCGCTCCATAGATGATTAATCTGGAGGTGTGTGTTTACACACTTCTATATTTCTTGCCTGATGGGAGAGGGGAGTGGATGGAGTGGCCAGGGTGCAACTCGTCCTTGATTATGCTGCTGGTCTTGCCGAGGCAGCATGAGGTGTAAATGGAGTCAACGGAAGGGAGGTTGGTTGGCATGATGGTCTGGGCTGCATTCACAGTTCTCAGCAATTTCTTGCGGTCTTGGATGGAGCAGTTCCCAAACCATGCTGCGAATAAAATACTTCCTACGTTGCTTCTGTAGACATTGATGAGAGTTGACAATAGACAATAGGTGCAGGAGTAGGCCATTCGGCCCTTCGAGCCAGCACCGCCATTCAATATGATCATGGATGATCGTCCCCAATCAGTACCCCGTACCTGCCTTCTCCCCATATCCCCTGACTCCGCTATTTTTAAGAGTTTCATACCTCTTGATGGGGACGTGATGGGGACATGCCAAACGTTCTAAGCTTTCTAATGAAGTAGAGGCATTGGTGCGCTTTCATGGCACAAGCTTCTTGCACTAATTAAGTTACAAACACTAATGGGGAAGTTGAAGTCACTCATCACAACAACTATGGTGCTTTTACATCCTTCCATAATCGGTCTACATATCTGTTCCTATATCTTTTTGTGAGCTATTGTGAGGCCTGAAGTAATCCCATCAGAGTGACTGCACCTTTCTTGTTTTTGAGCTCTACTCATATTGCCTCGGTAGATGAACCTTCCAGTATGTGCTTTCTGAGTTCAGCTGCGACATTCTTCCTGAATGGTAATGCAACTCCTCCACCTCTTTTACTCCCCTCTCTATCTCAGTTGAAATCTTGAAACCCTGGAATATTCAGCTGCCAGTCCTGTCCCTCTCATAACCAGTTCTCTGTAATGGCCACAACATATCCATGTACTGATCCAGGCTCTTCGTTGATATGTTTTACTCAAGCTACTCTCTGTATTGAAATAAACACGCTTCAGGCCATCAGTCTCAGCATATTCATTAACCTGCCTGGTCCTTCCTTTCAGACTTATAACTTCCACATTCCCATCCATCTCCCCATGCACTTCCCACCCAACCCTCGCCCCTCCAGATTAAATCCTTTAGAGTTAACCTCCTTGCGAGGATATTAGTTCCCCTCCAGTTCAGGTACACCTCATCTCTCTTCATCCCTCTTGTACGGGTCTCACCTTTCTTGAAAGAGGGTCCAATGAGCCATGTAGCTGAAGCCCACCGTACTGTCCCAGCTCCTTTGCCTTGCATTGAACTGCGATATCTTTATATTTCGTTCCTCACTCACTCATCACACAGCACAGTGGCACAGTGATAGTGTTGCTGCCTTACAACATCAGAGAGGCAGGTTTGACCCTATGTTGAGTCTGTGCAGAATTTGTACCTTCTCCCTGTGACCGCATGGGTTTTCCCCGGGTACTCTGGATTCCTCCCACATTCCAAAGGCATGCAGGCTAATTGTAGGTTAATTGACCTCTGTAAATTGCCCCTAGTGTGTCGGAAGCGAAAATGGGATAACATAGAACTAGTGTACGGATCGCTGGTCAACACGGACTCAGTGGGCCGAAGTGCCTGTTTCCATGCTGCATCGATAAACTACACTAAACTAAACAAAGGTAGTAGTTAGTCTAATGTACCACCCATGTTCAAGGCCAAGGTTGAACCTAAGTGAAGACTTTGGGAATCAGTAAATGTTAAACTCTGCCACAGTTTTTAGTGTCCTGCTGTTAAACCCAAGATCCAGCAGCAATCCTCACAATGCACACGCAATATTTAATAATGCTAATGGAGCTCAGGTTTCACATGCTCAAACATCTCCCTAATTTCATTCAAACCATGACTGTTTATTTTTAATAAAGGAAATGGGGGATAGTTTATTTGTTTTGTGTTCCTCGATGCCAAGTAAAATGAATGTCTTGGATGCTGGATTAGCTGTGCAGAATGAAAGCAAAGAGGTCAGGAAGCAAACAGCAGCAGTGGCTTCCCCTGGAGGGCAGGGTGTTTCCACTGCTGAGACTGTGCACATACAACGCTGATGCTCCTTATGAGGTTCAAGAAGACTGGGGTAGCCACAAAATGCTGGAGTAACTCAGCGGGACAGGCATCATCTCCGGAGAGAAGGAATGGGTGACGTTTCAGGTTGAGACCCTTCTTCAGACTAATGTCAGGGGAGTGGGTGGTACAGAGATAAAATGTAGTCAAAGACAGTAAGACTGGTGGGAGAGCTGGAAAGGGGGAGGGGGGATGGAGAGAGGGTGAAAGCAAAAGCTGCTTGAAGTTAGAAAAGTAAATGGTCATACCGTTGGGGTGTAAGCTACCCAAGAAAATATGAGGTGCTGTTCATCCAATTTGCACTGAGCCTCACTCTGACAATGGAGGAGGCTCAGGACAGAAAGGTCAGATTGGGAATGGGAGGGGGAGTTAAAGTGCTGAGCAACCGGGAGATCAGGTAGGTTTAGGCGGACTGAGCGGAGGTGTTCAGCGAAACGATCGCCGATATACAGGGGTATTGGGGTGAGGTGGATGAGCAGGAGGGAGAGGGGAGGGTGGCTGAAGTGGTCAGGAGGAGAGGAAACAAGGTGCAAAGGGATGAAGAACAAAGAGATTGCCTTCACAATCAACAAAACAAATGGGCAGTAGAGTTGCTGCCTTGCAGTGCCAGGGACCCGGGTTTGAGGCTGACTTTGGGTGCTGTCTATACGGTGTTTGTATGTTCTCCCCGTGACCTTGTGGGTTTTACCCGTGTGCTCCGGTTTCCTCCCACTTTCCAAAGACGTACAAGTTTGTAGGCTTCGATATAGATTGACCCTACTTTGTAAGATAGTGCTAATGTACAGGGATCGCTGTTCGGCACCGACTCGTTGGGCCAAAGGGCTTGTTTCCACGCTGTGTCTTTAAACTAAACTGAACTAATAAAAACTAGAACTGGGTCCTAAATATGTTGTTCTTCCAAAATCCGATGGATTTAAGTTCCCGTGCATGGCTTGTGAGGAAATGATGGATATTGGCTTTTTTTTTGATAAAAATTGAAGTAAATGATCTGTAGCCTGGGATGCAAGGCGCAAAACTGCTGGAGAAGTGCAGCAGGTCGAGCCACATCCATGGAGGTTATGGGATGTCAATGTTCCTTTATCAGGATTGAGTGTGAAGGGGAAATAGCTAGTATAAAGCGGTGAGGGGGGTGTGTGAAGCAGGAGATGGGAAACATTAGGCAGATCCTGGTGAGGAGGTTTAAAACATAGAATGTACACCGCAGAAAAGGAACAGGAACAAGGTCTGTGCCAAACACAAGTTAAACGAATTCCTTCTGCCTGCACGTGATACATATCCATCCATTCCCTGCATATCCATGTGCCTATTTGGGTTGCACATACATGGAAGGAGCTACCAGAGGAAGCTGTAGAGATGAGTATGGTTACAATGATTGAAAGGCATTAGGTACATGAATGGAATAGATTTACAGTGATACGTGCCAAATGAAGGTAAATAGACTATCTCAGATAGGCATCTATCCATGGCCTGTATCCATGCTGTGTAATTCTTTGCTTGAGAAAGTACATAATTTAACTGAAAGTTAGCTAACTGGGCAGTACAGTGTTGCCTCAGTACTCAACTGCAATGTGAGTTTAGACTTCCTCTAGATCAAATCTTTGGTCATGGACTTGAATCCATGGTGTGGGTCTTTGATGATTTTGGCTGCCTTTTTGAGGCAGCGACTACGATAGATCCCTTCGACGGTGGTGAGGTCAAAGCCGGTGATGGACTAGGCAGTGGTCACAACATTTTGTAGTTCAAGTTGCCAAACCAGGCCATGATGCACCAATCAGAATGCTCTCTACCGTGCACCTGTGGAAGTTTAGGAGAATAGTAAGATTAAACGAGAACTTACCAGTTTGAAGTTTGATGTTGATTTTATGAGGAGTTACGATGAGCGATTACGTGAAGAAGGGCCGTCCGTCTGCGTGCGCGTGGATCTTCAAAGCAGCGGTGAAAAATCACAGATAAAAAAGAAGACCTGAGAATAGTAAGATTGTGAAGAAACTAGAACTTCCATATGACCTTGATAGTATGAGGGTGGGAGCGGTGGGCACGTAATCGCTCATCGTAACTCCTCATAAAATCAAGATCAAACTTCAAACTGGTAAGTTCTCATTTAATCTTACTATTTTACTTCGGAGTCATGTGAGTGACTACGTGAAGATTTCAAAACTCTTTGATTTCATGCCGGTTACGAATCCAGGCGTCACACACTGAATGGATTGACCATGGATGACTATAATCCTTAAAGCATTCAGACATAACGTAGTTAAGTAATGACACTGATGCTTTAAAATGAAAAGACATTTTTTAATAGTTACCCCTCCCAACCTGGGGGGAAACTAGGAAACAGAACTTAAAACTGTATGTGCAAACACCCCCGGTCCGGTTATAGGTTTATTGTAAAACCGGTGGAACATCCGTTCATTCGCCCATCCTGCAGCTGCTAGGATGTCGTCGAGGGGCACGTCCATTGCTCTTGCTGCTGACGTAGATGCAGCCCTGGTGGAGTGAGATTTTAAAATGTCAATGTTCACTCCCGCTACCGCCATTACCTCCTTTAACCATCTGGAGATACCTTCTGATGAGGTTTTTTATGACTGATCAGGACCGATTGCTCAGAGCCTCTGAGGTTCTTCGTAACTCTCAGATAATGATGTAAGTATGTTACCACACATAACTGTGGGTCCTCAGGATATGCCAAGAGCTCTATATTCATCCTTGGCATTCCTGGCCTGCTCTGTTTTATCAGGTCCCTGATGATGAATGTTATCTTGTTGATATTGGTGGTCATGTAGTCCAGTCGCAACTTTTACAGAGTCTGGGCTCTTTGTGCTGTTACCAGTGCCATCAGTATGACCACCTTCAGGGTGAGTTTTGATAATGGTAAGGCCATCGGCGGTCCCCACTGTCGAAGTAGGGTTAGTACCACACTCACATTCCAGGTGTCTGTGTACCTTGGCCTTGGAGGTATTGAATTGTAAATACCCTTCATAAATCTGATTATGAGAGTGTGCGTTCCTATCGACCCGTGCCCTGGCTCCAGCATTAAATAGGAGGATAGTGCGCTTCTGGCACTATTGATTGCACTATAGCTTAATTTATGGTCATAGTACTGGGTTGATAGGAACTCTAGGACATCCGTGATCCGAACTGTGTCATATGAAATTTTGTTGGCATTGCAGAACATTTCCCACTTCTTTATATGTGTGACGTACTGTTTTTTAGTACTGTCCCTCCATGCCGTAGTGATCACATCCACAGTTCGTTCGGATAGTCCAAGACCTTGGTATGGCCTCCTCAGAATCTGCAAACCAATAAATTAATTTGGTCATGTAGTGGATGATTGCTCCCTGTAACTGGGTTCAATAGGAGGTCCCTGCTCTTGGGTACAGCCATTAATGGCTGGGTTATAATTCCCAACATTTTTGGGAACCAGGCTTGTGTAGGCCAATCTGGCACTACCAATATGCCTGTGGCTTTGTCTTGCTTGATTTTAGTCAAGCATCGGCTGATGAGACAAAATGGAGGAAATGCATACATAAACATTCCTCCCCAATTGAGGGAGAAAGCATCCACTGCCACTGCTCCTGGATCCGGCTCCCAGGACACATATCTGGGTAACTGATGTTTTAATCTGAATGCAAACAGACCAATATCTGGAATGCCAAATCGTGTGGTTATTTTGTTAAATACTGCACGATTCAACATCCATTCTGTGTTGTCATTAAATATCCGTGACCTGGCATCTGCCACCGTGTTATATCTACCTGGTAGATAGACAGCCGTGACCCATAGATCCCTCTTGATACACCAGTGCCAAATGAGGTTTGACAATCTGTCACAAGATACAGATTTAACACCACCCATGTTATTGATATATGCCACCGCTGTAGGTAGTGTTATCTATCTGAATCTGAACATGCACATGTTGCATGTTGCTGCAGAAAGCCTTGAGCCCATATTGTGCCCCCAACAATTCTAGGTAATTGATTCCATGTTGTTGGAGAATAACAGACTCCTGCTCATTCCATCTGCCCCCACAGCTCTTGACTGTGTCAGTAGCTCCCCATCCTAAACCGCTTGCATCAGTTTGAAGGACCACCGATGGGGCTTCGAGCAAGATTTCCCTTGAGCTATGACACATGTTCGTCATCCACCATTGTAATTCAACAATGGCCTCTGCTGGCAATCGCATAGGTTTACCAAATTGACCTGCGTGGGATCTGAGTGCTCGTTCCTTTGCTCGTTGTAAATTCTGGTAATGCAAAGGCCCGTAACGTACTGCTGGAAATGCAGCTACTAATTTGCCAATTACACTCGTTGTTTGCCTGATAGATGGCTTATATTTGACTATCAGGTCATTGCAGGCTTTTGTTAAATCTAGTTGTTTGCCCCTAGGCAACGTCACCAACATTTGAACTGTGTTAATTGTAAACCCTAGGTAATCAATTACCCTGGTAGGTGTCAATTTTGATTTAACTGGATGGATGAGGAAACCAAGTCTCTCAAACATGGTTTTGGTTGCAATAACTGATGCTTCTGCCAATTCTTTGGTGACTCAAAAAATAAAAATGTCATCCAAATATGCCATGACTATGTGGTTCTGAGACCGTAGTAGACCCAGAATTGGTTTCAGTAGTTTTGTAAATAGTCTGGGGGCTGTCGTCAGACCATTTGGCAGTGCCTTGTATTGCCATAATTGACCCATCCAGTTAAACTTCAAATATCTCCTGTACTCTTTGTGAATAGACACCGAATAGTATGCATCTTTAAGGTCGATGCATGCCATGTAACTATTTTTGAAAACCAACTGAATTGCTGTTCCAAAATGATCCATTTTGAAATGTTTATATTGCACATATGTATTGAGTTCCGTAAGATCTAGAATGATACGAACCCCTCCATCTTTCTTCTCTTTTGAGAAAATATTGGATATGAATTGGTGAGGTTCTGTACGTGGCCCCTCAATGACATTTTTGTCAGATATTGTTTCAATTTCCTTTTGTATATCCATAGTTTCTTGTTGAGAGAAATCATATGTGCGATAAGATGAATGTAGTGTGGGTGGTAATGAGTCCAAAATGAACTCATTTTTGAATCCTTGTATACTGTGCAGTATAAACGGATCCGTCGTGACCCAACACCATTCTTTCAAAAAGTATTTCAACCTTCCTCCCACCGGTACGTGAGGCCTGTCTGAAGTGTTCCCCAAGGAACTGGTTTGACTTACCTCTGACGTTACTGGCGGTATGGCGCTGGTTTCCGTTCGCGAGGTTTGGAAGGTTGAGCTGGTGGTTGCTCTCACCTCATCCTCGCTGTGGGCTGGCTGGGGCCTGCCCTTAAAAAAGACCTTGATTCTTGTGTTGGTTTTCCACCAGTGCCTGGCCCCCTAGGCGTGAATCGCCTAGAGCTGTAAGGGTGCATCCTTTGTGATGGACCCTTTTGAGTGGTCTGGCCTCTAGTTATGAGGCGGACAGTTTTTGCTTCGTCGTCCAAATCCCGTACCTGCCTCGGCAGATCTTCCCCAAACAGGTAGTTTGCTGGTTGGACATTACTGGCCTCGCATAGGACAGCGAATTTCGAGTTTATTGATGGCCTTATTGCATTCTTGCGCAAACAATTAATCTCGAAATGGGCATTACATAACAATGCCATCGTGTCTTGCTCTCTGTCAGTAAGGAGTCCTCCTTCTACTCCTCCTGCAAATAATGTAATGCCAGAACCCAATAATTTTAATACTTTCTGGAATTTCATTTCCTGATTCCTGATAGTTGGTCCAATCTGTCCCCAGATGGCATGGTTTACAGCTTGGACATTCAGGGAAGCACAGTTAGCAGGTGGGGGGTACCTGTTTATGGTTTCTTCCATGGCCAGGTCTTTTAATTGATGAGATGCTAGATAATTAATGTTGCTAGCCAGATCTTCATCCAGGGGAGCACCCAGTGGTGTTGCAATGGCGAACCTGGATAACTGCAGTGGCACTTCCTCTGCACGTCCCTGGGAATGTTCCCCCACTGTACTTCCATATTCTGATTCTGAGTAATTCCTTCCAGAAGCACTTCCCCCTTCAATGGAGAAGACATTGTGCTGCCCCGTATAAGAGGCTGCTGGCACGGTCTGCTGTGGAGACCCGTGCTGATACTGCTCCCTCCTACGGAGCAGATCATTATGGAGCAACTTCTCCACAGGTTGCTCCATGTGGGAGAGTCGTCCTCGGTCGCTCCCCGTTGAGGGAGGATATCCCTCTTCCCCGGACTCATCCGAGTCAACGGGTCTGGCAGACTTGTGAGTGGATTTACGTCCCGCCGGGACCACCACTGTGCTCTCCTCCCGCACCAAGTCTGCTCCTGCCAGTTCTGCTGCCAGCGGCAATGTCGGTGAAAGAGACCGTCGCCCGGGAACCGGAATACCGAGGTCTTCGGTAACCGAATTCCCCACGGACCGTCTCTATATTGGAGAAGTCAATGTTCATACCACTGGGGTGTAAACTACCCAAGTGAAATATGAGGTGCTGTTCCACCAATTTGCGCTGAGCCTCACTTTGGCCATGGAGGGGGCCCAGGACAGAAAGGTCGGATTCGGAATGGGAGGGGGAGTTGAAGTGCTGAGCCAGCGGGAGATCTGGTTGGTTATTGCGAACTGAGCAGAGGTGTTGGGCGAAGCGATCGCCAAGCCTGCTCTTGATCTCGCCGATGTAGAGAAGGCAGGGGGCTTGTTTTCACAGAGGCCCGGGACCGTTGGAGACAGTGGAGGAGGGTCAGGGCGGTGAGTACTTAAATCGGGCACGGGGCTTGTTTTCACAGGGGCCCGGGACCGTTGGAGACAGTGGAGGAGGGTCAGGGCGGTGAGTACTTAAATCGGGCACGGGGCTTGTTTTCACAGAGGCCCGGGACGTTGGAGACAGTGGAGGAGGGTCAGGGCGGTGAGTACTTAAATCGGGCATGGGGCTTGTTTTCACAGAGGCCCGGGACCATTGGAGACAGTGGAGGAGGGTCAGGGCGGTGAGTACTTAAATCGGGCACGGGGCTTGTTTTCACAGAGGCCCGGGACCGTTGGAGACAGTGGAGGAGGGTCAGGGCGGTGAGTACTTAAATCAGGGCACGGGGCTTGTTTTCACAGAGGCCCGGGACCGTTGGAGACAGTGGAGGAGGGTCAGGGCGGTGAGTACTTAAATCGGGCACGGGGCTTGTTTTCACAGAGGCCCGGGACCGTTGGAGACAGTGGAGGAGGGTCAGGGCGGTGAGTACTTAAATCAGGCACGGGGCTTGTTTTCACAGAGGCCCGGGACCGTTGGAGACAGTGGAGGAGGGTCAGGGCGGTGAGTACTTAAATCGGGCACGGGGCTTGTTTTCACAGAGGCCCGGGACCGTTGGAGACAGTGGAGGAGGGTCAGGGCGGTGAGTACTTAAATCGGGCACGGGGCTTGTTTTCACAGAGGCCCGGGACCGTTGGAGTCAGTGGAGGAGGGTCAGGGCTTACCAAAGTCTGTAACGTTCCACACTCCATAGGGAGGGTTTCTGGTGGAAGCCGCTGATTGGTGGAAGCAGACTAGTGGAAGCAGCTGATTGGGTGCAACCTCAGGTTAGCATTTCTGCTTTCTGGTTAAAGGTACAGTGCTTTAGTAAAGGTACAGTGGGCTAGTAAAGGTACAGTGGGCTAAGGGTACAGTGGGCTAAAGGTATAGTGCTTTAGTAAAGGTACAGTGAGCTAAGGGTACAGTGGGCCAAAGGTACAGTGCTTTTTGTTTATATAATAAAGGTACAGTTTAAAGGGCAAGAGGGAGCAGCTGTTTGTGTCAGATACCTGCTGATTTCTCCCAGCAGTTTCTATTGTATTATACTGGTATCGGATCCAGGGTAAGGCGAGAGAATGACAGTCAGAGCAGTGTATTGTTCTGGATGTCAGATGTGGGAGGTCATGGTGTCGGATGGCCCTCCAGACGTCCACATCTGCACCAGGTGTAGAGAGATGGGGCTCCTAAGGGACCGTATTAGGTTCCTGGAGCAGCAGCTCGATGACCTCTGTCTGGTCAGGGAGAGTGACGAGGTCATAGAGGGGAGTTATAGGGAGGTGGTCACTCCAAAACCACGGGAGAGAGACATGTGGGTCACGCTAAGGAAGGGCAAGGGGCAGAGGCAGGAACGAGGGAGTACTCCAATGTCGGTACACCTTGCAAATAAGTACTCCTGTTTGAGTACGGATGAGGATGACAGCCTACCCGGGGTAGCAACAGCGGACGGGCCTCCAGCACAGAGACCGGCCCTGTTGCTCCGAAAGGTAGGGAAAAAAAGAAGAGGGCAATAGTAATTGGGGACTCTATTGTTAGGGGATCGGATAGGCGTTTCTGTGGACGCAGTCGGGAGACCAGGATGGTGGTCTGCCTCCCTGGTGCCAAGGTCTCGGACGTGTCTCAACGCATCCAAGATATCCTGAAATCAGAGGGAGAGGAGCCTGAGGTCGTGGTACATATTGGTACAAATGACATAGGTAAAAAAAGTGAAGAGGTCCTGAAGGGAGGATTTAGGGAGTTGGGAGGAGAGTTAAGGAAAAGGACCAAAAAGGTAACAATCTCAGGATTACTGCCTGTACCACGCGACAGTGAGAGTAGGAATGGAGCGAGGTGGAGGATAAATGCGTGGCTGAAAGACTGGTGCAGAGGGCAGGGATTCAAGTTTCTGGATCATTGGGACTTCTTTTGGGGAAGGTGGGACCTGTACAGAAAGGATGGGTTGCACTTGAACCCGAGGGGGACCAATATCCTGGCGGGGAAATTTGCAAAGGTCACTGGGGAGACTTTAAACTAGAATGGTTGGGGCGAGGGACTCAAATAGAGAAAGCTAGTAGACAGAATGGGAGGCAGGAAGCAGAAAAGGGAAGCACTCGGACACAAGAGGAGAGAGAAAAAAAAGGAAATAAACAGAGAAGAAGAGACGGGGGGTTTCTTAAATGTGCATATTTTAATGCTAGAAGCATTGTAAGAAAGGTGGATGAGCTTAGAGTCTGGATAGACACCTGGAAGTATGATGTTGTGGCGATCAGTGAAACATGGTTGCAGGAGGGCTGTGATTGGAAACTAAATATTCCAGGATTTCGTTGCTTCAGGTGTGATAGAATTGGAGGGGCAAGAGGTGGAGGTGTTGCATTGCTAGTCAGGGAAGATATTACAGCAGTGCTTTGGCAGGATAGATTGGAGGGCTCATCTAGGGAGGCTATTTGGGTGGAACTGAGAAGTGGGAAAGGTGTAGCAACACTTATAGGGGTGTATTATAGACCGCCAAATGGGGAACGAGAATTGGAAGAGCAAATATGTAAGGAGATAGCAGATATTAGTAGTAAGCACAAGGTAGTGATTGTGGGAGATTTCAACTTTCCGCACATAGACTGGGAAACACATTCTGTAAATGGGCTGGATGGTTTGGAGTTTGTAAAATGTGTGCAGGATAGTTTTTTGCAGCAATACATAGAGGTACCTACTAGAGGAGGGGCAGTGCTGGACCTCCTGTTAGGAAATGAGACGGGACAGGTGGCGGAGGTATGCGTTGGGGAGCACTTCGGGTCCAGTGATCACAATACCATTAGTTTCAATATAGTTATGGAGAAGGTCAGAACTGGACCTAGGGTTGAGATTTTTGATTGGAGAAAGGCTAACTTTGATGAGATGCGAGATCATTTAAAAGGAGTGGACTGGGACATTTTGTTTTATGGGAAAGATGTAGAAGAGAAATGGTGGACATTTAAAGGGGAAATTTTAAGAGTACAGAATCTTTATGTTCCTGTTCGGTTGAAAGGAAACAGTAAAAATTGGAAAGAGCCCTGGTTTTCAAGGGAAATTGGACATCTTGTTCGGAAAAAGAGGGAGATCTACAATAATCATAGGCAGCATGAAGTAAATGAGGTGCTTGTGGAGTATAAGGAATGTAAAAAGAATCTTAAGAAAGAAATTAGAAAAGCTAAAAGAAGATATGAGGTTGCTTTGGCAAGTAAGGTGAAAGTAAATCCAAAGGGTTTCTACAGCTATATTAATAGCAAAAGGATAACGAGGGATAAAATTGGTCCATTGGAGAAACAGAGTGGGCAGCTATCTGCAGAGCCAAAAGAGATGGGGGAGATATTGAACAATTTCTTTTCTTCGGTATTCACCAAGGAGAAGGATATTGAATTATGTGAGGTAAGGGAAACGAGTAGAGTAGTTATGGAAACTATGAGGATCAAAGAAGAAGAAGTACTGACACTTTTGAGAAACATAAAAGTGGATAAGTCTCCAGGTCCGGACAGGATATTCCCTAGGACATTGAGGGAAGTTAGTGTAGAAATAGCCGGGGCTATGACAGAAATATTTCAAATGTCATTAGAAACGGGAATAGTCCCCGAGGATTGGCGTACTGCGCATGTTGTTCGATTGTTTAAAAAGGGTTCTAAGAGTAAACCTAGCAATTATAGACCTGTTAGTTTGACTTCCGTGGTGGGCAAATTAATGGAAAAGATACTTAGAGATAATATATATAAGCATCTGGATAAACAGGGTCTGATTAGGAACAGTCAACATGGATTTGTGCCTGTAAGGTCATGTTTGACTAATCTTCTTGAATTTTTTGAAGAGGTTACTAGGGAAATTGACGAGGGTAAAGCAGTGGATGTTGTCTATATGGACTTTAGTAAGGCCTTTGACAAGGTTCCTCATGGAAGGTTGGTTAAGAAGGTTAAACTGTTGGGTATAAATGCAGGAATAGCAAGATGGATTCAGCAGTGGCTGAATGGGAGAAGCCAGAGGGTAATGGTGGATGGCTGTTTGTCGGGTTGGAGGCAGGTGACTAGTGGGGTGCCTCAGGGATCTGTGTTGGGTCCTTTGTTGTTTGTCATGTACATCAATGATCTGGATGAAGGGGTGGTAAATTGGATTAGTAAGTATGCAGATGATACCAAGATAGGGGGTGTTGTGGATAATGAAGAGGATTTCCAAAGTCTACAGAGTGATTTAGGCCATTTGGAAAAATGGGCTGAAAGATGGCAGATGGAGTTTAATGCTGATAAATGTGAGGTGTTACACCTTGGCAGGACACATCAAAATAGGACGTACATGATAAATGGTAGGGAATTGAAGAATACAGTTGAACAGAGGGATCTGGGAATAACCGTGCATAGTTCCTTGAAGGTGGAATCTCATATAGATAGGGTGGTAAAGAAAGCTTTTGGTATGCTAGCCCTTATAAATCAGAGCATTGAATATAGAAGCTGGGATGTAATGTTAAAATTGTACAAGGCATTGGTGAGACCAAATCTGGAGTATGGTGTACAATTTTGGTCGCCCAATTATAGGAAGGATGTCAACAAAATAGAGAGAGTACAGAGGAGATTTACTAGAATGTTGCCTGGGTTTCAACAACTAAGTTACAGAGATAGGTTGAATAAGTTAGGTCTTTATTCTCTGGAGCGCAGAAGGTTAAGGGGGGACTTGATAGAGGTCTTTAAAATGATGAGAGGGATGGACAGAGTTGATGTGATCAAGCTTTTCCCTTTGAGAATAGGGAAGATTCAAACAAGAGGACATGACTTCAGAATTAAGGGACAGAAGTTTAGGGGTAACATGAGGGTGAACTTCTTTACTCAGAGAGTGGTAGCGGTGTGGAATGAGCTTCCAGTGGAAGTGGTGGCGGCAGGTTCGTTGGTATCATTTAAGAATAAATTGGATAGGCATATGGATGAGAAGGGAATGGAGGGTTATGGTATGAGTGCAGGCAGGTGGGACTAAGGGAAAAAAATTGTTCGGCACGGACTTGTAGGGCCGAGATGGCCTGTTTCCGTGCTGTAATTGTTATATGGTTATATGGTTATATGGTTTTGACACCTGGAACAGTGGATGCAGTAGATGAGGTTGGAGAAGGTGCAGGTGAACCTCTGCCTCACCTGGAAAGACTGCTTGAGTCCTTAGATAGGGTCAAGGGGGGCGAAGGTAAAGCAACAAGTGTAGCATTTCCTGCGGTTTGGGTGGGAAGGGACGAATTGACCAAGAAGTTACCGAAGGAATGGTCTCTGCGGAAAGCAGAAAGGGGAGGAGATGGAAAGATGTGGCCAGTGGTGGGATCCCGTTGAAGGTGGCGAAAATGTTGGAGGATTATATGTTGTATGCGACGGCTGATAGAGAGGAAGGTGAGGACAAGGGGGACTCTGTCCTTGTTACGAGTAGGGGGATGGAGAGTGAGAGCGGAGCTGCGGGGTATAGAGGAGACCCTGGTGAGAGCCTCATCTATAGTCAAAGAGGGGAACCCGCGTTCCCTAAAGAATGAGGACATCTCCGATGCACGAGTTTGGAACACCTCATCCTGGGTGCAGATGCGGCGTAGACGGAGGAATTGGGAATAGGGGATAGAGTCCTTACAGGAAGCAGGGTGGGAAGAAGGGTAGTCCAGATAGCCATGGGAGTCATTGGGTTTGTAGTAGATGTCAGTCAGTAATCTGTTACCTGCGATGGAGATGGTGAGGTCTAGAAACGGTAGGGAGATGTCAGAAATGGTCCAGGTGAATGCCGGGGAGTGCCGGATGGAAATTAGTGGTGAAATGGATGAAATCAGTGAGTTTATCAGAGTCTTATTGTACTGAGGGTGGTGAATCTGTGGAATTCTTTGCCACAGAAGAATGTGGAGGCCAAGTCAGTGGATGTATTTATGGCAGAGATAGATAGATTCCTGATTAGTATGGGTGTCAGAGGTTATGGGGAGAAGGCAGGAGAATGGGGTTAAGAGGGAGAGGTAGGTCAGCCATGATTGAATGGCGGATGAGACTTGATGGGCCAAATGGCCTAATTCTGCTCTTATCACTTATGATATGATCTATGGTCTTTGTAATTGAAGGGATTCTAACACCACTGGGGATGTACTGCCCAGATTCTCCACCAGATGGAGAAAGGCGATGAGAAGATCGTTCTGCAGCTAGCCAAGAGGTTAAAGGGAAATGAAATAAAGGTGTTCAAAATCACGAGTCAATCAAGAGAAACTGCTTCCACTTTCAGGGTAGCAGTAGCCTGAGGACTCAGATTCTGGCAATAGAATCCGTGGGGAAAAGAGAGAATTATTTTGCACAGTTGCGATTTGGACGGCTTTGAAAGATCTGTTCGACGGTTACTTCTAAAAATGATTAACACTTTAATTGGAGAACATTGCAGAACCAGGGGATTGACTAGAGAGTTGCACTATAACGGTACAGCACAGACACAATGGCAGAATGGCCTCTTGCAAAGCCAAATGTTGGACTTAGTTTGGAAATGTGAACCACAGGCTGTGATTTCTTCTGCTGTTGCAAAGAAAACCTCTAACTGATGGATGCTGTGAAGAATGTGAAGATGAGATGATTTGAGGGAGGGGGGGGCAACATTTGCTGTGTTTGGGGAATGAAAGTTTGGAAATTATCCTTTTGTACAGTCGGTGGTAGAGTTAGGAGAAATGTTTAAGAAAGAACAGCAGATGCTGAAAAAAATCGAAGGTAGACAAAAATACTGGAGAAACTCAGCGGGTGAGGCAGCATCTATAGAGTGAAGGAATAGGTGACGTTTCGTTTCGGTCTGAAGAAGGGTCTCAACCCGAAACGTCACCTATTCCTTCACTCCATAGATGCTGCCTCACCCGCTGAGTTAGGAGAAGCTGTCAGCAAAGACAACATTACACTAAGGGTGGTGGAGATCATCCCTTGCAAACCCTGAGATCAAGGATCAATAGTTAGTTTCAGAATTGAGATGGTAAGACAAAATATACTTCCTAGACAAGATAAATCAAGGCATATCAACAGAATCTGGTCCGTATCAGCCATTTACTTGTAGATTGGTAGGATGGAGCAAAAGAGCTAAAAGAGCAGGTCCACTGCTAAATTCGTGCTCTCAGGAAGCTTAAGGATATTTTCAATATTCAGTAAGACTTTAATAATAATTCAACATTGGTCACAACATTTGCAATTGGTGGGATAGTGGACAGTGTGAAAGACTATCTACATTGAGAAAAGGATCTGGATGAACTTGGGAAGTGGGCCAAGAAATGGCAGATGGAATTTAACTTCCATTAATTTTGTGTTAACAATAGTTTGTTCCTTAAAGAGTGTATTCTTAGAGATATAAAGAACAAGTTTGATTGAATTTTTTTTGAAGAGGTTCTGGAGAAGATAGACGATGGCAAGGTAATGAAAACATGTCTATATAGAATTTAGCAAGAGCTTTGACAAAGTCCGCATGTTAGACTGGTCTGGAAGGTTAGATCACATGGGCTCCAGTGTGAGCTAACCAACTGGATTCAAAATTGGCTTGTTTAGGAAGTTTACATCAAGGATAGACACAAATTGCTGGAGGAACTCAGCAGGTCTGGCAGTATCTCTGGAGAAAAGGAATAGGTGGCGTTTAGGGTCGAAAGCCTTCTTCAGACTTTCAGAGTGAGGAGGGTAACTTTTTCAAAGTAGGCATACCTTAAGAAGATTTTGTGGTGGAACAGACAAAATGCGTAGGAAGGAACTGCAGGTGCTGGTTTACACTGAAGATAGACACCAAATGCTGGAGTAACTCAGTGGGTCAGGTAGCATCTCTGGAGAAAAGGAATCGGTGAATTGTCTTGATGGAAGGATGGGAGTGGGGGATTGTTTCTCTGATTGGTGTCCTGGAGGGTACGTTGCAGATCCACTTTTGTTTGTCATTTATATTAACAATTTAGATGATAATGCAATTGACGTGGTTGGTACATTTGCGGCGGATCCCTCTCTACTTCCTTCTGATCCACCTCCAGAACTCCCATTTATATTCCCTTTCTCTTTTGCACCAGCACCCATTTTTGTTGCCTTTATTCACCTACTACCAATACATTTCACCTACTAATACCCTCCCCTTCATAAATTCCAATGTTTGATTCCAACAAGAAGTTTATCTAAGATTGCAACAGGATGTAGATCAACTGGAGAAGTGAGCCAAGAAATGGCAAATGGAATTTAATTCTGATAAGTGCAAAGTGTTGCATTTTGGAAAGTTAAAATAGGCCAGGGCAGAGTAAATGGTATTGCCCTGGAGAGCGTTGGAGACCTTGAGGTGCAATTATATAGATCCCTAAAAATTGGCAACACAAATAGATGGGATGATGAAGAAGGTTTTTGTCACATTTGTTTTCATCAGTCAGGGCACTGAGTATAGGAATTGGGACATCTTGTTACAACTGTAAAAGTCATTGGTGAGACTGCACTTGGAGCATTATGAACAGTTCTTGTGTCTCAGCTATAGGAAGGATGAGATTAAGGTGGAAAAGTGCAGAGAAGATTTGTGAGAATGTTGCTGGGACTGAGACGCTTGAGTTATAATGTGAGCTCCAGCTGTTTTAGTTGGAGCTTGAAAGGTGACCTTACAGAAGTATGTAAAATCATGAGGGGCATAGATAAGGTGCAGTCATATTTTCTCCCGAGTAGAGGAATCTAAAACTAGAGGGCATAAATATAAGGTTTGAGAGGGAAAATTTAAGAGACATAAAGGGAAACCTTTTCATGCAGAGGGTGGTGGGTATATTCAATGAGCTACCAGAAGAAGTGGAAGAAGTGGGTACAGTCACAATGTCCCAAAGTCATTTAGACAGGTACATAGATTAAAAAAAGGTTTAGAGGGATATGGCCAAATACAGCAATTAAGACTAGTTCAGATAGACTTAAAATTTGGGATGGATGACACGGGTTGAAGTTCAAAGTTCAAAGTTCAAATTTTTATTTGGTCACATACACCTTTAGGTGTAGTGAAATTCTTTTTGCCATGCAGCACATAAAAAAAGAATACAACATGACAGTAATAGATAGTTTCAACATCAAAACATCCCCCCACAATGGTTCCCATTGTGGGGAAAGGCACAAAGTCCAGTCCCATGAATGGTCTTTGTTTGTGTGTTGTGTAACTCAATGACTCCATGACTCCATTACATGGGTGGCTTTTGTGTCTCCACCTCTCATCCTCCAGGCTCTGTCACCACCTTCACCCTCGCCTCCTCCCACCTGGTTCAATCTGCCCCTTTCTCTTCTTGTTTGATTCCATCAATTGGAAGGATCTGAAGAAGGGTCCCGACGCGAAACATGGCCTATTCATATCCTCCAGGGATGTTGCCTGACCCGCTGAGTAATCCAGCACGTTGTGCCTTTTTTTCCACCTGTCAATTGCCCAGCCTCCCAGCTTGGACCCCTCCCCAGCCCATCACCTGGATCCTTCTGCCAATTATCTCTCACCCCTCCTCAGTCCATCTATCATCTACTGGCTCCTCTCTGACCTCTCCTCTCTTCTTATGCTGACTATCTTCCCTGTCCACCCTTAATCACGATGAGTCTCAGCCTGAAATGTTGACAACTCCCCCCTGCCCCAACCCTCCCTCCCCCATTCCAGATGCAGCCTGACCTAATGAGTTCCCCCAGCAGCTTGTTTTTTGCTTACACTTCTGCAGTCTCAGAGTCACATAATTATAGAATCCTTCAGTATGGAAACAGGCCCTTCAGCCCATCCTGTCCATGACAACCAGGATAGAAACTGGGTCACCCCCATTTCCCTACAATTCACTCACATACATCTAAACCTTTCCTACTCACATGCACAAAACTAAATATTGTAATTGCACCTGCCTCGACCATTTCTTCCGGCTGCTCGCACCATTTACTCACCACTCTCTGTGTGAAGAAATTGCCACTCAGCTCTCTTTACATCTAGTCACCATTTCTATGACTCTCATGATGTGTTCCTCTGTAGGTCAACCCTCAGTCTCCCATGCTCCAGTGCAAAAAAAGTACCATTATATTGCCTTTTGTTATAACTCAAGTTTGAGTCCTGGTATCATTCTGGTGGGGGGGTTTTCTGCACCTTTTCTAGCTCAATGGCATCCTTCCTATAGCAGGATGTCCAGAACTGCACACAGTACTCCAAATGCAATCTGACCAACCTCTTGTACTGCTGTGGCATGACATCCCAAATATTGTACTCAGTACCCTTTCTGATGGGCAAGTAAGCCAAATGCCTTCAAAAGCATACCGTCTACCTGGTCACTTGTATCCCGGGATGTCTGTGCTCTACAACACCCTCTGGGACCCTACCATTTACTGTGGAAGTCTTGTCCTGGTTTGACTTAACAAAACACCTCACACGTGTGAGAGTTAAATCCTCTCTGCCATTCTTAGCCAACCTCCCTAGTTGGTACAGATCTTTTTCATACGTTCATATGTTTATAAGTTAATAAGTTCGTAACTTATAGGAGAAGAATTAGGGCATTCAGCCCATCGTGGCTGATTTATATTTCCCTCTCAACCCCATTCTTCTGCATTCCCCCCATAATCCTTGACACTCATACTAATTAAGAATCTGTCAACCTCCACCTTAAAAATCTCCACTTTGGCCTCTACAGCCATCAGTGGCAGATTCACAGATTCACCATCCTTTGACTGTAAATTCTTCCTCATCTTCTGTCAAAAGTACATCCTTTTATTCTGATGTTATGGCCTCTGGTCCTAGACTCTCCCACTAGTGGAAACATCCTCTCCACATCCATTCTATCCAGGCCTGTTTCTCTTAAAACATTTTTTTATTATTTTATTTCTTAAACTTAGATAGCCATCCTCACTATATCACCAAATTTCCATTGCATCGACAAATACAATGCCCACACATTGCCATTCAAATCATTGATCTAGATGAGAAACAAAAGTGGACCTCACACAGATTCTTGCCGCACAGCATTGGTCACAGGCCTCCAATTAGCAAAATAACTCTCAACCACCATCCTCTGATTCTTTCCACAAATAATTTTGAATCCAGTTGGCTAGTTCACCCTGGATCTCATGTGATGTAACTTTCCAGATTATCCTACCATGTGGGTCCTTGTCAAGGACTGTTTTAAAGTAAATACAGACAACATCCACGGCCCTACCCTCATCAATCCTCTTTTGATGACCTTAAATTTAAATTAAATTGGACTCTTGTGTCTCTGAAATATTTTCTATAAGGAACCAACTTTTGCCATAATGGAATTCAAGGGAAGTTAAGGCTGAGACACTATATTTCCCAGTGGGACCTCAGCACACTGACACATTGTTGAGGCAGTGGTTTAGGGCTGCTAGCACCAAGAGGCTAGCATGGACCAGAGGGCATATATGGCTTCTGAATTACATCATCTTTGATGTAAGTTCATCGAGTTGAAACACTGACTCTGTACAAAGGAAGATGGAAAATGAAAAGAGGGAAAAATAATAGTAGCAATGTCATTTAAAAAATATAATTATTTGCTATAGAAAGTGGCTGGTGCATTTTATTAGCATTGGCTATGTACCATAGCAATAAAACTACTGCAGACAGCTGGGCAGATAAATTATTTTGATTCTGCATGTTGCAGTTCCCAAGCATCTGCTTTTTATGCAGGGGCTGTTAGCTCAGGTGCTTAGAATGCAGCGGACTGAGTCTATAGAATTAACTTGCAAGTACATCAGCCGCACCACTCCCGACACTTCACTTCCATTAGCACAAGGACCTTTGTCTTCCAAACTTACACTATCTCTGAAAATCACTATTTTCTAATTGAACTGTCAAGGTTCGTCCTACTTCGGTCTATATTCATGTCGCAGGTTACCTTCCTTGAAGAATACTAGTGAACCTGCTTAAGAATGTCAGGCGGCTTTGTTGTTGTAGTCTCTTAGACGAGCTTTAATTCGAGTTCGTAATAAGTTCATAAGTTCGAGGAGCAGAATAAGGCCATTCGGCTCATCAAGTCTACTCCGCCATTCAATCATGACTGATCTATCTTTTTCACTCAACCTCATTCTCCTGCCTTTGCCCCAAAACCACTGACATTGTTATTAATCAAGAATCTGTCAATCTCCGCCTTAAAAATATCAATTGACTTGGCTTCCACAGCTGTGTGTGGCAATGAATGTCACAGATTCACCACCCTCTAACTGAAGAAATTCCTTCTCATCTCCTTTCTAAAGGTGTGTCCTATTATTCTGAGGCTATGGCCTCTGGTCCTAGACACTCCCACGTGGAAACATTCTCTCTACATTCACTCTAACCAGGTCTAGCCAGGTTAATTAAATACTTCAATTCAAAATTCTCCATGGCTATGGTGGGAATTGAATATATGTCTCTGATGCTACAGAATTCTGGCATCAAATCTCGTAAACCACTAAGTTACCGGACCCCACATCCATAAAGGAATTTCCCTCAAGCCATCTGCCTCTGGCTATTGCCTACATGGGTGTTCACTGCTATCTTAAGTGGCATCTGCTGGAGGTTCTTAATGGTTGCTTGGCCACAGGAGTCACTCAACCGTGCGGTGGTGCACAGAAGTTAAATTACCCCATCATAATCCAGAGACATGAGTTCAACTCGTAGGCCGGCAGCTGCGGAAATTAAATCCAGATCTCTCATGAAACAATGATGAATAATGACAACAAAAAAATGGCACTCGATAAATTCCTTCAGTGGAGAAAATTTGCTGCCCTGATCCATAAGTGACCCCAGTCCCACCAATACAGTTGACTTACAGTTGACAGTACAGTTGATCCAAGGAGAGATAGCTGAATGGATAGCAAATAGGCTCCATGAAAGGAAGCAGAGGGTGATGGTGGAAGGTTTCTTGTCGGACTGGAGGACTGTGACTAGTGGTGTGGCTCAGGGTTCGGTGCTGGACCCATTACTGTTTGTCATCTATATCAATGATTTTGATGAGAACATACAGGGCAAGATTAGCAAGTTTACTGATGATACAAAAGTTAGTGGTTTTGCAGATAGTGAAGATGGTTGTGAAAGATTGCAGCAGGATCTGGATCCATTGGCCAAGTGGGCGGAGGAATGGTTGATGGAATTTAATACAGAGAAGTGTGAGGTGTTGCATTTTGGGATGTCAAACAAGGGCAGGACCTACACAGTAAATGGTAGGCCTCTGGATAGTGTTGTAGAGCAGAGATATCTCGGAGTTCAGGTGCACGTTCCTTGAAGGTCGAGTCACAAGTAGATAAGGTGGTCAAAAAGGCTTTTGGCACTTTAGCCTTCATCAGTCAGAGTATTGAGTATAAAAGTTGGGAGGTCATTGTGCAGTTGTATAAGATGTTGGTGAGAATGCATTTGGAATATTGTGTTCAGTTCTGGGCACCATGTTATTGGAAAGTTATTGTCAAGCTTGAAAGGGTTCAGAAATGATTTATGAGGATGTTGACAGGACTTGATGGTGTGAGTTATAGGGAGAGGTTGAGTAGGCTGGGTCTCTATTCCATGGAGTGCCGGAGGATGAGGGGTGATCTTATAGAGGTGTACAAAATCACGAGAGGAATAGATCGGGTAGATGCACAGAGTCTCTTGCCCAGAGTCTCTTGCCCAGAGTAGGGTAATCGAGGACCAGAGGACATACTGTAGGTTCAAGGTGAAGGGGAAAAGATTTAATAGGAATCCGAGGGGTAACATTTTCACACAAAGGATGGTGGGTGTATGGAACAAGCTGCCAGAGGAGGTAGTTGAGGCTGGGACTATCCAATCATTTAAGAAACAGTTAGACAGGTACATGGAAAGGACAGGTTTGGAGGGATATGGACCAAGCGCAGGCAAGTGGGACTAGTGTAGCTGGGACATTGTTGGTCGGTGTGGGCAAGTTGGGCCAAAGGGCCTGTTTCCACACTGTATCACTCTATGGCTCTATGACGCTATGACTTCTAAAAGAGTACTGGGTTAAACTTCAAGGGCAATTAGGAATAGGCAATAAATGTTGACCCTGCCAATGACACTCAAAACCTGCTCAAAATGATAAAATACCATCCTTCCCTACATTACATCCATCTCCAAGTGAACAGAAAAAGAAGCTTAACACAATATAGAAACAGAAACAGGTCTTTGTCCTGCTGCTCGTGAAAATCTCAGTTAGTCCTGTACCTTATCCATCTCCCCAGCTGATTCCCTCCCTGATTCCTTCCGTAACCTATCACCCCCTTGAATAGACCCAACGAGCACCCACAGCCCTCAGGGATATACAATTGTGGTGATCCACTGAGTGAAGGCATGGAACACTCCATGTCGCGAGGCTCTGTCATCAGTTCCACGCCCATCTAAAGACACAACTCTTTGGACATTACCTTGTCCATAAGATTCTTCTAGGTGTTTCACTGAGATAACTTCTCATTCTTCTAAACACCAATGAGAGTAGAACCATCTAACTAGGCAACTCCACTGGCTTAATAATAGTCTCACTCACATTATTCCCACGTAATTCCCTTTATAATGTACACGGTGGATGGCTCGATTGTAATCATGTATAGTGTTTCCACTGACTGGTGAGCATGCAACAAAAGCTTTTCACTGTACACGTGATAATAAACTAAACTCAAACTTGCACGCAACTAATGGCTCCATCTTGTGTATCTATACTGCACAACACCAAACCTAGCCAAATTGCACACACTTGCAGAGGGATCGTCACAATCACAAAGTTGCCCCAACACGATGCCCCCATGGAAAACTACTGGAGGGTAACTATTATTGGGGAAGCATGAGCCACATTCAAACTGGAGGAACAGCGCCTCATATTGTACTTTGGTAGCCCACAACTCAATGGTATGAACATTGAATTCTACAATTTTACTTCGGAGTCGCGTGAGTGACTACGTGAAGAACCCCGCCAGGACGCATGCGTGTCATATCGCTTTCACGCTTGCGAAACGACAGGCGGGGTGGAGCGTTCCCCCGCAGCGGTAAGTTTGAAACCGCGACCTGCAGGTAAGTGATTTACTCTGCGGTAGTGTTTGTCCCCGCGCTGTTTTTACACAGGGGGGGGAAGCTGGACAAAATAGTGTCCACAAGTGCTGCGAGTGAAGCTGGCTGGGGAGGACCGCGAAGTTGCGGGAGCCAGCAGCAGCTGAAGGCACAAGCCCCGTAAGTGGGATCAGCTGTGCCGACTTTTGGTCCCGCGCCGGCCAGAACACCACGGCCGGGCAGGAGACTATTCAGAATGGGGCCGTCGACTTTGACAAATCGAAACGGCAGGAGGCGGGGTAGAACGACGTTCCCCCGTAGCAACAGTTTAAACCAGGACCTGCAGGTAAGTGAAACTGCGGTCTTTATCCTCCCCATACTGTTTCACAGGTGGGGAAACATGGAGAGCTGTGCAAACAACGGCAGGCGGCACAGGAATCACCCGTAAGGGAACAGCTGTGCCCGATTTCGCTCCCGCACCAGCCAGATTAAACACCATGGCTGGGCGGGAGACCATACAGAATGGAGCCGTTGGCTTTGACAAGTCAAAACGGCAGGAGGAGGGGCGGGCAAGACGTTCCCCCTTAACGGCAAGTTTTAAGCCTGGACCTGCAGGTAAGTGATACTGCGGTCTTTATTGTTCCCATACTGTTCTACAGGTGGGGGGAAACATGCACAAGGCAAAGAAGTCGACCAGAGCTGGCGGGGGAAGACCGCGGAGTTGCGGACACCAGCAGCGGCCGGCGGCACAGGAATCACCCGTAAGGGAACAGCTGTGCCCGGCTTCGCCCCCGCACCGGTCAGATTAAACACTGCGTCTGGGCGGGAAGGCAAGAAGAAAACCAAAAGAGTCGAGGACTGATGAGTCCGACTTTGGGCGGCCAGCGACCGTGAGCGCTGGAGCCGGTTGGAGCGGCTTATGGAGCCGAGCTCCAACATGACAGGCTCCAGGAGATGGAGTCTAGTCACTGTGGGCACTATGTAAAACCCACAGCAGCACCTCTTGTAGGGCTGCACAGTGCATCTCCCTCGTCAGAGGGGAGTACTGGGTGGGTCAATTCTGGGCTGACCCTGAAGAGGGGTTTTGACGAACAAAACTACAAGTGTGCAGGGGGTGCAGGAAGGCAAAATCTACTGGTCATGGTGTCCAAATACATACAGCCAGACCACGATGGACACCACTGCAAAAATACTTGGGACCAGGAAACTGCGCATCCCTGAATGTTCCAGTCGTGGAAATAGCATCTGGAAACATGTCGGAGCAGGACTTAGGAAAGCCCTGGGGCTCATAAAGGCGACAACATTAAGGATCTCCTACAGCCAAAGACAGCACCCTTATGCACCCACCAGCAGAACAAGAGAAGCTGGTGAAAGCTCAAAGGCCGGGCATACAGGACAGCGGTCTTTTAGACGATAGCCCAGACCGGCCTTTCTGGAAGATGCGCAAACCCACAACACAAAAACAAACCCAGGCACCAGCGCCTCAACCTCCACGAAGACCACACAGAAGAAGCAAACTTCCACTGGTAACAATGGAGGTAGGTGGGTCTGGTCCCTTACAAATTATATGAAGAGTGGATAATACACACATTGGTGGGAGATTACACTCTTTTGGATACATGGTGTATATTAACTACAGACACTTATATCCTAAGCAGTATCCAGGGATATACCATTGAATTGTGCAAAAGGGGTAATGGGTAAACCCAACACGATTGGCTGGAATACATTGTACTATATATTCAGTACAAAATGGGAACTGGTAACTGCTAAAGGACTGATTTCCAAAGGCTACTCCATGGCTAGCATCGACCTAAAAGATGCTTACTATTCAGTGCCTACATGGACTGATCACAAACGTTATTTTAAAAAATTCAACTGGATGGGGCAGCTCTGGCAGTATAGAGCTACCAAATACATAATCATATGATCATACTAATTGTGGGCATAACTTTGGAGTTGGCCTAACTAGCTGTAACAGCCACCATACAATTGGGTGAAAACTGGGGTTATCATCCATCCAGTTAAATCTAAACTAACGCCTACCAATATAATGTATTATTTGGGGTTCACTATTGACAGCTCACATGTCGGTGACTTTACCAAAGGACAAGGCTACAGTCTTAACTGAGGCCTGCAACAACCCCACTGACACCAGTGAACCGTCTATCAGATTGGTAGCAAGTATAATTGGCATATAGTGTCTGCCTTTCCAGCCACACAATTTGGACCTTTGTATTACCAAAAATCTACAAAGGGCAAAATACAAACACTCATAATACTGGTCATTTCGACAGACCAATAAGCCACCAATCAAAGCTTATGGAATTAAAATGGTGGAGGGATAACATTCGGCATTGTTCCAACCCTATCATTAACAGCAAACCCTTAGTGGTGCTACAAACTGATGCCAGTGCGCTTGGTTGGGGTACTACCAATTTCCATCTCCATCTGTGGAGGTAGATGAAAGGCACAGGAGGCATCATTATCACAGACACTGGGCATAAACTACCTGGAAATGTGGGGTGCGTTCTATGGCCTAAAGTCATACTGCTCTGGGATAAATCACCAGCGTGTTAGACTACAGAGTGACAATCTGACTAATACAATTTGGTAATGGTGTATCCAGAGAAATATTGGAATATCAGCTACTTACCTACCAGGTAACCCAAAATTCAGTGACAGACATCAGGTCACGCAAATTCAATAAAATAAGACTTAATCACCAGTTACCAAACTGTGTTTCTTGGGAACCAGACCCTGGGACAGCAGGGACAGATGCTTTTCACTGCATTGAGGGGGCAATTGTTTATCTATGCATTCTCTCCTTTTCTGCATCATCAGTCGGGTATTACAAAAAATACAACAAGACTCAGCGTCTGTTAATTGGTAGTGCCGATTGGCCTACTTAACCATGGTTCCCTGTGATACTCAACATGGGGTTTAACCATGCATCACCATCCTGAAACAACCAGATTATTGGTTCATCCTGTAACAGGGGAACCCATCCATGTCAAAAACAACAAACCTATCAATTTGTAGAGTCTAAAGAAACCTCTACTGCAACTGGGACTGGCGGACCGAACATTGAACATTATCTCAGCGGGCCACAGACAGTCCACCAAAAACTATATCTTGTATACATCAGGAAATGGGAGATATATTGTCACAGAAACAACATCACCTACAGTTTGATGAACATAACGTCTGTTCTCGAATTCCTGGCAGGCCTCCATTATGATGAGGGGCTCAGTTACAGTGCCATTAACTGCGCCAGAAGTGCCCTATCAACATATCTATGGCGAGGATCAGAGCATCATTCTGTTGGGACTCACCCCTGGTAACCAAACTTATGAGGGGAATTTTTAATATCTATCCCCCAAGAACCAGGTACTCTCTAAATGGGATATGACTATTGCCCTAACGTTGCTAAGGAATTGGTCTCCAGCAACAGCTCTGTCCCTGCAAAGACTGACGCACAAAACAGTCATGCTGATGGCTTTGGTCACAGCACTAAGGGTTCAGTCGTACATAAGTTAAGACTGGACTATATGACTTCTTCAACAGGAATATAACGTTTCATATTACGAATTAGTCAAACAGAACAGACCGGGATCATCAGGCCTCAAAATAGGATTTAGGGATTACCCTACAGATATCGTCTCTGTATAATAAGACAATTATTGTTCTATATGGAGAACACCAAAAACATCTGAGGCTATGAGATGGCACTACTAATCAGCCACAAGCAAACCCACAAAAAAGTGTCGGTTCAAACTATTTTCAGATGGCTGAAACAGGTTTTAACAACAGCTGGGGTGGATACTAACATATTCAAATCTTATTCCACCAGGGCTGCAACTACATCGGCAGCTATGGAGTCGGATGTACCAATGAACCAAATCCTCGAGACAGCAGGATGGATCAGGGGAAAATGTTCCAACTATTCTACCGCAAACCAGTAGTTAAACTGGAACTTTGCAGAACCAATTTTAAGTTCAGTAATATAATTTCACCCCATAAATAGGGGCTATAATTTGTTGTTAACAATTTATCATGGATTTCAATGTTGGATTCATGTCTAAACATGTTAACACAATTCCTCTCACAGTCAATTAAGGCAGATGTGATGCATGGACTCGTTTCCACGGCATGAAATCACAGAGCTTTGAAATCTTCACGTAGTCACTCACGTGACTCCGAAGTAAAATAGTAAGATTAAACGAGAACTTACCAGTTCGAAGTTTGATCGTTATTTTATGAGGAGTACGTTGAGGGAATACGTGCCCTCCGCTCCCACCCTTGATCATATACTCAACTGGTATTTTCTTCTCTAATCTTACTATGTTCAGTCATTACAGTTATCTGTGATTTCACACCACTGCTTTGAAGAATGACACGCATGCGTCCTGGCGGGGTTCTTCACGTATTCCCTCAAAGTACTCCTCATAAAATAACGATGAAACTTCGAACTGGTAAGTTCTCGTTTAATCTTACTATTTTAGGTGGTTACAAACCACCCCTTTTCCCTACACCCCTCTCCTTTCTCCTCTTCCCCCCTCTCCCCTGTGACCCACCTAGACTTGCACCTGTTTCTTCCCTCCCTCTCCCCTTCCATCTACATTCCTTCCTATAGCTTCACAATTCACAACTCTTCAACCCTTCTGACTCGCATCTTCTGTCTTTCCATCTGCGGCCTTTGTCCAACATCTGCCTGCCAATTCCCCTCCCGCCTCCCACCTGTATCAACCCATTACCTGCCACGCTTTATCCTACCCCTCTTCTCTTACATATTTCTTCCCCCACCCCTACAAATAGTATGAAGAAGGTCCTGTCCCAAAATGTCACCTGTCCATGTTCTCCAGAGATGCTGCTTGACCCGCTGAGTGACTAGCACTGTATCTTTTTTGTGAACCAGCATCTGCAGTACCTTGTTTCCTCATTCCCTCAGTACTGCCACCCCCCCTGCCCCGCCCCGCCCCAATACATCACTCCCTTGGTATTTTAGACTTTAGAGACACAGTGCGGAAACAGCAATCACCCCACACACTAGCACTTTGCTACACTCTAGGAACAATTTACTTACATTTTTACCAAAGCCAATTAACTTACAACCCTGTACTTCTTTGCAGTGTGGGAGGAAACGGAGCACCCGGAGAAAACCCACAGAGAGAGAACGTACAAACTCCGTACAGACGGCACCCATAGTCAGTATCAAACCCGGGTCTCTGGTGCTGTAAGGCAGCAACTCTACCGTTGTGCCACTGTGTCACTCCCACAGTACAACTCTCTTTCAATTCTGCCCCTCCCACAGTAGTGCCCTGGGGTGTGTCCTGCACAGTTCTGAGGACCTCCCTGGACCATCAGTCTTCGCTGCCGGAGGTGGGACTGGAATCCCATGCTCCGTCTCAATTACTCTGCTTGGAATCTAACACCCCCCTCCACTGACCCCACCTCTCCACTGAGCTTTAAACCTTTGCTCTTCACACCAGCGTTTGGGAAATATTTCAAGAGGAGTTATATAAAACAATTTTTTAAATGGGTACAGGTATTTCAATATTTCCTTTGAATGCAAGCCAGATCTTTGTACTCTCCTTAGAATACACTGTCTAACATCTAAAGGAAATCCTTAAGGTTAATGCTTTACATTCACAGGAACCCTGTATCCCAAGGGCATTGCTTTGTTGAGAAGTAAACAGTATAGCTAGTATACGCAACTAGCCATCCGACTGGTTTACCTCTGACACTTCGATGTTTAGTTAATAGTATAGTCCCTGTCACATTTAATTTAGTTGGAGATGAACCCATCATTTCTATTGCCCTCTGTAACCTCAAGAATCTAAATTTTCCACTCAAACACAGTGCGGGTGCTTTGCAGAGCACATGTGTTCAGACTGCAGGACTGACTCTGCTTTCTGTTGCCTGCTATTTTAATTGTCTGTCCAACTCCCTCTCTGACCTCTCTGTTGTGCAGCCTCCTCTACTGCCATAGTGAGGCCCAATGTAAACAAGAAGAACAACATGGATAGAGTGTTCAAAAGGGAACTGCAGATACTGGAATATCGAAGGTACACAAAATTGCTGGGGAAACTCAGCGGGTGCAGCAGCATCTATGGAGCGAAGGAAATAGGCGACGTTTCGGGCCGAAACCCTTCGTCTGAAGAAGGGTTTCGGCCCGAAACGTCGCCTATTTCCTTCGCTCCATAGATGCTGCTGCACCCGCTGAGTTTCCCCAGCAATTTTGTGTAACATGGATAGAGGATGTTTCCACTAGTGGGAGAGTCTCGGACAGGAGGTCATAGCCTCAGAATTAAAGGACCTTCTTTTAGGAAGGAGGTAGCAACATAGAAACATAGACAAAAATAGTCAATAGTCAGAATAGGTGCTGGATTAGGCCATTCAGCCCTTTCAGTCAGCACCACCATTCAATATGCTCATGACTGATCATGTACAATCAGTACCCTGTTCCTGCTTTTTCCCCAAATCCCTTGATACTTTTAGCCCGAAGAGCTAATTCTAACTCTCTCCTGAAAACACCCAGTGAATTGGCCTCCACTGCCTTCTGTGTCAGAATTCTACAGATTCACAACTCTCTGGGTGAAGAAGTTTTTCCTCATCTCAGTCCTAAATGGCCCACCCCTTATTCTTAAACTGTGACCCCTGGTTTTAGACTCCCCTAACATCGGGAACATTTTTCCTGCAACTAGCCTGTTTAATCCATTAAGAATTTTATATGTTTCTATAAGATCCCCTCTTATCCTAAATTCCAGGGAATACAAGCCCAGTTGACCCATTCAGTCATCATATGTCAGTCCCGCCATCCTGGGAATTAACCTGGTGAACCTACGCTGCACTCCCTCAATAGTAATAATGTCCGTCCTCAAATTAGGAGACCAAAATTGCACACAATACTCCAGGTGCAGTCTCACCAGGGCCCTGCAGTAGGACCTCTTTGCTCCTAAATTCAAATCCTCTCGCAATGAAGGCCAACATATCATTAGCTTTCTTTACTGCCTGCTGTACCTGCATGCTTACTTTACGGTGAGACAGAATTTCTTTAGTCAGATGGTGGTGCATCTGTGGAATTCTTTGCCACAGAAGGCTGTGAAGGCAAAGTCAGTGGAAGGCAGGGATAGATATATTCTTGATTAATACAGGTGTTAGAGGTTATAGGGTGAAGGCAGGAGAATGGGGTTAGGAGGGAGAGATGGATCAGCCATGATTGAATGGCAGAGTAGAGTTGAATGGCCAAATTCTGATCCTATCTCTTATGATCTTATGAACATCTTCTCTCCCATCCAGGCACTTTGCAAGCCCCTGGAATACATACTGTAGTCTCCAACTTAAGGTAATCTGCTTCCGAATATTTCCTTTATTCTTTTGTCCTTTCTCACCCCGTAACTTTACGCTAACTCCCTAGTGGTCACTTGTTGAGTCAACTGATCTCCATATAATCTTTTATCTTACACTTCACTTCACCCCTGCCTCCCTCAACTTCAACTATACTTTGAAAACTGTAAACCCTCCACACTGCCTCCAGCTCTGCAGAAGTTCTCTGGTCCAAAACAATGACCAGTTTCCCTTTCCACAGATGCTGCTTGAATGACTGAGATCTTCCAAGAGAGTCAAGACTCAAGAGTGATTTATTGTTATATATCCCGAAATGGAACAATGAAAATCTTACCTGCAGCAGCACAACAGGTATATAAACATAGCACTCTGTAACGCACCTTAATAATCAACAAAACAGTATATAAAAATCAAACAATAATAGTACAATGACAAAAACAATGCCCCACAAGTCTTTGTAGTTCAGAGCTTAGTTGGAGGTTGTAGTAGAAAATAGGTGCAGGAGTAGGCCATTCGGCCCTTCGAGCCTGCACCGCCATTCAATATGATCATGGCTGATCATCCAACTCAGTATCCTGTACCTGCTTTCTCTCCATACCCCCTGATCCCTTTAGCCACAAGGGCCACCTCTAACTCCCTCTTAAATATAGCCAATAAACTGGCCTCAACTACATTCTGTGGCAGAGAATTCCAGAGATTCACCACTCTCTGTGTAAAAAATGTTTTACTCATCTCAGTCCTAAAAGATTTCCCCTTTATCCTTAAACTGTGATCCTTTGTTTAATAGCCTGATGTTTGTGCGGAAGAAGCTGGTCCTGAACTTGGAAATTACAGCTTTCAGGCTCCTGTACCTTCTTCCTGAAGGCAGGCATGAAATTAATGTGTGGCAGGGGTGGTGTGGGACTCTAACGATGTTGGCTGCCTTTTTGAGGCAGTGACTCCTGTATTTCCCTTCTTTGGTGGGATTTTCCAGTATATATTGTTTTTGTTTCAGCATCTTGCTTCTGCAGTTTTATTTGGTTTCCCATTTTTCCATTTGTTCACAACTGTTGGCATCACTTTAACATTACTGGGCAATATGAAGGCAAATTTTACTTAAGACATACTACTGTGATATAGCATGGAAAGAGGCCCTTTGGCCAGTGTCCACTCCGACCATCATTCACCCCATACACTGGCACTATCCTACATATGTGCGACAATTTACAATTTCCAGAGCCAATTAACCAACAAAACTGTATGTCTTTGGAATGTAGGGGGAAACTGGAGCATCCACAGTAAACCCACGCAGTCATAGGGAGAACATACAAATTCCATACAGACAGCACCCGTAGTCGGGATCGAACCCAGGGCTCTGATGCTGTAAGGCAGCAAATCTACCTCTGAGCCACTGAAGCACAGTTATGTGGTTCTGGAGTCACAGATACATCTGACTAGTTAAAGGCAGCAGATTTCCTCTAAAATGAACTTGATGGCTTTTTATGAAAGTTCAGTAGTTTGATAGACATATTGTAATTACTAATGCCAACATTTTGTCTCTGGTCGGTTTAATTCATTGAATTTAAATTCCCAGTTAATATGATGAGAGTTTAAACTTGCAATACTAATACATTAATCCTTCCCTCTGAATTCTTCATCTGATTATATAATCATTACTTTGCCATGTCATCACTCCTGAAGTGTTTTAAAATTAATGAAATATACAAGAAATGCAGTAAGGATTTTGTTTTTAAGGATTTCGCAAAGGAAGGCAAACGATTGGTTAGGAAGGGGAAAAACATAGAGTTTGAGAGAAAGTTTGCAGAGGACAAAACAGTAAAGGCGATAAAAAGGGATGGCTTAGTGGCTCAGCTTGTGGAGCTGCTTAACAACTCCAATGACCTGAGTTCAATCCTGGCCTCGGGTGCCTTCTGTATGATGTTTGCACGTTCTCCCTGTGACTGTGTGGGTTTCCTCTGGGTGCATTGGTTTCCTCCCACAACCCAAGGACATGAGGTTTGATAGGTTAACTGACTGTAATAAATTGGCTCTTGGGTACAGGTGAGTGGCAGAACCTGTGGGCTGATAAAGGGAATGTGGGGAGACAAGGTCACACAGAACATTAAAGGGCCTGTCCCACTTAGGCATAATTTGCGCGTCATTTACGCGACGTCATTTACGCATTACGATGCACGGCGCGCGCGTCATCACGCGCACATGATGCGTGCATGGTGTGTGGTGACGTAGGCAGTGGGCGGTGGGATTCACAAAATCTTCGCTCGCCACATGCGTGACACGCAAATGATGCCCAAGTGGGACAGGCCCTTAAGAATGGGTAGGAAGGAACTGCGGATGCTGGTTTACACCCATAATGCTGGAGTAACTCAACGGGTCAGGCAGCATCTCTGGAGAAAAGGAATAGGCAGCGTTTCGGGTCGAGACCCTTCTTCAGACTGAGAGTCAGGGGAAACAGAAATAAGAGAGAAATATGCTATATAGAACAAATGAATTAAATATATGCAAAAAGCAATGATGATCAAGGAAATGTGGAGCCCACAATGGCCATTGTTGGCTGTGGGGTCGGTGATAATGAGTTACACAGACAGTGACATTCAACAGGATAACAGTGAAACTAGTACAATGTCTAAGTTGGAGGAGGGGCGGAAATAGAGGGATGCAAGGGTTACTTGAAGTTAGAGAAATCAATATTCATACCATTGCCCAACTGCCCAAGTTTATTGCTCTGTATTGCTCTGTGAGCCAACAGATTTGACTGGCTGAAGAATGCATCGAATGTGGGGTCTGGGAAGGTCATAAGGTCATAAGGAATAGGAGTAGAATTAGACCATTTGGCCCATAAAGTCTACTCCGCCATTCAATCTTGGCTGATCTATCTCTCCCTCCAAACCCTATTCTCCTGCCTTCTCCCCATAACTTCTGACACCTGTACTAATCAGGAAATGGTGGTAAGTCTATAAATGGGTGTTTTGCTCAGCCATTGTACTGTCAATGATGTGGACTGCATCTGTAGTCACATATGGACCAAATCATATCAGAGAGGCAAATCTGCTCCTCTGACAGGCATTGGTGAAGCAGATGGCATTTTGTCCATTATCTGATAGATCTTGATATCATCTTTGCTAGGACTACCTGTCATTGTCCAAATTCAGTGTTTTTAATGGAATTTAAATTAAATTCTACTGCTGACATGGTGGGATTTGAACTCAGGTGTCTAGTTTTTTAATCAAATTTTCTTCACACAGAGATTTGTACTTATAGAAAGCGAGCTGCCAGAGGAGATGGAAGTGGCTGGTGCAATATGACATTTAAAATACATTTGAACAGATACATAGATAGGAAATATTTTGACAGATATGGCCAAACACAAGCAAATGGGATAGCTCAGGTGGACATGTAGGTCAGCAAAGATTTATTTAGCTGAAGGACCCGTTTCCATGCTGCAAATTACCTTAAATCCTCTGGATTACCAATCCAGTATGTTAGCCGCTACACCGACATTGCATCGATTTGCACATAGTAAGTCTCACAGCAAATTATGTGGTTGCAACTTATTACTGTTACTTTATTAACGTCAGTTGAAAGTTGGCAATCGATAAAGATACCAGATCATTCCTTTTCCAAATGACATCCTGGGGAAGTTTCCATATCTACCTGAGAGAGCAGAGAAGGACCTCGTTTAACATCTCAACTCAAAGATACAATGGCTGTGACTGCAGCCCCACTGTGAACAAAGCTTCCAAGAATCATGAACAACTGCATCAATGCTATCTTGTTTAGTTTAAGTTTAGTTTAGTTTAGAGATACAGTGCAGAAAAAGACCCTTTGACCCGGAGAGTCCGCACCGACCAGCCATCCCAGCACATGAGCACTATCCTTCACACGCTAGGGATAATTTACACTTATGCCAAACCAATTAACCTACAAACCTGTACATCTTTTGAGTGTGGGAAGAAACTGAAGATCTCTAAGAAAGCCCACGCAGTCACGGGGAGAACGTAAAAATCCGTACAGA
This sequence comes from Amblyraja radiata, assembly GCF_010909765.2. Classification (NCBI taxonomy): domain Eukaryota; kingdom Metazoa; phylum Chordata; class Chondrichthyes; order Rajiformes; family Rajidae; genus Amblyraja; species Amblyraja radiata. The sequence continues at coordinate 59,036,009 of NC_045963.1, read as the reverse complement.
CAGCACCCGTAGTCGGGATCGAACCTGGGTCTCTGGCGCCGCAAGTGCTGTAAGGCAGCAACTGTCTGACGGAGAAGACAAGATAGAGCAGGAACGTCTTGGAAGCAGTGGGAGATTTGAGATCGAGGATTATAATTTGGTTACCATTGTGGTCATGCCATATGTGGTCTACAGCGACCTAATACTCTGAAATACCCTCTCAACCGATTCTCTTTCCTCTGTCCAAATACTCCTTAAAACCTATCCCTTTGACGAAGCTTTTGGTCACGTCCCCTGTAAGGTGGAGGCACAAGAGACTGCAGATATGTAAACTGTTGCAAGAATCACCGTACAGAAGAATACAGAGGTGTCTCTGGTGTGTAACTAGATGAAAAATCCACAGGTCTGGACAACTGGTTGAGAGGTAATATTTTATACATATCCATCGCACCTGCCTGTATTAAATTAAAAATATATATCTTTCATGATCTGAACATTACTGACAAGGTCAGAGTTTATTATCCATTCAAGAGTCAACCACATTGAATGGTCTTTAGGAAGGAACTGTAGATGCTGGTTTAAACCGAAGATAGACACATAAAGCTGAGGTAACTCAGCAGGTCAGACAACATTTCTGGAGAAAAGGAATAGGTATTCTTTCTCTTCCCCCTCTCTTGCCATCCATTTCTCTACATTCCCTCGTTCATTCCTTCTTTCCCCTTCCATCGTTCTCCCTGTATCTCTTTTCTCCATTATGGCCCACTCTAGCTTGTTCTACCTATGCCCCACTCCCTTCCCTTCAATTATCCCTCTCTCCTTCTCTTCTCACATTCCCTCCCTCCGGCGTTATTTAATCATAGAGTTATGTAGCATGGAACCAACGTCTTGACCATCTTGGCCAATGTGCCTACCTGAACTAGACCCATTTGCCTACGATTGGCCCATATCCCGCCAAACCTTTCAAATCTACGTACTTGTCCAAACGTACAAGACAAGACAAGACAGGCCGGGGTGAGATCGGAACTCTGGGGGCGGTTACAATCTCGTCGCCCTTCCCTCTCTCCCTCCAGTCCAAACCAAGCCCCACTCTCCCTCCTCGCACACTAACCTGGCACTAGCAGGTGGCTGACAGTGTGACGCTTTCGGTATTCGCTGTTGGTTGAAAAAAAGTTATTCGCAGATAGGGTTACGGCTGAGGGAGGAGCTAGGAGCTAGCGAGGGAGAGAGAGAGAGAGAGGGGGGTGGGAGAGAAGGAGCTTCCTGTTTGTGAGAATTGCTTGCGATATATATTTTTAAATCACAAAGGTCCACCGCAGTTCATAACCTACAGATGTGGCGGGAGAAGAGAAGAGAGCGTCTGTAGAGAGCAATTCTGTGCAGGACATCTGTGCTACCAAGTCTCGACTCGTCCTTCTGACAACTTTTTTTAATTTCTTGTGGAAATGAATGTCCTCATCTTCTACGTGTTGGCGGTCACCTCGCAGTTGGCTCCGGGAGGTGAGTTGGCTTCGTATTGCCGTCGATATTCGCCGGTCAAGCGCCTTGTCAGGAGTTTGATACTCTCACCAAGCCTTATATTGCATAAGCGACACGGTGCGAGAGGGTTTAAACAAAAGTGCGTGGTGCTACACTGTACACGGGTCTGTTATTTGACGAGTGCAATGAGTTAAAAGAGTTAACAGCATGACATTTAAAAATGACAAATGGTACCCCCTTGAGCACTCGCTGTCAGATCTTGCAACTTAATTTTGTCTCTGCATGTCTCTGGGGCCAGGTGTTAACATTCTTGCGGCGTTAAGAAAACAGCATCTAGGTGTTTCAGACTAATTCTACATCCCCAGCCCCCCTTTTAACTCCACACCTTTGAAATGCCTGCATTTCTGTGAAATTCGGTCTTATTCGGCTTTCCGCGCACTCCCCTCCCTTTGAAGTCGGCAGGAAAAGGCTGCTTTCCCATGGAAATGAAAGATATCTGAAACAGCAGGCAGCCCGCGGCTTATCTGCTGTTTGCAGTGCAGGGAAGGAAGCCTTTTTCCAAGCCGTCACGTTGAGGATGAAAAAGTGGCCGTGTTTCTGCGACAGGTGACAGTGCTGCGGCCTGCGGAATGTGCTCGCCACGGACTATTGATGTCTGGGGATGGTTGGCCGGGACATTCCCGAGCCTCTTCGAAGTGGGGATCCCGTGATATCGTAGCCGAGGGCTGGCGCTGGGAAAGAGCGCCCGGTAATGGAGTGGCAACCGAGTGTTGTTGGAGAGGGAACCACGCCAAAAGTGCTTTAACTTGAATAAGATCACGGTGGGAAGTCCATTAGTCCCTCTGGTTTGTGAATGCCACCAATTTGTCAAAACTACATCAATTTGCTCTGGTCTTTTTTCGCCTCCAGTCCCCCACCAAACCCTACTTTCAGTCCGAAGAAGGGTCCCGGCCCAATGCGTCACCTATCCTTTTTCTCCAGAGGCGCTGGCCGACACGCTGGTTGCTCCAGCACTTTGTGTGTGTGTGTGTGTGTGTGTGTGTGTGTGTGTGTCTCTCTCTCGCTCTCTCGTCAAACCTCATCTCTTTCCTATAGTTTATTTTGGTCGTTTGCCTGAACGTTTGGTTCAATGCGAGTTTTGTCTGATAAATTAGAGGCGATGTGCAGATAGAGCAACAACAAAAAACATAACAACGTGCTGGAAGGACTCAACCCCAGCTAGTTTGAGCTCATATCTCTGGATCAGCTCGTACCTTGCACAAGTGTCCCGTGTACCTTTGCTTCTAATAAGGCCAAGGCTCGTCCTGTCTGTGGACGCAAGGCTCTGGAGATAGTCGGGTGTCTTGGAAACAGCGTCTGCCCATCACCCCCCCCCCCCCACCACCCACACACAGACGCTGCCTGAGCCACTCAATCTCTCCAACAGTTTGTTTGTTTTTTACTTTGCTCGGATTCCCAGCATCTGTAGACTCCTGGGACTGATTCGCCAGCTTCTTTCGGAAGTCTGTAAAGTTGCCTCGTGAATCCCAGAGCACCGTCCTGTTACTTTGCTCTCAGCAATAAACCTGGAAATTGATATCCAAATGTATGAGAACGACGTTCGGAAACCAGCCCATATCGCGTAAACGCCAGGGACTTGCATATAGTATACTGGCAGAGAAATTCATCACGGAAACAGGCCTTTCGGCCCATCGAGTCCGTGCTGACGATCGTCCACTGATTCAATTTTATTCTACCCGCATGTTTACAACCCCCCGACACATTTAACGATTTACAATGCCGATTACTTGCCAACCAACAACTCTCTGGGATGTGTTTTGGGCGAAGAGAGGGTGTGGAGTGGACAGGGGAGGAGAGGGGAGGGTATTGGGGAAGAACCAGAGCACCCAGGGGAACCCCACACAGTCGCAGAAAAACAACGCGCAAACTCCACAACCATCGCCAAAGGTCAGGACGGGGATCGAACCCAGGATGACTGGAGTCAATCAATCAATCAATCAATCAATCAATCAATCAATCAATCAATCAATCAATCAAGCACTTTATTCATCCCCGAGGGGCAATTTAAAAGGGCGCATTACAGTAGTCTACCCGCTGCACCACTCGCAGCGTCCTTAACCCTTGCGTGACCTCTTCGATTGTATAATCTAGGGATTTCGGCCGTGGGGAGGAAAGCAACCAAGCCTGTCTCCCGCGTGAATTTGAAGCTCTTCAAAGAGGAGCAGGGTCATACCCCTCTGTGGATTGGCCAATGTCCATCCCATTATCAGCAATATCAAAACGGATTATCTGAACATTGTTACTTTGCTGTTCATAGGACCTTGCTGAGCACATTTGGCTACTCCGTTCCCCAACTGCGACTGTGGCCGCACGTCAATGGGTGTGAACAGTTCTGCGATGATCTTTCAAAAAGACAGACGAAAGCGAGAACAGTACAGCCCAGGAAACAGGCCCTTCTATCCTCTTGCTAAACATGATGCCAAATTACACATCTCCTTCATCTGCACATGATCCACATTCCTCCATTCCCTGCTAATCCACACACCTATCTATAAGCCCCTTAAACACATCTACTTTATCTGCTTCCCCTGCTGAACACCAGCACCCACCAGTCTCTGTGCTAAAAACCTGCCTGCACACCTCGTTTAAACCATCTCTCTCTGATAGTCATATAGTCTTATAGTTTCCTCCTAGCTCTTATCGGGCAACTGAATCATCCTACCACAACTGGAGTGCAGTCCTGAACTACTATCTTGGTGACTCTTGGACTATCTTTGATTGTATTTTACTGGCTATACTGTGCACTACAGGTTATTCCCTTATCATGTATCTGTACACTCACTGTAAATGGCTCGATTGGAATCATGTATTGTCTATCCGCTGACTGGTTAGTGCGTAAAAAAGCTTTCCACTGGACCTAGGTACGCAAGACAATAAACTAATATGGTGTGGAAACAGGCCCTTTGGCCCAGCTTACCCACACCAGCCAACATGTCCCATCCACATTAGTCCCATCTGCCTGCATTTGCCCCATATCCCTCCAAACACATCCTATCCATGTACCTGTCTAAATGTTTCTTAAACGTTGCAACAGTACCAGCCTCAACTACTTCTTCTGGCAGCTCGTTCCGTACACCCACCACCCTTTGTGTGAAAAAGTTACCCCTCAGGTTCCTATTAAATTTTTCCACCCTCGTTAAACCTATGTCCTCTGGTTCCTGATTCCCTTCCTCTAGGCAACCCGATCTATCCCAAAGACTATGCCCTCTAGTCTGACATTTCCACCCTGGGCAAAAACGTTCTGATTCTCTATTGCCTACCCTATCTATGCCTCCCGTGATTTAATATCCTTCTATCAGGTCTCCCTTCAACCTCAGAGAAAACAATCCAAATATGTCCAACCTATAGCCAATGCCCTCTAATGCAGGCAGCATTCTGGTGAACCTCTTCTGCACCCTCTCCAAAATTTCAACATTGTGAAATTGTAAAAGACTCCAAATGACACCACTCCCTGACTCGCCACTCCTCACTGTAATTTAAAGCATTTAGTTTAGAAATACAGCACGGAAACAGGTCTTTTGGCCCATTGGGTCCGCGCCGACCAGTGATCCCCGCATAGTAACACTATCCTACACACACCAAGCCAATTAACCTACATACCTGTATGTCTTTGGAGTGTGGGAGGAAACCGAAGACCTCGGAGAAAACCCATGCAGGTCACAGGGAGAACATACAAACTCCGTTCAGATTGCACCCGTAGTCGGGATCAAACCCGGGTCACTGGCGCTGTAAGGCAGCAACTCTACCAATGCGTCACTGTGCTGCCCTTACCAGATATCCATTACCAGAGTCCATTAATCTTCTGACTTTACATACCTCATCTTGTTTGAGCTCATATCTCTGGATCAGCTTGTTACCAATGCAATAACTAGACCACCACACAACTGTGCTCCCCCAAAAGCTATTGATAATTGAATGAAGAATTTGGGATTCTAATGCTGGAAATTCTCATCAAGGCCAGTGGACCGGATTGCACCCAGCCCAGCCCACATCTTCCATTTCCCTCTCCTTTCATTTTCTGCCAGCCATTGCACACAACGGAGTTGTCCGTGACCCTCCACTAGGCTTGTGGTGGTGGAAGCAGAGGCCCCCGGTCACATTCACCGAGAGGCCCCCTCCAAACACACTTAGAGCCCTGCCAACATCTCCAGAGACACCACCCACATCCACTCAGAGCCTGCTCTCATGCCTACCAAAAGGCCCAGGCCACAGAGGAATTATCTGCCGCAGAAGGCAGTGGACGCCAATTCACTGGATGTTTTCGAGAGAGTTAGATATAGCTCTTAGGCCTAAAGGAATAAAGGGTTATAGGGAGAAAGCAGGAATGGGGTACTGATTTTGGATAATCAGCCATGATCATATTGAATGGTGGTGCTGAATGGCCTACTCCTGCACCTATTTTCTATGTTTCTATGTTTCCCTGCCCTCGGCTTAAGGCTCCTCCCATGCCCTGCATAGGCTGCTCCCATGCCCTCCAGTGGCCCAGCCACACACCGAGAGGCCTTGCCCATGCCATCAAGGTCCTGCCAACACACACAAACCTCCACCCCAGAATCTCTGCCCATTGTTAGCAGGGGAGCCTCTTAACAGCATACTGATAACAGAGACTCTTTTCCCTTTTCTAAATTTATCACACTAGAAAAATGAGGGACTGTTTAAAACATGTAATTAAAGTAATTTAAAGCCACGTCTAAATTATGTCAATTTGAAATGTCGTCATTAAGATAAAGTAAGAAAAATCAAACTTGTTATATTCAGGTAAAGTACTGATTCAAGCCCCAACAGATATATCAGCTCCAGCTGGCATTAACCTGAGGACCCAGATATGATAGAGCCCTGTCCCTCAGCTCAGTATATAACCTGTGCCACTGGTCTCAATGCCAACTGACCTCCTATATATCCCCTACTTTCTAGGGGACCAGTTGTGGTCGCAGTTGTAGGTGGCACAGTGGCGCAGCGATAGAGTTGCTGTCTTACAGCGCCAGAGACCAGGGTTCGATCCTGACTACGGCAGCTGTCTGTATGGAGTTTGTACTTTCTCCCCGTGACCGCATGGGTTTTTTCCGAGATCTTCGATTTCCTCCCACACTCCAAAGATGTATAGGTTTATTGGGTTAGTTGGCTTGGGTTTGTATACTTGGTATAAGTATAAATTGTCCCTAGTATGTAGTCTTGTGTTAATGTACGGGGATCGCTGGTCGGTGCGGACTCGGTGAGTCAAAGGGCCTGTTTCCGCGCTGTATCTCTAAACTAAAACTAAACTAAAGTCAAGTGCCTTGTGATACTCTTGCTGCGTTTGAGTATTTAAACATTTTACTTATTCACTTTTCACATCTTTGCATCACTGGCACATCAGCATTTATTACTCGACTCAAATTATCCCCTTGGGAATACGTTGGGTCTTTGAGATTCAAACATATGTGGTGAATCTGGAATCCCGTGTAGGCCAGAAAGGGAAAGAAAGGTAAATTATCATTGAACCAGATGGGTTTTTACAGCAATTTAGTGTTTGTTGTGCTCCTCATTACAAATATCATAACTCTCAGATTATTAACTGGATTTAAATACCACAATGTCCTGTTCAACTCTAGTGGCTGAGTTATAGGGCTTATATAATTAAGTTGGAAGGGTGCAGAAAGGACTCACAAGGATGTTACCAGGACTGGAGGACTTGAGTTGAAAAGAGAAGTTGGGATATGCTGGGGCATTTTACTCTGGGGCATTAGAGGTTGAGAGGTGATCGATCTTATAGAGGTTTATAAAATAATGAGGGGCATAGATAAGGTGAATGCTCACAGTCTTTACCTGGGTGGGGGAGTCTAAAGTTAGTGAGCAATGATTTAAAATGAGAGGTGAAATATTTGAAGGGGGCCTAAAGGGGCATTTAAAAAAAACATTATTAGGGGGGTATAGGGGTGCTGCCGTAGAGTTATGCCCCTGTCCCACTTCGGAAACCTGAACGGAAACCTCTGGAGATTTTGCGCCCCACCCAAGGTTTCCGTGCGGTTCCCGGAGGTTTTTTGTAAGTCTCCCTACCTGCTTCCACTACCTGCAACCTCCGGCAACCACCTGCAACCTCCGGGAACCGCACGGAAACCTTGGGTGGGGCACAAAGTCTCCAGAGGTTTCCGTTCAGGTTTCCTAAGTGGGACAGGGGCATTACAGCGCCAGAGACCCAGGTTTGATCCTGACTATGGATGCTCTTTGTACAGAGTTTGTACGTTCCACCTATTACCACGTGGGTTTTCCCCGGGTGCTCAGGTTTCCTCCCACACTCCGAAGACGTACAGGTTTGTAGGTTAATTGGCTTCTGTAAATTGTCGCTAGTGTGTAGGATAGTCTTAGTGTACGGGTGATTGCTGGTCAACGTGGACTCGGTGGGCTGAAGGGCCTGTTTCCGCGCTGTATCTCTAAAGTCTAAAGTCTAAAGGTTAGTGGGTATGTGAAATGAGCTGCCAGAGAAAGTGGTAGGGAGAGTGGTACAATTACAAATTTTAAATACATTTTGACAGGTTCATTGATATGAAAGGTTTAAGAGGGTTATGGGCCAAATGCAGGCAAATGGGATTGGCTAGAGACACTTTGGTCAACACGTCCAAGTTGGATTGAAGGACCTGTTCCCATGCTGTATAAGTTGATTACTTTATCATTCTATAACAACTGTGTTGGAATTTGAACTCTAGACTCTGGATTCTAGGCCATTGGACTCCAGTCATTACCATGTCCCTGGACACAATGCAGGTCTCATTATGAGCTTGGATTAGTGAAGCTCCACAGACAGCAAATAGCAGTATAACCTGCATATCCCAAATTCCCTTATGACATAGAGGGAGACCATTCAGTCCATTGATCCTATGTCGGCTCATAGCAATTTTTATATACACACTGGGGGCAATTTGCAGTGGCCAATTAGGCGACTAATCCATATATTTTTGGGATGTAACACACGTGCAGTTACAGGAAGGTAATGCAAAATCCACATGGATTGGTTGACATTGGATGTCATGGATTGGACCCAGGTCTCTGAAGTGTGAGGTAGCAGTTCTACCAGTAGAACATGTGAAGCATTAACTAGTACATTGTAAGCATGCACAGCCAGCACCAAGTTCTGTTGAATAACTGCAAACCCCCTGACTTTTCCTTTTTGTTGCCGCAGTGAGTTCCAAGCCGCCTGCTGGAGCCTCGGTGGAGTCCGAGAGAGCCAGCTATCAGCAGTCGGAGCAGATGCACCTACATTCACGCCGAGAGAAGCGTTGCTCCTGCAGAAACATGCAGGACACAGAGTGCGTCTACTTCTGCCACGTTGGCATCGTCTGGGTCAATACCCCAGGGTAAGTGATCACTGTGGCTGGCAGAGTTCACCACCCTGTACCTTTGGATGGCTTCCTGTGTTCATCTGCTGTGGGGATCCCCAGACCAGCGTCCCATCTCTCACCTTCGCTAGTCCAATAGATTGGAGTTTGTCTTTTCTTGCACCTTTTGCTCCCTGATTTACATCTACTCTAGGTTAAACAATGCGGCACGGTGGCGGAGCGGTAGAGTCGCTGCCCTATAGCACTTGCAGCGCCGGAGACCCGAGTTTTATCCCGACTATGGGTGCTGTCTCTACAGAGTTTGTACTTTCTCCCCATGACTGCATGGGTTTTATCTGAGATCTTCGGTTTTATCACACACTCCAAAGACATGCAGTTTTGTAGGTACAATGGCTTGGCATAGATGTAAATTGTCCCTAGTGTGTGCAGGATAGTGTTAATGTGCAGGGATCGCTGGTCGGTGTGACCCGAAGGGCCTGTTACCGCACTGTATCTCTAAACTAATCTTAATGCCTCAGTTTAAAAAACTTTGATTTCAAATCCCACTATGACATGTCCCTATTCATCTCTATAATGTCCTCCAGTTCTGTAACCCTGAGAAATCTTTCATTCTGCCTTTAGCTCGCACTATTATAGTGTGGTTGCCTAGTATCAATAATAATTTATTGTATTATAGTTAATTGTACACTTATTATTGTGTTGCGTTAACATTTTGTACAACTGCAGCAAGTAAGAATCTCATTGAACCAGTTTCGATGCATGTGACAAATTGAACACTCTTGTCTTAACTCTTAATCATTCCTGATTTCCATCAATCCACCTGCCCTAAACTCTGAAATTCCCCCTCCCTACACCTCTCCATCATTCTCTTCTCTCATCTTTTCAAATGCTCCTTAATATTGACCTCTTTGTTCAAGCCTTTGATCATTTGCACTAATCGCTCTGCCTGTGACTCTGTCAGATTCCTTTTGTGTAACACCTCGGCTTGTTTGTTTTGCGAAACCAGGCACCAGTTCAGTCCTGCTGCACTTCAAACAGGAGCATAACTTTTAAGAGTTATGCAAATTATCTGAATGCCAAGGAAATTTGACAAACTTGTATAACTTTACTGGTCAGGTCTCTGCCAGGGCAGTGTCTCAGTTGCTGGCACTATAGTTTAGACTGAATGCCAAGGTCTTGAAGAAAGAATAGAGAAGATTTACTGGAATGCAATGCAGGAGTTAGCATTAGAAGCAGAGGGAAAAGTGATGCTCAGACTATTCTTCAAACAGCAGAAAAGGCCAAAACTGGGTTTACACATTCACTTTACATTAGGAAAGGGTTTGGGTTCAGTTTCTAGAGTCATAGAACTATACAGCATGGAAACTGGCCTTCCGGCACAACTTGTTCGAGCTGACAAAGATGTCTAATGGGCTAGTCCCAAGTCAAGTAACTTTTATTACTATAGCACATTTAAAAAATAACTCTCGTTGGCCAAAGTGCTTTACAATTGGTGAGGTACTAACGTTATACAACATTGGTTCATAGATTAAGTACATACATAAATATATACATATAGCCATCCCTCAGACGACGTCAAGAAAGGCTTGAGAGTAAAGATGAGTTTTAAGTCTCGACTTAAAGGAGTCGATGGAGAGGGCAGTTCTGATGAGAAGAGGGATGCTGTTCCACAGTCTAGGAGCTGCAGTCGCCCCTGAGCTTATGCCTAGAGCGTGGGATGTTCAGTAACCCCAAGTCGGCCGATCTGAGGGACCTGGAGGTGGTGTGGTGGGTAAGCAGACTTTTGATGTAGGTGGGGGGACCCGTTAAGGGATTTGTAAACATAAAGGAGGATCTTGAAATTTATTCGGAACCGTACAGGGAGCCAGTGGAGAGAGGCCAGAATTGGGGTGATATGGTTCCTTTTTCGGGTGCCCGTCAGGAGTCTCGCTGCGGCGTTTTGGACCAGTTGCAGGTGGGACAGGGAAGATTGGCTGATGCCAGTGGAAAGGAGTTGCAGTAATCAAGGCAGGAGGAGATAAATGTGTAAATGATCTTTTCAGTGTCGTCAAACTGGAGGAATTGTTTTATTTTAGCTATCGTCCGATGCTGGAAGAAGCTAGCTTTTACCGTGGTATTGACTTGTTTGTCAAATTTCAATGCTGAGTCAAATATCACGCCAAGGTTTTTGAAGTGAGGTTTGAGTAATGGGGTAAGGCTTCCAAGGCTGCCTGCTATAATTTTGATTGAGTCCGAGGGGCCGAGACGGATGACTTCAGACTTACTCTCGTTTAGTTGGAGGAAGTTCTGGGCCATCCAACACTTTATATCCTCGAGGCAGTGGATAAGGTTAAGCAGATTTGATCATTTTTTGGGCTTCAGGGGGGGATAGAGTTGTGTATCATCTGCATAGCAATGGAAGGAAATGCCGTGCCTTTGAATGACTTGGCCTAAGGGGAGCATACACAGGGAGAAGAGAATGGGGCCAAGGATGGAACCTTGTGGAACCCCACAGCAGAGGCTAGCTGGGGAGGAGAATGAGTTGCCTATGTTAGTAGAGAAATTCCTACCTTTGAGGTAGGAGATGAACCAGCTCAGGGCAGTGCCATCAATACCAACCCTGTACCGGAGACGGTCAATTAGGATGGTGTGGTCGACAGTATCAAATGCTGCGCTGAGGTCGAGAAGGAGCAGGATTGCACCGTCGCCGGAGTCAACGGTGGGTCATTATGTACCTTCAACAAGACAGACTCTGTGCTGTGGTGGGCCCTGAAACTCTGTGCTGTGGTAGTCTCACTTACCTTGCATCTGGCTCAAGTCTCCCAAACCTTTCTATCCAGGTACGTCCAAGTGTCTTCTAAATGTAATAATTGTAGATACCACTACCACTTCCTCTGGTAGATAGTTCCATATATTCACTGCCCTCAGTATAAAAAAAGGTGCCCCTCGGGTTCCTTTTAAATCTTTCTCCTGAAATCTATGCCCTCTATATTTTGATTCCCTTGATGTGGGAAGAGACTGAGGCTACTCACCTTGTCTATGTCCCTCATGTTTTTATAAATCTCTGTAAAGTTACCCTTCAGCCTCCTGTACTGCAAAGAAAGAAGCTATCCAGTCGCTCCTTATAATTTAACCCCCCCCTCCCCCTCCTCAGACCCTGTGACCTCCCCGTAAATCATTTTTGCACATATTCCAGTTTATTGACATGTTTCCTATAGCTGCGCGACCATAACTGTGCACAGTACTCCAAAGGTGGCCGTATCTATTGTACAGCTATAGCACATAGAACATAGAACAATTTGTCACAGAAGCAGCCCAGGTCGGCCCACAATTTCTATGCCAATTGCGATGCAATGTTAAACTACTCTCCCCTGCCTGCATGTGCTCTATGTGAGCTTGGAGAGGCACAGTATGCTGAGTGAGTGCAGATGAGTGGTAGAACCTGGGGAAGCCAATGTGAATATGAGAATAAAATAGGATTAAAATGGGTTATAGAGAGATATGCACAGAAACAGTTATTTGACCCCCGACACTTTGATGAACATCAATCACCCATTTACAGTATATTTTTTGCTCGCGCTACATTTTCATATGTTTCTCCCCACCCCCACACACCTCCGCTCCACTCTCCCCTCCACTCTACCACCCGCTCCAGATTCTATCACTCAATTATAAACCTAGGGCAATGTGTAGTGATCAACTGTCCAACCGACCCGCACGTCTTTGAGATGTGGGAGGAATCCCAAATGGACGCAGGGAGATCTTGCAGACTCCACACAGAACGGGCATGATGGGCAGCATGGACCTTGGTGGGCTGAAGGGCCTTTTTCCATATCGTATGGAAAACAAGACAGCAAAAACAAGGGGGCAGATTATTACCTCAATGGGGATAGGTTAGGTAGGGGGTAAGTGCAGCGAGACCTGGGTGTCCTTGTACACCGGTCAGTGAAAGCTGTCGTGCAGGTACTGTAGGCAGTGAAGAAAGCTAATGGAATGTTGGCCTTCATAACAAGAGGATTTCAGTATTGAAGTAAAGAGGTTCTTCTGCAGTTGTATAGGGCTCTGGTAAGACCACATCTGGAGTATTGTGTGCAGTTTTGGTCTCCTAATTTGAGGAAGGACATCCTTGTGATTGAGGCAGTGATTGCATGTAGATTCACGAGATTGATCCCTGGGATGTCGGGACTATCATATGAGGAAAGATTGAAAAGACTAGGCTTTTATTCACTGGAGTTTAGAAGGATGAGGGGGGATCTTATAGAACAATATAAAAGTATAAAAAGGACTGGACAAGCTAGATGCAGGAAAAATGTTCCCAATGTTGGGCGAGTCCAGAATCAGGAGCCATAGTCTTAGAATAAAGGGGAGGCCATTTAAAACTGAGGTGAGAAAAAACATTTTCACCCAGAGAGTTGTGAATTTGTGTAATTCCCTGCCACAGATGACAATGGATGCCAAATCACTGGATGGATTTAAGAGAGAGTTAGATAGAGCACTAGGGGCTAGTGGAATCAAGGGATATGGGGAGAAGGCAGGCACGGGTTATTGATTGGGGACGATCACCCATGATCACAATGAATGACGGTGCTGACTCGAATGGCCTCCTCCTGCACCTATTTTCTATATTTCTATGATTCTTAAGGGTTCAATTTGTGTTGTATTGATGTGTATACCACATGCCCTACTAGTTACAAGTACCTACGGCAGTCACCTGTGCCTGTCAATGTCCCATTTGTGAGTCACGGAGTTAAGTTCACACATAGAGAAGAAAGGAAGCAGAGGCTGTTTAAAGTGCAGAGGGCTGGGAGGAGGATGCACAACAATGCTTGGGAGTGGGTCGGATCGTCCCGTTTAGTGCTGCCTATGATGTCATACTGACAAATTGAACTCTGCTTTCTTCAAGACATTCCGCACAGTGAGAGTTATAAAACTAATTGCCATGAAATGGTCCATGAAATTGGGAGCCAACGACTGACTTCCTCTCTCTCTGCTTTACAGGCTAGCTGAGTCGATGAAGGCTCTATCTGTTGGCATATGGATTGTGTGCTTGTGTGCATGTGTACCTGCATGTGCTTGCGCATGTGTTTACAGTTTACAGTTTAGTTTTTTGTCACAAGTACTGAGGTACAGTGTAAAGCTTTTGTTGCATGCTATCCAGTCAACAGAAAGACAATACATGATTACATTCGAGCCATCGACAGTGTATAGATACATGATAAGGGAATAACGTTTCATGCAAGGTAAAGCCAGCAAAGTCCAATCAAAGGTACACAAAAATGCTGGAGAAACTCAGCGGGTGCAGCAGCATCTATGGAGCGAAGGAAATAGGTGACGTTTCGGGCCGAAACCCTTCTTCAGACAATCAAGATAGTCCGTGGGTTACCAATGAGGTAGATAGCAGTTCAGTGACTGCTCTCTGGTTGTAGTAGGATGATTCGGTTGCCTGATAACAGCTGGGAATACCTGAATCTGGAGGTGTGCGTTTTCACACCTTTTGCCTGGTGGGAGTGGGGAGAAGAGGGAGTGGCCCATCCTTGATTATGCTGCTTGATTATGTTTGCAAGAGTACAATAGCCTATGCATCCAAATATTAGCAGTCATGTGTGCATGCATGTTCGTGCGCATGTCTGTGTGCATAGGTGTATCCAAGCGTAGTTGTTTCTGTGTGTACATGCGCATGGGTGTCAATGTGTGCGTGTGCACAGGGATAAAGAAACTGCCAATGGCTCTAACATTGTGAGTCTCACACTCATGATGGTGTCATAGTGAGCTTACTGAATTAGAAAGTGGAGGCATTAATTTCAATTTGCACACTCTGGAGTAATGCCCTCAGCTTGGTGGAGATGAGAACAAAATGACTGTTCAGCCTCCATGTACATTGCAAACCTGATGCCTATAAATTGGGTACATGAACCTTTCAGTTTATACACAATTTAAAGCTTAAAGATACAGGGTAGGAACAGGGCTTTTGACCCGCTGAGTCTATGCCGACCATCAATCACCCGCACACTAGTTCAATGTTATCCCAATTTCATGTCCTACACACTAGGGGTAAATTACAGAAGCCAATTAACCTACACACCTGCACGTCTTTGGAATGTGGGAGGGAACTGGAGGATCCAGAGAAATCCCATGCGGCCACAGGGAGAATGTGCAAACTCTGCACAGACAGCACCCGTAATCAGGATTGAACCCATGTCTCTGGCTCTGTGAGGTAGCAGCTCCACTGCTGCACCACTGTGTCACGTATGCATATAATTTAGCCTGTGCGCAACAGTGAGAGTGGTAAGTCAACATTCTTCTAAATGATATGGCTTCCACAACATTCATCATGTAAGCATTTTTTTTTTAAGTAATAGAACAGAGTGGATATTTCTAGGACAGTCAATGAGTACACTTCCTTGTGGAAAAGTTTGCCACAACACTACGATTTTGAAGTATTCTTATCTTTGCCAAACCTAATTGAAATGGAAGGTACACAAAAATGCTGGAGAAACTCAGCAGGTGCAGCAGCATCTATGGAGCGAAGGAAATAGGCAACGTTTCGGGCCGAAACCCTTCTTCAGACCGATAGATTAATAGAAATTGATCTATCTTAGATGGGGCGGTGAATATATGGAACTATCTACCAGAGGAAGTGGTAGTGGTGGCTACAATTATCACATTTAGAAGACTCTTGGACAGGTTCCTGGATAAATAGTTTAAGAAGGAACTGCAGATGCTGGAAAACCGAAGGTAGACAAAAAAGCTGGAGAAACTCAGCTGGTGAGGCAGCATCTTTGGAGTGAAGGAAATAGGCAATGTTTCGGGTAAGACTGAAGAAGGGTTTCGACCTGAAACGTTGCCTATTTCCTTCGCTCCATAGATGCTGCCTCACCCGCTGAGTTTCTCCAGCTTTTTTGTCGACCTGGATAAATAGGTTTGGGAGATATGAGCCAGATGCAGGCAAGTAGGACTAGCCCATTACATTTATTTATCAGCAAGAACAATTTGTACCGGAAGGCCTGTTTCCATGCTGTATAGTTCTATGACTCTAGAAACTGTACACAAAACCTTTCCAAATGTAAAGTGACTTTGTAAAACCAGTTGTGGCCTTTTCTGCAGTTTGAAGAATAATCTGAGCATCACTATTCCCTCTGCTTCTAACGCAAATCCCTGCTTGCATTCCAGTAAATCTTCTCCACTCTTTCTTCAAAACCTTGGCATTCAGTCTAAACTATAGTGCCAGCAACTGAGACTGCCCTGGCAGAGACCTGACCAGTAAAGTTATACAAGTTTGTCAAATTTCCTTGGCAGACAGATAATTTGCATCAAATGTAAAAGTAATGCTCCTGTTTGAAGGGCAGCAGAATTGAATTTATGCCGGGTTTCGTAAAACAAACAAGCCGAGGTGTTACACAAAAGGAATCTGACACAGTCACAGGCAGAGAGATCAGGGCAAGTGATCAAAGGCTTGTACAAAGAGGTCAATATTAAGGAGCATTTGAAACCTATTTATGTTTGGCAAGGATAAAGGGCCTGTCCCACTTGGGCGACATTTTCGGCGACAGCCTGAAAAGAGGTTGTCGCGTCATGGTCGGGCCTCGATGCGGCGTGACGTGTGGTGACGCATGTAATGACGCGCGGTGATGCGCAGGTGACGCACGGTGTCTCCCTGTTGTTCCCATGAGGAGCAAGCAGAGCATTGGGGGTTCGAGTCCAACCGCTGGGGCCCGGTATCACATTTAGTTCAGAGATACAGTGCCCTTCGGCCCACCAAGTCCGCACCGACCAGCGATCACCCGCACACCATCCCACATACGCCAGGGAAAATTTATACTTATCAAGCCTATCAACCTAGAGTTAGGGTTAGGGTTAAGGGTAGGGCTAGGGTCACGGTAAGGTTTCTTCCCGCACTCCAAAGGTGCACAGGTTTGTATAAATTGTCCCTGTGTGGTGTGTGGGATAGTGTGCGGGGATCACTGGTCGTAGGCTGGGTCCATGAGGGGAGGGGGGTTGGAGAAGGGGGGGGAAAGAATGGAGCAGGAGGAAGGGAGGAAGAGGGGGAAGGGAAGAAGGAGGGGAGAGGGGAGAAGGGTAGGGGTGGTGGAGGTGGAGAAGGAGGGATGGGGTGGGAGGGGGAACATAGAAACATAGAAAATAGGTGCGGAGTAAGCCATTCAGCCCTTCGAGCCTGCACCGCCATTCAATATGATAATTGTTGATCATCCAAGGAACAGAGAGGTGGAGGGGAGTTCAGTCCACACTCACTGAATCCATCCCTGTGAAATGTTAGAGACGGTGATTGGATCTGGAAGTGGACCAAAACATTTGTAAATAAAACTGAACGACTCAGACATCTTTTCGTTTGCACAATTGATTTTTTTGTATTAATTTTAATATATTAATATTTAAAATCCATGCATTGAAGGAAAATTGTTTTACAGCCCATCTGTGGTCCCTAACCCTAACCCTTGCCGTAACCCTAACCCTAACCCTGACCCTAACCCTAACTGGGCATCACCCGCAGGACAGCATGCATCAGCGTGTTTGTCATATAACTGACGGTTTTACGGGCGTCAGTCACTGACACTCACAGTCGCCGAAAAAATCGCAAAGTGGGACCGGCCCTTAAGAATATGCCATGTGTGGGAAGGAACTGCATATGCTGGTCTACACATGCGTATTTGGGATTTAATCAATAAGTACGCTTAATAGGAGATATTAAACAGATCCAATCTCACATTAGATCTTTTGTGCAAAGGGGACATAAATTTAAGGTGAGAGGGACAAGATTTAATAGGAACTGGAGGGTCAACTTCTTCAGTCAGTGGGTGGTGGGCATGTGGAAAGAGCAGCCAGAGGATGTAGTTGAGTAGGCAATATAATAGCAATTAAAATACATTTGGAGAGATAGATTTAGTGGGATATATGGGCCAAATGCAGCAAATGGATCTATCTTAGATGGGGCATATTGGTTGCTATGAGACTGAGAAACGTAGGTCTGATAACAATGATTTAAATGCAAAGAAATTGAATTATGATGATGGCTAGACATCAAAAACATTTCAGCAACCAGTGAAGTATGACAAAAAAGAGAAAGCAAAACTTACTAATGAGAATAAACTGCAAAAAGGTTTAAACACAAAAACTAAATGTTTCCATTCCATGGTGTGCTGCAGGGAATGATGCCTGGTTTATTTTTAATTATCATTTATATTAAAAATGTAGATGAGAATGTATTGGAATGGTTAATAAGTTTGCGAATGAAGCCACAATTGTTGTATAGTCGGCAGTCATAAAGGTTATCTAAGATTAAAACAGGACAAGGAATGGTAGATAGAATTTACCTTGGAGAAGTGCAAGGTGTTGCACTTTGGTAGTCAAACCAAGGCAGGACTCACACAGTAGGACACTGGAGGGTGTTGTGGTAGAGGGAGACTTAGGGTACAGATACGTAGTTCTGTGGAAGTGGTGACACAGCTAGACCAGGAAAGTATGTGGCACACTTGCCATCATCGGTCAGGGCTTTAAGTACAGGAGTTTAGTTTAGTTTAATTTACTTTAGTTTATTGTCACGTGTCAACATCATCAGGAAACTTGCAGGCAACAGCTGGGGATCCAATGCACACACCCTCTGTACCGCAAGCTTAGCCCTAGTCTACTCAACAGCCAAGTTTTGCTCAACAGCTTGGGCTAATAGCTGCCACACCAAACAAGTTGACACTGTCCTTAACTCTGCAATGCGGGTCATCATTGGGACGCTTAAGTCAACACCTTTGCAGTGGCTCCCTGTCCTCTCTCATATCGCCCCTCCCAGCATACACAGGAGAGGATGTTGAAAGATTGGTGCACCATCAAGGCTAACCCTGACATTCCCATCCATCCTGACTTGTCCAATCTGCCCTGAAGTCCTGCAAACCCTTCTGGTCTTCCGTTAAATCTCTGGAAGACTTTGACTCCAAGACTGAGTGACGCAGAGCCTGGAAAGATGCCAACACCAACAACGGAGAGGTCATCACAGACCCCATAGAGAAACCATCGAGTTTTGACGTCCATTGCAAGCAATGGCTAACCCTGAACAGAATCCGCATCCTCCATGCAATAACAGCCCATCACCTGCATAAGTGGGGGATGACAGACAGCCCTGCTTGTGACTGCGGACATCCAGACCAGACCATCAAACACATCATGAATGACTGCTCACTGAGGCTTTTCCCTGGGGGCATGAAAGCCATCCACCAAGTAACTGATGCTGCCCTGGCCTGGATGTCTACCCTTTATCTACAACTTTAGGCTGTGCACGCCATACGCAAGAAGAAGAAGAAGTGTGCCGAGATATAATGAAAAGCTTTTGTTGCATGCTATAGCAGCAGTCGTCTGAAGAAGGGTCTCGACCCAAAAGGTCTCCCATTCCTTCTCTCCAGAGATGCTGCCCATCCTGCTGAGTTACTCCAGCTTTTTC
Source organism: Amblyraja radiata (assembly GCF_010909765.2). NCBI lineage: Eukaryota > Metazoa > Chordata > Chondrichthyes > Rajiformes > Rajidae > Amblyraja > Amblyraja radiata. The sequence continues at coordinate 59,016,758 of NC_045963.1, read as the reverse complement.
TGTCTATCTTCAGCGGAAAGACTATACATGATTACAATTGAGCCATCCACAGTGTACAGATATATGATACAGGGAATAATGTCTAGTGCAGTTAAAGTCCAGTCAAGTCTGATTAAAGATATTCTGAGGGTCTCCAGTGATATAGATGATACCGCTCAGGACCACTTTATAGTTTTTGATAAGATGGTTAGTTGCCTGATAACAGCTGGGAAGAAACTGTCTCTGAATCTGGAGGTGTGTGTTTTCACATTTATGTACCTCTTGCCTGATGAGAGGGAGGTGTTGGGATGTCATGAACAAGTCTTTGATGAGACCACACATGGAGAAGTGTGCAGTTCAGGTCGTCAAACTATAGAAAGGATGTCATTAAGCTGGAAAGAGTGCAGAAAGGATTCTTAAAATTTTCCCAAGACTGAAGAGCTTGAGTTTAAAGAAATTGGACAGACTGATTTTTTCCCCCCCAGTGCTTATTATGTTGAGGTTTGATCTGTGAGGGGCTTATGAAGGGCATAGATAAGGTGAACAGTCTAAGTCTTTTTTCAACGTAAGTTTAAAACTAGAGCGTAAGGTGCCTTACAGTGATGGGGAAGATTTAAAACAAACCTGTGGACCATCCTTTCCACACAGTGGGTGGTGGGTTTATGGAATGAGCTGCCAGAGGAAGCTGTGGAGATGGGTAGATTTACAATGTTTTGCACAGGTAAATGGATTGAAAACATTTTGAGCATTATGGACCAAATGCAGGCAAATTGGACCAGTTGGTGGGCATGGATGAGGTGGATCAAATGACTGATTTCTGTGCTGTATCTAGGGTCTATCAGGTCAGTCGTCTGTCTCCTTCACTCCCAACAATATTGGCCCATCCAATTTTTTCCTTCTTACACAAAATCTCCTGTCCCGGCGACACCCTTGTGAATCTTTTCTGCATCCTTAACTTTTCTGCATCACATTCTTCCGATCCAGGGATATGGATAATTTAAGTTGGCAGCAATTTAAGTTGGCAACAATTGGACAGATGGAGTTTAATGAAGGATATTTAGAGGATTCCCACTCTGTTGGAAATAATACACTACTACATGATAATACACTACTAGGAAAAGGGGAGATGCAGCGAGACCTGGGTGTCATGGTACACCAGTCATTGAAAGTAGGCATGCAGGTGCAGCAGGCAGTGAAGAAATCGAATGGTATGTTAGCTTTCATAGCAAAAGGATTTGAGTATAGGAGCAGGGAGGTTCTACTGCAGTTGTACAGGGTCTTGGTGAGACCACACCTGGAGTATTGCGTACAGTTTTGGTCTCCAAATCTGAGGAAGGACATTATTGCCATAGAGGGAGTGCAGAGAAGGTTCACCAGACTGATTCCTGGGATGTCAGGACTGTCTTATGAAGAAAGACTGGATACTTGGTTTATACTCTCTAGAATTTAGGAGATTGAGAGGGGATCTTATAGAAACTTACAAAATTCTTAAGGGGTTGGACAGGCTAGATGCAGGAAGATTGCTCCCGATGTTGGGGAAGTCCAGGACAAGGGGTCACAGCTTAAGGATAAGGGGGAATCCTTTAAAACCGAGATGAGAAGAACTTTTTTCACACAGAGAGTGGTGAATCTCTGGAACTCTCTGCCACAGAGGGTAGTCGAGGCCAGTTCATTGGCTATATTTAAGAGGGAGTTAGATGTGGCCCTTGTGGCTAAGGGGATCAGAGGGTATGGAGAGAAGGCAGGTACGGGATACTGAGTTGGATGATCAGCCATGATCATATTGAATGGCGGTGCAGGCTCGAAGGGCCGAATGGCCTACTCCTGCACCTAATTTCTATGTTTCTATGTTTCTATGATGTTGCTATACAGAGGGATCTGGGTGTCGTCGTACATGAAACAGAGAAAGTTTCATGTATGACGAAGTTAGCACACATGAAAAGGAAGCAGTTAGAATACAAATTAAATGTTGGTCACACAGCAAAGAGGGTAGAGTTTAAAGGAAAGGAGGTGTGTCACAGTTCAGACACGATGCAGATGAGGACACACCACATGTATGCATGCACTTATAATCTCCTCTCTTAACGTGCATTGGAGGTTGTTCAAAGGTTGATCCCTGGCAAGTGGAGCTGTCTTATGAAGAATGGTTGAACACGTTGGGCCAATGTGCATCATTTGTGTTTAGGAAACTGACCAGTGATTTTGTTGAAACAAGGTTCTGAGCGACCAAATATTGGAGGAACTTAGCGGGTTGAGCATCATCTGTGGGAGAAGAAAGGATTTGTTGACATTTCGGGTTGAACTTTGCAACAAGACATTGACAATGGGACAAACAGTCTGAAGAAGGGTCTGTTGTCCCATTCTCCTAACCCTCCCTCCTTGTGGATCTTGCACTAATTATCTTTTAATCTGTACTTTCTCTGTATCTGTAACACTGTATACTGCACTGCAGTTATTTTTCTGTTTTCACTATTTGTTGTGCTTGTGTATGGCTTGATTGCACTGATGTACATTATAGTATGACTTGACTGGATAACACACAAATAAAGTTTTTCACTGCATCTCGGTACACATAACAATAATAAACCAATAGCACTTTATTGAACCAATCTGTTGATGATGAATACTGAACCAGATTTGTATACATAAATGCAGGAACCATATTTTTACATCACGTTAGATCTGTTACACACTTTTCACAACATTATTTTTCAGAACAGTATTAGATTTCTAAACAGAGCATGTTTATTCTTCTATATCCCAAACCATGTGCTGGCTGAGTGGTACGTGTGGCCTTTTTACAACAGTATTAGATTTCTAAACTCAGAGCATGTTTATTCTTCCATATCCCAAGCCATGTGCCAGCTGAGTGGTACGTGTGGCCTTTTTACAAGGAATGTAGTGCACCAGTGAACGATGGGTTACAAGTACAAAGTACTAAACCTATCCTGAATAATACAATTCCCTGCTTAATCTTGCAGTTATATCCCATTTATAATTTCTAACATCCCTACTTGCATCTGTTTGGGCCTGATGTTTCTGGAATACAGCCAGAGATCACCATCTTCCAGAGAGCTGCCATCGCTGGCTAACCAATAACATGGTCAGCATGGTGGCACAGTGGTAGAGTTGCTGCCTTACAGTGCCAGAGACCTGGGTTCGATCCTGAATACGGGTGTTTTCTGTTTGGAATTTGTACGATCACCCTATGATTGCGTAGGTTTTCTCTGAGATCTTTGGTTTCCTCCCACACTCCAGATGCACAGGTTTGTAGGTTAATTGGCTTGGTGTAAATGTAAAATTGTCCCTAGTGTATGTAGGATAGTGTTAATGTGCGTGGATTGCTAGTCGGTGCGGACTCGGTGGGCCGGAGGGCCTGTTTCCGTTGGTATATCTCTAAAATAAACATCCTGCAGCTGGCTGTGCTTGTTTCCACCAGGGAACGGGGAACAAGCATCTTTAACTCATTGTCTTTGCAGTTCTCACTCACCTGTCAATGGCACATTTCTCTTATCTTTCTCGCATTTTCACAGGACGTGTCAGCTTTCAGAATGATCACGTTCACCCACCTACTTCCCTGCAACCTAGTCTCTCTCATGTGTCACAACTACTCTTTTTGCTTCTTCTACCTATACCAGGTGGTATTTTGCAAATGCCAATTAACCTACCAACCAGGCGTTACCTGTGCAACTCCTTTGGTGTTAGAAGACTATTTATGTTCATGGTTTCTATTTTGGCATCATACCATAAATCTGCAGCTTCAAGAAGGGTCTTGCAATTAGACAGGTACATGGTTAGGACAGGTTTGGAGGGATGTGGATCAAACGCAGGCAAGTGGGACGAGTGTAGATGGGACATGTTGGTCGGTGTGGACACGTTGGACTGAAGGGCCTGTTTCCACACTGTATCACTCTATGGCTCTATGACCTGAAATGTCACCTATTCCTTTTCTCTAGAGATGCTGCCTGACCTGCTGAGTTACTCCAGCATTTTGTGTCTATCTTCGGATGCTTTCTATCTTGGCTTTCTCTACTTCTGCTACTTTGAACACCTTGAATGCAAATACTTGCCATCTTATAGTCGAGCTGATCACAAGCCTTCAATAGAAGCATCTCGCTGCAAAATGTCAGATCTGGTCCTGTTGGAATGTGATCGGCTCATTACAGTGCACACCTTTCGAGTTCGTTAAAACTCGTTTAGTAGAATTATGACCACTTGCATTCACCATTCTCGTGCATTAGTTCCCTCAGGTGTGCTGTATGTTCTGACACGTTGAGGAATGAAAGCATTTATGTATTGGACTAGGCTAGGCGTGAATGTCCCGGGGAGCTGAAGCATACGGCATGTTTTATTTTTCCACTCCCCAAGACATGTGCTGGCTTAGTGATAGAGTGCACACTCAGTACACAGAATATAATGACGATGCGGTAGAAGCAAAAAAATGATATAGTTCTTTACTTATATAGCACGACTCAATTTTACAATACTATAACATTTAGACAATAGACAATAGGTGCAGGAGTAGGCCATTTCCCCCTTTGAGCCAGCACTGCCATTCAATGTGATCATGGCTTATCATCCACAATCAGTACCCCATTCCTGCCTTCTCCCCATATCCCCTGACTCCGTTATCTTTAAGAGCCCCATCAAGCTCTCTCTTGAAAGTATCCAGAGAACCGTCCTCCACCGCCCTCTGAGGCAGAGAATTCCACAGACTCACAACTCTCTGTGTGAAAAAATGTTTCCTCATCTCCGTTCTAAATGCCTTACCTCTTATTCTTAAACTGTGGCCCCTGGTTATGGACTCCCCAAACATCGGGAACATTGCAATTATATACCATGCAAAATTATGCTGTGAAATCATCTCCAAAGATCTTTCCAACCACAATGGAAAAGATATGACAAGTACAGATTGATAATGTTCTGATGGTCACTAAAACCAACTAGGACAACGTGTTGCAGAAGGCGTACAAGAGATTAATCGGGATTTTGCCTGGGATGGAGTATTTCCGTTAAAAGGACAGACTGGAGAAGCTAGGTCTGTTCTCCCTAGAGTGGAGGAGTTTAAGAGTGGACATGTTTGAGATATATAAAATTATGAGGTAAAAACAGTACATAGTGGGGACAGTAGAAAACTTTTTCTCATGTCAGAGTGTATAAAACTAGAGGACGTGGATTTAGGGTAAGGGATAAGAGATTTAAAAGAGATCTGAAGTGACTGTCTTCACCCAAAGAGAGTTTAGTTATAGTTTAGTTTAGAGATACTGCGTGGAAACAGGGGCTTTGGTCCACCGAGTTCGCACGGACTAATGGTCACTGGTTCCACCCACACTAGGGACAATTTACAAAAGCCAATTAATTACAAACTCTACAAACTACAAACCCGCACATGTTTGGAATGTGGGAGGAAACCGGGTGCACCCAGACAAAACCCACGTGGTCACAGGGAGAACATGCAGGGAGAGATAGACAGCACCAGTACGCTGTAAGGCAGCAACTCTACAACTGTGCCACTGAGCACCAGGAATACATTGCTTGAGAAAGTATCAGGTAGCATTTTAAAAGTGACCAGGAATCATCTAAGCAGAGAAGGTTATGGACCAAATTCGGACTCTGGGATGGCTTGTTTCTCTGCTGTATGAAACTCTTTGAACGTGAGGAGAAATGGTCAGGGATTTGGGTTCAGATAAAATTCCGACAGATGCGCCAGCCACAAAGTTCAGAAGCAACTCCAGCACAGAGAGAAATAGTTGATCTTGGGCTGAGCACGCTGCAAGTTGATGCAACTGGAGTAAAAGTGGAAGCAATCACGAAAGCAAGGAATTCTGTAAACATTGTGGAACATGGAATGTCTCCTGGCATGGTACATGCAACATATTTGCTCGATCTTGCAACAACATTGGCAACATTATACAGGTTGTGAAAGAATAACAAAGAATGGCAATGAGGCCGAGAACATCAAACGAGGTAATTTATGGAAGGTGAATGTCAGAAATTAGTCTTCATCAGTTCACTGTGGTGCCACGCATTTGCTGAACCTTGCGTTTGACTTCGCTTTATAGAATAAAAGCCGCAATGTCGTGCATACCTGGGAGAGGCGAGCGCCTCCCATGTTACAAAAAAGGAACTTTGTAAGCACCCTTTATGGGTGACTATTTGCATACCTTGGCAAGGTATGCAAGCAAAGAATTTCACTATGACTTGTCACATGTGACAATAAATTATTCTATTCTATTCTGAATCCTATGGATCTTCTACACATTGTGTACACCTGAGCTTGGGACTTAGATCAGGGATGATCTGCCTGCCACCTGGTTGAAGAGAATGGGCAAGATGGGATCATTCTACCTGGTGAGATGTGGAGGAGCTATCTCTCTTCAACCTCCACTTTTAGTTCTCTCCTGCTCCCTGCTCTTTATAAACCCTCCTCATCTTTCACTCTACTCCCCCCTGTCTTCAGCACTCTCCATTTGATAAAGTGTGCTCAGACACACCTCTCGCTACCTGCACCCTCCCCTCTGAGTCACACACCAGAGTAACGAGCAGAAGGTTTACCTTGGCACTCTGGGTCAACACCAAGGCAGAGCTGGTCTGCCGGGAGAGCAGTAGCGACTCCTACAGCACCACTCAATAGTCAGCAGTGAAGATCTGGACAATGTAATGGGGACAGATCATATGCTCATTGCAGTTAGTAGGCGCTTATTGTTCAAAACTGCGTTACAACTATGACTATTCCATCACTTCAACTGTCCTTCAAGCCCCTTCAAACATATTACAGTGCCCTCCATAATGTTTGGGACAAAGGCCCATCATTTATTTATTTGCCTCTGTACTTCACAATTTGAGATTTATAATAGCAAACATCACATGTGGTTAAAGTGCACATTGTCAGATTTTAATAAAGGCCATTTTCATCCATTTTGGTTTCACCATGTAGAAATTACAGCAATGTTTATACATAGTCCCCCCATTTCAGGGCACCACAATGTTTGGGATGCAGCAATGTCATGTAAATGAAAGTAGTCATGATTAGTATTTTGTTGCATTACCTTTGCATGCAATGACTGACTGCTTGAAGTCTGCGATTCATGAACAGTTGCTGGGTGTCTTCTCGGGTGAAGCTCTGCCAGGAATGTATTACAGCCATCTTTAGCTTATGCTTGTATTGGGGGCTAGTCCCCTTCAGTTTTCTCTTCAGTATATAAAATGCATGCTCAATTGGATTCAGATCGGGTGATTGACTTGGCCACTCAAGAATTTAACATTTTTTAGCTTTGAAAATTATCCCACCTTGTCCAAATTCGATACTTTAGCAGTATGTTTGGGATCATTGTCTTGCTGTGGAATGAACCGCCGGCCAATGAGTTTTGAGGCATTTGTTTGAACTTGAGCAGATAGATGTGTCTATACACTTCAGAATTCATCATGCTACTACCGTCAGCAGTTGTATCATCAATGAAGATAAGTGAGTCAGTACCTTCAGCAGCCATACATGCCCAGGCCATAACTCACACACCACCGTGTTTCACAGATGAGGTGGTATGCTTTGGATCTTGGGCAGTTCCTTTTCTCCTTCATACGTTGCTCTTGCCATCACTCTGATATAAGTTAATCCTCATCTCATCTGTCCACAAGACCTTTTTTCCAGAACTGCGGTTGTTCTTTTAAGTACTTCTTAGCAAACTGTAATCCGGCCATCCTATTTATGTGGCTAACCAGTTGTTTGCGACTTGCAGTGTAGACTCTGTATTTCTGTTCATGAAGTCTTCTGCGGATAGTGGTCTTTGAGAAATCTGCACCTGACTCCTGAAGAGTGTTTCTGATCCGTCAGACAAGTGTTTCGGAGTTTTACTTTATTATAGAAAATATTCTTCTGTCATCAGCTGTGGAGGTCTTCCTTGGCCTGCCAGTCCCTTTGTGATTAGTAAGCTCACCAGTGTTCTCTTTCTTCTTAATGATGTTCCAAACAGTAAATACATATACCTTCCATCTGAGGGAAGGTCAAGTTGGGCTCTCGCCCCTGATTTGCTTAACTGCTGTGTACCAGGAAGCTTATCTTTATTTCGAAGTGCCGACGTGGAGATAATGTGTGTGCAAATACATGCCTGTATGCATGCGCACATGTGCGTACATACACTCAGACACTCACGCATACAAACAAATGTTCTCACCCAGATAACAATCAGGAGCACAAACACTTTGTCATACAAAGTCCCGTGTATACACACTGATCCACACACTCAGATGCAGACACATGAAAGATGTGCAAACTCTCCAACACCCACTCAGTAACATGCTGTTTAGATACATACACACATATTCTGATGCACACATCTGATGCAAATACGGTTTTGCACACATTGATACACAGACACTCGCATATTCAGGCATGTACACTGAGATGTAAACTCTCAGGCACATAACCAATGAAACACACATTTGCTCAGATACATGCACACATATGTTCAGAAACACATACAGTGCATCAGGCAATCACGTGCTGACGGATTCAGTCGAACAGATGCACACACAATCAGACATCCACACATACATACACAAGCACACCCATGCACACACTCAGATATACATGTTCAAACTCTGGCACAGTCACATGCAGGGTCACACATATTCACGCTCGCGCACACTATATTTAGAATATATTTCTGGGTGAACACACTATACTTAGAATGATATTTCAGCTCCTTTTATAATAATACATTCTTATGGTAATATAATTATGCCTTCTCAGTATAGAGTCTGCAGAAGAACACAGTATCATTACAAAACTGATGTAGTAAAGCACGTTGGTGCAGGACATGGAGCGAGAGTCACAAAGCCGATACTGCAAGCAGCAAGAGTTCTTTTGTACATTCAAGCTTTCTTGTTTATTAACCCATTCACTCCCTCTCACCCAGATAGACAGACCAACCATGATAACGTTTCCTAATTGTCAAACCTGGCACATTCCTTTGGGGAGCTCACAGTGGTGCAGATGGTAGAGCTGCTGTCTCACAACTCCAGTGATCCAGGTTCGGTCCTGACCTTGGATGCTATCTGTGTGGCGTTTTCACGTTCTCCCAGTGATCACGTAGGTTTCCACTGGGTGCTCTGGTATCCTTTTGCGTCCCAAAAATGTGTGGGTTTGGTGTTTGACGGGTCACTATGAATTTTCCCAGATGTGTCGGTGAGAGATAGAAACATAGAAAATAGGTGCAGGAGGAGGCCATTCGGCCCCTCGAGCCAGCATCGCCATTCATTGTGATCATGGCTGATCGTCTCCTATCAATAACCCGTGCCTGCCTTCTCCCCATATCCCTTGACTCCACTAGCTCCTAGAGCTCTATCTAACTCTCTCTTAAATCCATCCAGTGACTTGGCCTCCACTGCCCTCTGTGGCAGGGAATTCCATAAATTCACAACTCTCTGCGTGAAAAAGTTTTTTCTCACCTCAGTCTTAAATGACCTCCCCTTTATTCTAAGGCTGTGGCCCCTGGTTTTGGACTCGCCCAACATTGGGAACATTTTTCCTGCATTTAGCTTGTCCAGTCCTTTTATAATTTTATATGTTTCTATCAGATCTCCCTCTCATCCTTCTAAACTCCAGTGAAGACAAGCCTAGTCTTTTCAATCTTTCCTCATATGACAGTCCCGCCATCCCAGGGATCAATCTCGTGAATCTATGCTGCACTGCCTCAATCACAAGGATGTCCTTCCTCAAATTAGGAGACCAAAACTGTACACAATACTCCAGATAAGGTCTCACCAGAGCTCTATACAACTGCAGAAGAACATCTTTACTCCTATACTGAAATCCTCTTGTTATGAAGGCCAACATTCCATTAGCTTTCTTCACTGCCTGCTGTACCTGTAAGCCAACTTTTAGTGACCGGTGTACAAGGATGCCCAGGTCTTGCTGCACCTCCCCCTAACCTAACCTAATCATTGAGATAATAATCTTCCCCCTTGTTTTTGCCGCCAAAGTGGATAACCTCACATTTATCTATATTATACTGCATCTGCCAGGCATCTGCCCACTGACTCAACCTGACCAGGTCACCCTGCAAACTCCTAACATCCTCTTCACAGCTCACACTGACACCGAGCTTTGTGTCATCTGCAAACATGCTAGTGTTGCTTCTAATTCCGTCTTCCAAATCATTAATATATAAGGTAAACAGTTGCGACCCCAAAACCGAGCCTTGCGGCACTCCACTCGCCACTGCCTGCCATTCTGAAAAGGACCTGTTCACTCCTACTCTTTGCTTCTGGTCTGCCAACCAATTTTCTATCCATGTCAACACCCTACCCCCAATACCATGTGCTCTAATTTTAGTCACCAGTATCCCGTGCGGGACCTTATCCAAGGCTTTCTGAAAGTCTAGATACACTACATCCACTGGCACCTCTTCATCCATTTACTTGTCACATCCTCAAAAAATTCCAGAAGATTAGTCAACCATGATTTCCCTTTCATAAATTCATGTTGACTTGGACTAATCCTTTTACTGCTATCCAAATGCCCCATTATTACCTCTTTAATAATTGACTCCAACATCTTTCCCACCACAGAAGTCAGGCTAACTGGTCTGTAATTCCCCGTTTACTCTCTCGCTCCTTTCTTGAAAAGTGGGATAACATTAGCTATCCTCCAATCCACAGGAACTGATCCTGAATCTATTGAACATTGGAAAATGATCACAAATGCGTCCACTATTTATAGAGCCACCTCTCTGAGGACCCTGGGATGCAGACCATCAGGTCCAGGGGATTTATCATCCTTCAGTCCCATTAGCCTACTCTATACTATTTCTCGCCTAATGAAAATTTATTTCAGTTCTTCTACCCCCTTAGATCCTGTGTCCTCCAGTACATCTGGGAGATTGTTTGAGTCTTCCTTAGTGAAGACAGATCCGAAGTACTTATTCAACTTCTGCCATTAACTTGTTGCCCATAATAATTTCACCCGTGTCTGCCTTCAAGGGACCCACATTTGACTTTGCTACTCTTTTCCCATTAACATATCTAAAGAAGCTTCTACTGTCCTTCTTTATATTCCTGGCCAGCTTCCCTTTGTACTTCATCTTTTCAGCCCGTATTGCCCGTTTTGTTTCCTTCTGTTGTCCCATGAAATTTTCCCAATCCTCTGGCTTCCGGCTACTCTTTGCTGTGTTATACATCTTTTCTTTTAGTTTTATTCTATCCCTAACTTCTCTTGTCAACCACGGTTGCCTCCTACTCCCCTTAGAATCTTTCTTCCTTTTTGGAATGAAATGATCCTGCGTCTTCCGGATTATGCCCAGAAATTCCTGCCATTGCTGTTCCACTGTCATTCCTGCTAGGATCCCTTTCCAGTCTACTTTAACCAGCTCCGCTCTCATGCCTTCATAGTCCCCTTTGTTCAACTGCATCACTGACACTTCCTATTTAACATTCTCCTTCTCAAATTGCAGATTAAAACTAATCATATTATGATCACTACCTCCGAGCGGTTCCTTTACCTCGAGTTCTCTAATCATATCTGGTTCATTGGACAACACTAAATCCAGAATTCCCTTTTCTCGTGCTTCTCTTTGTTGCTGTTGCTTCAAAATCCACGGGAGCTCTGAGTAAAGTCTGCCTGTGCTTTGCCTCTCCTTTTCAACTGTTTTCCCCCTCTGACTCACTTCTAACTCTCCTCCCACTCGGGCTAGAGCCAATCACTGCTTTCTCCTGCTTCTCTTTGTTGCTGTTGCATCAAAATCCACGGGAGCTATGAGTAAAGTCTGCCTGTGCTTTGCCTCTCATTTCAACTGTTTTCCCCCTCTGACTCACTTCTAACTCTCCTCCCACTCGGGCTAGAGCCAATCACTACTTTCTCCTGATTCTCTTTGTTGCTGTTGCTTCAAATTCCACGGGAGCTCTGAGTAAGCTGAGTCAGTGGAGTTGTGGAGAGTAAATTAACGAGGAATGGCATGGCTCTGAGACATGGCATTGATTTGACGGGCTGAAAGGCCACCTTCTACATCATAAGCAAATGTGGAAAATTCTTATCTGTGTGTTCTTTGTGAAATGTGCAATTGTATCAAGAAAGGTCTATGGTGGTACATTCTGATTTTGCTTTGAAATGTATAGACATTGAAGAAAAGAAAAGCTGGCATGGACTGAGAGAATTCCCTGACCACAGAACATCTGAAAGCCCTCACAATTAATAAATCAGAGATGGGATGAGGGAGAATGTAATTTGTGCAAGTCTACGCCCATAAGTAGCAATGGGTTAATTCACCAATGTGTTCTTTTCTTTTCGGATGAGATTGCAGGACCAATATTGGTTGGGATATCAAGGAGGAATTCCTTACTATTCTTTTCATATTTCATATTTCATTGCAACATTGAAATATGCCATTCAGCCCATCTATTCCATGTCGACAAAGTCCATCACACAAACCAGCATTGATTGTACTCGTGTACAGAATGATTTCACTGGATAGCACTCAAATAAAGCTTTTTACTATCTTGGAATAGTAAAAAACAATATTAATAAACCAACCCAAACCAGGAAAAACCCAGAGAGTACCTGAGCTCAGGATTGAACCTGGGCCTCGGAAGCTATGAGGTAAATGCTGTACCATCCGAGCTGGCCAATATTTCTTTTGAGTAGTGTTGTGGGACCTTTATCTAGAGGATTTGTGGGGCGTCCTTTATTCTTGTGAAAATGAGTCTTGAATGCATTGTTGGTGGAAACGAGGACTACGGATAATGGATGGGTCTGTATAGAACACAGGACATAGAACAGTACAGAATAGGATTTGGCCTTTCAGCCCACCTTGTCTGCGCTGACTATGATTCCATTCTAACTAATCCCATCCCTCCATTTCATGCCTGTTCATGTACCTGTCTAAATGATTGGTCAACATTGCTATCGTATTTGTTTTCAACACTTTCCTTGACAGCATGTTTAGCTTAGTTTTTAGTTTGGCGATACAGCTTGGAAACAGGCCCACCGAGTCCATGCCGTCCAGTGATCCCTGTACACTCACACTCCTACACACTCAATAGGGACCATATTTTTTACATTAGACCAAGCCATATAGCCTACAAACCTGTACATATTTGGAGTGTGGGAGGAAACTGGAGATCCCGGAGTAAACCCACGCATATCACGGGGAGAGCGTATAAACTCTGAACAGACAAGGAATCGTAGTCAGGATCGAACCCGGGTCTGTGGTGCAGTAAGGCAGCAATTCTACCGCTGCGCCATCGTTCCAGATACCTACCACTCTCCGTGTAACAAAAACATTTGCATCTCACATTTCCTTTAAACATTTTCTTCTTACCTAAAACTTCTAGCCTCCAGTATTTCAAAAGGATCACTCGAATGAACTCAATCAGCGAAGTGGCACAGCCAGTAGAGCTGCTGCCTCACAACACCAGAGTTCCAGGTTCAATCCTGATCTCCAGTGCTGACGGTGTGGAGTTGGCATGTTAACCCAGTGAGTGTGTGCATTTCCTTTTGTCCCAAAGTCGTGGGTTGGTAAGTTAATTGCCCTGCGAATATTGCCCTGAGTTTGTTGGGTGAGTGGTAGAATAAGGGGAGGGGGGGGGGGGGGGAGGGGCGAGGGGGTGGTGGGGTGGGGGGGGAGGGAGTCGATGTGAATGTTGGGAGAATAAAAATAAATTGAGATTAACGAAGGAACAGTGTAACTGTGTGGCCGATGGTCACCAACCGGCAGACAGGGTCTTCTTCTTGCGTATAGCGTGCACAATCTAAAGTTGCAGGACAACTTGTTCTATTTGATCTTATTTGATTGTGCACGTTGGGTTGATTGCATTAGTCGAAAACAGGGCGGACCACGTGAAGGTTGCAATCCGATGAACAGTCTGGTTCTGTGCAGTATGACTCTTTGATCCGACGCTGACTGCCTCTGATTACTGTGTGAAATGAAATATTCCCCCAAAAAATACAGTTAGTTCTCCAGTCTAGCACCAATTTTGTATCCTGCGAAGAATGAGAAATTATAGATAATTCAATCGTAGCATCCCCCCTCACATCTTCTAATAGCCTGGATAATGATCCACTTTAAAAACTGCTGAGTTCCTCAATGCTTTTAGTTTGTTTATCTTATTCACTATTTTGAGCTCATTTGCCTCGGGCATCATACTCGTCACTTTTGAGAAAATAATTGGAAAGTATTTATAAGGAGCCCTGCCCATCTTCTGCAATTACGAAGCCCTGAATCCTCATTGACACCTGGCCACATCCTGATGGTTGTAACATTCACTTTCTCTAATAGCTTCTTCAACATCTCTGATCTTTTCTCTGAGGTGAATTTAACTTCCCTTGCAGGGATAACTCAATAGTACCCGTCTCAAAGTTTCGCCAGCTGAATACACAGAGTTATGACTTGTATAAACAGCCCTCAGGAGAGTTTTTAATCTTTGTATGTCTAGATTACATCTGTCATCACTAAGCGAACAGAGCTATGATATCATTAGACACACTAGAGTGCCCTCCATAATGTTTGGGACAAAGACCCATCATTTATTTATTTGCCTCCATACTCCATAATCTGAGATTTGCAATAGAAAACTAGAGTAAGTGGGATCTGTTGGGTCCCATGTTCACACAGGATGGCTGGTATCCCAACGCAATATTCCACCTCTCCACCAATTCCAATATTGGTGGTCAGTGGGGGGGGGGGGGGCTTTCTGGAGTGCTAGTATGGGTGTTGTTGGCCAAAGGTACTGGTATCCAGAGGGCTAGTATGGACATTGTGGGCAGAATGGATTCTTGGGCTGGCAGCTCAGTCATTGAGGCCTGGTGGGCTGGCAGCTCAGTCACTTAGGCCTGGTAGCTCAATCACTCAGGCCTGGTGGGCTGACAGCTCAGTCACTCAGGCCTGGTGGGTTGGCAGCTCAGTCACTCAGGCCTGGTGGGCTGGCAGCTCAGTCACTAAGGCCTGGTGGGCTGGCAACTCAGTCACTCAGGCCTGGTGGGCTGGCAGCTCAGTCACTCAGGCCTGGTGGGCTGGCAACTCAGTCACTCAGGGCTGGTGGGCTGGCAGCTCAGAAACTGCCAGAAATTCTGCCCAAAACAGGTGAGAGACTGTGAGAAAGGAGGGGGAGACGGGGAGAATCAATTTTAGACATTTTTCATCTTTTTCTGCAGATCACAGCAATGTAGGAGGAAAGTCTATCCTGGCCTGGATCACACAAGGAGCCAATGAAGGGAGGGAGAAAAATAGACAATAGACAATAGAAATAGGTGCAGGAGGCCATTCGGCCCTTCGAGCCAGCACCGCCATTCAATGTGATCATGGCTGATCATCCCAAACCAGTACCCCGTTCCTGCCTTCTCCCCATATCCCCTGACTCCGCTATTTTTAAGAGCCCAATCTACCTCTCTCTTGAAAGCATCCAGAGAACCTGCCTCCACCGCCCTCTGAGGCAGAGAATTACACAGACTCACCACTCTCTGTGAGAAAATGTGTTTCCTCGTCTCCGTTCTAAATGGCTTACTCCTTATTCTTAAACTGTGGCCCCTAGTTCTGGACTCCCCCAACATCGGGAACATCTTTCCTGCCTCTAGCGTGCCCAAGCCCTTAACAATCTTATAAGTTTCAATGAGATACCCTCTCATCCTTCTAAACTCCAAAGTGTACAAGCCCAGCTACTCCATTCTCTCAGCATATGACAGTCCCGCCATCCCGGGAATTAACCTTGTAAACCTATGCTGCACTCCCTCAATAGCAAGAATGTCCTTCCTCAAATTAGGGGACCAAAACTGCACACAATACTCCAGGTGTGGTCTCACTAGGGGTCTGTACAACTGCAGAAGGACCTCTTTGCTCCTATATTCGATTCCTCTTGTTATAAAGGCTAACATGCCATTCGCTTTCTTCAGTGCCTGCTATACCTGCATGCTTACTTTCATAGACTGATGTACAAGGTCCCCCCCGATCCCATTGGACTTCCCCTTTTCCCAACTTGAAGCCATTTAGATAGTAATCTGCCTTCCTGTTCTTGCTACCAAAGTGGATAACCTCACATTTATCCACATTAAACTTAATATGCCATGCATCTGCCCACTCCCCCCAACCAGTCCAAGTCACCCTGCATTCTCATAGCATCCACCTCACAGTTCACACTGCCACCCAGCTTTGTGTCATCTGCAAATTTGCTAATGTTACGTTGAATCCCTTCATCCAAATCATTAATATATATTGTAAATAGCTGTAGTCCCAGCACCGAGCCTTGCGGTACCCCACTAGTCACTGCCTGCCATTCTGTAAGGAACCCGTTAATCCCTACTCTTTGTTTCCTGTCTGCCAACCATTTCTCTATCCTTGTCAGCACTCTACTCCCAATACCATGTGCCCTAATTTTGCCCACTAATCTCCTATGTGGGACCTTATCAAATGCTGGGTTGAGGTTTAATACTTGCAGGGGGAATACATACTGATGGGCCAAAGGAACTCCTCCTGGGCTAATACAGGCCTGATGGGCTGAAGTGGTTCTTAGGGGCCTTGTGGGCCAAAATTAGTGCCTTCAGACAGGCCAAACAACTCATTTCATTCCCATTTCCATTGTAGTTTCAAGCACAGGACAGGCCAAACAGCTCATTGCATTTTCATTTCATTTCCATTTCCATTGCAGTTTCAAGCACCGGGCAGGCCAAACAGCTCATTGCATTTTCATTTCCATTTCCATTGCAGTTTCAAGCACAGGACAGGCCAAACAGCTCATTGCATTTTCATTTCATTTCCATTTCCATTGCAGTTTCAAGCACAGGGCAGGCCAAACAGCTCATTGCATTTTCATTGAATTTCCATTTCTATTGCAGTTTCAAGCACAGGGCAGGCCAAACAGCTCATTGAATTTTCATTTCATTTCCATTTCCATTGCCGTTTCAAGCACAGGGCAGGCCAAACAGCTCATTGCATTTTCATTTCATTTCCATTTCCATTGCAGTTTCAAGCACAGGGCAGGCCAAACAGTTCATTGCGTTTTCATTTCATTTCCATTGCAGTTTCAAGCACCGGGCAGGCCAAACAGTTCATTCCATTTTCATTTCATTTCCATTTCCATTGCAATTTGAAGCACAGGATAGGCCAAACAGCTCATTGCATTTTCATTTCATTTCCATTTCCATTTCCATTGCAGTTTCAAGCACAGGGCAGGCCAAACAGCTCATTGCATTTTCATTTAATTTCCATTTCCATTGCAGTTTCAAGCACAGGGCAGGCCAAACAGCTCATTGCATTTTCATTTCATTTCCATTTCCATTGCAGTTTCAAGCACAGGGCGGGCCAAACAGCTCATTGCATTTTCATTTCATTTCCATTTCCATTGCAGTTTCAAGCACAGGGCAGGCCAAACAGCTCTTTGCATTTACATTTCATTTTCATTTCCATTGCAGTTTCTAGCACAGGGCAGGCCAAACAGCTCATTGCATTTTCATTAATGGCTAACATCATTTATTGCAAGTACATTGCAGACTTACAGTTCAGGTGATTCGCAGCTTAAAATCACAGTCGTGGCCTCTCCCCCGCGATCATCCAGAGTGACTGACTCACGTCCAGGCATCCAGGGTTTTATAGTCCTGCCCACCTGGAAGGGGCGTTAACTTCATCATGGTGATTGGCAGGTGAGAGGACCAATCAGCTGATCTCAAGATTTTTTAAACATAACTTTTTAATTTTTCATTGTTCGGAAAAATCCTCAGGGCTGCCTCAGCGGAGGAGGACTGTGAGTAAGATGGCCAAAAATCATAGCAATATAGGGTAGTTTTTTTTCTAAAATCAATATACAGCGTGGACAGGAAGTGGTCAAGATGAGACTTTTAGTTATATAGAAATCACATGTGGTTAAAGAGCACAATATCAGATATTTAAT
Source organism: Amblyraja radiata (assembly GCF_010909765.2). Lineage (NCBI taxonomy): Eukaryota > Metazoa > Chordata > Chondrichthyes > Rajiformes > Rajidae > Amblyraja > Amblyraja radiata. Next base: position 58,998,908 of record NC_045963.1, on the reverse strand, counting down.
AAAAGCCATTTTTATATATTTTGGTTTCACCATGTAGAAATTACAGCAGTGTTTATACATAGTCCTCCAATTTCAGGGTACCATAATGTTTGGCACAGCAATGTCATGTAAATGAAAGTAGTCATGTTTAGCATTTTGTTGCATATCCTTTGCATGCAATGACCGCTTGAAGTCTGCGATTCATGGACATCACCAGTTGCTGGGTGTCTTCCAGGCCTGTATTGCAGCCATCTTTAGTTTATGCTTGTTTTGGGGGCTAGTCCCCTTCAGTTTTCTCTTCAGCATATAAAAGGCATGCTCAAATGAGTTCAGATTTACCATTTTTTAGCTTTGAAAAACACCTTTGTTGCTTTAACAGTATTTTTAGGATCATTCTCTTGCTGTAGAATGAATCACCGGAAAATGAGTTTTGAGGCATTTGCTTGAACTTGAGCAGATAGGATGTGTCTATACACTTCACAATTCATTATGCTACTACCATCAGCAGTCATATCATCAATGAAGATAAGTGAGTCAGTTCGTTCAGCAGCCATACATGCCCAGGCCTTAACACACACACCACCGTGTTTCACAGATGAGGTGGTATGCTTTAGATCTTGGGCAGTTCCTTCTCTCCTTAATACTTTGCTCTTGCCATCACTCTGATATGTTAATCTTCATCTCATCTGTCCACAAGACCTTTTTTCCAGAACTATGGTTGCTTTTTTAAGTACTTAACCCAGCCATCCAATTTATGTGGCTAACCAGTGGTTTGCATCTTGCAGTGTAGACTCTGTATTTCTGTTCATGAAGTCTACTGCGGACAGTGGTCATTTAGAAATCCACACCTGACCCCTGAAGAGTGTTTCTGATCCATCAGACAGGTGTTTGGGAGTTTTTCTTTATTATAGAGAGAATTCTTCTGTCATCAGCTGTGGAGGTCTTCCTTGGCCTGCCAGCCCCATTGTGATTAGTAAGCTCACCAGTGCTCTCTTTCTTCTTAATGATGTTCCAAACAGTAGATGCATATGCTTTCCATCTGAGGGAAGGTCAAAGTTGGACTCTAGCCCCTGAGTTGCTTAACTGCTATATACCTGGGATCTATGTACCAGTGGTTTGCATCTTGCAGTGTAGACTCTGTATTTCTGTTCATGAAGTCTACTGCGGACAGTGGTCATTGACAAATCCACACCTGACTCCCTAAGAGTGCATCTGATCTGTTGAACAGGTGTTTGGGGATTTTTCTTTATTATAGAGAGAAGTCTTCTGTCATCAGCTGTGGAGGTCTTCCTTGGCCTGCCAGTCCCTTTGTGATTAGTAAGTTCACCAGTACTATCTTTCTTTTTTTTTAATATTTATTTTATTAGAAGCAATTGTACAAAGAGAAGGTAATCGACATAACAGTTATACAATTTTCGTACTGCTTCAATTTTAACGTTTTATAAACTAATAACTAAATCGGGAAAAAGAAAAAGGGAAAAAGGGAAAGAAAGAAGAAAAGAAAAAGAAAAAAAAAATTTCGAGAAAGACATGAAAAAGAAAAAAGAAAAACCCCAGAATTAATGAAGAAGTGAAAGAAGCGGAGATATATCCCACTGCCTTTCCATATGCCTGCTCACCCGACCCCAGCATTGGTTTTGTGCTCTCTTTCTTAAAGATGTTCCAAACAGTTAATTTTGGTAAGCCTAAGGTTTGGCTGATGTCTCTAACAGTTTTATTCTTGTTTCTCAGTCCCATAATGGCTTATTTGATTTTCATTGGCACAACTTTGGAACTCATATTGATAAACAGCAATAAAAGTTTCCAAAGGTGATGGAAAGACAGGAGGAAAGATTAGGTGCTGAGAGCTGTCTTATACATGCATTAAGGAGGCATTTAAACACACCTGAGGAATTACAAACACCTGTGAAGCCATGTGTCCCAAACATTCTGGTGCCCTGAAATGGGTGGACTATGTATAAACACAGCTGTAATTTCTACATGGTGAAACCAAAATGTATAAAAATTGCTTTTATTAAAATCTGACAATGTGCACGTTAACCACATGTGATTTTTTTATTTTACAAATCTCAAATTGTGGAGTACAGAGGCAAATAAATAAATAAATGATGGGTCTTTGTCCCAAACATTATGGAGGGCACTGTATGTGTTTAATTTCATCAGTTGTCTGTCTGAAAGATAAAGAATAATAGGTATATGATTAAGAATAATAATCAAAGCAAGTTCCATTCTGAAAGGGATTATGACAGAGTGGAAGCTATTTCTCCTAGCTGGAGAGTTTTAAACTATATGCCTTCCCTGGGTTATGAGCACCTGACTTATGTATACCCTGTCCTTAAGAACTAGCTTTTAGGAGACTGACCAAATAGACTGGGACGTGTTTTCTGTCTGCTGTGGAACTGCAGCCATTTTCGCCAGGTCATTTCTCCATGGCTTCCCAATCCCACCTCTGAACCAGAGGCTGCATGGAGCCGAGCAGAACTGGGAGAACTTGTTCTTCCCACTTCTCGTTCCCCGGGACACGAAAACTAAAGGAGAGGAGAGGGACGGCTTGCTGATGAAACATGTGAAGGAAGAGGCAGTCGGGCTCACTGTGAACAATGGACCCGGTGGGGGAGGGCCGGGGGGGGGGGGGGGTTGAGGGCAGTCGAGAACAAAGAAGAGCCCGGTGAAGGGGACCGACGGAAACAAGGAAGGACCCCACAGAGGGGGCCACTGAGAACAAAGTGGGACCTTCAGGACTCTAATGATTACTTCTGTAATTTTGCAGGCTCTGGATATGTGGCGTGTATGGTATGCTAAAACAAAGGATTTCACTGTACCTAGGTACAGGTGATAATATAGTATCATTGAATTGAATCTGCTGGCTCTCCCATCATTGTTTCCACGAGCCTCTCCCACACACTGTTGATGTTCTTTTCCAAACTTACCTACAGTTCTCATGAACGGAGATGAGGAGAAATTTCTTATTGCGCAAGCTCTTAAATCATCAGAGTTGTTAATCTCAGTGAACATATTCAGAGCTGAGATCAAGACAATTTTAGACACCACTGGATTCAGAAATTATACTATGCTTTTGGGTATTGTCTTGATGGAAGTGGAGAGGATGTTTAAATTAGAGGTTGCCCATTTAAGACAGAGGTTAAGATTAGAGGTTGCCCATTTTTCTCTCAGGGGGTTGTTAATCTTTGGAAAAATGTTCCTAAAAGACCAGTGGGAGCAGACACATCGAATATTTTTTGATAGCAAGCAAATGGGTGGAAGGTTACTGGGGGGGGTATAGTGCAGGAATGTGGACTTGAGGTGACAGTCAGTCGTAGAGTTATAGAGCCATACTCCATTGAACCAGGCCCTTCGGCCCTACTTGTCCATGCTGACCAAGTTGTCAACCTAAGATCAACCCATTTGCCAATGTTTAACCCTCTAAACCGTTCCCATCCATGCTCTATTGAATGGGGGGACAGGTTCAAAGGGGCGAGTCGTCTTCTCATGCTCTTACGTCATACATTCACCAGGTAAGAAAGTGGATGAGGCAGAGGATCTGGGTAATCTTATTAATCATCAAATAGAGCTACAGGGTCTGACTGACATGCTTCTGAACAAGGGTCTCGACCTGAAAGGTCACCCATTTCTTCGCTCCAGAGATGCTGCCAGTCCGTCTGAGTTACTCCAGCATTTTGTGTCGATTTTTTGATAAAATAAAAATTGTTTTCAAACTCAGATAAAAGTTTTATAAGGACAGACTCCATGACCACCATTGAGTACTGAAGTTTAAGGGGCAATCTAATTGTGTTGAAGATTAGGCCTTTCGAGCCAGCACCGCCATTCAATGTAATCATGGCTGATCATTCCCAATCAGTACCCCGTTCCTGCCTTCTCCCCATATCCCCTGACTCCGCTATTTTTAAGAGCCCTATCTAGCTCTCTCTTGAATGATTAAGCATAGAAACATAGAAACATAGAAAATAGATGCAGGAGGAGGCCATTTGGCCCTTCGAGCCAGCACCGCCAATCATTGTGATCATGGCTGATCGTCACCTATCAATAACCCGTGCCTGCCTTCTCCCCATATCCCTTGACTCCACTAGACCTTAGAGCTCTATCTAACTCTCTCTTAAATCCATCAAGTGACTTGGCCACCACTGCCCTCTGTGGCAGAGAATTCCATAAATTCACAACTCTCTGGGTGAAAAAGTTTTTCTCACCTCAGTCTTAAATGACCTCCCCTTTATTCTAAGACTGTGGCCCCTGGTTCTGGACTCGCCCAACATTGGGAACATTTTTCCTGCATCTAGCTAGTCCAGTCCTTTTATAATTTTATATGTTTCTATAAGATCCCTCCTCATCCTTCTAAACTCCAGTGAATACAAGCCTAGTCTTTTCAATCTTTCCTCATATGACAGTCCTGCCATCCCAGGGATCAATCTCATGAACCTACGCTGCACTGCCTCAATCACAAGGATGTCCTTCCTCAAATTAGGAGATCAAAACTGTACACAATACTCCAGATGTGGTCTCACCAGAGCCCTATACAACTGCAGAAGAACCTCTTTACTCCTATACTGAAATCCTCTTGTTATGAAGGCCAACATTCCATTAGCTTTCTTCACTGCCTGCTGTACCTGTAAGCCAACTTTCAGTGACCGGTGTACAAGGACGCCTAGGTCTCGCTGCACCTCCCCCTTACCAAACCTAACCCCATTGAGATAATAATCTGCCCCCTTGTTTTTGCCGCCAAAGTGGATAACCTCACATTTATCTATATTATACTGCATCTGCCACGCATCTGCCCACTCACTCAACCTGTCCAGGTCACCCTGCAACCTCCCAACATCCTCTTCACAGTTTACACTGCCACCCAGCTTTGTGTCATCCACAAACTTGCCAGTGTTGCTCCTGATTCCCTCTTCCAAATCATTAATTTATATGGTAAAGAGTTGCGGCCCCAAAAGCGAGCCTTGCGGCACTCCACTCGCCACTGTCTTGCCATTCTGAAAAGGACCCGTTCACTCCTACTCTTTGCTTCCGGTCTGCCAACCAATTTTTCTATCCATGTCAACACCCTACCCCCAATACCATGTGCTCTAATTTTAGTCACCAGTCTCCCGTGCGGGACCTTATCAAAGGATTTCTGAAAGTCTAGATACACTACATCCACTGGCACCCCTTCATCCATTTTACATGTCACATCCTCAAAAAATTCCAGAAGATTAGTCAAGCATGATTTCCCTCTCATAAATCCATGTTGACTTGGACTAATCCTTTTACTGCTATCCAACTGCTCCATTACCTCTTTAATAATTGACTCCAGCATCTTTCCCACCACCAAAGTCAGGCTAACTGGTCTGTAATTCCCCGTTTTCTCTCTCGCTTCTTTCTTGAAAAGTGGGATAACATTAGCTATCCTCCAATCCACAGGAACTTATCCTGAATCTATTGAACATTGGAAAATGACCACCAATGCGTCCACTATTTATAGAGCTTTCTTTCCCGTTAATTCTGGGGTCATTAACCATCCCTTTACTCTCTTTCCCTTTAACTCCATCCTCGACTATTCCATTTGACACCCCACCCCCCTTATTCATTTTAAAACCACCTGTGTCGCAGTGGCAAACCTGCCTGCCAGAATGCTGGTCCCCCACCTGTTAAGATGCAATCCGTCCCTTTTGTACAGTTCCCCCTTACTTCAAAACAGATCCCAGTGATTTAAGAACTGCCCCCTGCACCAGTTCCTCAGCCACACAGTCAGGTCCCGTATCTCCCTGTTCCTGCTCTCGCCAGCACGAGGAACTGGAAGCAAACAGGAGATAACAACCCTGGAGGTCCTGCTTTTCAGAATTTTTTGCGAGCTCTCACGCTGCATAATATTCATCCCCTTCTTTCCGACATCATTTGTGCCGACATGCACTACCACTTCCGGCTGTTCACTTTCACCATTGAGGATTTTCTGCACTCTGTCCGTGACATCCTGGATCCTGGCACAAGGAAGGCAGCACACCATCCTCGAATCCCGTCTGTTCCTGCAGAAATCCCTGTCCGTACCTCTCACAATAGAGTCTCCTACTACAATGGCGTTGCCTGACGTTGGCCTCTTTGGTTTTGGCACAACAGCCCTTTTTGCTTCGCAAGCCAGTCCGCCGCTCAGTGTGATAACGTCTTCTGTCCCGACAGTTTCTAAGTGGGTGAACCTGTCACAAGAGGTACAACCCCCGGGGACCTTTGCATTCCATGTTTCCCTCCCTTTCTCACCATCACCCACCTTCTCTCTTCCAGTACCTTAGGTGTAATAATCTTACTGTAGGACTTGTCTAGGAACTACTCAGTTTCTCGGATGAACCTGAGGTCATCCACGTGCTTCTCCAGTTCCCCAACACGGTCCTTCAGGAGCTGCACCTGGATGCACTTCTCACATTTGTAGCAGCCAGAGGTCCTTGACCTCCCACATACTGCAAGCATCACATTGAATCAGCTTGTTTGACATCTCCTTCTTTCGTCTCTCCCTCTCCAGCATTTTGCGTAGCCTCCTCCCCTCAGCCTCCTGGTCGAAGACTCTTGAGCCAAAGACTCGCACTTCCCTCACAAGGCACTTCCCTCACAAGGCACTTCCCTCACTGGCTTCATACAAATGTAATCTACTTAAGATTTCAATTAGTTCACCCATTCATCTCCAGTGCGCAAAGTTCTTAGCCCCAATAATTTTTAAGCCATTAAAATCTTTGCTTTAAAAACAATTAGTAGAGCTTCACTTGGGATTATGTCAGGATTATGGATGCATTTTAAATATTATGGGGAATACATGTTCTTTGGAATTGTGAGTCAGTAACTAAGAGGTATTATTACAAGATTGTCAAAAGAACAACAGGAATTCTTGGGTACACAAAAATGCTGGAGAAACTCAGCGGGTGCAGCAGCATCTATGGAGCGAAGGAAATAGGTGACGTTTCGAGCCGAAACCCTTCTTCAGACTGATGGGGGGTGGGGGGGGAAAGGAAGGAAAAAGGGAGGAGGAGGAGCCCAAGGGCGGGGGGATGGGAGGAGACAGCTCGAGGGTTAAGGAAGGGGAGGAGACAGCAAGGGCTAGCAAAATTGGGAGAATTCAATGTTCATGCCATCCGGACGCAAACTACCCAGGCGGAATATGAGGTGCTGTTCCTCCAATTTCTGGTGTTGCTCACTCTGGCAATGGAGGAGACCCAGGACAGAGAGGTTGGATTGGGAATGGGAGGGGGAGTTGAAGTGCTGAGCCACCGGGAGTTCAGGTAGGTTATAGCGGACTGAGCGGAGGTGTTCGGCGAAACGATCGCCCAACATCCGCTTAGTCTCACCGATGTAAATCAGCTGACATCTAGAGCAGCGGATGCAGTAGATGAGGTTGGAGGAGATACAGGTGAACCTTTGTCGCACCTGGAACGACTGCTTGGGTCCTTGAATGGAGTCGAGGGGGGAGGTGAAGGGACAGGTGTTGCATTTCTTGCGGTTGCAACGGAAAGTGCCCGGGGAGGGGGTGGTACGGGAGGGAAGGGAAGAATTGACAAGGGAGTTGTGGAGGGAGCGGTCTTTGCGGAAGGCAGACATGGGGGGAGATGGGAAGATGTGGCGAGTGGTGGGGTCACGTTGGAGGTGGCGGAAATGGCGGAGGATTATTTGATGTATTTGCCGTCTGGTGGGGTGAAAGGTGAGGACAAGGGGGACTCTGCCCTTGTTGCGAGTGCGGGGATGGGGAGAGAGAGCAGTGATGCGGGGTATGGAAGAGACCCTGGTGCGAGCCTCATCTATGGTGGAGGAGGGGAATCCCCGTTCCTGAAGAGCGAGGACATTTCCGATGCCCTGGTGTGGAACGTCTCATCCTGGGAACAGATGCGGCGTAGGCAGAGGAATTGGGAGTAGGGGATGGAGTCTTTACAGGGGGCAGGGTGGGAAGACGTGTAGTCCAAATAGCCATGTGAGTCAGTGGGTTTGTAGTGTATGTCGGTCAGAAGTCTGTCCCCTGCGATGGAGATGGTGAGGTCAAGGAATGGTAGGGAAGTGTCGGAAATGGTCCAGGTGTATTGGAGTGCCGGATGAAAGTTGGAATTCTTGATGTTATGCAGAGAATGGTTCAACATATTTTTATATAGTGCTACCAGAATGAGTCAACACAGTTTTTTTTTGTATTTTTATTAAAAGCAGTGTACAGTAGTATAAACCGTGACATAAGACGTAATACATTTCGTGTGCAACTTCTATTTTAAATTTAGCAAGAGAAAGGTAACACAAGAAAGAGAAAGCGAGGAAAGGAAAGAGTGAAGGAAATGGTGATGTGTAAACCCCTGGAATACCACTCCTGGGGTTAACAAGTGATCGCCTGTAGAAAGATAAGGAGAAAAACCCATAGAATTATTTTTAAAAAAGAAGGTAGGAAGAAGGAAAAAAAAAGCGAAAAAAGAGAGAGAAGAAACAGAAAAGGGATATGCCTACTTCATATCTCACCACACCCATCACCCAGTTCAGAAAGGGTTAATTTCCAGAGTTGAGTTGCACCATACTATACTTGTAATAAATCAATGAAAGGAGACCATATCTTTCGGAATTGCTCTGATTTTCCTGCTAAGCCGAGTCTCATATCTTCACAGTCAACACAGTTCTTGAAAGGAAATTGGATACGTTATGGAATTGGGACGAGCCAACACCTGAAGCATGCCCAGGGTGTATTTGAGAAATTAAATCATAAATTCCTGGAAATATTCAGTGGGTGATGCAATCTGTGCAGAAAAGAAAGCATCCGTAATATTGCAGTCTGACGACCTTTCTAAAGAACTGACCATCTGATCAAACTGAAAAGGCTAGTTATCTGAAATTGTGGAGTTGTTAATACATTTTTTGACAAGTTAAAAGATGTGATACAGTTCCTCGAGCTTATTCCCGTAAGACAGAGGGCTCAGCAGAAAGGTGGATAAATAAAATAAAATAAAACCCAGTCTGAAGAAGGGCCTCGACCCAAAACCACCCATTCCCATTCAGAGATCTTCAGAGATCCTGTGTGTCCCGCTGAGTTACTCCAGAATTTTGTGTCTATCTTCAATCTAAACCAACATCTGCAGTTCTTTCCTACACATGGATAAATAAAATAACAGGTAACTGGAGGCTTGGCGTTCTCCTCGAGGGATGAATGGGGTATTTTGCAACCTGCACTATTTGAGAGTACCCAGGGCAGCACATAAAACTGGTACATGAAATTGCAATGGGTAAAGCATTGGTGCTGCTTTATCCAATTGAACGTTTGGGTCTCAGGGTGTTCCATGAGGCAAAGGAGCAAGCATCACAGCTCCTGCAAATATGTGGGAGATTGCTGAGTGTAGAGGAGTAGGTATTATTTGTGGAAGAGAAAACTAGGGATTTGTCTCCTTTAACGATGAAAAGGTGAAGATAAGGGAAAGTATGCCATTTTTAGTTTAATTTAGTTTAGAGATACAGCATGGAAACAGACCCTTTGGCCCACCGAGTCCGCACTGACCAGCGATCCCCACACAATAACAGTGTCCTACACAAACTAGGGAACATTTATACATACCAAGCCAATTAACCTACAAACCTGTAGGTCTTTAGAGTGTGGGAGAAAACTGAAGATCTCAGAGAAAATCCACATGGTCACGGGGAGAATGTTCAAACTCCGTACAGACAGCACCCATAGTCGGGAGCAAATCTGGGTTTTTGGTGCTACAAGCGCTGTAAGGCAGCAACTCTACCACTGCATCACCGTGCCGTCCTTGCACCATGGTCTTTTCTCAAGGGTGGCATAAATTATGGAGAATTAACTAGAGGTTGATGGGGTGAAAGATGGGGGGAAAGGGAACATTTTCATTTTGAGTGGGAGAAGAGAGGGAAGTGGACGAGATGCAGTTCAGAACCATGTCAGGTATAATCAATGGTTTAATGGTGCTTTTATTGATGGAAGGGAAACCATGGTTACTGGAAATGGAAAATATGTCGAAGCCGCTGCCTCACTGCTCCGGTAAGCCCACTTCCATCCTGATCTCTGGTGTTGTCTGTGTGGAGTTTGCATGTTCTCCTTCTGACTGCGTATTAGTTTATTATTGTCACATGTACAGAGATACTGTGAAAAACATTGAAATGCGTGCCATTAAGATGAATCACACCATACATGAGTAGTACAGATAGTGTAAAGGAGAAAACAAAACAGTGCAGAATATAGTGTTACAGATATAGAAAAGTATATAAGGATAAGGAAGCATAAGGGTCACAAGAAGATGCAGTCAAGTATCTGAAAACAATGGGGAAGAAGGTGTTCTTGAATCTGATGGAACATGCTTTCAAGCTTTTGTAGCTTCTGCCCAAAGGGAGAAGATAAAGTTAAGAATGATTGAAATTGTTGGAAAAAATTAATTTATTGAGCAGTTTGAAACAATGTACTGGTATTAATTGGAGCAAAGGAAATAGACAACGTTTCAGGTCGAAACCCTTCTTCAAACCCGAAACGTTGCCTATTTCCTTTGCTCCATAGATGCTGCCTCACCCGCTGAGATTCTCCAGCATTTTTGATTAATGAAAACCTTCGATTTTCCAGCATCTGCAGTTCCTTCTTAAACATACTGGTATTAATTTATTATTTTCAGGAGTACTGAGATACAGCAAAAACTATGTTTTGCATGCTATACAGTCAAATCATACTATACACGAGTACAATCGAGCTATACATACGTACAACAGGTAATGCAAAGAGAACGATCCAGGAGTGCAGACTATAGTGTTACAATGTTATAACATTACAGAGAAAGTGCGGATATAAAAAAGTGCAAGGTCCACAATGAGGTGGGTTAAGAGATCGGAAATGCAACCCAAACCATTCATTAGTCTGATAACAGTGGAGAAGAAACAGTTCCTGAATCTGGTGGCACGTGCTTTCAAGCTTTTGTTGCTTTAGCTCTGTTGATTTTAGCTCTGCATTCAACACCATTGTGCCAGAGCTACTACACTCCAAACTTTCCGAGTTGACTGTGCCTGAACCCCTCCGTCAGTGGATCATCAACTTCCTGACAGACAGGAAGCAGCATGTGAGGCTGGGAAAGCACATCTCGGACCCGCAAACGCTCAGCATAGGAGCACCGCAAAGCTGCGTACTCTCTCCTCTCATCTACTCTCTCTACACCAACGACTGCACCTCCTCAGACACCTCTGTCAAGCTTCTCAAGTTTGCGGATAACACAACCCTGATTGGACTGATCCAGGATGGGGAGGAATCTGCCTACAGACAGGAAGTGCCACAGCTGGTGTCCTGGTGCCGTAGCAACAACCTGGAGCTCAATGCTCTTAAGATAGTGGAATTGATCGTAGACTTTAGGAGAGCTCCCCCTCCCCTCACCCCACTCACCATCAACAACACCACAGTCACATCTGTGGAGTCTTTTAAGTTTCTGTGAACCATCATCTCCAAGGACCTTAAGTGGGGGGCTACCATCGACTCCACATTCAAAAAGGCACAACAGAGGATGTACTTCCTGAGGCAGCTGAGGAAGCACAATCTGCCACAGGCCATGATGGTCCAATTCTACACGGCCATCGTAGAGTCTGTTCTCACCTTCTCCATCATGGTCTGGTTTGGCTCAGCCACCAAGCACGACACCTGGAGGCTGCAGCAAATCGTCCGATCAGCAGAGAAGATTATTGGCTGCAACCTTCCCTCAATTGATGAACTGTACACTGCAAGGGCCAGGAAGCTAGCGGGCAAGATCATCTCTGACCCCTCTCACCCTGGCCACAAACACTTTGAATCACTTCCCTCTGGAAGGCGACTCCGGATTGTCAAAGCTGCCACAGCCAGACATAGAAACAGTTTTTATCCACGAGTAGTTGCTCTGCTCAACAGCCAAAAATCTGTAGCCTCCCTTTGATCTAGTATTTTGTTGGTTCGCATGCTTGATCAATGGTGTTTTATCTTTAATGTCGTATTATTATTAATGTGAAGTGTTTTCTGAATCATTCGTAACTGTCACTGTATGTCATGTTGTTACTTGTGGGTGGAGCACCAAGGCAAATTCCTTGTATGTGAATACTTGGCCAATAAACTTACTTACTTACTTACTTACTTACTTCTACCTGATGGGAGGAGGGAGAGGAGGGAATGATGGATTGAAAATAGTCCTTGATTATGTTGGCAGCTTTCCTGAGACTGTGTGAAGTGTCTATTGACTCTATGGGAGGGAGGCTGGCTTACTTGATTGACTGGGTTATATCGACAACTCTGCAATTTCTTTCAATCTTGGGAAGAGCTATTGCCAAACCAAGCTGTGGGATGCTTTCCATGGAGCAGCCATAGAGGTTGCTAAGAGTCATTGGATATCTACCATGTCCTTGTAGATTTTGGGGCAGAAGTGCCTTACCATGCCAGAGACCCGGGTTTGATCCCGACCATGGCTTCTGTCTGTATGGAGTTTGTACATTCTCCCCATTACCTCATGGGTTTTCTCCGAGGTCTTCGGTTTCCTCCCACACTCCAAAGACATACAGGTGTGTAGGTTTACAAAATTGCTGGGGAAACTCAGCGGGTGCAGCAGCATCTATGGAGCGAAGGAAATAGGCGACGTTTCGGGCCGAAACCCTTCTTCAGACTCCATCAGTCTGAAGAAGGGTTTCGGCCCGAAACGTCACCTATTTCCTTCGCTCCATAGATGCTGCTGCACCCGCTGAGTTTCCCCAGCAATTTTGTGTACCTTCGATCTTCCAGCATCTGCAGTTCCTTTTTGAACACAGGTGTGTAGGTTAACTGGCTTGGTGTAAGTGTAAATTGTCCTTAGTGTGTGTTGGATAATGTTAATGTGCGGGGATCGCTGGTCGATGCGGACTCGGTTGGCCAAAGGGCCTGTTTCCACGCTGGGTCTCTAAACTAAACTAAAAAATTAAACTGGGGCCCTCTCTGTGATGTTATAGATCCCATGGTGCTGCTTTGGAGAGCCTGGGGAGTCATATCTGGAAACTTGAGCACTATTTTCTCCTCATCCAAGACCGAGATACACATTCCCTTTCTGGTGTTTACAGGAGCTTGCTATGCGCCCATTGATTACTTTGTTTCCCATATGACAATGGTGACTGAACTCATAAAAAAAAAATCATTAACCATAAAGCGTTTTAAGACATGCTGAAAGGGACTTAAATCTACCCACTTTAACATTATTAAAAAGAAAATGAAAGACAGATTCCCACCATTGTAATAGGAGAATTTTAGGGGAAAGTAATCCTTCGTATTAACATTAAAACAAACATGTGGGGAACAGGTGTATGTTTGAGGACAAGAATGTCTGCTTTTCCCCATTCTCATTATCAAGAAGTGTGTGGTCTTCGCCGTCAAGATAAGTGGGCCTCTGGGAAACCACTGTGCATTGCAGACACTGCTCCTTTAAGCAGTGCTGATCAATGCTGCGTGCTGTGGTTACATTTGTTTTTCATTTCCTGGCGCTAACAGTGAGCGTTTGAAATGGATTTGCGCTGGGCACCAAATCAGAGCGCGTAATCAGGCCAATCCATCAAAATAACATCACACGTACCAAGATACACCAGCCACCCTGTTTTGCAAGGCTCGTAAATATGCTTGATGCTTGTAAAAAATATCCCTCAAGATGGAACATTTTGTAGACCCCCAAGACAAAGGGTTGACTGTACTGATCTGGGGCAAATAAATCGCTGTTTCCAGGCTGATCTTAGGCTGTCCGCAGCTCTTCCGGTCACTGCCTTGTCTGCAAGTACCGGCACCATCCACAACTTTGGTTTCAGCACAAACTGTAAATTGTCCCTAGTGTGTGTGGGATAGTGCTAGTGTACGGGGATCACTAGCACTATCCTACACACAGTAGGGACAATTTATACTTTTTACCGAAGCCAATTAAACTACAAACATTTGGACTCAGTGGATCGAAGGGCCTGTTTCCTTGCTGTACCTCTAAACTAAACTAAATTAAAGTGGTGCGTCTAAAACAAAAACTGCAACTGGTATCGAGTGGACTAATCTATGACATTAAGCGATTGCTGGAGTGCATTTGGAAGGTGCAATGGATTTGTGATCAGTCCTCAGATTTCATAATCACTGAATGACTAGACTGTTACGGCATGGAAGGAGATAGTACATAATGCAGGAACAGGCTTTTTAACCCACAATGTCCATGCCGGCCATGTTAAACTAATCGCTTCTGTCTGCACATGATCCATATCCCTCCATTCTCTGCATATCCATGTGCCTATCTAAAACTTACTTAAACACCACTATTATATCTACCTCCATCACCATCTCTGGCAGCACATTCCAGGAACAACCAGTCTCTGAGGAAAAATCCTGTCCCCACGTCACCTTTAAACTTCCCCCCTCTATCTTTAAACCTATACCTTTTAGACATTTCCTTCCTGGGGAATAGGTTTAGTCTGCCTACCCTATCAATGTTGCCTACCCTATCAATGTTCCAAAAGTTCCAAAAAAAGAAATCAAAGATTGTCCAAATTCACATTACAGCTAATTTTTAAAGCAAGACGATGTGAAGGTTTTTACAAAGTTTATATAATCATGAGGGGCATAGATAAGGTGAATGGCCACAATATTTTTCCAATGGTAGTGTACCTGATACTTGCATATTTTTGCACATTTATACTCCTTTCTTTATCTACCCATTTAATTTATCTATATCTATCAGTAGCCGCCATATTTCCTTTTTTTGGTTCAGTTTAGTTTACTTTAAGCAGGGGTCTGCAACCTTGTTCTGCATAGGGGCCGGGACACATGTCTGTGAGCGGATGGCGGGCCACATCTATCACGTGTACAAATGGATCCCGCCCCCATCCCGCCCCGGATGGCAGGCATTAAATCACGTGTTCACAGAAGGTAGACAGAAATGCTGGAGAAACTCAGCGGGTGAGGCAGTCTCATGCAATCCTTGCGCATCTCACCCGGTGAGTTTCTCCAGCATTTTTGTCTACCTTCGATTTTTCCAGCATTTGCAGTTTTTTCTTAAACGTGTTCACAGAAGGTGCGCGGCTTTGCGCAGGATGCGCTCGTGGGGGGGCACTCGGCCGCACTCGGGGCAGGCACTCGGCGGACCGGATGAATACAGGAAACAAAATCTGCCTGCGGGCAGGATGATTTTGGGTTATGGGCCACATTTGACCCAGAGGCCATAGGTTGCCGACCCCTGCTTTAGAGATACATCATGGAAACAGGCCCTTTGTCCCACCAAGTCTGTGCCAACCAACGATCATCCATACACTAGAAAATTAACAGGTCAATTAACCTAAAACCAACATGTCTTTGGAATGTGGGAAGAAACCGGGGCACCTGGAAAAAACCCACGCAGTCACAGGGAGAGCATGCAAACTTCGTACAGACAACACCCGTAGTTTGAATCGAACCTGGGTCTCTGGAGTTGTAAGGAAGCAATTCTACTGCTGGGCCACTGCAGAAAAGTTCAAAACTTCCTGTACGATCTATAGAAAATTTCGCAACCATATCATCAGTCCTCCAAGTTATTTATATAAAACGTTGCAAAACATTGAATACATATCTCTGTGACTTTTTGCCAATTAGAAAAAGCCCCATCAATGCCCACTCTGTTTCAGACTCTCCAGCTAATACACAAGCCACATCAATGCTTACTCTACGAGCTTTTATAGTACTTACTCACATAGTAAAAGGTAGAGCTCTAGAGAGCGTTGCAGAACAGAGAGATCTGCGAGTACATGCCTGTGGTTCCCTATAAAGTGGCAATTCAGATAACGAAGAAGGGAGTTAGCCCACTTGCCATCATTGGGAAAAGTATTGTGTACAAACATCAGGACATCATGATACAGCTGTACAAGTTGGTGGGGAGACCACACTTGGAATACTGTGTGCAGTTCTGTCATTAAGGGCATCGCACTATTGTTTTTTCATATTTTTTCAAATGTTTGTGTTAAAAGTTAGTGTAAATGTTCTCCGGTTTGTTTTGTGTGGGGAGAGGAGGAGGGGGAGGGGTCGGGGGAAACTTTTTTTTCAATTTCTTACCTTGCCAGAGATGAGATTAATTTTCGGATCGCATAGTCCGGTCGCTCTGCGGCCTACCATCGATGGAGCTGGAGGCCTTGGGCACCACCACAGGGTGTGGACTTACATCGGAGTCGATCCCTTACCTGGGATCGCTCTAACCGTGGAATGCTCGCAGTCTCGGGAGAGACCGTGGATGTCGGGAGCTCCAATGTCGTGGAAGGTTCGACCGGCCCCAAGGCAGGGTTCGATCGCCCGGCGCGGAGGAGCTGACATCCCCCTGATGCAGGAGCTGATCACCTTGACGAGGAGGGCCCGCAGCCGGCTCCGGGAGTCAAGATCATCCTGTCATTGGAGAGCTCGAGGACCCCGACTGCAGAAGAGCAAAGGGAAGAGATTGAACTTTTTTTCGCCTTCCGTCACAGTGAGGAATGTGGAGGAGTCGCTGTGATGGATGTTTATAATAAAATGTGTTTTCTGTGTTCCGTTGCTTTTATTTGTATGACTGACTTGGCAAATGAAATTCATCGTATGTTGCTAAATATACTTGGCTAATAAAGTATTATTGTGATTGTGATAAAGTATTATTGTGATCGTGATTAAGTTGGAAAGCGTTCAGAAAAGATTCTCAAGAATGTTACCCGGACTAGTTTCTCTGTGGAGGTCAAGTCAATGAGAATGTTTAAGGCAGGGATAGATAGATTATTGATTAGCACGGGTCTCAACGGTTATGGGGAGAGGCAGAAGAATGGGGTTAAGAGGGAAAGATAGATCAGTCATGATTGAATCGCAGTGTAGTTCTGATCATTTATAAACTTGTGAACATAAATTTCTAAGAAAAACACAGGAAGCCTGAGGAATAGTACACAGAATTCAGCAGAGGAGGATCAAAGTATTGACAAGGAAAGGAGAAGCAGAACATGAAATTAGTCTTGTAAAGCAGACTGTAAAACATCAATAAATGAGTAGCAGGGAAAGAATGATTAAAGTCATATGGGTTCTACAGTGAGACAAAATAATCTATATGGGAAGAAGGACATGGCAAAGAAATTAAACGTATATTTTACAGCTTCATAGAATAAATAGTGTAGAGCAATAAGTGAATGAAAAGCTTTAAATAATAATATTAGGGAAAGGTTAGTAATGGGATAATAATGGGATCAAAAACTGAATCTGCTGAACCAATGAAGATTTGGACGGTGGAAGCCATGGAAACAAATGTGTTCAGTGGTCTCACCTTTCAGAGTTCCATGGTTTTGAGAGCTCTTCCCACAGTTTGGAAAGTAAAAAATCAATATTTAGGAAAGGAGGGAGACAGAAAGCACTGGTCAGGCTGCCTTTGGAGTATCATGAGCAGTTTTCGGCTCCGTATCTGAGGAAGGATGTGCTGGCATTAGAGAGGGTCCAGAGGAGGTTTACGAGAATGATCCCAGGAATAATTGGGTTAACATATGAGGAATGTTTGACGGCACTGTGCCTGCGCTCTCTGGAGTTTAGAAGAATGAGGGGGAACCGCATTGAAACTTATCGAATAGTGAAAGGCTTGGATAGAGTGGAGGTGGAGAGGATGTTTCTACTAGTGGAAGAGTCTAGAACCAGAGAATAAATGGACGTATCTTTCAAAAGGAAATGAGGAGGAATTTCTTTTGTCAGTGGGTGATGAATCTATGGAATGTATTGCCTTGTGGAGCACGTCAATTGATATTTTTAAGGCGGAGATTGATAAATTCTTTATCAGTACGGTTGTCAGGGGCTATGGGGAGAAGGCAGGAGAATGGAGTTAGGAGGGAAAGATAGATCAGCCATGATTGAATGGAGGGTAAGACGATGGGCCGAATGACCTAATTCTGCTCCTATAATTTATGAATTTATGAAATAATGTATAACTAATCAGTACCCCGTTCCTGCTTTCTCCCCATATCCCTTGATTCCGTTAGCCCTAAGAGCTACATCTAACTCTTGAAAACATCCAGTGAATTGGCCTTCACTGCCTTCTGTGGCAGATAATTCACAACTCCTATCCTCTGCCTGGTAGGAGGGATTGACTGGGGTGCAAGTGGTCCTTGATTATGTTGGCTGCCTCATGGGTCAGCGTGAAATGTAGTCACAGTCACAAGTTCATAAGTTATAGGAGTAGAATCAGGCCATTTGGCCCATCTAGTCTGCCATTCGATCATGACTGATCTCTGCCTCCTAATCCCATTTTCCTGCCTTCTCTCCATAACCCTTGACACCCATTCTAATCAAGAATTTGTCTATCTCTGCCTTAAAAATATCCACTGACTTGGCCACCACAGCTCTCTGTGGCAATGTTCCATAGATTAACTATCTGACTAAAGAAGTTTCTCCTCACCTCCTTTCTAAAAGAATGCCCCTTATGGTGGGGGTAGGGAGGGCGGGGGGAGGCTGGGTTGTGTGATTCACTGAGCTGCGTCAACGACTATGCAGTTTCTTGTGGTTTTTCATGAACAGTTGCCAAACCAAGCTGTGATGCTTTTTTATGATGCATCTGTAGAGATTAGTAAGAGACAAGAGATTAGTAGGAGATGGAATATGCAAAGGAAATAAATTGATTTCGTCCATTTTGGTAGAAAAATAGAAACAGGGAATATTGTTTGAGTAATGAGGCATATAAAGTAATGGTGTTTGGAGGACCTTGGTGCCATGTACATGATTCACTTTGGTGAAAAAAAGATGTGTAACTGTGACCCATCTGAGGTATGAGACAGAGTGAGTCCATGCTAATGGACAGAGAGGTCAAGAGCATGTATATGTGGGCATGACTTTAGCCAGTAAGTTAAAGGAAGCAGGATATTATTTAGTTTAGTTTAGAGATACAGCATGGAAACAGGCCCTTTAGCCCAGGGGCGGAAAACCCAGGGGGGCCAGAGGGGACACGTCCCCCCCATGTTTTCAAAGGTGGGGGACATCCCCCCCAAGTTTTTGTGATCCCGATTTTAAAATCTCCGCTCTCCGCGAGGCAGTGGGGGTGGGACTGATGATCGAAGGCGCGATGATTGGAGGAGGGAGGAGTTGGGGGGGGAGGGGGGTGGGACTGAGGATAGAGCGCGGTGATTGGAGGAGGGAGACATGGCACAGACCTGCGCCTCATCCGCAGGCAAGATAGGGCTCTTAAAGATAGCGGAGTCAGGGGATATGGGGAGAAGGCGGGAATGGGGTACTGATTAGGGATGATCAGCCATGATTACATTGAACACCGCTAGTCAGGATTGAACCCAGTTCTCTGGCGTTGTAAGGCGGGAACTCTACCGTTGCACCACTGTGACGCCACAAGCAGGTTATCTCCAACATATTCACTTGCCCTAAAGAGGATTTCTCCTTTTTCAACTTTGTTCTCTCTGGTCCTCCTTCTTCCCTACCAACTTAAAACAGGTTTGATTTTTAACTTATGTGGAGCAAGTGTCCAGCTGGGATTTCAGATCATTTCTCTGTGTCCCTCTACCAATCCATCGAGTTCCTCCAGCAGTTTGCTTTTTCTTCAAGAGACGTGTCTAG
Organism: Amblyraja radiata; assembly: GCF_010909765.2. NCBI lineage: Eukaryota > Metazoa > Chordata > Chondrichthyes > Rajiformes > Rajidae > Amblyraja > Amblyraja radiata. The sequence goes on along the minus strand of NC_045963.1, from coordinate 58,979,419 downwards.
ATTTTTAACTTAGCTCAGTTCTCATGAAAGCATGTAAAGCATTAACTCTGTGTCTATCTCCACAGTTGCTGCCTGACCAGCTGAATTCTTCTAGCAATATGTTCATTTATTTTACTATCATTGATACCACCTTTTCATTTCTGGTTCATTTCATAAATTTGCATTTCCCAGCTCCCAGTTGAACTTGTGTCTCTGGATTCTTCTACTTCTTCTTGCGTATGGCGTGCACTATCTAAAGTTGTAGGACAACTTGTTCTATTTGATCTTATTTGATTGTGCACGCCGGGTTGATTGCATTCGTCGAAACAGGGCGGACCACGTGAAGGTTGCAATCTTCCACCCCGTCTCTGGATTCAGTCCTCATGATATTAAATATCTAGTAATTGAATGATTGTGTTATCATGCCTTACATGGAGGTGTACTATCAGTTCCAGCTCTGATTAATTGATGAAGATCTTGAAGAGGATACAGGAGCCTGAAAATTGTAACATCCGGGTTCAGGAACAGCTTCTTCCCTATAGCCATCAGACTATTAAGCACTACAATCTCTAAATAAGCTCTGAACTACTTAGACTTGAGCAAATTTGTTTTGTCTTTTTGCACTATTATTGTTTGTTTTATATATGTATGTGTGTACCGTGTGTATACACTGAACTTTTATTTTGTTTATTATATTGTTCACAGGCTACTATGGTTACATATTCTGTTGTGCTGCTGCAAATAAGAATTTCATTGTTCTGTCTGGGATATATGACAATAAAACACTCTTGACTTTGACTCGTGACCCTTGACAAAAGGCATGCAAGGTGGAATGGTGTCAGAGGGCAAATCATGCTGCACAGGATAGTTATTGTTACCTAGTGGCCATTTTTTTAAATGTGATTACTCCGGTTATGTTTCTGGTCAGTGGTGGCCTTCAGGATATTGAAGGTGAGGAAATATGTTGCATGCAGGAGAGAAATTGGTCAGGTCAACAAGCAGATAACCGCAATCTTCAAAGAATCATTGAGTCATGCAGCACATAGAACTCATATGTACTGAAATGGTTTTATAGTTGGCTAGTCCCATTTGCTTGCATTTGGCCCATATCCCTTTTAAACAGTTCCTATTCATGTCCAAGTGTCTTTTAAACATTGTAATTATAAACATTGGATGACAATGTAGTTAACATTGCTAGTAAATTAGCAGATGGCAGTAAAATTGTTTGTATGGCGGATGGTGAGGAAGTGGTATCGAAATTTACATCAGGATTTAGATCAGTTGGGAAGGTGGGCCAAAGAATGGCAAATGGAATTCAACTCTGACAAATGTGAGGTGTTGCACTTTGATATGCCAATCCAGGACAGGACTTGCTGGAGAATGTTGCAGAACAGGGGGTTCTGGAAGTACAGATACATGGTTCCCTGAAAGTGGCGAATCAGGAGGACAGTGTGGTGAGGAAAGAATTTGGCCGATTTGCCTTCATTGGGAAAAGTCTACAGGACTCGGTAGACAGCCAGGCTCTTTGGAGCAAACAATCAAGGTACGGTTGCCAAGACAAGTACATCAGAATATTGAGGCTTTAAGGACAACATCAAGAACAATCTTTTTTTTGTATCAAAAAATAATTTATTTAAATAACAACATGATACAAAAACCTAAAAAACAAAACCGTGGTGACATACCCACCAGCATATTACAGAATCAGCAAACTATTCAGACTTAAATTACAAACAACTATGTTACAAATAACACCACCCTCTCTGACACCACCCGGGCGCAGACGTAACCCCGGTAAAGGGGCAAGCATCTGGCTCGGGCAAAGCCCACTTACACCTGGCACCGTGACTCGTTGATGGCCAGCTTGGCCAGGCCTCAAGAACAGTTTGAAGAAATTCCACATCACAATCAAACAACTGGGGGCACATTGCACTGGCCAAGCGCTCCTGGAGGAAATCCGTGCAGGGAGGAGTTGCACGTCATGAAACGGAACTATGCCATGTCGCTGAGACAAAGCGACAGCACCGTAAGGATCCACCTGATTCGCTACTTTTAGGGAACCATATATCTGTACTTCTAGATCTCCCTGTTCTGCAACATTCTCCAGCAAGTCCTGTCCTGGATTGGCATATCAAAGTGTAACACATCACATTTGTCAGAGTTGAATTCCATATGCCATTCTTTGGCCCACTTTCCCAACTTATCTAAATACTGTTGGAGACTTCTCATCATCGGCAGTCATTCGAAATGATAGGTGGCCCTATGGAGAGGAGGGGACAGTCATACTCATTTCGAATGACTGCCGATGATGAGAAGTCTCCAACAGTATTTAGATAAGTTGGGAAAGTGGGCCAAAGAATGGCATATGGAATTCAACTCTGACAAATGTGATGTGTTACACTTTGATATGCCAATCCAGGACAGGACTTGCTGGAGAATGTTGCAGAACAGGGAGATCTAGAAGTACAGATATATGGTTCCCTAAAAGTAGCGAATCAGGTGGATAGTATGATGAGGAAAGCATTTGGCCTCTTTGCCTTCATTGGGAAGAGTATTGAGTACAAAAGTTGGCACATCATGATGCAGTTGTAGAAGTTGTTGGTGAGACCACACTTGGAATACTGCATGCAGTTCATGCCAACCAGCTACAGAAAGGATGTCATTAAGTTGGAAAGAGTGCAGAAGAGATTAATCAGGGTGTTACCCGGACCTGCAGGCATGAAACATAGGGAGTGGCTGGATAGGCGTGGCCTTTATTTTGTTGTACAAAATGAAGGGTGACTTTATTGAGGTGTGCAAGATCAAGAGGAGCATGGATAAAGTGGATGCTCACTCTCTTTTTCTAAGGATAGAGGATTCAAATATTAGAGAACAGAGGCTTAAGGAGGGGAGAAATGTAAGAGGAACCTCAGGTTGATCTTTTTCACTCGGTAGTCGGTTTCTGGTAACGTTAGCCAGAGGAAGTGACAGATGCAGGGCCGGTGCTAGGAATTGCGGGGCCCAATTAGAAAATTGATGGCGGGGCCCCTACTCTAGAAAAGTAAAAATTTATGTATGTTTATATTTCGTGTAGTATGCTCGTCTTTAACCAAAAAAAACATTAAATGCTTGATATACTAAAATTTTGAAAAACTATATGAAAGTGTCACACATCTAATAAAATGAGCGGCACTTTGAAAGATTGAATGTGTGTGTGTGTGTTTATGAGTGTATGCGATTGTGTCTCTGTGTCTGTGTGACTGAGTGTGTGTGTTTGTGTGTATGCGTCTGTGTGTGTGCGTGCATGGCCGGCCTTAGGGGGTTTAAACGGTTTAGAGATGTTTAGAGGGCTTCAGATGGGTTCAGGTGTGTTTACAATTGTTTAGAGGGGAATAGAGGGAAATAGGGGGACTAGAGGGGGTTTAGAGGTGTTCAGTGGGTCCCAGAGGGGTTTAGAGACGTTATAAGCCCCCCGTGAGAAATTGTATTTCTCTGAAATTGAAGATAGACATAAAGCTGGAGTAACTCAGCAGACAGGCAGCGCAGCGACTCTGGAGGGAAGACCCTTCTTCAGACCGAACTGAACTCGCGTCGGTGAGAGAACTTGTGATTGTCTGAAGAAGGGTCTCGACCAGAAACACAACCCTCTCCCCAGAGCCGCTGCCCGTCCCGCTGAGCCACCTTCAACTTCAGAGCCAAACAAAAAACACAGAGTGCTGGAGGAACTCAGCGGGCCAGGCGAATGCCTCACCAGCTGAGTTTCTCCAGCATTTTTGTCTACCGCTAAACATCAATGATTCCGGGAATCCTGAGGGGACAGGGTGATAGAGAGGGAGTAGGAGAGCTAGAGAGAGACGAGACGGGGAGCGGGAGAGAGAGCGCGAGAGAAAGAGGGAGGGAGGGAGTGAGCAAAAGACAGAGAGACACAACGTGGGTCGGTAGGTGAATGACTAACCTGCACACCAGGAAGAAGCCCCTTCTCGCGGTCCGGGGCCCTCACTCATGATGGTGAGTTAAATGAAATTCTCAACGTGTCATCGATCTACATTCCTCAGTAATGTAATTGTGTTTTAAACAAGTATTAATGACGCCGCGTGAATTTTATTCAAAGGAACACGGCGTCATTAAATGAGTCTGAAGAAGGGTTTCGGCCCGAAACGTCGCCTATTTCCTTCGCTCCATAGATGCTGCTGCACCCGCTGAGTTTCCCCAGCAATTTTGTGTACCTTCGATATTCCAGCATCTGCAGTTCCCTTTTGAACAGCACTAGTTAACAAATCGTTTGTGTATGATGGCCGTGCAGCGGTTGTTATGCATGTTCGTTTAAAAAAAATCCGGATGGCGAATTAAAAAAAATCTTTATTTAACAAAGAGAATTCGTATTTCCGTACGAAATACTGAACATTAGTGCGGGGCCCCCATTAGGCGCGGGGCCCAATTGGGAGCAATCGGTCAAATCGGCTTAACGCCGGCCCTGGACAGATGCAGATATAAATATGGCTTTTAAAACACGTTTGGACAGATATATGAATAGGAAGAGTTTAGAGGGATGTGGACCAAATGGTACTAGACCAATATGCCACCTTGGTTGGCACGGACAAGGTATCAAAGCGTTTGTTTCCATGGTGTATAGCTCTATACTCCATACCTGCCTCTATCACTTCCTCGAGCAGCTTGTTCCATATGCCCACCAAGCTCTGTGTGAAAAGGTTTCCCCTATAAATTTTCCCCTCTCACCTTAAAACTATGCCCTTTAGATTTAAATTCCCCCTAATTAGGGAAAATACTTTATCGATGACCCTCTTGATTTGTATACCACTATTTCACCCTTCAACGTTTACACTGCAGGGATGAAAGCCCCAGCTTATTCAAACTCTCCTTTTATCTCTAGCCTACCACTCTTTTCAATACAATCCAGTGAGAACTGATGTATCCATAGGGCAGCCATTGCTAAGGACAGGGTGGCACAGCGATAGAGTTACTCCTTACAGTGCCAGAGACCCAGGTTTGATCATGACTATGTGTGCTGTTTGTATGGAGTTCTCCCCGTGGCCTGCATGTGCTTTCTCCGGGATCTCCGGTTTCCTACAGCTCTCTAAAGATGTATAGGTTTATAGGCTAATTGGCTTGGTATAATAATAAAATTGTCCCTAGTGTGTGACAGATAATGTTAGCGTGTGGGGATCGCTGGTTGGCGCGGATTCGGTGGGCCGAAGGTCCTGTTTCGTCACTGTACATAAACTAAACTAAGATATCTCCTCTGGCAGCACAGGAGTATCCCAAATTTAGCTTGAATTCTGTGCAGAATCTGCAGTTAACATCATACATATAGTTTGTTCTCATCCTGGGATGAGGATGTTGTTAATAACCATCTTCACTTGGACACTGAATATTCTAACCACGATCTTCTTCTTCACAGCCAAGTTGTTCCTTACGGATTGGGGAATCCGCTGATGCGCCGGAAACGGGAATTAAGTCGATGTTTATGCACCAAGCGCAGCGACAAAGGGTGCCAGAGCTACTGTCGATCCACAACCAGAGGCTATGGTATGGCTTACCACCGAGAGCAGTCATAGACTAACACAGCACGGACAAAGGCACTTCGTTCCAACTCATCCATGCCATGGAGATGTCCATCTAATCTAGCCTGTCTGCATTTGACCCACATCCCTCCAAACAATCCATTTATCATCCAAATGACTTTGAAATGTTCTTATTTTACCTGCCACAACTACTTCCTCTGGCAGCTCATTCAGTTTAGCTTATTGTCACGTGTACCAAGGTACAGTGATAAGCTTTTGTTGTGTGCTCAATACACTCAACACCCTCTGTGTGAAAAATCTGACCCTCAGGTTCTTAATAAATGCATCCCCTCTCAACTTAAATCTATGCCCTCTACTTCATGATTCCCCTTCTCTGAGTTAAAAGGATGTGTGCATTTACCCCATCTTTGCCCCACTCTGGTCAGCCCCATTACAATGAGGCCTTGCAAAATGCTTTCCCTCCATTTTCTATTTGATTCTGGTTCTAACCATCTGACAGTGAGTTGTTTGGCAGAAAACCAAATCCCTCGTGTCCGTGTTGCATGTTTTGCCCTTTGCATTTGTGCCTCTGTTGATCCTTGAACAATCTACTAATGGAATCAGCAGCCCTCAGCTTAACATCACTCAAATACCACAGTCTTTGAATTTAATCTTGAATCAGCCTGATGTTAACCCCCACCAGAGGTCTTCAGGCCAGAGTTGCAAGGGGAATTTCCCTGGTTATAACTTGGGAGGGAGTGGGCAGTTATCTCAGTCTAATGAGGCAGCACCTCCCAATGTTCTATATCTCAGCCATGTCTCAGGCACCAGTGATGGCACCTGTTCTCCGCCACATCCTCCTTCCCCTATCCTAGCCTCATCCTTTGGACAGACCCACAGCACAACATGTTTGGCACTTTAGCAGAGACCAGATGGAGCAGCCTAACAACAATCCCAACATCCCTATTGGACAAGGAACAAAAGGCCAACTATTTCATTGGCCTACCCCATACAGTACAAGATCACTGTACCTCTGACTTCCACTGTCAGCATTGGTGAAATCATTTAGTTGATCTTTGAACTTAGTCATATAAAGCATATGGCTCAGTCACTGCCTGTTCAAGCATGGAATGACAAACAGGATATCCAAGAGGCATTCTGATCTTGTCCCATCATTTATTAGGTCGAGGTTGTGTTGAGTTGTGATTCTACCTATCTCTCATAATTCCGTAACCCATAGAGTTAGAGAGTCATTGAAACAGACCCTTCACAAACTGGTCTATGCTGACTGATGTTTATCTACATTAGTCCCATTTGCCCACGTTTAACATCTTTCCCTCTAAACCTTTCCTGTTCACGTACATGTCCAAATGTATTTTGAATGTTGTTATTGCACCTGCCTCAACTATTTCTGGCAGCTCGATCCATATATCTACCACTCTTTGAATGAACAAGGTGCCCCTTAACTTTTTATTAAATATATCGCCTCTCATCTTAAACCGATTCAATCTAGTTCTTGATTCTCCTACCCTGGGAAGAAGACTGTGTGCCTTCAGCTGATATATTCCCCTCATGATTGTATATACCTTCATCAGGTCATGCCTCAGCTCTGAGGAATAAAATCCTAGCCTGTCCAACCTCTCTCTGTAACTCAGTCCCTTGATACTGGTACCATTCTCGTAAATCTTTTCTGCATTCTTTCCAGCCTAACATCATTGCATTGTGTCTCACCAGATATTTAGGTGAAAGGATTTACAGATTTAAACTTGCACCCATTCCCCTACCCATATCACCACCACACCCACCACCCTGGGTGAAGAAGTGCTTGCCGACATCAGCCCAACATCATACCCTGTCCCTAATTTTAAGGTACTGCTCACTTGTTCTGGTTCCACCAGTTACAGATGACAAACTCAATCTAGCAGACTAATCAATTGAAGGGCTTCCATGGCACAAGCTTTGTGAAGCTGTAACACAACAATTTTGGTCACAGGGTACACAAAAATGCTGGAGAAACTCAGCGGGTGCAGCAGCATCTATGGAGCGAAGGAAATAGGCAACGTTTCGGGCCGAAACCCTTCTTCAGACTGATGGGGGGTTCACAACTTCACAACTTACTCAGAAGAGAAATCTGGGGTAATCACAAAACTGATATAATTTAGCATCAATAGACAATAGACAATAGGTGCAGGAGAAGGCCATTCGGCCCTTTGAGCCAGCACCGCCATTCAATGTGATCATGGCTGATCATCCACAATCAGTACCCCCTTCCTGACTTCTGCCCCTATCCCCCTGACTCCGCTATTATTCATTATTAAAAATTCCATTCAATAGAATGACCTTGCAATCTCATCCAATTTTCTACACAATTTCTTATCCCTGATTCCCAAAGTGTCTATGAACCTGCGAACAATCAGTAATTCAATATATAACTCCCTCGGTGGACCACAAATTCACACTCCTTTGTTCTAAACTCCAGAGGAATCACCTCCTTTTCCATTTGCCTGTCAGCCTACTTCCATATCCTAGTTTTTTCTCACATAGCCATCGACTTTCCTCTTAAAAGCATTTACCCCAAGCACTTTCAATCTAGGAAGTTCTGCATTCCACCATTCTCTCCCTATTTACCAATGGACATCACCAACCATCTTGTTTTGATTTTTCCCACAAATGAAAATAAATTCTCTATGTGCACGCAGGTAGGATTGCAAAGCTCCTTCAGATGCTAAGCTGTGATTTATTTAATCCCTCCCGATCATAGCCAACTGCCTGCTCAGTGAATCCCTTTCTTTACATTGCCTGCACTCCAAGCTGCTTGTGCTTTTATATCATGACTGGAAGCCATTTTGTGTGAACTGCTTTACTTACTGGGCTGCTTGTTGAGTTTGCTGAGAAGCAGTAAGAGAAAATGGGTGGGGGTTAAGGTTTTGTAGGTGAAATGAGCCATTTTATCCCAGGTGTGATAGTGACGCATCATTAATAATTTCCCTGCGGCCTACTTGCGAGGTCGTTCAGTTCAAGAAATGTGTAAGTACTTCAGGAGCTTGCTGTTATAGTGTTAAAATGGATGGGATTTTCACATTAACGCTGTGGCATACCATATTGACAAATACGAAAGGAATGCTACTAATGAAACAAGCCTAAAGGTGTTGCAAGAAATATTCTATAACACTCTTTCAAAAAAATATTCTGTCACTCTTTCGCCCCACCCCAGTTCCTGCACTTTTGTTTACCAGACTGTTTTAGGGAGAGAATAAAATGTGTTAAGAAAATTCTGCCAACGGGCACTGGTGTGCCTCATATTTTGTGAACCAACAAAATTGGCACATTAATTGCAAGAACTTCACTGGAGGTGATTCCACCATTCCTTCACTCCCCTCCATAGCTAACGTTCACCTAACCTGTGCCCCATTCCTGGAGTACATCCGGATTCAAAATCAGTTTGAGGCATGTTATGGATTTGAAACATTCTCGGGCAGCTCATTCCATATAGACACCATCGTCTGTCTGAAAAACTTGCCCGTCAGATCTTGTCAGAGAGGGGCGAGTTTTGTAGCGGAATTAAAGGGGCAATTTTTTAACGCAGCGGTGGTGGATATATGGAATGAGCTGTGAGATGGAATAACCTGAAGTGGCAGGTATAATTACAACTTTTTGTAAGACATTTAGACAGGTTCATAGTCAGAAAAGCTTGAGAGAGATATTGGCCAAACCTATACCTGTCTCGGACAGCATGGATGAATTGGGCCGAAGGGCCTGTTTTCCCGATGTAGAACAATAATCTCCAGGGCCCAGTTGTGTATGTCCTGGCCTGGTTTAACTTCCCAAAATGCATCACTTCACATTTATCTGAGTTACATTCTATCTGCCATTCATTTGCCTACATTCCCAGTTGATCTGGATCTTGTTGCAACCTTATATAACACAAGATAATATATACAATGTATACATCATGCCCATTTTAAATTCCATTCATCAATATACCCTTGAAATTCTTCTTGTGCTTCTTGTGCATCCTTCAATTGTTCTCATATTTCTGCCTCTGCAGCACTGTCTCGATTCCCTGTTACATGGTATGTCCACCAACAGTGGGGTAAATCATGTGAGATGTGCCAATTCCTGTTTCTGCAGTCACATCTTCTGGATCTTATTCCTATTTCAGCATGATGGCTACTTTGCTGCATGGGTGCTTGAAGTGTTTCTGGATGTCTGACCTGCCTCTGTCCCCACAGAAAGATGCTCAGGGGCCACTGTCCTTGCTGGCAGACCCCAAGCTCTCCTTGTCTTCTCCAGTATATCTAGTGGTGACGGGTCAAGGTGTTGGTGTTGTGCTTCGAGAACGCCTGACTCCTGGTGTCTAACTGTGTGCGGTGCCTGCACAGATAGTGCCCATCCTCGTCTACCTGCTGCTTCTTTCCACCAGGTGTGCACGGCCCAGATAACACATTCATCTTCCTGGATTTAGGTGGGCACTGAACAGAGGGCTGATGGCACGGGGCACACGTCCCACTTGAATCTTTTCTGTCTCTTGGCTCCTCATTGGACTGGGCCTGACCTAACTCATGTTTTCAATTGGCAGTTATGTTACTCGGATAGTAATCCAGAGATCTGGACGAACAACCAAGTGATCTGAGTTGAAATCCCACCACGGCAGCAGTAGAATTTAAATTTGGATACTAATGTGGAGTTTGGAAAGAAAAATACCCAGCTCATCTTAGTAATGAAGACCACATAAACGACTAGATTTTTTGTAATAATTCCTTTTGCTTCTCTCATGATTTTCAGGAGAGAAAATCTACAGCCCTTTCCCAGACTTACCTACACGTGACCCCAAACCCACTGATACCGTATGATTGACTTTAAATAGCCTAACAAGCAATTCAGTTCAAGGGTGTTTAGGGATGGGGAAATAAATGTTGACTTGCCAGTGACTCTCAGATACCAAAACATGAATAAAGGGAGAAGTATGTTGAGATGATATGACCAGAATTTTTTGAATGAATAATCTTTTATTTTTAAATTAAATGTATTCTTCTCTAATTGCCACTGCTTGAAACAACAGCCCAAGTTCAGTGGTATTATGAAACACCTGTTTATAATGCAAACTTACTGATTTTTGTACAAATTCATATTTTTTTCTGTTGTGCTTGTTTTACTAAGACATATTTGTAATTGCTACTTGAAATTGTTATTAAAATATCTATGTCTGTAATCAGTTTGTGTTGGGACTATTTGTTTCACTCTGAGGTTATGTATATATAAGCCTGTGCATTTATGAGTGTGAATGCATGAGGTTGGGTATGTTTGTGCCTAAGGAACTATGCAAGTCATGAACACTGAACGTTTGTTTGGCTACGGTTGGATGATTATCTGCAATTCAGGTCACTGTGCTGCAAGAAGGATGTGATTAAGCTGAAGAGGGTGCAGAGAAGACTCACAAGGATGTCACAGGGACTGAAGGGCTTGAGGAATAAGGAGAGACTGGATGGTCAAGAAACAAACAATGTTGAGGGGTTGCCTCATGGAGTTTATAAAATCATGAGGAGCATTGATAGTGTAGATAGTCACAGTCTTTTTCTCTATGGTAGATGAGTTAAAACAAGGGGGATAGGTTTAGTGGGTAATATTTTAACAGGGACCTGAGGAGTACATTTTTCACACTCAGGTTAGTGGGTATATGAAATGAGCTGTCAAGGAAGTGCTAGAAATGTGTGTCAGATCTTTGCCTCGATCCAATTATAATAAACATTCAACACCACAGAATACAACCGTGCTCTTTTATTCCACTATTTTTGTGATCTCCTACCCACATGTGCATCCTGACCTTTATTGTTACTTTCGTGACCTTTCTGACTCTATGTAACATGTGATACATTTCCATACAGCATCATTTACCATGTTAGTGAGCACCACGACATACCATGAATAGGAAAGGGGGAGAGGGGTAGGGGGCAAATGCAGGCAAATGGCACTAGTGTGGATAGTTATTTTGGTTAGGGTAGATGAGTATGGTAAGGCCTGTTTCTGTGTGGTATCACTCTATGAAGTAGCTCTTAACTGGAGAAGTAATGTCAATCTCGATGAGACTTAAAGGAGACTATCCAAGGCTGTCTGAAGATTTTTTTCTCCCCAAAGTTTTATTGTTAGTGTTTGTACTTTCATCACCGCCCTCCTCACTACCAAAATCCTCTGCCTGTTTGGCCACCCGAGCACCCAATTATTCTTCACAGGGATGTAAACTGGGTCCCATTCTGTGAATATACTAGGTATGTTACAATACTTACCTTCAGCGGCGCAGCAGTTCTGCCACTGGCCGTGTGCGCGAATTTGGCGCCTTTGGGGGGGGGGGGGGATTAAAATGCAGTTTTCTCCTGCCTATCGGAGTCGAACTTTCTCAGGCTGCTAAGCTGCTGCAGAATAATCGATCCGACTTGCGTTCTCGGAAGTTTAAAAAAAAATTGCGGGACAATTTAATCGTTGGAGTAAAATAAAAATCTGCTTCTAACGCCGTCAACACCGACAACGGGACGGATCTCACATAGGAGACAAAATATAAGGTAAGTCGTTTAGTTTACATATAAACTTGCTTCTTAGGATTACTTTAATCCAAGTTTCATTGGCGAAAATGTGATTATGGCCCCATACGAACCGGCAGTGTTTTTCCTGCCGATATGGGGTTTAAATTCACCGCAACCGCAACGTTCCAAACGATCGCGTTCCACAAAATCTCACTCGCAAGTTGATTTAAATGCCCATTAATTTACGGGAATTATACACTAAATTCCTTCCATTTGACCTATAAATTCATGACAATGAGATTTAAAAATCATGTTATATTGTGAATTCTTGTGTGAATGTTATTTGGACACAGGCTATTTAAAAATGTTAACCTTTTCTTAAGAAATGGATAGATGTTTAGATCTAGTAATTGAATTTTTTAATTAGCTACAATTAGGTAACTAATTAATGATATGCTTTAATTTCAGGTCATCCAAATAAGATTGTTTCATGTTTGTTTCAGAATACTTCAATATAATAACTGAAAAATTCATTGTTCTCTTAATTTTTAAGAAAATTATGGGCTTTTGACTGTCCTCGATCACAGCTTTTGAGTTAAGTCCATGGAAAAGCAATAGGGAACAAGATGCTAATTTCCGAGTATGAAAATGGCCATAACTTTTTTAATACTGAAGATATGAAAGTGAATTAGGTGTCAAATTAAACTTCTTTTTATGCTTATTCTGATGGGATAAATTGCAGACTTGATTTTTTAAATCTCAAAATTTTGTAACATTGCTAAATATACTTCCAGGCTTGCATTATTCTGCACATAAAATGCAGATATCTAGATAAAATGATTCAAGAATCGAGCTGAGTATTTTCCAACTTCCTCGTCTGATAAATGAGTATGTTTCCATGTTGAACGGCTCATGACGAATAACAAGAGCACAGCATGTCCCCAGCGTGGGAAGATGTTAACATCCATCATCGGAAATAGTAAGATTAAACGAGAACTTACCAGTTTGAAGTTTGATCTTTATTTTATTTTATGAGGAGTAACGTTGAGGGAATACGTGAAGAACCCCGCTAGGACGCATGCGTGTCATTCTTCAAAGCAGCGGTGTGAAATCACAGATAACTGTAATGACTAAACATAGTAAGATTAGAGAAGAGATACCAGTTGAGTATATGATCAAGGGTGGGAGCGGAGGGCACATATTCCCTCAACGTTACTCCTCATAAAATAAAGATCAAACTTCAAACTGGTAAGTTCTCGTTTAATCTTACTATTTTACTTCGGAGTCACGTGAGTGACTACGTGAAGATTTTAAAACTCTGTGATTTCATGCCGTGGAAACGAGTCCATGCATCACATCTGCCTTGATTATGGGGAGAATAGTGTTAACATCATTAGATATCAATATGATATTAAAATAACAAAAATTTTATTAACACCAAATCATAGCCCCTATTTATGGGGTAAAATTATATTACAGAACTTAAAAGTGTTTCTGCAAATGTTCCAGGTTCAATAACTGGTTTATTATAAAATCGTTGGAACGTTCTTTCCATTGACCATCCTGCAGTCTTGAGGATTTGGTCCATTGGAACATCCAACTGTATTGCTGCTGATGTAGCTGCAGCCCTGGTGGAGTGAGATTTAAAAATGTTAGTATCTACTCCCGCCTTTTTTAGGACCTGTTTTAGCCATCTTGAGATGGTCTGGACTGTCACTTTTTTGTGTGGCTGTTTGTGGCTGATTAACAGTGCCATTTATTTGCCTCTGATGATTCTTGTATGCTCCATATATAATAGTAAGTGAGTTACTATGCAGAGACGACCATCCGTCGGGTAGGCCCGGAACTCTATTTTTTGCCCTGCTGATCCCTGTCTGTTCTGTTTAATTAATTCATGGATATGAAAAGTCAAATTCCCAGATGAAATAGTCAAGTTGTCCAGCCTTAGTTTTTGTAGTGACTGGACCCTTTGTGCCGTGACCAAAGCCATCAGCATGACCTTTTTCATCGTTAGTGTCTGTAGGGACAGAGCTGTAGCTGGAGACCAGTTTCTCAACATGGTCAATTCAATGCTCACATCCCAAATTTGGGTGTACTTGGTTCTTGGGGGATTAGTATTGAAAATGCCCCCTCATGAGTTTGGTTACCAGGGGGTGTGTCCCTACAGAATGCCGCTCTGTTCCTTGCCACAGGTAGTTTGACAGAGCACTTCTGGCGCAGTTGATGGCACTATAACTGAGCCCCTCATCGTAATGGAGGCTTGCCAGAAATTCCAGAACAGACGGAATGTTGTTTGATCTGTGGTTGAGGTTGTTGTAGTGACAGTACTTCCCCCATTTCTTGATGTGCCCCAAGTACTGATTTTTGGTGGACTGTCTGTGGGCCGATGCAATCATATCCATTGTTCGGTCCGTCAGTCCCAGGTGTTGTAGTGGCGCTTTCAAATTCTACAAATTAATAGGTTTGTATGTTTATGACAGGGGTGACTTTCTTGTGTTACCGGATGGACCAGTAAACTTGGTCTATGATGGATGGTGATGCATGGTTCTAATACCATGTCTAGTATCACCGGGAACCATGGTTGAGTAGGCCAATCGGGTACTATCAAAATACCAGACGCAGTCTAGTTGTATTTTCCTTAATACTCGACTGATGAGGCAGAAAGGAGGGAATGCATAAATAAACAATTTCCCCAATGCATCGAAAATGCATCTGTTGCTGCTGCCCCAGGGTATGGTTCCCATGAAACATAATTTGATAACTGGTGATTGAGCCTGGATGCGAAAAGATCGATATCTGGTGTTCCACACCGTGCTGTAATTTCAGCAAATACATTTTTATCCAACATCCATTCAGTGTTTTCATTGAATTTGCGTGACCTGGTGTCTGCCACTAAATTTAGTTTACCTGGTAAGTAGGTAGCTGATATCCAAATATTTCTCTGGATACACCATTGCCAAATTGTGTTGGCCAGATTGTCACATGATGTCGATTTATTTCCACCCATATGGTTGATATATGCTACCACGGTGGTGTTGTCAATTTGTAGTCTAACATGCTAGTGATTTAACCCAAAACAATATGACTTAAGGCCATGGAATGCACTTAACATTTCCAGGTAGTTTATGCCCAGTGTTTTTAATAATGATGCCTCCTGTACATTCCATCTCCCTCCACAGCTGGAGATGGAATTGGTAGCTCCCCAACCAAGTGCACTGGCATCAGTTTGTAGTACCATAGATGGGTTGCTGATAATTAGTGGATTGGAACAATACTTGATGTTGTGTTCCCACCATTTTAGATCCATTATGGCCTCTGTTGCTAGCTTCATTGGTCTGTCAAAATGACCACCATTAATTTTGAGTGCTCTTATTTTTGCTCTCTGTAAATTTGGATAGTGTAAAGGTCCAAATTGTGTGGCTGGAAATGCAGCCACTATTTTCCCAATTATTCCAGCTACCAGTCTAATGGATGGTTTGGTGATGTCAATGATTTCGCTGCAAGCCTCTTTTAAGGCTGTTACCTTTTCTTTCGGCAAAGTCACTGACATGAGAACTGAGTTAATGGTGAACCCCAGATAATCCATTTTTGTTGAAGGCGTTAATTTAGAGTTAACTGGATGGATGATAAAGCCCAGTTCTTCAAACAATTGTTTTGTGGCTGTTACTGCTTGTTTAGTCAATTCCAAAGTTTTGCCAACAATAAATATGTCATCTAGATATGCCATTACCAAGTGTTTTTGTTTTCGCAGTAACGCTAGGGCTGGTTTCAAAATTTTTGTGAATAACCTGGGGGCTGATGTCAGCTCATTAGGTAGTGCCCTGTATTGCCAAAGCTGACCCATCCAGTTGAATTTTAAATAACATCTGTGGTCACCTCTTATGGGTACTGTATAGTAAGCATCTTTTAAATCGATGCTTGCCATGTAGTAGCCTTCGGAAATCAATTGCTTAGCAGTAACAAAGGTTTCCATCTTGAAATTAATATATTGTACAAAGGTATTTAAAGTAGTCAAATCGATGATGATGCGGCAACCACCATCTTTCTTGTTTTTTATAAAGATATTGGACACGAATTCCTGTGATTCATGTTGGGTGTGTTCAATTACTCCTTTTTTATATAGCCGCTGTAGTTCAGCATGTGCTTTAGATTTTTCTATACCTGTGAGCACGAACATTCGGTTCGGTACATGCTGTACTGGAGGGTTATGTTTTTGTATAAATTCTATGGTATAACCCTGGATACTGCTTAGAATGTAAGTGTCGGTAGTTATCTTATTCCATGCATCCAAATAATATCGTAATCTCCTACCAACTTTCATGCTCCCTTTAATTCTTAAGGAACCAGACCCACCTACCTCCATGGTTACCAGTGGTAGGTGTGTTATTTCTTTGGCATCCTCCGTGGACGTTGAGGCGCCGTTGTCTGGGTCTGTTGTTGGGTTTGTATTGAAGGTTTGCGCATTTTCCAGGACTTTCTGAATTTTCAAGTCCCTGGTTCTAATTGATGTCCCCACATGTTTCCAGATGCACTGGTTTACACTGGGAACATTTAGCGACTTGCAGTTCCCTGGAGGTAAATGTCGTGCCATGGTGTCTGATAGTGCCTGTGCCTGCAGCTGGTTAAATGACATATAGTCAATGCTTGCCGCTATTTTCGGCTCCAGGTCTTGGCCAGTTTGGTCTGGTTGAATAAACTGGGACACCATGTCCAGCATGTTTTCTGTCACCCCAGGCATACTGGGGGTATGTTGTGCACTGCCCTCTTCAGGGTCAGCCCAGAATGGACCCTCCGTGCTCTCCTCTGATAAGGGAGAGACACTGTGCAGCCCCACAAGGGGTACTGCTGTGGGGCTTACTAATTGCCCACTGTGGCTAGCCTCCATCTCCCGGAGCCTGCCACTTTGGAGTATTTCCTCCAGCAGCCGCTCCAACTGGCTCTTATGCTCTCGGGCATAATAATAATAATAATAACTTTATTTATAAAGCACTTTAAACAACTGCAGTTGCCACAAAGTGCTGTACATGAGAACTCATGAACAAAAAGCTATTACAAACAATTAAAAACCATTAAAAACCGTAAAACGAAGGACTATAAAAAACACACTAAAAATTAAAAGACATTAAAAGCACTAAAAACAGGAGCAATGCCTCAGCCAGTGTCGAAAGCCAAAGAATAAAAATGTGTTTTTAGGGAGGATTTGAAGATGGACAGTGAGGGGGCCTGTCTGATGTGCAACGGCAAGGTGTTCCAGAGTGCTGGAGCAGCAACAGAAAAGGCTCTATCCCCTCTGAGCTTCCGCGTAGACCTTGGTACCTCAAGGAGCATAGGCCACTCGCGGCTGCTCCTGATCCTGCAGCCGCTCCAACCGGCTCCAATGCTCACAGGCACTGGCCGCTCGTGGCTGCTCCCCATCCTGCAGCAGCTCCAACCGGCCCTGGTGCTCACGGGCACTGGCCGCTCGTGGCTGCTCGTCATCCTGCAGCCGCTCCAACCGGCTCCAATGCTCACAGGCACTGGCCGCTCGTGGCTGCTCCCCATCCTGCAGCAGCTCCAACCGGCCCTGGTGCTCACGGGCACTGGCCGCTCGCGGCTGCTCGTCATCCTGCAGCCGCTCCAACCGGCTCCAATGCTCACGGGCACTGGCCGCTCGCGGCTGCTCGTCATCCTGCAGCCGCTCCAACCGGCCCCGGTGCTCACGGGCACTGGCCGCTCGCGGCTGCTCAAAGTCAGACTCATCGGAGTCTGGCATTCGGTCTGTTTTTTGCTTCGCTTTCCCACCCGGCTTCGCCGGTGCAGGAGCGAAGTCTGGCACAGCTGTTCCCATTTCGGGAGATTGGCATGCCGTCGGCTGCTGCTGTTGCTGCTGGCTGTCCGCAACTCCGCGGTTCTCCCCCGCCAGCTTTTTCGCAGCCTTCTTTCTCGTGGATCTGTCCATCTTTCCACCTGCAAGGTAAGTGGGAAAACGCAGAGACTCCTTACCTGCTGTTTCCGGCTTTTAAATTCTGCCGCTAAAGGGGAACGTCCTTCCCCCTGCTGTGACTCGTTGCAATGCGTGTAGCGATATGACACGCATGTGTCCTAGCGGGGTTCTTCACGTAGTCACTCACGTGACTCCGAAGTAAAATACCATTGTTGAATCACCTGAGCTGAAAAATGTAATTCTGTTTAGTTTAGTTTAGGCATACAGCGCTGAAACAAGCACTTTGGCCTAACGACCTGCGATCCCCTATCACTAACAGTATCCTACACACTCAGGACACTTTACAATTTTACAAAGCCACTTAGTCCACAAACTTGTACATCTGTGTAGTGTGGGAAGAAACTGGAGCATCTGGAGAAAACTCATGCAGGTCACGGGGAGAACGTACAAACTCCGTACAGACAGATTCAGATTCAAACTTTATTGTCATTGTGCAGTGTACAGTACAGAGACAACGAAACGCAGTTAGCATCTCCCCAGAAGAGCGAACATAGAATATGAGCAATACATATATATACGTACATACAGTAGTAGTAGTGCAATTTTTCTGGGGGAAGGAGAGCAATCATAGCCAGGATTGAACCCGGATCTCTGGCGCTGTAAGGCAGCAACTCTACCTCTGTGCCACCGTGCTGCCCCATGTTTATTGTTATGCATACCAAGGTACAGTCATAAGCTTTTTGTTGCGTGCTAACGAGTTAGAGGAAAGACTATTCATGATTACAATCGAGGCCTCTACAGTGTACAGATACATGATAAAGGGAAAACGTTTAGCGCAAGATAAAGTCCAGTTAAATCAGATTAAGCATAGTACGAGGGTCTCCAATTCTGTATTTGGCTCCATCTGACATCTACACATCCAGGCCACAACAACATCTCACCTGCAGTGCTGACGTTTTGTGTTCCAGGCAGGCTTTGTCTCCGACTCCACAGTAGCACAGCAACTCCACAAGGGAAATGAGAAAGGTACACAAAATTGCTGGGGAAACTCAGCGGGTGCAGCAGCATCTATGGAGCGAAGGAAATTTTGTGTACCTTCGATATTCCAGCAATTTTGTGTACCTTCGATGTTCCAACAATTTTGTGTACCTTCGATATTCCCGCATATTTCCTTCGCTCCATAGATGCTGCTGCACCCGCTGAGTTTCCCCAGCAATTTTGTGTACCTTCGATATTCCAGCATCTGCAGTTCCCTTTTGAACACAGGGAAATGAGAAAGGCTGCCCTTCACATCAAGACAGTGTTTGGCGGAATGTTGTATGAAGGAGGCTTGGAAAACTGTGACTAAGTGGCTTTGTAAAATTGTAAATATCATAATGAATGGCGGTGCTGGCTCAAAGAGCCAAATGGCCTCCTCCTGCACCTATTTTCTATGTTTCTATGGTCAATGGGCATCTAAGTGGAAACTTTCTCCTTGTTGAAAAGTTTGCACAAAAGATGCACAATACTCAATTTATTTATTGACAGATAAGGAAGCAGTCCAATAAGGCATTGTCCACATTCAGTCATGTGCTGAGAAGAAAATAAGTAACATACCTGCCAAATATGTTCCAAGCTATACAGCATGGAAACAGATCATTCAGCCCAACCCATCCATGATGACCCAATTGCCTATCCACGCCATGTTCCTCCAAACTTTTCTTCCATGTATCTGTACAAGACTCCTTTAAATGTCCTATTTCTTCCCACCTCTATCCCTGTGGTGGACCATTCCATCCGCGACATCCTCCATGGTGAAAAAGTTGCATCATGAGTACCCTTTAAGCCTTTCTCCTCTCACGTTGAAGCCATGCCCTCTAGTTTTAGACTCCCTTATGATGGAGAGGAAACTGTAGCTATTCACCTTATCTAGTCCCTCATAAATTTATATACTTCTATAAAATTAACCGTTCGCCTCCTATGCTCCAGGGAATAAAGACCCAACTGTCTGTTCTTTAATGCTCTCAAAGGCACTGGCTTTTACTATGGATGTCATGTAAGTGTTTGTCTTACCAAAATGCAACACCTTACAAATTTGTCTGAATTAAACTCCATCTGCCATTTCTCAACACCTGGGCTCAGCTGCCAGGTGTTGAGAAACATAGAAACATAGAAACATAGAAATTAGGTGCAGGAGTAGGCCATTCGGCCCTTCGAGCCTGCACCGCCATTCAATATGATCATGGCTGATCATCCAACTCAGTATCCCGTACCTGCCTTCTCTCCATACCCTCTGATCCCCTTAGCCACAAGGGCCACATCTAACTCCCTCTTAAATATAGCCAATGAACTGGCCTCGACTACCCTCTGTGGCAGAGAGTTCCAGAGATTCACCACTCTCTGTGTGAAAAAAGTTCTTCTCATCTCGGTTTTAAAGGATTTCCCCCTTATCCTTAAGCTGTGACCCCTTGTCCTGGACTTCCCCAACATCGGGAGCAATCTTCCTGCATCTAGCCTGTCCAACCTCTTAAGAATTTTGTAAGTTTCTATAAGATCCCCTCTCAATCTCTTAAATTCTAGAGAGTATAAACCAAGTCTATCCAGTCTTTCTTCATAAGACAGTCCTCTGACATCCCAGGAATCAGTCTGGTGAACCTTCTCTGCACTCCCTCTATGGCAATAATGTCCTTCCTCAGATTTGGAGACCAAAACTGTACGCAATACTCCAGGTGTGGTCTCACCAAGACCCTGTACAACTGCAGTAGAACCTCCCTGCTCCTATACTCAAATCCTTTTGCTATGAAAGCTAACATACCATTCGCTTTCTTCACTGCCTGCTGCACCTGCATGCCTACTTTCAATGACTGGTGTACCATGACACCCAGGTCTCGCTGCATCTCCCCTTTTCCTAGTCGGCCACCATTTAGATAATAGTCTGCTTTCCTGTTTTTGCCACCAAAATGGATAACCTCACATTTATCCAGTTGATCAAGATGCCGTCATAATCTTAGATAACCTTATTTACTGTCCATTAACCACAAACTTTAGTGGCTCCACAAACATATTAACCATGCCACCTACAGTTACATCCAAATCATGAAGATAACATTAATACTCACTCCAACAATAGAATGTCTTACTGACCTTCTTGACATTCAGTTGCACTTCCATTGCTGAGTTCCCTACCATGCAACTTGTGACCGATCAGAAAATTCATAGAGCTAGTCACATGGGCGGCACAGTTGCACAGCTAGTGGAGCCTATCCTTTGAAATGCCAGAAACCTGTGTTCAATCCTGAACTCCTGCCTGCATGGAATTTGCACGTCGTTCCATTTGACTGTATGGGTTTGCCCAGATGCTCTGGTTTCCTCCCACTTCCCAAAGCGGTCGAGTTGGTGGGTTAAATGGTTGTTGTCAATTGCCCCTGATCTTGTAGGTAAGTAGTAGAATCTATGAGGAATTCATGACGTTGCTGGGTAAAAAATATGGGATTCATGCAGGATTGGTGGAAATGGGTGGCTGAGGGTTAGTGTGGAGTCAGTGGCCAAAGGACCTGTTTGCATGCTGTAGCTCTCTGTATGGATAGATCAAATTTGGATTGTTTCTCATGGGCGTCGGAAACTGAGGGTGTGGTTGATAAAAGCAGCCAGTTTGCTGGCACCCGACACTGTAGTGTGCACGAAGGAACTGCGGATGCTAATTTATACTGAAGTTAGACACAAAATGCTGGTGTAACTCAGCAGGTCAGGCACCATCTCTGGAGAAAAGGAATAGGTTGACAGTTCGGATCAGAACCTTCCTTCAGACCCACAACGTCAATGATTCCTTTTCTCCAGAGATGCTGCCTGACCCGCTGAATTACAACGCAATATAATACAATAATTCTTTATTAGCCAAGTATGTTTAGTAACATACGAGGAATTTCATTTGCCATGTCAGTCATACAAATAAAAACCGAGCAACCGGCTCGGGGCATGTCAAACCTTCTGCGTCGTTGGAGCTCCCGACATCCACGGTCTCACCCGAAACTGTGAGGCCTACAAGGGATCGGCTCCGATGGTAAGTCCACGCCCCGCGGTGGGGCTCAAAGTCAGTCCCGAGCGAGGCCTCCAGCTCCAAGATGTTAGGACGCAGAGCGACCGGAGATACGACCCGGAAAGTAATCATATCTCCGGCAGGGTAAGACATTGAAAAAAATGTTCATGCCCCTTCGCCCTCCCCCACATTAAACAAACCAGAGAACATTAAAATAAACTTTCAAAACACACTAAAAATAACAAAAAAAGACAAAAAAACCCGACACTGTTGGCGAGGCTGCTAATCGTATGGTCGTACTCCAATATTTTGTGCACATCTTCAGTATAAACCACCATCTGCAGTTCCTTCCTACACTTTTAAACCCCAGACCCCCATCATCAAACTAAATTATGGGAGTACTATCAACAGAAAGACTGCATAATTTCAGGAATGGCAACTCCCCACCACCTCAAGGGCAGTTTGGGATAGGTAATAAATAGCCGCCTTTACATTGATGGTCTCATATCCTAAAAGAATAATTTAAAATAAATTCCATACACCTTGACTCGATCAAGGCTACAACCAACCTAGCGTATCAATTATTCTTTATTTAAACCATATGGACCCCTCAATTATATTCCAGCCTGTATTCACTTGTAGATATCCAATAATTTATATATAAACCACATGAACCCTTTTATTAAATTCCAGCCTGCAAATTGTTTTTGCATGTCAACTATTCTTTGTATAAACCAACAAGGATGGTTAATTATAAATGAATGGTGGCCCATGCAAGATTTGTGTAGCCTTCCTAATGAAAAATTATGAAATTGTCTAATTGAGGTGTTTCGGATATTTGATGGAGATACAAGGAGGAAAAAGGTTTAAACTAGTGCTACTCAGGCGAAATATCAGCATAGACACAAAATACTGGTGAAACTCAGCGGGACCGGCAGCATCACTGGATAGAAAGAATGAGTGACGTTTCGGGTTGAGACCCGTCTTCAGACTGTGCGCCAGAAGAGAGGAAGACACAGGGATAAGGAAGGGTAAGAAACGAGAAAAATAGGCGCAAGAGTAGGCCATTTGCCCCATCGAGGCAGCACCGCCATTCAATATGATCATGGCTAACCATCTAAAATCAGTACCCCATTCCAGCTTTTTCCCCATATCCCTTGATTCCTTTGACCCTAAGAGTTAAATCTAACTCCCTCTTAAAAACGTCAAGTGAATTGGCCTTCTGTGGCAGAGAATTCCACAGATCCACAACTCTTTGGGTGAAATTTATTTTCCTCATCTCAGTCCTAAATGGCCTACCCCTTATTCTTAAACTTTGACCCCTGGTTCTCGACTCCCCCAACATCAGGAACATTTTTCCTGCAACTAGCCTGTCCAATCCATTAAGAATGTTATATGTTTCTATAAGATATCCTTTCATCCTTCTAAATTCCAGTGAATACAAGCCCAGTTGACCCATTCTTTCATCATATGTCAGTCCCGCCATCCCAGGAATAAACCTTGTGAACCTATGCTGCATGCCGCAATAACAATAACGTCCTTCCTCAAATTAGGAGACCAAAATTGCACACAATACTCCAGGCGCGGTTTCACCAGGGCCCTGTACAACTGCAGTAGGACCTCCTTGCTTCTCAACTTAAATCCTCCCGCAATGAAGGCCAACATGCCATTAGCTTTCTTCACTGCCCGCTGTACCTGCATGCTTACTGCTGTACAAGCATACAAAGGTCATGTTGCACCTCCCCTTTTCGCAATCTGACACCATTCAGATAATACGAAGGTAGACATAAATTGCTGGAGTAACTTAGGCAGCATCTCTGGAGAGAAGGAATGAGTGACATTTCGGGTTGAGACCCTTCTTCAGACTGACCTACCATATCTGCCTTCCTGTTCTTGCCACCAAAGTGGATAACCTCACATTTATCCACATTATACTGCATCTGCCATGCATCTGCCTACTCACCCAACCTATTCAAGTCACCCTACAGCCTCATAGCTTCCCCCTCACAGCTCACACTACCACCCAGCTTAGTGTCATCCGCTGTCACATTTAATTCCCTTGTCTAAATCGTTAAGGTGTAAAATCGAGTACAAAGATCAAGGAAAATGTATAATAGATGAGTGTTAGCTAGTGGAAGTTGACAACGAACCATACAAAGATAAAAATTTAATCAGGAGGACAGTCAGGCTCAAAAGCATCCAAAATCAGGTTGCTTTTTGTCACAGAGCTTGTGTGGGAAGTTGTGGTTATCAAAACTGAGATAACTAGATTTTTTTTAAATCGGCAAAAGATTGTGGAGCCAAGGTGGAGTAAAGGACGCTAAGGGAAGAACTCAGGCGGAAAAATCAGATCACAGCGGTGTCACATCTGAAAGGTTCAATGGCTTCTTTAATAGGCTCCACAGCTCCATTGATATCAGCATGTCTCCAATCCTAAACTCCAGTGCTGCCTGAATATTCTCCATGTGACCATGTTACTGTGTGGGTTACTGGGTTTTGCCTGGATTCTCTAGTTTTGTCCCACATCACCAGGATGAGCAGGGTGCTGGGTTAATTGGCCACTGTAAAGTAAGTAAATTTCAATTACTATGCAAGGAAGTGGTGGAATCTGGGGATTGTCGATGAGAATGTGGAGAGAATAAAATAGGATTGCTCGGGGATTACTGAAGCGGGTGTCTAATGATCAGCGCGGACTTTGTGGTCTGAAGGATCTTTTTCCATGTTATGTGACTCCATGACTTAAAATTCATCATGCAGGAAGAAGCCATTCTGACCATGGTATCTGTGCTGATTGAAGAGGACACACTCATGTCAGCCCACCCCTGTAGCTTCCAACATAGAATCTACAGATCTATGAGGCACAGTTCCTTAAGTACATAGACGGTGGTGCAGTGGAGTTGCTGCCTTACAATGCCAGAGATCCTGACCTCCTGGAGTTTGTACATTCTCCCCATGACTGTGTGGGTTTTCTCCGGGTGCTCCGGTTTCCTCCCGCACTCCAAGGACGTACAGGTTTGTTGGTTAAGTGGCTTTGGTAAATATTGTAAGTTGTCCCTCATGGGTGGGCTAAAGGACCTGTTTCTGCGCTGTATCTCTAAACTATACTAAACTATACTACATTCCCAGCACAGTGTAAATTTGATGAAGGTTCCTGTCTCCAACATCCTTTTAGGCAACATCCCATTGTTATTTGTAGGAGCTTACTGCTGTAGGAAACCCAGCCGCAAATTTGTGGGGCTTTAGTTACTTGCAATAAATCCTAGCCCCAATTCACCAGGCTCTTTCATCACTTCGAAAATTATTCTTGAAAGTTAATAGAATGCAATAAATATTCGACGTGCCAATGATTCACATGTTAATAAAATAGAATATAATGTGGAAAAGGTAACATTAAATCATGTAAGTTGTACAACCTTTTAAAAGATAATATTTAATGGGGCATGTCAATGTATATAATAAAGATGGCTGTTCAAAGAGGCTAAGACTATTAAGAGAGAGTAATAATTCAAGGTGGTTGTAATGTTAGAGGGAGAATATAGAGATTATTACCAGGGAGAGAGGATACTAATTTGCGAAGATGCAACTTTGACGCAGCTTTGTCCTGAAGAGATTTTCTTGCAATCCTGTACTTTGGTTGTTGCAATGCTAACAGACGGGCATCAACTATATGCATAGGGCGGCATGGTGATGCAGCAGTACATTTGCTGCCTTACAGCGCCAGAGACCTGGGTTCGATCCTGACTACGTGTGCTTGTCTGTGCGGAGTTTGTACATTCTCCCCGTGACCTGCGTGGGTTTTCTCCGAGATCTTCGGTTTCCTCCCACACTCCAAAGACGTGCCGGTTTGTAGGGTAATTGGCTTGGTAAAATTGTAAATTGTCCCTAGTGTGTGTAGGATAGTGTTAATGTGCGGGGGTCGCTGGTTGGCGCTGACTTAGAGGGCCGAAGGGCCTGTTTCCACGCTGTACCTCTAAACTAAACTAAACTAAACTAAACCAGAGTTCTCTGACTCATATGTGTTTGATTGAGAATAATGACAACAAACCTGGGCTGCTTGCCAGCACGCTGGTAGAATGTAAGTGTTGAGATGGATCAGGGTTTAATTTGTGGGGGGGAAAGGTTATATTTTTACTGAGGAAATATGGAGACCATGCCTGAGGGTTAAAGTGGAAAAAGGAAATGAGAAGGAAAATCATCAAGGAGGAATTCATCGAGGACATCAGGGTTTTAATCAAAAAGCAATTGCAACCCTTTATTCAATGGTGGATTTGCAAAGCTTTATGTTCAATAACAGGCAGTCAATATAACATTCAATCTCAAAATGGGAACTTTGATAACAAAGCTAACATTTATTATTTCTCTGAAGCAACACGAGGAATTCAGCGGGTGGGCAGCACTTGGGAAAAAGAATACTGGATAGTTAGGATCAAAACCCTGCATCAGGACTGTAGAAACATAGAATCATCAAAAGTAGGTGCAGGAGGAGGCCATTCAGCCCTTTGAGCCAGCACCGCCATTCAATATGATCATGGCTGATCATCCAAAATCAGTGCCACGTTCCTACTTTCTCCCCATATCCCTTGATTCTGTTAATTCTAAGAGCTACAGAATCTAACTCGATCTTGAAAACATCCAATGAATTTGCCTCCACTGCCTTCTGTGGGAAAGAATTCCACAGATTCACAACACTCCGGGTTAAAAGTGTTTTCCTCATCTCAGTCCTAAATGGCTTTATTCTTAAACTGTGGCGCCTGGTTCTGAACTCCCCTAACATCTGGAAATTTTTTCCTGCATCTAGCCTGTCCAATCCCTTAAGAATTTTATATGTTTCTATAAGATCCTCTATCCTTCAAAATTTCAGTGAATATAAGCCCAGTTGATCCATTCTTTAGCCCAATCAAACCATTCTTTATACTTACTTTCTTTCTTTATCCAATCTTTATCCATACATTTCCATACTATAGTCGCAAGTCTTCGTAAGAACATGGTCGAAGAGCAGGAGGGCAGTGGACACTCTTGATGTACAGAGAGATCTTGGGATCTAAGTCCATGACTCTCTGAAAGTGACAACACCAGCAGATAGAGTGGAAAAAGGGCATATGGTATGTTTGCCTTCATTGGTCATGGTTTTATATATAGGAGTCAGGAAGTCATGATGCAGCTTTAAAATACTTAGGTCAAGCTGCATTTAGAGTATTGCATGTAGTTCTGGTCATCCCATGAAGGAAGTACAGTATGTGGAAGCTATGGAAAGGCTGCAGTGAAGGTTTACCAGAATGACGCCTGAATCAGGGGATATTAGCTACAGCGTGAGATTGGACAGACTTGGTTTGTGAAACTCCAAAGGTTGAGGGAAGGCCTGATAGAACTATATGAAATGATGAGAGGCATAGATAGGATTGACAGTCAAAACCATTTTCCTAGGATGAAAATATCAAATACTAAAGGCCATAGCTTTAAATTGAGAGAGGCAACATTCAAAAGAGGTGTGCGGTACAGGTTTTTTACACGTTTACACTTTTTTAATGCAGGACGGTGAGTGCATGAAACACACTGCCAAGGATGTTGGTTGAGGCAGATATGATCATGGCATTTAAACATTTTTTTTGATAGGTACCTGGGTATGCAGCAAATGGATGGGGATCTGGATGATGAACAGGCAACAATGAGTTGGTCTTGGCAACATGTTCAGCACAGATATTGTGGGCTGAAGAGCCTGTTCCTGTGTTGTACTGTTCAATGTTCTATGTTCTATGACATCAGGCACAGGTAGCAGTGAGCTAACAGAGAGAAGAGGAAAACCTTTTCAAAGTCAGCACATTTTGAAGAGACTTTGCTGTGGAATAATAATGTGGCGTTTCAACCTGAAATGTTAACCATTCTTTCAAAGATGATTTTGACCCACTGAGTTATTCCATCAGATTGTTTGTGGCTCTAGATTTCATCATCTGCACTTTCTTCTGCATCCATTTATTATTCCTGGCTGTTCAATTCCCACCAGCCTCTCCGACTATAAGATACTCCTTTGAGAAGCCTTCAATTGCTCATGCATTTGGATTCCTTTTTTGAAGATACCCTAACAGGGATACCTTAGCAGGGATGATAATGAACAACAATGGCAGGTATTTCTGGGAATAATACAGAAGTTGCAGGATCAGTTCAATCCAAAGGAAGAAAGATTCCAAGGGGAGTAAGGGGCGACCGTGGCTGACAAGGGAAGGCAGGGAGAGTATAAAAATAAAAGAGAAGAAGTACAACATAGCAAAGATGAGCAGGAAGCAATAGGATTGGGTAACATTTAAAGAGCAACAGAAGATAATTTAAAAGACAATACCGGGAGAAAAGATGAGCTACGATGGTAAGCTAGCCAAGAATATAAAGGAGGATAGTAAAAGCTTCTTTAGGTATGTGTTAGGAAAAGGAAAAAATTAGTTAAGACCAAAGTTGGACCCTTGAAGACTGAAAAGGATGAATTTATTATGGGGAACAAGGAAACGGCAGATGAGTTCACCAGGTACTTTGGATCCGTCTTCACTAAGAAGGACACAAACAATCTTCCTGATGGCTAGAGGATCTGGGGTGACGGAGAAACTGAAGGAAATTCACATTAGGAAGGAAATGGTGTTTGGTAGACTGATGGGACTGAAGGCTGATAAATCCCCAGGGCCTGATGGTCTGCATCCCAGGGTACTTAAGGAAGTGGCTCTAGAAATCATGGACGCATTGGTGATCATTTTCCAATGTTCTATAGATTCAGGATCAGTTCCCGTGGATTGAAGGGTAGCTAATGTTATTCCACTTTATAAGAAAGGCGGGAGAGAGAAAACAGGGAATTATAGACTGATATCGGTGGTGGGGAAGATGCTGGAGTCAATTATGAAAGATGATATAGCGGCACATTTGGATAGCAGTAACAGGTCCGAGTCAGCATGGATTTACGAAGGGGAAATCATGCTTGACTAATCTTCTGGAATTTTTTGAGGATATAACTAGGAAAATGGACAAGCGAGAGTCAGTGGATGTAGTGAATCTGAACTTTCAGAAAGCATTTGATAAGGTCCCTCATAGGACATTAGTGGGCAAAATTAGGGTGCATGGTATTGGGGGTAAAGTGCTGACATGTATAGAAAATTGGTTGACAGACAGGAAACAAAGGGTAGGGATTAACAGGTCCCTTTCAGAAAGGCAGGCAGTGACTAATGGGGTACCGCAAGGCTCGGTGCTGGGACCGCATCTATTTACAATATATGTTAATGATTTAGATGAAGGGATTACAAGTAACATTAACAAATTTGCAGATGACACAAAGCTGGGTGGGAGTGTGAACTGTGAGGAGGATGCTATGAGGATGTAGGGTGACTTGGACAGGTTGGATGAGTGGGCAAACGCATGGCAGATGCAGTTTAATAGTAAGATTAAACGAGAACTTACCAGTTTGAAGTTTGATCTGTATTTTATGAGGAGTTACGATGAGGGATTACGTGAAGAACCCCGCCAGGACGCATGTGTGTCATTCTTCAAAGCAGCGGTGTGAAATCACAGATAACTGTAATGACTAAACATAGTAAGATTAGAGAAGAGATACCAGTTAAGTATATGATCAGGGTGGGAGCGGAGGGTACGTAATCCCTCATCGTAACTCCTCATAAAATACAGATCAAACTTCAAACTGGTAAGTTCTCGTTTAATCTTACTATTTTACTTCGGAGTCACGTGAGTGACTACGTGAAGATTTTAAAGCTCTGTGATTTCATGCCGTGGAAACGAGTCCATGCATCACGTCTGCCTTGACTGTGGGAGGAATTGTGTTAACATAATTTGGACATGAATTCGACATTGAAATCATAAAAATTTTTAACACAAATTTATAACCCCTTTTTATGGGTTTAAATTAATTTACAGAACTTAAATTGTTTCTGCAAACGTTCCAGGTTTCATTACTGGTTTATTATAAAATAATTGGAATGTTTTCCCCTCCAGACCATCCTGCTGCCTTGAGGATTTGGTCCATTGGTACATCCAACTGTATCGCTGCCGATGTAGCTGCAGCCCTGGTGGAAAGAGATTTTTTAAATTAGTATCCACCCCAGCCTGTGTTAGCACCTGTTTCAGCCATCTTGAGATGGTCTGGACCGTCACTCTTGGTGTGGTTGCTAGTGGCTGACCAAAATGTGCCTTTTCATTGCCTCTTAGGATATTCGTTTTCTCCATGTATAACGACAGATGTCTTACTATACACAGACGGTCATCTGTTGGGTATGACCTAATTGTATATTGAGGCCTGCTGATCCCTTTTCTGTTCTGCTTACTATCTCATAAATATGAAACATAATATTTTCTGTTGAGGAAGTCATGTTGTCCAGTCTAGTTTTTGCAGTGACTGTATCCTCTGTGCCGTGACCAATACCATTAGCATGACTGTTTTAATGTCAGTCTGTGTAGGGACAGAACTGTTGCTGGAGACCAATTCCTGAGCAACTTCAGGATTATTCTCACATCCCATATTTGGGAGTATCTGGTTCCCCTCATAGGTTTTGTACCAGTGGGTGAGTCCCAACAGTGTAATGGTCTGTCCCCTGCCATAGGTAAGTCGATAGGGCACTTCTGGCGAAGTTGATGGCACTGTAACTGAGCCCCTCATCATAGTGGAGGCCTGCCAGATATTCCAGAACAGACGGGATGTTCATGTCTCTGATACCATGTTTGATACCACTGGGAACCATGGTTGTGTAGGCCAATCGGGTACTACCAATACCAGATGCAGAGTCTTGTTGTATTTTCTTAATGCCCGACTGATGAGGCAGGAAAGGAGGGAATGCGTAAATAAACAATCCCCCCCACCAATGCAGCGAAAATGCATCTGTCGCCGCTGCCCCAGGGTCTGGTTCCCATGTAACATAATTTGATAACTGGTGGTTAAGTCTGGATGCGAATAAATCGATATCTGGTGTTCCATATTTTGCTGTGATCTCAGCAAATACTATTTTATTCAACATCCATTTGGTGTTTTCATTAAATTTGCGTGACCTGGTGTCTGCCACTGAATTTAGTCTTCCTGGTAGGTAAGTGGCTGATATCCAAATATCTCTCTGGATACACCATTGCCAATTTGTATAGCCAGATTGTCACATGATGTCGATTTGTTTCCACCCTGTGGTTAATGTATGCTACCACGGTGGTATGGTATTGGTGGCTCCGCACCCAAGTGCACTGGCATCAGTTTGTAGTACCATGGAAGGGTTACTGACAATGATTGGATTGGTACAAGGCCAGATGTTATCTATCCACCATTTTAGTTCAATTTTAGCTTGATTGGTAGTTTCACAGATCTGTCAAAGTGACCTGCATAATTTAGAGTGCTTGTATTTTGCTCTCTGTATGTTTTGGTAATGTAGAGGTCCAAATTGTGTGGCTGGAAAGGCAGCCATCATTATGCCAATTACTTTAGCTACCAATCTGATGGATGGTTTGCTGATGTCAGTGAGGTTATTGCAAGCCTCTATTAAATCTCTAGCCTTTCCCTTAGGCAGAGTCACCGACATGTGAACTGAGTCAATGGTGAAACCCCAGGTAGTCCATGGTAGTGGAAGGCGTTAGTTTAGATTTAACTGGATGAAAAATGAATCCCAGTTTTCCAAATAACTTTTTTGTGGCTGTTACAGTTTGTTTGGCCAATTCCAAAGTTTTGCCCATAATGAGTATGTCATCTAAATATGCCATGACCATGTGTGTACGTTTCCGTAGAAACGCTAGGGCTGGTTTCAAATTTTTTGTGAACAGCCTGGGCTGATGATAATCCATTTGGCAGTGCTTTATACTGTCAGAGTTGTCCCATCCAGTTGAATTTTAAGTAACATCTGTAGTCACCTCGTATAGGCACTGAATAGTAAGCATCTTTTAAATCGATGCTGGCCATTGAAGTAACCTTTGGAAATTAATTGTTAAGCAGTAGCAAAGGTATCTATTTTGTCAGATCTATGATGATGCGATGACCATCATCTATTTTGTTTTTGATAAATATATTGGGCACGAATTCTAATGGTTCGTGTTGAGTTTTCTCAATTACACCTTTTATGTGAAGCCGCTTCAGTTCAGCTTGCGCATTTGATTTTCCTTTATCAGAAGGCACGAACATTCAGTTCAGTATATGTTGAACTGGAGGGCTGTACTTGTGTATAAACTCTGTTGTATATCCCTGGATACTGCTTAAGATGTAAGTATCGGTTGTTATCATGCTCCATGCATTCAGAAAAGAGTGTAATCCCCACCCAATCTCCGTGCCCACTGTATATTGTAGGGAACCAGACCCACCTACCTCCATAGTTACCAGTGGCAGGTTTACTTTTTGTAGGTTCTTCGCTGCTGTTGTAGCGCTGGGGTCTGGATTTTCGGTTTGGTTGGCGTTGGAGGTCCCCGCATCTTCCAAGAAGGCCGGCCTGGGCCATGGCCTAAAAATACTCATGTTTTGGGTACCGGTCCGAGCTTTCACCCGTTCTGCTGGTGGGTGCGTGGGGGTGCTGTCGTTGGCCGTAGTGGGTTCCAGTAGGTTCTCTTGTTCCTGCACCCCCTGCACACTTGTCTTTTCTTCTGCGGACCCCTCTTCCAGGTCAGCCCAGAACTGACCCGCAGTGCTCCCCTCTGATGAGGTAGAAGCACTGTGCAGCCCTTCAAGAGGTACTGCTGTGGGTTTATCATAGGGCCCACAGTGACCCGACTCCATCTCCCGGAGTCTGTCACGTTGGAGCAAAGCTCCATACACCGCTTCTTCCGGCTCCAGCGCTGTCAGGCGCTGGCCGCCCGCGGTTGTTCAAAGTCGGACTCCTCTGAGTCCACGACCTTGTTTGTTTTGTGTCTAGCCTTTCTGCCCGGCCGCATGGATCTGGCCGGTGCGGAGGCGACATCGGGCACAGCTGATCCCACTACGGGTGATCCAAGTGCCGCTGGCTGCTGCTGGCTGCCCGCTGCTCCACGGTCCTCCTTCTCCAGCTTTGTCCTTGCTGTCCTTCCGTGGAGTGGATATGGCCGGTGTGGAGGACATCTGGCACAGCTGATCCCATCTGGCCCACCAGCTTTGTCGCAGCCCGTTTGTTTCTGCACCTGCAATCAGCATGGTAAATACAAAAAAGACCGCAGCTCTTACCTGCAGGTCCAGGTTAAAATTGTTGCTACGGGTGAACGTCGTTCCACCCCGTCTGCTGCCGTTATTGACTTGTCAAAAAGTCAACGGCCCCATTTGAATAGTCTCCCGCCCGGCCGTGGTGTTCAGGCTGGCGCGGGACCAAAAGTCGGCACAACATATACTGAACTGAATGTTCGTGCCTTCTGATAAAGGAAAATCAAAAGCGCAAGCTGAACTGAAGCGGCTTCACATAAAAGGTGTAATTGAGAAAACTCAACACGAACCATTAGAATTCGTGCCCAATATATTTATCAAAAACAAAATAGATGATGGTCATCGCATCATCATAGATCTGACAAAATAGATACCTTTGCTACTGCTTAACAATTAATTTCCAAAGGTTACTTCAATGGCCAGCATCGATTTAAAAGATGCTTACTATTCAGCTGTTCCCATTACGGGAGATTAACGTGCCTTTGGCTGCTGCTGCCGGCTGCCTGCGACTCCGCGGTCTTCCCCAGCCAGCTTCACTAGCAGCACTTGTGGACACTCCTTTGTCCAGCTTCCCCTCCTGTAAAGACCCAGCGCGGGGAAACATTAGTTTTGCTCCCTCTCCCGCCCGGCCGGGCCCGGTGCAGGAGCGAGTCGGGAGCGAAAGTCGGGCACAGCTGTTCCCATTACGGGAAAATAACGTGCCTTTGGTTGCTGCTGCCGGCTGCCCGCGACTCCGCGGTCCTCCCCAGCCAGCTTCACTAGCAGCATTTGTGGACACCACTTTGTCCAGCTTCCCCTCCTGTGGAAAAAACCCAGCGCGGGGAAACATTAGTTTTTTGCTTCCCTCTCCCGCCCAGCCGGGCCCGGTGCGGGAGCGAGTCGGGAGCCAAAGTCGGGCACAGCTGTTCCCATTACAGGAGTTTAGCGTGCCTTAAGCGGCCTTTTCACGGGGCGACTTGACGCAAGAGTTAACCGGAGTTTAACATCGTGGGAACCTCGTGCGATAACAGTGCGGCATTCGTGGACCACCGTGGACCACCGTAGCGCTAACGGCAGGTCATCGTGTAACTTGGTCACTCGGGAGAAAATTCAAGAAAGTTTGAATTTCTCCAAGATTGACTTGTACACTTGTGGTTGAGTATTGCAACATTATATGAACGTAGTGGCCAGTGCGATATCCGTAATAACTCTTGCGGGTACCGTGGGAACTCCTGCGAACGGTGAACCCGGAAGCTGGACAGAGGGAACAGAAGGTGAGTAAAAATTATCTTATGTGGGATTGAATTTAAAAAATAAATAAAAATAAAGATTTGCATCCGCATATGGACATCAACTTATTCATGAGTTATGTTAATGAGATTCAAGAAAATAACTATATCTTTAAAAGGGACTTTAAAAGGGACTTTACTGAAAGGTTACGCATTTTTATGGTCCGTGAGAAATTTTTCACATGTACTTCTTTGAGAGATACAGGTCGGAGTCCTCGGGTCCAGGGGTCCGGAACGCTACCAATCAATGTTGTACAGAGACCCGTGTAAGGAGTGAACTGCACATGCTGGTTTAAACCGAAGACAGACACAAAAAGCTGGAGTAACTCAGCGAGTCAAGCAGCATCTCTGGAGAAAAAAAGCTGATGTTTCGGGACGAGACACATCTTCAGACTCAATTCCGATTAGGCTGTCTGAAGAAGGGTTCCGGTGTTGGGGGAGTCCAGAACCAGGGTCCCAGTTTTACAGTCTACCGTGGGAACTCTTTAACTCAGTAAAGTAAAGTAGCCTTTATTGTCATATCAGCGCACAGGCAGCAGTTGACTGTTGCTCTATTCAGTTTCCCAGGGGGTCGGGACGGGACTGGAGTTGGGAGAGAAAGGTGGGGGAGTCGATGGAGAGGAGGGGGAGACAGATGGGGGTGTCTTCATTTACTGACGGCGGGTGTCTGTCACTGAAACAGGCAGGTGAGATTTCACATCCACCTTGTGTGTGCCTCTCTCTCTCTCTCCCTCCCTCTTACACAGGCTGAGAGACTCTGCCTCTGTGAGTGTACGTCTCTTTCTCCCCCTCTCCCACACACAGTAAGACCGAGGTACTGTGCTCAGTCCATCTGTGTCTCCCACATACACAGTAAAATATGTCTCCAAATGAGCCAATTCAACCAAGGGAGGATATATATAGTGTGTGAAAAAAAAAGTTACATCATTTGTATCACGTGTAGTTCACGATGTTCATTCAAGATTTAACGGGAAAGCTCGGGAAACGGACAAGTCACTCGCACAAATAGCAGAAATGCCGAGTACCGTGGGAACTCTTTATCTACTGCCGTTATATCGTGCGAGACTCGTGCTGGACCACGACCTCTTCACTCTGGTGACATCTTGCGTCAACTCGCCCCGTGAAAAGGCCGCTTTAGGCTGCTGCTGCCGGTTGCCCGCGACTCCGCGGTTCTCCCCCGCCAGCTTTCCCGCAGCCTTCATGGATCCGGACCATGTTTCCACCTAAAAGGTGAGTGGAAGGAACGCAGAGTCTTCTTACCTGCTGTTCCCGACTTTCAAATTCTGGAACGCAGATTCTCCTTACACCAGGAGTTCCTGGTTTTCAAATTTTGCCGCTAGGGGAACCCCTTGCTGTGACTTGTTGCAATGCGTGTAGCGATATGGCACGCATGCGTCCTGGCGGGGTTCTTCACGTAGTCACTTACGTGACTCCGAAGTAAAATGTGGATAAATGTGAGGTTAGCCTTTTTGGTAGCAAAAACAGGAAGGCAGATTATTATCTAAATTGTGTCAAGTTGGGAAAAGGGGAAGCTCAATGGGATCTGGGGATCCTTGTTCATCAGTCAATGAAAGTAAGCATGCAGGTATAGCAGGCAGTGAAGAAAGCGAATGGCATGTTGACCTTCATAACAAGAGTATTGGAGCAAAGAGATCCTTCTGCAGTTTTACAGGACCCTAGTGAGAGCACACCTGGAGTGTTGTGTGCAGTTTTGGTCTCCAAATTTGAGGAAGGACATTCTTGCTATTGAGGGAGTGCAGCATAGGTTCACAAGGTTAATTCCCAGGATGGTGGGACTGTCATATGCTGATTAGAGGATTTAGATGAAGAGACTGACTTTGGTGCTTTCCCTCACAGTGGAAACTTTGATTCTGCTGTGTGTGGATGTTTTATGTTTAACTCTATCGTGTGTTGTGTTCTTTATTTTTATTGTATGGCTGTATGGTTATCTCATTTCACTGTGCCAACTGGCACGTGACAAATAAATGTATCTTGTATCTTGTATCTTGAGAGAATGGAGTGGCTGAGCTTGTATACTCTGGAATTTGGAAGGATGAGAGGATATCTTATTGAAACATATAAGATTATTAAGGGTTTGGACACGCTAGAAGCAGGAAACATGTTCCCGATGATGGGGTAGTGCAGAATCAGGGGCCACAGTTTAAGAATAAGGGGTAAGCCATTTCGAACAGAGATGAGGAAACACTTTTCTCAACACAGAGAGTTGTAAGTCTGTGGAATTCTCTGCCTAAGAGGGCGATGGAGGCCGGTTCTCTGGATGCCTTCAAGAGAGGGCTAGATAGGGCTCTTAAAGATAGCGGAGTCAGGGGATATGGGGAGAAGGCAGGAACGGGGATGATCAGCCATGATCACATTGAATGGCGGTGCTGGTTCAACGGTCCAAATGGCCTACCTCTCCACCTATTGTCTGTTGAAAACAATTCCTGGTTGTCTGAAGATAGACGCAAAATGCTGGAGCAACTCAGCAGGGACAGGCAGCATCTCTGGAGAGAAGCAATGGGTGATGTTTCTGGTCTCTCTTTGCTCCAGCATTTTGTGTCTATTTTCAGTTTAAACCAGGATCTGCAGTTCCTTCCTGCACACCTGGTTGTCCCCTGATCTCGAGCAGGACAAATCTACCTGAAGGCTTCAGAGAGATGTGGGCCAAATGCAGACAAATGGGATTAGATCAGGTAAGCACCTTGTTGGCATGAAGGTGTTGGGTCAAAGGACCTGTTTCCATGTTATATGACACTGTTAAGACACCATCTGTGAACTGTGTTTGGCTTGATTCTATACATGTATAGTCTTTTCTTTGACTGGATAGCATGCAAACAAAAGCTTTTCACTGTACCTCAGTACACGTGACAATAATAAACTAAACCTATCTCAACTATGCAAAAATAGGTCATGGAGTTGTGCCACCGTGTCACCCCAGACATGGGAGAGCATTTTCCCATAGATGAAAGAGTGAAATCCAAGAGATATAGAATAAAGATAATTAGCAAGTAGACCAATAGTCCCCTAAGACCTGGCATCGCGGAGCTGGCCGTCTTCGGAGCGGGAAAAGCTGTGGTGGTGCGCGGCTGTGACCCGACTTCGGAGCATCGGAGGCTCCGGCCGCAGGCCCGGTGGATGGTAACATCGGGAGGTCGCAGGTCCCTGGTGGGAGACCGCTTTTCGGAGCTCCCGCAATGGCAACTTTCCCCGCCGGAATCGTGGGGTTTAAAGGACTCGGAGCGGGGCCTAACATCACCCGGCGCGGCTTAAAGAGCCACAGGACTTGCCATTGCCCGCCGGGGGCTTTAACATCGGGAGCCCCAGTTCGCCTTGACGCTGCAGTTGGACTGCTGGACCGCGGGAGAAGAACAAAGGGAAGAGATAAGACTTTGCCTTCCATCACAGTGAGGAGATGTTGGAGATCCACTGTGATGGATGTTTATGTAACTGTGTTAAGTGGGTTTTTTTACCGTAGAAAATGCAATTTCATTCAAACCAAGCTGTTTGAATGACAATAAAAGGCATTCTATTCTATTCTATTCTATTCTATTCTATTCTATTCTATTTTACTTCGGAGTCACGTGAGTGATTCCGTGAAGAACCCGTTCAGCACGCATGCGCGGCATTACGTCCAGCAGAGCAACAGCGGCACAGCGGGAGTCGAGCTCTCCCGCTATGGAGGTGAAAGAACGGACCGTCAGGTAAGCTGACGTCGGTTTCCTTCACAGGGAGCCTTCTGCTGTCCGGCAGAGAAGAAAGGCTCTGCAACAAACCTGTCCCCCGCTCGACTCCAC
The DNA here is from genome assembly GCF_010909765.2 of Amblyraja radiata. Taxonomy (NCBI): domain Eukaryota; kingdom Metazoa; phylum Chordata; class Chondrichthyes; order Rajiformes; family Rajidae; genus Amblyraja; species Amblyraja radiata. The sequence continues at coordinate 58,941,308 of NC_045963.1, read as the reverse complement.
GGAGGAGCCTTCCTTCAGGGGAGGCAGCAACAGAACAGACCTGTCCACCGCTTGACTCCACGGAGGAGCGTTTTCCATCGCGGGGGCAGCATCAAGGCGGTAGGACCGCTCACCCAGCGGTCCGCTATCCCGACACCGCGCCGAGCCCAGCCCCGCTAGTGCCTCAGCAGCAGGCTGGAAGTAACGCCACGGAGGCGTCCGGCCGGTGGCTCCGACTTATCGGACGGGACGTCTTTCCACCCGCACGGGAGGAAAGACAGCCGCCTGCACAGACCTGCCCCACGCTCGACTCCACGGAGGAGCGTTTCATCTCGCGGGGGCAGCAACAAGGCGGTAGGACCGCTTACCGGGCAGTCCGCTACCCCGACACCGCGACCGAGCCCAGCCCCGCTAGCGCCTGAGCAGCGGGCTGGATGTACAAGCCAAGGAAGAGGCGTTCCGGCCGGTGGCTCCGACTTATCAGACGGGGACGTCTCTCCACCCAGGCGGGGGAGAGACAGCCGCCTGAGCCGCATGGAGCGGCTCTTGGAGCAGGAGCTCCAGCGAGGTGCACCCCAGCAGGGGCGCTCTCGCAGAGGGGGGTCAGGCACTACCTCCACAGTGCCTTGTGCACTGTCCATTGCTTCCTCCTTTCCAGAGGATAGCTTTGGTGACTAGGACTGGGCTGGTCAAGAACAGAGGCAATGGCTGAAGATCTCGGGAGAATGCAAGGGGTGCAGGAACAGGAAGAGCTGCTAGGTGTGGTGGACAGCTACGTGGAAACCCCACGTGCAGGAGGCCGTTAAAAGCCTGACGACAGCCATCACATTGTTTTTTACTCCTCGTTCCATGGACAAATACGGAGATGACCACAACCTTCGTAAACAAGTCATAAGACCTGCCATAAAATCCTACATTGCAGGGTTGTGCATACCCCAGCCACTGAGCCAGACACACTGCTCTTTGGGGAAAAAAACTCACAAAGCATATGAAGGACATGCAAGAGGTTTTACAAAACTTTCGGCTCATGAGGGCAGGGCCACGACGAGTAACCAAAAACAGTAATTCCTACGCAGCAGCACCCCATCGCATCCATCAGTCAATGTCTACCATATCGGACTGATGTAAACTCGGGGTCCGCATTCTATCACCGAAAGTCTTCTTTAGACCAGGGCCCAGAGCGGACCCCATGGAAAATGTGCCACCCCCCAACGTCACCGCCACGTCAGACGATGTGCAACACTCGTTGGACCGGCAGGAAACAGAAGAATACCCATAACCTTGGAGGTAGGTGGGTCTGGTTCCTACCAGTATATAGAGTAATACTAACACATGGGAGTCTATCACGAGTGATCAGTATATACTCAATGGCATTAGTGAATACAATTCATACTAGAAAAATTGCCAACAGGTCAACATTCACCCCAGAGGGTATTTTTTCCCCTCTCCGTTAAAGAAACAAGAGGGACAAGCTGAACTGGTGAGATAATTACAAAGGGTATCATGGGAAAACCTGAACCCTTGCAATTCGTATCAAATATATTCACTAAACCCAAAAAAGATGGTGGATGTCGCATCATCATTGACTTAACTTCACTAAATATGTTTGTTAAGTTATATACATTTCAAAATGGAACCGGTTGTTACTGCCAAACAACTAAATTCCAAAGGATACTTCATGGCAAGCATTAATCTTAAAGATGTTTACTATTTAGTACCATTCACAAGGATCATCGCAGATACCTGAAATTTACCTGGATGGGGCAGCTATAGCAGTTTAAAGCGTTACCCAATGGGCTCACATCAGCCCAAGAGTGTCACCCAGACACTAAAACCAGCTCTGGCAATATTCAGAAGACAAAAACATATTGTCATGGCATATCTTGATGATATCCTAAATGGTAGGTAAGACCATGAATTTGACTATGTTAGCTGTTCAGCTACCAAACAGTTATTCGAAACCCTGGGATTGTCTTACATCCAGATAAATTTAAGTTGAAGCCATCCTCTATCATGGACTACTTGGGCTTCACAATTAATTCAGTCTACGTGACTGTAACATTGCCAAGAGACAACATAGTTGAATTGGCACAATCATGCAACAATTACTGGTCAACAAACTACTAACTACTCGACAAGTAACAGAGTAATTGGGAAAATGGTAGCAGCATTTCCGGCTACATAATTCGGACCTTTGTACCAAAAACGACATACAGGTCATTATTGATCGTTTCATGAAGTTACCCACTGAAGTAATATCAGAATGACAGTGGTGGGCAAAAAACGTTTGACATAGTTTCAGCCTATTATTATCACTAACCCTATGTCAGTTATCCAAAGAGATGCCAGTACTCAAGACTGGGGAGCAACTAGCTCTATATCCAGCACAAGTAGTAGATGGACTAACCCAGAATCATTGTTACCACTTACACTGGGCATTAATTATCTAGAGATGTTTGGGTGACTTTTATGGTTTAAAAGCATATGCATAAATATGCAACACTTGCATGTACGGTTATAAATAGATAATACTACGGTGGTGGCCTACATTAACCATATGGGCGGCATAAAATCGGTATCATGCGACAAGTTGGTCAACACAATTTGGCAATGGTGTGTCCAAAGACATATTTGGCTATCAGTAACTTACCTGCCAGGTAAGTTAAATACAGTGGCAGACACCAGGTCACATAAATTTAATGACAACATCGAATAGATGTTAAAACCCCCCAAACATTTTCACAAAAGTTATCAAGCAATATGGCACGCCAGATATCGATTTATTTGCATCAAAGCTACATCACCAGGGACCTATGTATGTCGCTTGGGAACCAGACCCTGAGGCAGCAGCGGTAGATGCGTTCGCGCTGGATTGGGGAAATTCTTCTTCTATGCATTTCCTCCCTTCTGCCTCATCAGTCGGGGACTACGCACAGTACAAATGGACTCTGCTTCAGGTATTTTGATAGTACCCGACTGGCCTACACAGCCATGGTTCCCAATACTCCATGACATGGTTGTTGAAACTCCAATGGTATTCCCCAGTGACCCAGAGTTATTAACACCTAGTGTCGGGCACAAGCCACCCATGCCATGAAAAAATCAAACTCCTGGGTTGCAGATTCTGCACAAACCACTTCTGGGACTGGGATTATCATAACAAACCGTCAACACCATGTCAGCATCCCTCCGAACATCCACTGGAAAACAGCACTTGTCCAGCATCAAAAAATGGGAGAAGTACTGCTTGGATACAGGGACCACCTACTCAACCGCTACAGTTACCAACGTACTGGAATTCCTGGTGAACCTTCACCACGATGAAGGACTTCAGCTACAGAGCCATCAACACAGCTAGAATTGCCCTGCCTGTCTATTTCAAAACCAGCTCCAGGACAACAGGCCATGGGGTCCCACCAGTTGGTGGTCAAACTAATGAAGGGTATTTACAACTCTAAACCCCTAGACCAAGGTACACCCATATATGGGATGTCAGTGTGGTCCTGACATACCTCAGGGGATGCCCACCAGCCAGATCCCTCAACCTGAAACCATCTATGCTCAAAACACTCATGTTGATGGCACTTGTAGCTGCACAGAGGGTCCAGTCACTACACCTATTGCGACTGGACACCATGCTCACAGCTCCAGACCAGATCTCTGTTGTTGTCCAGGGAATGGTCAAACAGGGCAGACCAGGAACACCTAATCCAGTCGTGGAATTCCGGGCTTACCCGCCAGAAACACGGTTATGTGCCATGACCCTATTATCCTACATAGACACAACCAAAATATTCGAGGGAGATGAAAAGCCTTGTGGGTCAGTCATGAAAAACCTTATGGTCGGGTGACGAGCCATTTCGAGATGGCTCAAGCAGGTGCTAAAAGCTGCTGGGATAAAAACTAACAGGTACAAAGTTCATTCCACCAGGGCAGCATCCACTTCGACGGCTAAAAGAATGGACGTGCCTATAAACCACATCCTGGCTACTGCAGGATGGTGGGGGGAAAGACCGTTCAGAAATTTTATAATAAGCCGTTGGCAAAACCTGTTTTATTTGCAGGAAAGATTTTCCAGACTGCAAATATTTAATTTAAGCCCAGGGGAACAATTTAATTTCTTTGTTGTTATTGTTAAAAAATACCATTGTGTTTTTCTACAAACAGATTCATTGGTTGATTACGATAACACACTTCCTCCCTCAAAGACTTCAGCAGTGATGTAGTAATAACTGTTCCACAGTTTGAAATCACAGAGCTTTGAAATCTTCACGGAATCACTCACGTGACTCCGAAGTAAAATAGTAAGATTAAACGAGAACTTACCAGTTTGAAGTTTGATCTGTAATCTATGAGGAGTTACGATGAGGGATTACGTGCCCTCCGCTCCCACCCTCAATAATATGGGTCAAATTCATAAACTGATGTCTCCTTATCTTTACTATGTTTACTTCAATAACTGTGTCTATCTGTGATTCCACACCGCTGCTTTGAAGTATGCCGCGCATGCGTGCTGAACGGGTTCTTCACGTAATCCCTCATCGTAACTCCTCATAAAATACAGATCAAACTTCAAACTGGTAAGTTCTCGTTTAATCTTACTATTCTATTCTATTCTATTCTATTCTATTCTATTCTAACCCAGGGCCGAACTTGAGCTAGTCCTATTTGCCTGCACTTGACCCATATTCCTCTCAACCTTTGCCATCCATAAAGTCTCCCCTTTAAATATTTCCCCTCTCATCTTAAATCTATGCCCTCTCATTTTAAACTCCCTTACCCTGGGAAAAAGACTGTGACTATTCACCTCATCTATGTCCCACATAATTTTGTATACCTTTGTTATGTCACCTTCTTATGCTCCCCGGCAAAAAAACACAACCAATCCACTCTACTTCTAACTGCACCCTTTCCAAATGAATAATATGCTTCCACTAAAAAAGAACTAAGTGTGGTCTCACCAACGTCTTGTACAGCTGTAACATGACATCCCAACGCCTTGTACTCCCTGTGTAGGAAGGAACTGCAGATGCTGGTTTAAACCAAAGATAGACACAAATAGCTGCAGCATCTCTGGAGAGAAGGAATGGGTTATTCCCTGCCCTGAGCGATGAAGGGAACCATTCCAAATGCCTTCTTCACCATTCTATCTCACCACTTTCAGGAATCTATGTATGTACTTGTAGTCCAGGTCTCTCTATTCTACAATATCTTCCAGAGTCTTATAATTTATTGTGTATGTCCTGGCCTGAAGGGTGGGAGAGGGGGACTGGTTGAATTTATTTTACATACTGCCAATATAGAATCAAATGAACCTCTTCAGTATTGTAACCATCTGTGCTTTTTGATGTTAGGCTGGAGTTCAGAAGGAGGTCAGTATTCTTATTAAAATATGTAAGATTTGGAGGGGGGGTCGATATAGTAAATCCTGAGGCAATACTACATCTTTTGGCAAATCTAGAATTGAGGGCATAGTTACAAAACGAGGCACCACACATTTTAGATAGAAGCAAAGATGAATTTCTTCCCTTAAAAGGTCATGAATTGTTGGAATTCTCTACCTAGAATTCCTGCCCCTAATTTATCCTTCTCACCCTATCTCCTCTCACCAATGAATCTGAATAACAAAAATTATAATAAAAATCCAATGATACATAGCACAATTAGAACTTGGAAACAAATAAAACAGAATCTAAAATTAAGAAATCTATCTCTTTTAATGCCAATAGTCAATAACCCGTCGTTTAAACCTTCAATTATAGATAAATCATTTAAACAATGGGAAAGAATGGGAATCAAAACGCTCGGAGACTTGTATGAATTAGGAAAATTATTATCATTTCAACAATTACAACTGAAATATAATTTGAAAAATAATCATTATTTTAAATATCTTCAAATCCGTCACTATCTGAAAAAATACACAAAAGACTATCATAACATGCCCCCAGACTTACTGGATGAAGCCATGAAGACAAAGGCTGAATCAGCAAATCTAATATCATACTTATACAACATTATTTTAAATATAGAAACATCTACAACCGATGGTATTAGAAGAGACTGGGAACAAGAGCTAGCTATAAAAATTTCAAAAGAGAGCTGGGATAAACACTTACTATATGTGCATAAATGCTCGATCAACGTACGACATACTCTAATTCAATATAAAACATTACATAGACTATATTATTCAAAAACTAAAATAAATAAACTTTTCCCCAATGTCTCACCCATTTGTGATAAATGTCAGTCACAAGAAGCTACCATAGCGCACTCTTTTGTTTTTTGTATAAAAATCCAAAAATTCTGGAACGAAATATTTGAAATCTTCACAAAATTATTTAAAATAAAACTTGTACCAAAAGCAGAATGGATCATTTTTGGAATATCGGAAGGTAACCCCGAATTAAACGTGTTTCAAAAGAACTTACTTAATTACGGGCTAATAATGGGAAAAAAGCTTATAATCAAATTTTGGAAAAATGCTCCAATACCAACAATAAAAATGTGGATTTCAAACATGTTCGAAACACTACACTTGGAAGAGATGAGACTCCTCCTAGCAGGCAAAGCAGACCACTTCCAAAAGACGCGGTCTGCATTTATGGAACTATTACAAGCATAAGGTGCAATAGTAATTTAAAATATAAATGGTACCAGGATCTGGTAACGGGGGGTATAAAATAATTTTTTTTTAAATACGGTTGGTATATCCTTTTTTGCAGAGTTTTATGTTACAATAGAGCGATTGTTTTTCCTTTTTTTTCTTTTCTTTCTAGGGTCTTATTTCCTTTCTTTACTTCCTTCTCTAACTTCTTCCCTAAGGGGCTTTCTTTTCCCAACACTTTCCTGCACCTTCACGATTCTTGCTCACTTTCCTTACTACCTTTTTTAAAGCTCGAAAAACGAAGTGGTACAACAAATGTAATAAGATATATGTGATGTGTATTACTGTAATTTACTGTACTTCTAATTAAAAAAAAAAAAATGTTTAAATAAAAAATGTATCCTTCATTCAAAATCATGAGAATAGATTATTTGGTTCACCGTAATCTCCCTACTTTGGCAGATTGGGCCTCCGTTTATAAAACTCTCAACCCCCTATGTTATTTTAACCATGTTCCTATCTTTACTTCCCTTTTACCCTAATAAGTAAAGACTAAAATTCACCAGGTTTCTATCTAATTGTCAAACTGCCCTGCCACTCTAATGAATTATATACATTTATCTCTGGATCTTCCGTTCCTGAATTCCTGTTTGAATTGCGATCCCTAATTTATATTGTGTCTTCTCATTCACCTACGAAAATATAAAATTTCATATTTTTTGCATTAAATATCATCTGCCACTGATCAGCCCATTATACCAGCTGGTTCTCATCTTCTCTCAAAGACTATTGCAATCCTTTTCCCATTTCCTGTTAGATCCCCATAATTAGATTTCCCTAAAGTAAAAAAATCAGACACTTCTTTGAATAGGTATGCTAATTTGGTACCTACATCTCCCTGGCCTTTTTCTGTATCTATGGTTCTATATTAAAAGTCTTACACATCATGTCCAATTTTTGTTCCATTTGTAGTCAAGGATTGTGATGCGAACCATGTGTCCAGACACAGATGACCAACAGATTTAACACAGAGATACATCTCAGTCCAGCTCAGAGGGGGATTCTTCTGAATCTTCTGAATTTGTAGTCGGCAGGGCAGTACTCTGCATATCGTCAACTTGGATGTGTTGTGCATACTAACGTGCTGTTAGTGCCCCCATAAAACTGTCTAGTGAAGGTGATTTGACTATATTGTTGTCTATTTTATTCCATTCCCTTAAGGTTCTTACAAAGAATGAGTTCTTATAAATATCTGTCCTGGCGAATGGGATTTCTATTTGCATATCATTTCTCTTTTTTGTTCTCCTTTCTGTTGAGTATGTTATGTATCTATCTGCAGTTATGGCCACGATCCCCTTTTGAATCTTGTACAACATGGCTGGTCTGTTCCTTGCCCTTCTTGTTTCCAGCGTTTCCCACTCTAGGTCGGATAGCATCTGGGTGACACTGCTACCTCTATTGTAGTTCCCGATGCAAATGTGTGCTGCTTTCCTCTGTACCCCTTCTAGTTTGTTGATATGACCAGTTTTGTATGTGTCCCATGCGCGTGAAGCGCGCAGATCCAGTAAGGGTCTAACCAATGTTGTATATGTTGTGGTTTTCACTTCCATTGGGCAGAACCAGAGGTTTCGTCTAAGGAATCCTAGTGTTCGGGTTGACTTTAGTGACAGTGTTGTCCACGTGTTCCCTCCACAAAAGTTTGTTATCAAGATGAACTCCAAGGTATGGTTGTGAACTTGCATGATGAAGTATTTGTCCACAGAAGACATAGTCTCGCGTAGGTGGTTTCTTCGTGTTTGAAATTACCATAATTGAGCATTTGGTTGGGTTGAAGCTCATCTTCCATGTGTATTGCCATCATTCCAAGGACTTAAGGTCTTGTAAGGAGTTCATATCCTCTACATCAGTGACAGGTGTATATACAAGACAATCATCTGTGAAGAGTCTTGTTTTACAATTTATGTGTTCAGGTAGATCATTTATGTACGTCAGGAACAACAGTGGTCTGGGGACCATGCCTTGCGATACTCCTGACAGTACTTGTTCTTCTGAAGAAATGTTTCCTTCACAGGCTACCCTCTGCATCCGGTTTGTGAGAAAGTCCCTAATCCAGTTATGTAGATTATTTCTGATGCCATAGTAATCCAGTTTTCCTAGGAGCCTTTCATGAGGAACTTTATCGAATGCTTTCGAAAAGTCCAGGATTGCCATATGTATAGATTTCCCCTTATTCATAGGTTAAGGGAAGAAATTTCAGGGTAGCTTAAAGCACAACTCCATTTGGTGTGATAGCTCTAAATCGGAGATGAAAAATTCAGCACAAAAACCCCTCCATGTCGATGCTGTCAGAAGTTACAATGGGATATAGATTAGGTGCAGAGATGATAGTGGAGTTCAAGAGGCTTTTAGATAGGTACATGATAGTGGAGGAAATAGACAAATATGGATTATGTACGGGCAGTTTAACTAAGCATCATGTTCAGCACAAACATTGTGGGTCGAAGAGGAGGTTCCTGTGCTGTACAATTCTATGTTCTATCTTCTATTGTATAATTGGTTACAAAAGTGCATTAGTAAGCATGATGAGGGGTGCAAGGTAGGAAGTGGAATACAGCAATTTGACTTTAGACTTTATGCTTTAAACTTTAAAGATACAGGGCAGAAACAGGCTCAACAGCCCACTGAGACCTTGCCAACCAGCGATCACCTTGTACACTGTCCTACTATCCTACACACTAGGGACAATTTACAATTTTACCGAAGCCAATTAACCTGCAAACGAGTACGTCTTTAGAGTGTGGGAAGAAACCGGAGCAACCGGAGAAAATGCACATGGTCGCAGGAAGAACGTACAAACACGGTACAGATAGCACCCATAGTCAGGATCGAACCAGGGTCTATGACGCTGTGAGGCAGCAGCTCTACTGCTGCACAAATGGATGAGCTCAGGTTAACAAAGGTAGAATGAGGAAGGCTGACCAAGAGAAGGCCTCGTTCACAGGCGATTTAAGATATGGTTAAGGGTTCTCATGGCTGAGGTGAAGCAGGGACAATAATATTGAGTAGGAATGAGGTTGCTTTGATGATGACCAAGGTATGTTACAACTTAATCCCAGACGCCCAGGACCGGATAAGACCCATAGCACTTAAAAGATTTTGGTGCTCCCATATATATGTAATTCAAAATATAAACAATAATAAACCATAAAATAAATTTTTAGTTTTCAAAATGAAACAAAACTAACAGTAAGATGGAAAATAATGTTTCGTTTTGTATACTTCCACTTTATTTATATTTGAAAAGTTTTCTCCTACTTTTTTTAATTACAAATTTGATCAGATCCTCAAAATTAATCTTACGTAACACATCTACTTCTATATTTCCGATCATATAAACCACTTCGAATATTATTTTAGCAAGTTTAAAGTGATTTCTTTTGTGCCGTAAACCATTTACCATTTCTGTGGTGCCCCCCTTCCCTTGATGCCCTAAGCACGTGCTTAATTTGCTCAATGGTTAATCCAGCCCTGCAGACGCCAGACAGGTGATGGCATTATTGTAAGGAATTGATAATTTAAGCAATAAAACAAATACACGGCTCAACCTTCTCCTCTCATGCCAAATACTTCTGCTGCAATTATTGACAGAAAGAATTTCAACCTTTAGTTTCTATCCAACTTCCGTGCCATAAATTATAAGGGGTTCTGATGGAACAATTTGATGAAACTCTTGCACTGACAGGAACAGAGTAATCAGAAGTCACAGCTTGACGATAATTGGGACAATAGAGCGAAGAGAATGTTTTTTGTTGCAGTTCACTCTCACAATCAGAATAACAGGTTCTACAGGAAATTCTGATACAGAAGTAATTTCGAAAGGAAATTGGATAACTGCTTGGAAGCGAAACCTCTTATGCCAAGAAATTCAGGGAGTTGTATTAGAAACAAGGTGGATTATATCCAGTGGTTAGCAAAATAAAGGCCAGATCTGGCTGCTCTTTTGCACCTGGCAGCTCGTTCCATATACACATTACCCTCTGTGTGTAGATGCCCCTTGGGTCCCCTTTAAATATTTTCCCTCTTACCTTAAACTATGGGATATCTTCAGCAGCAATGCCATGAGCAATCTTCTACTGGAGTCATAGAGCTATACAGCATAGAAACAGGCCCTTCGGCCCAACTCATCCATGCCTTCCAAGGTGCCTAACCAAGCCAGTCGCATTTGCTTGTGACTGGCACGTATCTTTGCAAACTCCTACAATCCATGCCCTTGTCATAGTGTCTTTTACACATTCTAAATGAAGCCATCTCTATCACTTCCAGAAAATAAACGGAATGCAGAATATAGTGTTACAACTATGAAAAAAACTGCAGATTAAAACAAAATTGCCAGGACCGCAATGAGGTAGGTTAGAAGATCGGGAATACATTATTTGCAAAAAGGAGGTCTGTTCAGGAGTCTGATATCTGTGGTGAAGAAGCTTATCTTGAATCTGGTGTTGTGCACTTTCCAGCATTTGTATCTTCTCCCCGACATGAGAAGGGAGAAGAGAGAATGACTGGGGCGTGTGTGTTGTCCCTGTTTATGTTGGCTGCTTTCCCTATCCTGTGTGAAGTAATGATGGAATCATTGGGGGAGGAGGGGAGGGAGCAGATGCCAGTTTGTGTGATGGACTGAGCCACGTCCATAAATCTCTTGCAATCTGGAGCAGAGCAGCCGACTTACCAAGCAATGATGCATCCCAAAGGGATGGTTTCAATTAGGATTGTGTGTAGTCTTTGAAAGCAGTTTGTAAATACATGGTTATTCCTCTAGCAGGCTGACACTGCAGTAATCCAGAGCTGATAACTCTATCAGTATAGCATTGGGCAACGGAACTTTGAGGACCACCTCTGGCACAGCCTTCGACTTGTATTCTAATAATTAAATATTTTCACTGTTCCTGTATTTGTGCATATGACAAGCAACTCGAATTGACGTATTTGGACTTGACAGAGAAGATGTTAAGGGTTTTCTGCTCAGCTCAGATGCAAAAGAATCCACAGCAAAAAGAGCAATCACTCTTCCTAGTGTCTCGGACATTTATTCCCCGGCCAACACAGCCAGAAATGTATTACCTGGCAATGCTGTTTGTGGAAGCTTTCTGTGCACAGCTGTTTGCGTCAGTTTTCGTTGTTTTCAGTGAAGGAACGGCAGAGGATGTCGCGTTTGATGATGGGTCATTGTTGCTTGGCTCATCCCAGGCAGGGCTCATCCCAGGCAAGACGTCTTTTTGTAATGAGAAGACCTCATTCACTCTTTTTCAGATATATGCTTATTTTGGTCACAAACCCTTCTCCTGAACGTTTAGACATTTCCAGCAAGCAAGGCCATGTCGTCCATCACGTCTATGCCAATTATGGAAACGTTGTCCATTATAATGCTACTTGTTGACAAAGGCTCCAAGTGTTTATCCAGAGTGTTGAGCATTACTGCCTCCTCCATCTTTGTGAGCATAGAGTACCTGGCCCTTGTCACTGTTTCCTGCAACGCCAACTGATCTCGGTCTCACAACTAAAAGTGAATTATTTATTTCCCTTGTCTTCTCCTTGTTTACTAATCTTCACTGTTTATAGAATCATAGAAACATAGAAATATAGAAATTAGGTGCAGGAGTAGGCCATTCGGCCCTTCGAGCCTGCACCGCCATTCAATATGATCATGGCTGATCATCCAACAGTATCCCGTACCTGCCTTCTCTCCATACCCTCTGATCCCCTTAGCCACAAGGGCCACATCTAACTCCCTCTTAAATATAGTGTAATCAGTGTAATGTTCCTAATACTACATGCTCTAATATTAGTTTCTATATGATTATTCTATATTAATAATCTCTTGTGTGGCATCTTGTTATAGACTTAGATCCCACATAAACCACATCAGCGGATTTCTTTTTTCACCTTGATTTCTATGCTAGTTACAAATATTCCAACAGATTTGTCAAACATGACATTTTTAAGGCAGAGACAGATAGACTCTTGATTAGTACGGGTGTCAGGGGTTATGGGGAGAAGGCAGTAGTATGTGTTAGGAGGGAGAGATAGGTCAGTCATGATTAAATGGCGGAGCAGACTTGATGGGCCTAATTCTTATCACATGACTATTTCTTGAGCTCTCTTCCATCATTGCAGTGACTGCACCTTCAAAAGCACCTCGCTGACTGCAGATGCAGTGAGAACACGGAATGAACGTTAGATCTCCCCATCTTGATGTGAAATCTGATCCTGGCAGTAACAGGCCCTATTGCAGTGGCTATTGAAATTTGCCTCCCTTCAGGTAACAGTGGATTGAATCCTCATGCACAGAAGCAGCCATGTCATCTGGCCAGCCTTGACATGTTGAATGATGTGAAGCACATGTGTGCCGTTGTACTTCATGGGTTCACTGAATTATTTTCACCGCTGATGTATAATGCCTCCTGACAGCTCAGACCATGAGTCTCCCATGACCATTAAATATAAACACTCCCAAATCAATAGGAGATAATTTAATACAAAGCAGTTCTCTCCTTTGGGAACATAGAAATTTCACAATTTGACATCTACAGCTGGATTGATTATGTAGGATGTAAGATTAGGATGGAACTTGGGAAGTTTATTTTGTTTTAGTTTTACGCTTAGAAAGGGGATTAAAACAGAACATTTTGGAAATATAAATGAGCATGAAATAGAGCTTTTCTAAATTGAATTGGATTATGCAGAATGTTTTATGCCTTTCTGTAACTCTGTCACAATTTTGTAGCTTAGTTTTGGTTATCGTAAACATTGCTGGATGACCTCCCAATTCCTGACATTCATTAGCAGATCCATGCTGCTTCTGGGTCCTGGAGGAGGTTACAGAGAAAGGGAGAAGCAAAAGCACATTTGAAAACAAGTATGAGAACTTTCAAGATTGTTTCCTTGCCAGACTAGGAAACAATACAAGCAATGCAGGAGGTGGAGGGTCACTGGTGCTGGATGAGCTAGACTATACATTAGGCAGTACTTGAACTAACAGTAGCCAAAATTTTGCAGTGGCAGTCATAGATGTAGTATAGCTCAGGAAAAGGCCCATCGGCCCATCTCTTCCATTATAACCACCATGCCCACCTGCATTTGTCCTATTAAGCCTCATAGCACCAGAGACCCATTTGTTCCTGACGACAGGAGCAGTCTGTATGGGCTTTCTACAGGTGCTCCGTTTACTCCCATACTCCAAAGACGCATAGGTTTGTAGGTTAATTAGCTCAGTTAAAAAAAAATTAAGTTATCCTATGTGTAGGGTATGGAGAACGCTGGTCAGCGTGGATTCGGAGGGCCGAAGGGCTTCTTTCCATGCTGTATCTCTAAACTAAACTAAACAGTTGCCTGTGTTTGCCTCATATCACTGTAACCGTTCTCTATATACCTGTCCAAATGTCTTATAAATTGATTTTTTAAATTCCTTTCTTAATCACCGACTCTGGCAGTTTGTTCCATGTACGACTGTCTGTGTGTAAAAGTTGCCATCCATGTTCCCATTAAATCTTTCCTCTCTAACTTTAAACATATGCCCTCTAACTTTTATTCCACAATTCTGAGAAAAAGTGTGCCTAACCGTGCCCCTCATTATTTGATATATCTCCATAAGATCACCTCAGTCTTCAAGGAATAAAGACCTAGCCTGCCCAACCTCTCCCAATAACTCACCCCTTGAGTCCTGGCATCATCCTTGCAAATCAAAGGCTGAGTCCAAAAAATAACCATTCAACTACATTAGCACTTTCTCTTGTTAGTCCTACATGTCACCATACATGAGGTCAAAATTCTGAACTGGAAATCCAGTCTGCTCAGAAATGCAATCCCTTGAGTAAAAACTGTTTACTCTCTGAGATGCAAAAAGTTATTTCTGTTCACCCTTTCTTAGCCTTTAACTTTATGCATCTATCATTCTATCTTCTATCTATCTATACTATAACAAAAACTCTCATCTTGACCATTTCTGGTTTGCTTTTTTTTTTAAATTGCACAAAAACGGTACCCTATATCGCTAGGGGTTTTCGCCACCTTACTCACCGTTCACCTCTGCTCCAATCGCACCTTGTTTTGTTCTGATCGGTGGAATATTACAAAAGTTATGAAGGTTTAAATAATTGTGAGATCAGCAGATTGGTCTTCTCGCCCGTCAGTCACCATGAAGGTAACGCCCCTTCCGGGTGAGGAGAATAAAGCCCAGGAAGTGGGGCTGAGTCCACAAGCCATGTGGAATCGGGGGAAATTGCTGTGTGGAATCGGGAAAAGCCGCTGTGTGTAGTCGGGGGAAGCTGCTGTGTGGAGTCGGGGGAAGCCGGTGAGTGGAGTCGGGGAAGCGGTGAGTGGAGTCGGGGGATGCTGCTTAGTGGAACTGAGCGGTGCTGTGTGGTGCCGCGGCTGGTGACTGCTGAGTGGAGTACCTCCCACCCCAAACACCCCCCTTCCCCCTCCTCCTCCTCCCCACACCTCCCCTCCCAGAGGAAGCGCCGATTCGGAACTCCAAGCCGCTGAGAGTGTTCTTCCGACGCCGGAGTTCCATCATCCGGCGAGAGGGCTTGAAACATCGGGCCACCGTTGCGGTGACTGCGGAGGCCTCAATAGGCCCTGACCACGGGTGAACATGGAGGCAGATGACTGAAGTTTTATTGCCTTCCCCCACAGTGGGAAACATTGATTCCACTGTGTGGGGATGTTCAAGTTAAATTATTTTGTGTGTTGTGTTCTTTTTATTTGTATGGCTGTTTGCAACCCAAATCTCGCTGTACCGATTGGTACAGTGACACTAAATGTAAACTTGAAACTTGAACTTGAAACAAATGTTATGAATAATCGATGGGGCTGGGTGTGTGTGTGAATATGTTGCAGGCGCAAAAGGAAATAAAAGGAGGGGAATGGGGCCTAAACATCATAAGATAACAAGAGATAGGAGTAGAATTAGGCCATTTGGCCCATCAAGTCTACTCCGCCATTCAATCATGGCTGATCTTTCTTCCCCTCCTAACCCCTCTCCTGCCTTCTCCCTATAACTTTGACAAAAGATATCTAGCAGGTGATGAAAATCTAAACAAAACAAAAGCAAAAAATGTTGGAAATGCTCAGTTGGTCAGGCTCTATCTGTGAGAAGAGAAACAGATTAAATGTTTTCAGATTGGAGACCCTTTTGTTCCACCAGGGACAGCAAGATCCCATGAGCTGAATGGTCTTCTTCCAAGTTGTTCATTCTCTTTTCACTCGAATTTAGGTGGAAAAGGCGGGTATTTTCTTTTTCTGTTTCTTCAATCAAATTAAGCATTTCAACAGAGCATTTCCACCCTTGGGAGCCTTCAGCTACCTGGATCCCAAACTATACATTTTGCGGGTCTATTGTCAAATGCACAAGGTTGGTGAGATACAGGTACAATCAAAATCTTGCTTACAGTAGCATCCTAAGCATATCAATTCAGTCAAACACAGAAAAATATAAATTATACATAAATCTATCTATCTTTAAAACTGTGTGCCTGTCGCCTGCCGCCCGTCCAGCTGCCTGCCTGCCTTTCGATTCGTTCCCATCGTGTGATGTCACAATGCCCAATGCTCGCAGATGTCCAATCGCAATGCCAAATGCTCGCAGATGTCCAATCGGAATGGATCCATTTACATGTATGGCTTCCGACTGCATTTCTTCCTTTGATTCCCTGCAACTCCGAAACAAGACGCAGAATCGCCGACATCTTTTCCATTTCGGTAGAGATTTCACTTTTCTTTCTAAGTACCCGCTCCTCATTACATTTTGTCGTGTTTAAGTACACGTTTTTAATCAAATCCTTCCCCCCCCACCCCCCCCCCCAAAATTTCAAAAATAAACTGGCTTCGCACCCATAGAAACAGCACGAGCCCCAGACCCTGGTGAACGTTCCATTATGTGATGTCACAATGCCCGATGCTCACATATGTCCAATCGGAATGCATTCATTTACATATGCCTTTGCAGGAGCCCCAGCCCACGGTGG